>NC_088777.1:22117365-23367365 GCF_954871325.1 Gordionus sp. m RMFG-2023
GGATCGAAAAATTGGTATAAAGTCTCAGTACATACAAATATACCTAATTTTATATCCATAACAAATAAACTTATACATAATTTTAAGTTCAAACCGGTTTTTGAAAATATAAACTGAACGTATATTGTTCTTTTATCAGCCAAACCTGAACTGATATTCGTTATGATTCATATCTTTGAAAAGAAATACACATATTATTCCAACTCATCTCGATTTTTTACAAATTCCTTATAAAACGTAGTAAAACGAAACTCCGAATCCTTGCAATATGATTTGAGATAATTAATTATCCCAAATAAACTTACCATAATATACTATACTACCCAAAATAAAATAGTTAGACAAAAATTTTTTTTTGCTTTCAGGTCAAAGTTTTTAAATAAATGTTGTGAAAATATTACTTTAATTTAATATTTATATAAAATATAGATTTATAAAAATATAAAATTAATTAATATTGAATAAAAATTGTATAAAACAGAAAAATTTAAAGATTTATATTTATATTTTAATTTAAAAATTAATTAATTATGCAATACAAAGTTCGCCGTTTTATGAAAAACTTTATATAACCCTTTTAATTGACTGTGGTCTGACAACAGTCCCTTGGAATAATGGGTAATCTTCAATCTATTACACTTGTGTATCCATCATTCCTTGCTAAGATTAATTTCCTGTTAAAAAAATATATCTATAAATTTAAACAACTTATTTTTTTAAAATCTGAGGATTTTTTTTATATTAGACAAAAAATTCAAATAAAATTTTTTAGATATAATTATGATTCCTTTTTGGGAACACAATTAACCATTGTATAATGTTTTTAAATTTACATTTACTCAAGGAAAAATATAACGGTTAAATTATTTTCATTACTTCAAAAAAAAGTTAAGGGTTATACGTTACTGTTATTAAGAACATGTAATGGTTACAAAAGCTTTTCGTTAAATTAAAATTTTTTTAATCCTTTATTTTGCTGCAAGTCATTAAATAATAAAAGGCAGTATAAACTATAAACATACACTAGTTTATTTATATTTTTTATCGAAATTAATGGGGGTGTACCGATACCACTTTTTGGAAGCCGATCAGATCCGATATTAAATTGATATCGGCCGATACCGATTCGATATCATATCTAATTTTATATTCTGTAAAGAAACCAATGGTTTTAATTTTTAATATACTTTTTATTAGTATAACATCTATAATTTAACTATACCCTAACTTATGTCATTTAAATATATTATAATTATCAGTTATAGTTTATATTCAATTCAATTGCAATTCTAAAAGTATATAAAATGGCCCGCAAATGGGGGTATACTTTTATATAATAAGTAATAAAATTAATCTATATACATAATAAACAAATATATTATGAAATTTGAAATTAATATTTAACATAAATATATCGAAGATTTCTATTTAAAAACACCAAGAGGTCAGCCTGCGGCGATGGTAACTGTCAATATCACCAGCTTCACTAAAAACAGATTCGCACACTTTTATAAACAGAATGCGCAAAAAAATAACAATATGGCAAAATGTTTAATTAATTTTTATTATTATTAAAAAAATAAACATAAAAATGGGATTTCGATTTTTTAGATATAACTTTTTTTAAAAAATTTTATAATATTTTATTTTTGTTAAAAACGCCATTTTATATCTGATAGGATCGGAAAATTTTATAATATTGGCCGATAGCCGATATTTTAAAATTAGTGAAATATCGGCCCGATCCGATATAAAATATCGGTACATCCCTAGAAATTAATATAAAATGAAATATTATAATTTTAGCATTTGACAAAATAACAAATTTTTCAAATAGACCATATTTTTCTAGTAAACGAACGACGAGAGCGGAGGATGGTAAATTTGAAAAATAACTTTGATTATTGTGTAATTATGCAGAATAATTTCAAATGATGGATCCTGAAGATATAAAATTACTTTGATCTAGACATCATTTGAATTCTTTGTAGAGTCCAATTCCAACTTTGGGAAAAATCATTTTTAGAGGTTGCTGCATCTCGGAGACTGAACTTAGAAATAAGCACAGAAGATCTTATCTCTAGAGATATTGAGTTGCCATAATCTTGTTTTTTTATCGGAGGATAATAATCCCCGAATATTTTATAAAATGGAAGAGAAATTGTGTCTAGGAATGATTGGATAGCTTATAATAAGTCTATGTTAAATATTTTGACATATATTTTTTTTTCATAAATAATATTACAGTTTATGATATTAAATTCATCTCCTTCGGAAAAATTTTGTCAATCTATAAATAATTTTGTTTTCTAGAAAATATAATGAATTCATGTTCTAAATTTTTATCATTTTGGGTGTAAAATAAATGAATTTTAAAAATAAGAAAAAACAAACGTTAGGTTGCTAAAAAATATAGAGGTTACAGAGTTCTTCTTTACATTTTTAAATAAATAGAATTAAATTATGTAACGTAACGCTACCAATAACGTAACATTATTTGTAACTTTCTGTCCAACCCTGATGATGGCTATAAGTGCAGTCAATTCTAGTAATATAGATGCCAAAAAATTTAGATAATTTTTAATAGATTTGGGAATGAACTGGGGTGTATAGATACAATATCAACGATGAATCATAAATCGTTTTCAAAGAAAAGGGCTCAACGCGCTATAGCCTAATATAAACAAGATATAAAAATAAAACACTGTATATAAAAATTGAACATTCCTTTATATTATGTCATATTTATAAGGATTCATGTCGTCCAACTTTATTATAAACATGTGATATGATGTTCTAATATAATATGAAATATATTGATTGGAAATAAATTAGTGTATATTTTTAAATTCTTTATATTTTATTTACAGGGTCTTCGACCATGTTGGTAGGAGACATGAGCGTAATCAATGAAGGGTTCCCTTATAGCAAATTTGCCTGTTCTGGTAAATAACATTTTAAAAGCGAATAAAAAAATTTCCCCTACACAACCCCGACCCCCATATCCCCCCCCCCCCAAAAAAAAGTATAGAATATTTCACTTCACTAAAAAGAAGAATTGAAAGAAAAGTTGGTATAAGTTAATAACTTTTTAAAATCACAACTATAATTCAAAATTTTTAGAATAATTATAAAAAAAATAAGTGAAAACCCAAAATCATTTTTATAAAAATATAATATAGCCAAGGCCTACAATACGTGGACCTAAAATCCTCCAATAAAATATATGGCAGAATCGTCTAATGGTGCCCCCCCCCCAATATAAGAATCCTGGATACGAATATGGTAAGAGATGTATAGTAATTTTTACGTTAAAATAAGGAGGATTCTTTATATATGTTATAAATGTTAAATTGAAATAATCTTCCTAAAATATGTGTTTCAATTATCAAATCTTTGACTTGCAAGAATTTTTTTGTCAAACTATTTAAGTGGTTAGTATATAATATTCTGAAAAAATCCGGGGGAAACCTTATATAAGAAATTTATAAGATTTGATCTAAATATTAATATATTATGTGAATTACTAAATGTTTTCTACAATTCCTTCTGGCATACCATTCCATGCTATATAGGGTCATTAAAAGCCCGTTGCCCATAAACATCATAACCCAAAGTAATATGTTTGATGCTCGAAAACTTCGCTTATTTGAAATGAACATCGCCGCAACTATTATATAATTTATATATTGTTGTAATATGTAAATATACTTTGAATTAAAATCGAGAAAAAAGAAGTAATATTCAAATCGACTGTTAAACAGAAAAACGAAACGAATTATTATATTATTTGAGTAAAGACTACGTAAATGAATAGGATAGAAAAGTATATATAATCGAGGATATTTTACTTGTAAATTATTATTATTTTGCGAATTTAATTTTTAATCTTTTAATTTTTTTTATTTTAGTTATGATTATGTAATTACAATTTATATTAATTAATAAAGTGTTAGTAGTTAATTTATTTATACCATTTATTTGTATTCTCCTTAATTCTCAACTACAACATTTGTTACCGAAACATTATGTTTTATGGGCATATTCAGTCTAAATAACTTTCTTAATTTGACATATATCAATAATAATTTATGCGTTAATTTGTGAATTCTAAATAAAAGAAAAATAATCCCATCATAATAAGGTGTAAATCCTTTAATATAATCTTTATTAGAATGGTATCCTAATTTCAATTTGGGATAATTAATTTTAGAGTTTAAAATAAAAAAAGTTTAAATTATAAGATTTTAATAAACAAATTAATTTTCTGATTTATATAATTAGTTCTTATAATATATATATAGTCATTGAATGTTAGGGTGAACTATCTGGCAATAAAAAATTGAGATAAGACCAAATTTTGATGGATACTATAACTTTATGTACATAAAAAATACATCAATTATAGACAAAGTGCAAAGTTGTTAATTGAGGATTTTATGAAGAAATTTTTAAATAATTATTTATCAAGAGTCCGAACCGGACTTAAAAATTTAAAAATTACAAGCCAGGTTTAAATTTAGCCAAATTTTTTTATCCGTCGAGGTTTTAATATAATAAATTGAAATTGCATACGTCCAAAAATATAGAAATTTTACCATTGTGAGAGGATTTGGGCATTAAATAATTAAATACTAAAATCTGTGACATCTCGAAGTCAGGACGATTCAGGCCTATAAATCGGTATTTTTGCGCGGTTTATTTGATTAATGTTTAACTTATATTTATATAAGAGTCGTTCCATGTCATATCGATCAAGATTCGAGTGATTCCTTGGAATTTGGGTGAAATTTTGTATATAAACCTAAGGTATATCATGTAAGTGGAACATGGTCCAAATTTTAGCATCGTAACATTTAAATTTTTTGGGACATTAAGGGCGAAGTATGGAAAATGACTTATTTTTACATATATATATTGTCATCCAATCCGGCGAAAAGCTACCTAATTAAAAATAATGATTTTAATATTATAAAGTGTATATATTCTATTATTAAAAAATAATTTTATTTTCCTTAATATGGCGGTACATTTAACTCCATTTTAAAGTTTAAAATCTTTGTAAAATATAATGAGTTTCCCCGAATTTTATAAAAATTTTAGCAAAGTCTGTATAAAAAAAATTGTAATGTCAAGTTATTGGAAAAATTGATAAAAACATTAAAAAAACAAGAAATTTCTTTTATTTAGTATAGAATGTGAGCAATTAATTGTTCCAATATTATTTAATATGTTTTTATATATTTTTGAACACATATTTATACAATAGAATCTTTCAAATCAAAATACTATAATGTTTCATAAATTTTTAATCTACTTACTGTTGTTAAATGTCTCGATTTGAGCCGATTCTTATAAAGGCCTAAGGCCATTTCCAGACAGAACGTTTTTTCAAAGCGGTTTTGGGTAATGTTACCAACTTTCTAAATAAAACACCAACGAATTAATTTTTTTTAATATAATATAATTTTTTAAAATAACAATCCGGAGACACATTTGAAGAGGCCATTTAATCGTTATGAAAATCAAACCAGTTTGTTTTCTATTTACGATTAAAAAATCGGGATCCGAATTGTTTTTTTTTTAAAATATCATATTATATAAAAAAAATTAATTCGTTAGTTTTTTTGGAAAGCTGGTAAAATTAAACCGCTTTGAAAAAACGTTCTGTCTGGAAATGGCCTAACTCCATATTTTAGTCAGAAAAATATTGCCCCCACTCGAGATTTCGCGAATAGATGTCCAAATTAGTGATCTGCATCGGGTCTAATTTTTCAAGCCCGGCCCGGCCCTAAATTTTTTTTAAAAAAGTTTTGCCGGCCCGGCCCGAACCCGAATTTATTTAAATATAGAAATTAATTTTTATAATTACTCAAAATAAAAGACATATGTTATATGACGTTTAGTTTCAATAAATAAAATCAAATATTTTTATTTTACATAAAAAAATTCAATATAAAATTGATAAATTTAGATATATTTATTTAAAAAATATTTCCAAGGTCTGACCCGGTCCGAATTTTTTTAAAAATATTAGACCCGGCCCGGCCCGAATTCGATTATTTTAAATAGAATTAGGCCCGAATCCGACCCGCAAACTTTGCAGATCTTTAGTCCAAATCTTTGTACCATCTATGAACAAAATCTTCAGGCTTGCGTAATATTTTTTGGATAAAATATTTTAGTTAGCCGTTTTTATCGGCTCAAATCCCTTTTAACAACACTAAATTTAAGGATTTCTTCCTCAAAGATTCTATAACAATCTCCGAACCCGTCAATAAGGTTTTCCCTCAGCGCAGGCTTTAACATCGCTACACTGGCTACAGGCTAGATGTACCCCATCATATATTCAATTTTTAACGCTATCTGAGGTACGGCTCGGTCACTATCACCTTGATGATGTTCACTGGTTCGCTAATCTACAGTCTCGCCGACTTCAATTTTTTACGACTTCCAACTCTAAATATTGCAATCACAAGACTAAGACTAGGGCCACTATAATCCTGCATCCCAAAGTCGTCGCCAGATGAGATTTCTGACCAAGGCTGAACCATGACCGTAGCAGCCACGAGAAATGCGTTCATCAATTTCCATCCCTAATATAAGCTTTACAAGTTTATGCCATCGAGTCTGCCGACGCCATATTGATATTCATGAAATTCTTGAATTTTGTGGCAGCAGGAGATTCAGTCATGATAGTGTTGACCTCCACGGTATTAGAAGCGTTTGATAAATCTGGTGTGGGCGATGCTACGGTTTATGCTCAGGGTCTGTACTTTTCGCTGGTTCATAGATTGTTTTAGAATCCTTCATCCTTGAGAAAGAAAAACTACAAAAGTATATATTGCTAGATAATGGTAACTGAAAAATTTATAAAATATAATTTATTTCTGGGTAATATGAAATAATAAATGTAAATTACTGTTTTAAAATATTTTCTTATCAGGGTCATTCCATGTCAAATGAGCAAAAAATATGAGATTTTCGGTCGCCCACCTTCGATTTTTTTAAAATTTGGTAATCAAAGAAAGGTTAATGTAGTTTAGAAATAGCAAAAATTTTAGCCTTGTAGAATTTTTTGAAGATATTAGGGTTCAAAGTGGCAAAAATGACGTATTTTTACTATTATCTGCCTTCATTCAATTAAGCATATCTTAAAAACTACATAATTGTAAATAACAAATTTAATATCAAGATTCTACTTTCAGATAAAAACATATTTTTTATTTTTTTTCCAATTTTCGGTCATTTTATTTAATATGCAAGCTAGAAAAGATTTTTTGGAAATAATAACTTCAATTTTTTGTAAAAATTTATTATTAAACTCTTCCTTTATATTGATAAAAAAAATTGGTCTGGGACGCTCCATCTTCATTCTCAAAATCGATAAAAATGTTTAGAAAGGTGTATAAATATTTTCCCGAAAGGGGGCGTATTTGTATAAAATTATATATTAATCAGTTTTTAATGGTTTTTTTTGAACTATTTGATATAATTTAAAGATAGAAATTGTCTATCGATAAAAGAAATTCAATTTATTACTGTATTTATAATTTGTTATAAAATTTTTTGCCCATATAACATATATTTAATGAATATTAATAAAATATGTCCAACAAAGTTTCGAGTTCTTGAATATATGAAATCTTGTGCATTTCATATATGACGCCAAAAATAATATCAAAATTTTCGCTACTCAATTTTTATAATAATTTGATATTTGTAAAATATTAAAAATATTTATTCTTATTATGAAATTATTATATACAAAATAAAAGTATTATCATCATAAAATAACCCAAATCAATATAAATATTGGATCGGATTTTCTAAAATCGGCATACCCTTACTTGTAAATAAGAATAACAATAAATGAGTGTTTCAATCAATAAAATAAATTTATGGGCAAATGTGATAATTGACAAGGGTCAACACATTTACGCGATCAAATAGAAATATTGTTTCGTTCTAAGGACATCTAATTTATAACATACAAATATTGGCTATCCGTAGATAGAACCACTCTTGAACCAATAACTGAGCCAGTAGATAAATTTATCAATACCTTTTTTGAAAAAATGGAATCTTTATTACCCATTCTTTTATTTCAACGCAACAATCTTTGTACTGAAACAATCTAATGTTGAACTTATACGAAGGCCAATATTTAATTTTATGTGATTTTTCAGAAAACTATAACATTATACTTCAGGATGAAGTACAATTATCATTGGAATAGGGCTCAATCTTCTGTTTACCTACCCTTTTGTTATTTATTATAAAGATAGCCAATATTTGTTGCTTAATTATGTAATGATATCCGAATCATTGCAACACAATACAATAGCAGTACATTATTTCCAAAAAACATTGGTAAATTTTTTAATTAATAAAATTTGCATGTCAAATAAAAATTTTTATTTTTCCGGATGGATCCGCTGCACAGTATAAAAATCGTAAAAAATTTACATATTTACCATGATGAGATGGATTTCGGGGTACAGGCGGATTGACATTTTTCTGCTACAGCACACGGGAAAAGTGTTTGTGATGGGATTGGTGGCACTATTAAAAGATTAGCCTCTAGAGCTAGTTTACAAAGGCCTTACTCAAAGCAAATAAACACATCATATGAATTGTACGAGTTAAAGAAAATATTTATGGCATATATTTTGAATATATGACCCAAAAAAATTATGATTCCGAAGAACTATTACTCAGGGAAAGATTTTCAAAAACTTGACCTATAACACTGAAAATTTACACAGAGAATCCAACAGGTCTACATTAATTTAAAAGTAAAATGTATTTCAATTATATAGAAAGCACTATAGAATATTTATCATATAATGATTAAAGTATAATTTTTGGAGAAATATCAGGATACATACGTGTATTTACGATTCTAATTGGTGGTTAGCCTTTGTTTTAGGGAAAAATCAGAAGTAGGAAGAAATATATATAAAGTTTTTACACCCATCCGGACCTTCTAATTCCTTTACATTTCCAAGTATAGACGACACTCTTTACTTTCCAAAATGTCAAATCTTAACATTAGTTTCACCGTTACTGGCCGTAGTTATACATTGTCGTCACAAAAAAGTAAATACGCTACCAAAAAATTAAAATCTTTTAAAAGTGAGTTGTATATTAGATTTTTAAATTTATATTATATCAATTATTTTTAATATTTAGAGGGCCATATATGAAATGCACAAGATTCTGATTCATATATTCAAAAACTATAAACTTGGTTGAATATATTTTATAAATATTCATTAAATATATGTTATATGGGCAAAAATTTTTATAATAAATTATAAACAAAGTAATAAATTGAATTTCTTTTATCGATAGACAATTTCTATAATTGAATGAAAGCCCCATTTATTGTTATTTTCACATAAAAGATGAATAATCCTTTAAATTATATCAAATAGTTCAAGAAAAACTATTAAAAACTGATTAATAAATAATTTTATACAAAGATGCCCCCTTTCGGGAAAATATTTATACACTTTTCTAAACATTTTTATTGATTTTGAAAATGAAGATAGCCGTCCCAGATTAATTTTTTTTTATAAATATAAAAGAAGAGTTTAATAATGTTTACTAAATTTTTTAAAAAAATTGAAGGTCATATTATTTCCTAAAAATCGTTTTTAGTCCTTGCATATTAAATAAAATGACATGAAATTGGAAAAAAATAAAAAAAATTTTTTTTATCTGAAAGTAAAATATTTGTATGTAATTTTGATATTAAATTTGTTATTTACAATTACGTAGTTTTTAAGATATGCTTAATTGAATGAAGGCAGATAATGGTAAAAATCAGGGTTGTGCATTTGACCGGTCAAATACGTTTCGGTCAATTGACCGATATTTGACCGGCCAAATATGGTCAAATGTGGTCAAATTCAAATATATTTTTTTAAAGTTAATATTAACTTTATTTTGAATATAATAGTAAAATGAATCTATAATATTAATTTTTTAAATTCATTCAATAACTAACGTGTAGCTATCTGTATCAGAGTCTTGTTTTGATTCATATTCAATATTATCATTTTCTTTAATATTTTTTAAACAATTTTCCTGATATCTTAGATCTTAAATCGATTTCTATTTTCATAAGAATATTAACCCAAATCGACCTATTTCTTTCTAAAGAAGAAGTAGAACTAGGAATTGTTAGTCTCTTAATGGGCAGGGTAGACAAAGTTTAATCTATTAACTTGAGGTCGGAATTGATTGTTTCTGGAAATTAATACTTTCCACATATTTTGCTATATTAAACATGCTGTTTTTGCTTCTGAAATTAATTATATCACTTAAAATATTTTGGTCATCACTACCTTGTAAAATAGCTAATTCTTGAATTATATCACATACTTCATTAATTACACTACTAGTGAGTTCTCCTCTTGATATTGTGAACCCGAAAAATAAGCAAACATTGTGATCACATGTATTTACATCTTTTTTCCCTTTTTTAAACATATTTTTAATTTATTTTTCCTTTAAATTTTTTAGAGTATTTGACCGTATTTGACAGGTCAAATACTCCTCCGGTCAATTGACTGAATTTGACTGGTCAATTGACAGACTTGCCAACCCTGGTAAAAATACGTCATTTTTGCCACTTTGAACCCTAATATCTCCTAAAATATAAATGTTACGAGGCTAAAATTTTGGCTATTTCTTAACTACACTAACATTTCTTTGCTTACCAAATTTTAAAAAATTCGAAGGGGGTCGGCCGAATCGTGGTTGATTTGTCATGGAAATGACCCATCAATAAAAATTAAAATATTGTATAAATAAATGTGTGCTTAAGATTTTTTCGTATAATAAGAATATCATATAAGAACATTAATACAAGACAATTAATTTTGTATTATACTAAAAAAATTCAATGATTTTTAGTGTTTTACAGATTACCCATGAAAGTGAAAATTATCATTCCGATTTTTATACAGATATAGTTTGGTTTTAGTAATATCTGTCTAAAAATAGGAGAAACTTGGTATTTTTTACAAGGATTTTAAAATTAAGAAATGGGGTTAAATGGGCCATAGCATTAAAAAAAATAGTATAAATATAATATATTTTGATACTAGAATCAATTATAATTAGTAAGGATGTACCGATATTTTTTATCGGATCGGGCCGATATTTCACACATTTTAAAATATTGGTCATCGGTCAACATTATAAAATTTTCCAATCCGATATAAAATGGCGTCTTCAACAAAAATAAAATGTTATAAATTTTTTTAAAAAATTCATATCTAAAATCATTCATTTTTATAAATAAAATCGAAATCCATTTTTATGTATATTTTTATAATAATTAATTAATAAACATTCTGCCATATTGTTATTTTTTGCGAATTCTGTTTATAAAAGTGTGCGATAATCTCTTCAGAATCTGTTTTTAGTGAAGCTGGTGATATTGATAGTTACCATCGCCGCAGGCTGACCTGTGATAAATTGGAAATTTTGGTATTTCTAAAAAGAAATCTTCCATATATAAATGTTAAATATTATTTAAAATATTTATTTCAAATTTCATAATATATTTGTTTATTACTTATTATGTATATAGATTAATGTTATATAAAAGTGATTTAACAATAAAAATATTTTATATACTTTTAGAATTGCAATTGAATTGGATATAAAATATAACTGATCATTATAATATACTTAAATGACATAAGTTATGGCATAGTTAAATTATAGATGTTATACTAATAAAAAGTATATTGGGTCATTCCACGTCAAATGAGCAAAAAAAATGAGATTTTCGGCCGACCCCCTTCGATTTTTTTAAAATTTGGTAAGCAAAGAAAGGTCAATGTAACTAAGAAATAGCCAAAATTTTAGCCTCCTAACATTTATATTTTTGAAGATATTAGGGTTCAAAGTGGCAAAAATGACGTATTTTTACCATTATCTGCCTTCATTCAATTAAGCATATCTTAAAAACTACATAATTGTAAATAACAAATTTAATATCAAAATTACGTACAAAGATTCTACTTTTAGATAAATAAAAATTTTTATTTTTTTTTCCAATTTCCGGTCATTTTATTTAATATATAAAGACTAAAAACGATTTTTTGGAAATAATACGACCTTCAATTTTTTTAAAAAATTTAGTAGACATTATTAAACTCTTCCTTTATATTTATAAAAAAAAATTGGTCTGGGACGCGGTCATCTTCATTCTCAAAATGGATAAAAATGTTTAGGAAAGTGTATAAATATTTTCCCGAAAGGGGGCGTCTTTGTATAAAATTATATATTAATAAGTTTTTAATGGTTTTTCTTAAACTATTTGATATAATTAAAAGGATTATTCATCTTGTAAGTGAAAATAACAATAAATGGGGCTTTCATTCAATTATAGAAATTGTCTATCGATAAAAGAAATTCAATTTATTACTTTATTTATAATTTATTATAAAAATTTTTGCCCATATAACATATATTTAATAAATATTTATAAAATATGTTCAATTAAGTTTCGAGTTCTTGAATATATGAATCAGAATCTTATGCATTTCATATATGGCGCCCTAAATATTAAAAAAATTGATATAATTTAAATTTAAACTCACTTTTAAAAGATTCTAATTTTTCGGTAGCGCATTTACTTTCTTGTGACGACAATGTATAGTATAACTACGGCCAGTAGCATTTAACAGTGAAACTAATGTTAAGATATGACATTTGGGCTAGCAAAGAGTGTCGTCTATCTTGGAAATGTAAAGGAATTTGAAGGTCCGGATGGGTGTAGAAACTTTATATATATATTTCTTCCTGCTTTTGATTTTTCACTAAAACAAAGCTAACCACCAATTAGAATCATAAAAATAAGTTAGGTATCATGATATTTCTTCAATAATTATACTTTCATCATTATATGATAACTATTCCAAAGTACTTTCTATTAAATTGGAATATATTTTACTTTTAAATTATGTAGATCTGTTGGAATCAAGGTGTATTTTGTGTGTTCCAGGTATAGATCTAGTTTTTGAAAATCTTTCCCTGAGTAATAGATCTTCGTAATCATAATTTATTTTGGTCATCTATTCAAAATATATGACATTAATATTTTCTTTAGCTAACTCGTACAATTCATATGATGTGTACTTTGAGTAAGGCCTTGTAAACTAGCTCTAGCGGCTAATCTTTTAACAGTGCCACCAATCCCATCACAAACACTTTTCCCGTGTGCTGTAGCAGAAAAATGCCATTTCGCCTGTACCCCGAAATCCATCTCATGATGGCAAATATTAATAAAATTTTTACGTTTTTGTACTGTGCAGCGGATCCACCGAAAAATAAAAAATTTTATTAATTAAAAAATTTAGCAATGTTTTTTTAAAATTATGTACTGCTATTGTATTGTGTTGCAAAGATTCGGATATCATTACATAATTTAGGCAACAAATATTGGCAAAATTATCTTTATAATATATAACAAAAGGGTGAACAGTGGATTGAGCCCTATTCCAATGATAATTTTGTACTTCATCCTAAAGTATAAAGCTATAGTTTTCTTAAAAATCACAAAATTAAATATTGGTCTTCGTCTAAGTTCAATTTTAGATTGTTTTGATACAACGATTGTTGCGTTGAAATAAAAAAATGATAAAGATTCCATTTATTTTAAAAAGGCATTAATAAATTCACCTACTGGTTTGGTTATTGTTTCAAGGGTGGTTCTATCTATGGATAGCCATTGTTTATATGTTATAAATTCGATGTCCTTAGAACGAAACAATATTTCTATTTGATCGCGTAAATGTGTTGACCCTGGACAATTATCACATTTGCCCATATAAATGGATGGTTGAGGCGAATTACAAATTATTAAGTGTAAAATATGTTTGTATGTTTTAAAGGGCAACATATCATTGGTTAAATTTGATCCAATGATCATTAATTTAAATTTTGGTGGTAGCTGCAATCACATACATGTGTACCACTACCTTCAACGAGTATACAATTTTTGGGCGAATGCTTGCGAATTTCGAAAAACCAATTTTAACATCAGGCCTCAATTCTTTAAAAAATATATAAATTTTTTTCAAATTATCTAAAATTAATCTCTTATGTATGGTATTCTTTTTTCCGTCTTTGGTCAAAATCGAAACGCAATCTTTCTTGCCTGGTATGATTCTGCTTATTTCGTCCATACAATAAAATTCTTGTACAATTTTAACTGTATATTCGTCTATAGTTTTTCTAGGCTTGGGGTTAGGTGTTGATAGAAATCAAAATACCAAGAAATTTATTAAAAAATGAATTAATATAGTGAGTATGTGTTATTGAATGAATAAAACCCTTTCGCGCTTGAAATATTTCCCATAAACAAAAAATACTTGTACTTTGATATAATAAAATAATCATTTTGACATAATAAAATAATGATTTTGACAGGTTAATGATAAAATATGAAATAATAAATATTGTTTTATAAATTAATATCTCTAAGTACCAACCATTAGTTTCTTTAAATATAAAAATTAATTGATTAAAAATTTTATTGACAAATGATCTCGCTGGGGGCGAAAGGGTTAATCAATTTTAAAATTTTTATTTATTTTACTGATTGAAACACTTATTTATTGTTATTCTAATTTATAAAGACTATGCCGATTTTAGAAAATCCGATCCAATATTTATATTGTTTTGGGTAATTTTATGATAATACTTTTATTTTGTATATAATTTCATATATTTTAAAAATATCAAATTATTTTAAAAAATTGAGTAGAGAAAATTTTGATATTATTTTTGGCGTCTATGAAATGAACAAGATTCTGATTCATATATTCAAGAACTATAAACTTGGTTGAATATATTTTATTAATATTCATTAAGTATATGTTATATGGGCAAAAAATTTTATAATAAAGTAATAAATTGAATTTCTTTTATCGATAGACAATTTCTATAATTGAATGAAAGCCCCATTTATTGTTATTTTCACTTACAAGATGAATAATCCTTTAAATTATATCAAATAGTCCAAGAAAAACCATTAAAAACTGATTAATATATAATTTTATACAAAGACGCCCCCTTTCGGGAAAATATTTATACACTTTTCTAAACATTTTTATCGATTTTGAGAATGAAGATGGCCGCGTCCCAGACCAATTTTTTTTTATAAATATAAAGGAAGAGTTTAATAATGTCTACTAAATTTTTTAAAAAAATTGAAGGTCGTATTATTTCCAAAAAATCGTTTTTAGTCCTTATATATTAAATAAAATGACCGGAAATTGGGAAAAAAAATAAAAAATTTTTTTTATCTAAAAGTAGAATCTTTGTACGTAATTTTGATATTAAATTTGTTATTTACAATTATGTAGTTTTTAAGATATGCTTAATTGAATGAAGGCAGATAATGGTAAAAATACGTCATTTTTGACACTTTGAACCCTAATATCTTCAAAAATATAAATGTTAGGAGGCTAAAATTTTGGCTATTTCTTAGTTACATCGACCTTTCTTTGCTTACCAAATTTTAAAAAAATCGAAGGGGGTCGGCCGAATCGAAAAAATGAGATCGGATCGGTAATAGGCCCGATATCATTTTAATATTGGGAATATCTGATCGAATCGGCTACCAAAAAGTGATATCGGTATACCCCTAATAATTAGGTAGTTTTTAGTAAATCTTTAAATGATAATAATCGTTAAGCATAAATAGGTCATTTTTATAATTTAATCATATATATCTTCAAAATTATAAGAGCAAGGATGCTAAAATTTAGGTCACGCTTTAATTATGTGAACCTTTTCACCCAAATCACAATAGGTCAGAAGAAAATCATATTTTTTTTATATTGAATGTCTCCTAAAAATAAAAAAAGAATAAAACAGTTACATACTAAGTTTTGACGTGGTACAAAATAATTCTTTAAACTATCACTATTATTTGATCAATAAATTGAGATATACGCCCAAAGCGTATTTCTTTTCGTAAGCAATCAAATGTCCAACAAAAAAAATGGAACAATTGTACAGTATTGCTTAGGATAAGTAAATCTGCTTTAGACGTGTAGGGTTAAACACATTTTCATAAAAAATTTTAATTTAAATTTATGTATTATTTCTTGACAGGGCCGTAGTGGGCCCCCCCTCCCAAAAAATAAATTTTTGGCCCCCAAGAAAAATCTTTAGCCCCCAAAAAATTTTCTGGCCCCCCCCCAATTTGAAAATTTTTTTTTGAATTGATTATTTTTATATTTTTAAAATAAATTTTGAATATTTATTCTACAAACATGTCTAGTTTGTAAATTTTTTTCTATCCTGTTTTATTTTTATTTTTACCCAATATTAAATTATCATTCATTCATTTTTTTTTTCATTTTTTTATGTCGTGTATAACATTCTATTTAGGTATCACATTTATATTATAATATATAACCAGTTATTTTATTTTACAGCGTTTATTTTAAAATTATGAAGAAACAATCAGTTATTAACTCTTATTTTAAGTTAAAGTTAAACAAATGTTAAGCAACATCACCTCTACAAACTACTAGTAATACTACATCAGAAATTTCAGAAACTGATTCTTCTCATAGTTAGTATAAATTTATATTATTATTTCATGACTTGTATGATATTGATATATAGCAATACCTAACCTATATATTATTATTTCATATATATTTATTATATATAAGATAAGAGACAGACATTTATTATTAATATTATCATTTTTGTATAATAATTTTAATTATTAAAATAAATATATTCACTCATATTAAGATATGAATGAAGCTAATAATCTAGAAAATGATCCTCACTACACTCAGGAGGAGGAAGATGGTAAATAGTTTAAAATTTAACCCAAATTTTTCTATTTATATATTATTGACAATATCAATAGGAGTAGGAGATTATGGTGTTTCATTATTACATTTTGATTTTAAAACAAATAAAGATGAAGAAGAGACTCAATCATCTTCATCTAGCAGCTCAGTCTCTCATTGTCAAGAGGCAACTAGTAATTAATTTATAAATATAAAAATATTATATTTTTTTGTTAATCTTTAAAGATATAATGTTTATGACCTTTTTCTAGTTTTGAATACTGAATATCTATGATTTTACTGATCAACTTTACTGATAATCTTCATCAGGGTTGGGCACTACAGTATAGCAAATACTTGTATCTTAAATACAAGATAAATTTTGTGTTTGTTCATTTTCAGCATGCCTTTCCTTCGCCCATCCTGATGACCATTATTATTTATGACCCTTTCCCTCATTACAATTTATTAATTATAATATTTTTAGAGTCAAAAAAGTCCTCTAATGGTTCAATTCAAATCCCAGGTGACCTTGGCCAGAATAAACCAAATCAAATCAAATTAAACAATTACGCGAAAAAAGATATCCATGGAAGGCAAAGATCATTTCAAAAATCATGGTATAGAGGCCGAGACTGGTTGGAGTATAGTGTAGAAGCTGACGCTGCCTTTTGTTTTCCATGTAGGAAATACTTGTGTAATCCAAGTGATGAATTTGGACAAACGGGATTCAGAAATTGGAAAAATGCGTTAGCTGCCAAGAAGGGACTGCTAAAACACGAGAGCTCGAAAGCTCATTTAAATTCAATTACAATATGGCATGATAAAAATCAAAATATAAACAAAGGTACAGAAATAACTAAAATGTTGGGAGGTGATCAAATTAATCGTAATCAATATTATATTAAATCAATATTTGATTTGATGCTATTTCTTAGCATACAAGAGCTACCTTTCCGTGGGACTGGTTCAACAAATATTACGGATGCTGCAAAAGATGAAAACATAATTTATTCTTCTGGGCTATTTATAGCAATGTTTTCCTACACCATCCAAAAAGACCCTGAAAAATAAAATTGAAATTTATACCCCAAAATTCCCAATATACATCACCACAGATTTAAAACGAAGTAATATCCATTATGGCAGATATGGTGCTTGAACATATTTCAGACAAATATGATAAAAGCGAGATGCCTTTTTTTTGTCTTAAGGCTGATGAGACAAAAGATGCTTCAGGTTGTGAAAACCTGAGCATAATAATTCGCTATATTTTTTCTGGAGAAATCCAAGAAAATTTAATAGGAATCATTAATTTAGAGTGTCTTTCTGCTGAAAGCCTTACAGATTGCATTTTAAAGCAACTTAATGATCTAAATATTAATTCAGCTAATATAATAAGCCATCATATGATGGTGCAAACGTTATGTCTGGCCGAAATGGAGGAGTGCAAACACTTCTTCAAAAAAAAATTAATAAAAATGTTCCTTTTATACATTGCTCAACCACAAGTTGCATCTTGTGGTTCAAAATTGGTATAATAATATTGTTATTATTTATAATTTTTTTAATTTATCAAATGCATTGTATAATTTTTTCAGGCGTTTTAACGTATCCTGTAAATATACAGGCCACACCCTTAAGAGACTTTTAGACCAGAGGTGGACTGGTCATTTGGAAACATCTTGCATTATTTATGAGAATTTTGAGGCTATTGGTGAAGTAGAACTCTTAATTCAGAGGTTTCAATTCATGATTCAGTCGAAGCCTCTGGTCTTTTATCTCAATGTATTAATATAAATTACATTATATTAGCCATCATAATTTATGAGATATTAATTACAATAGATCCACTAAATAAGTATTTACAATCAGTAGGTACTAATCTAGTGGATGCTAAAAATTGTATTGATTCTACTATCAATATATTAAAAAATAAAAGAAGTGATAATTCTTTTGCTTTGATTATGATTAAGGCTGAAAAACTTTTATCAAAATTTAATCTCACTCCCCAAAAATCATCACGGGTACGTAAAACGCCTAAAAATTTCCAAGATTTTTTAGTTGATAGCAAACTAGAATTCGATTGTGAAAAAGACTCCAATTGGAGTTCTTTAAAAAGGATATATTATGAAATTATAGATAACTTTGTGGATCGTTTTTTAGACCGATTTACAGAAGATGATTTTAATCTTTTTTCATCTTTTAATACATTGTTCCCCCTTGACCCTGATTATTTTTTATCAGATAAAATGGCCACATTAAAATCCCTGTTAAACTTAAATATGGAAACACTGCATCATGAAATGAAGATAGCAAAAGGATTGCTAGCTTCGGAAGCTAAAGAAAATCATAATTTTGAAAATATCTTACATATTATGTATAAAAAAAAATATAATCATGCATTTAAATAATTATATAAATGCTACTCAGCAGCGATAATCATTGGAATATCAACGGCTTCTTGTGAGGCCTCGTTCTCTACATTAAAGAGAGTTTTATCGAGCAGTAGAGAGTCTTTGAAGGATAAACGTAAACAAAATTTAGTATTAATAGCGTATGAAAAAAGAATAACGCAGAATTTATCTTTTAGTTCATTTATATTAAAATTTAAAAATCGCCGTATTCTACTATAGTAATATTTTGTTTTGTATATGCATATTAAGTATTATTTTGTTTTGTATATTCATATTATAGTATTATTTTGTTATTAAATTTTTAATAAAAATAGGAAAAAATTTCTATGAATGCGTAATTATTTGTTTGATTTTAAAAAAAATAGTGCCCCCCCCCCCATAAGTAAGCACTTGGCCCCCCTAAGTGAAAATTCCTGGCTACGGCCCTGTTTCTTGATTTAAATATCTCTATTAAACCATTTAAAAAAATGATGTAAATAGTTCATTCTAAAACTCAGGCCACAATATGATACCGAAATATATCATTCTAAATAAAGAAAATTAAAAAAATATCTAGGGATGTAACGATATTGGACGATTATTCATCTTTTATAAAGTCTCAGTTATCAGCCGGTATTATTAACTTTCCGATATGATCCGATAAAATGGCGTCTTAATTTTAAAAAATTTTCAGTTGGCTTTATTATTAATTCAGCCATTATAAAAGATATTAGTTGAGAAAATGCATCAATTAGTATGTTATTCCATTTATATTACTTAAAAAAGAACTTGCTAATCATTACGAGCACAGACTATAAAAAATGCAATGTATAAAATATATCTATATTTATCGGAGACCTATAGAGACACCATTTTATTTTTCAAATATGTTTTTCGGCACGGCCCAACCTATTTTATATTTTCAGGCCCCCGGGTATATTTAAAAAAATTAAACAGGAGACGGGTCTGTAGAGCTCTGATATTTATTGGAAAAATTACTTATTTTAGTAACAAATTTAGATCCTCATTTTTCAATGCAATTAATACTTTATAGACAAAATTTATTTCGACAATGCATTGACATCAACTCTTGTGAATTAATTCATCCAGTTTACATAAAAAATTTAATTTATTTATATATTATTATTAATAATAGAAAATTAAAATATAGACATGGAAGAAATCCCATCAATATCAGCAACCAATTCAACTGGCATATTTAGTTTGAGGGTGCTGTAGGCAGTCAGTTAGTATTGATGTATTAGTTTTTTTTTGTTATATAAAATAATTGGTTTGGTTGGTTATTTTTTTTTTATATATTTGTTTATTTTTAAATTAGTAATTGTAAAAAAATAATAATAATTATCAGAGACCTGCAGAGGTACCATTTGCACGGCCCTGATTAAAAAATTTCGTGCCCGGCCTGGATTTTTTTTTTCAAAAATATTTTACGGCCCGGCCCGGGTTTAAAAATTTTAGGCCCGGTTCGAATATTAATTTTTTTATATAATATTCGACCTGGTATATACAAAAAATTTATCTATTTGGTATTTTATCATATTTTTCGGCGAGTATTATCATTTAATAAGCCATATTAGCTAATGTTGTTAAACGGCTCGTTTTGAGCCGATTTTTAAATGGCTAACTCAATATTTTGCCAAAAAAATATTAACTAAGCCTCGAAATTTCGATACTATATGTCTAGACCTTTGCTCCTTTTATGAGCAAAATTTTCAGGCTTGCATAATATTTTTCTGGATAAAAAACTGAGTTAGCCGTGCCGTTTAGCAACACTACTACATATTTTATTTTATTTTAAACAGACATTTAGTATATTACAAATTGATACTATAAAAAATTTGTGTAAATAATTTTGAGAATATACTATATTAATTGTATTTATAAAAAAAATAAAACTTATATTTTAATTAATAAAAAATATAACATATATTATATAATAATGTATTTATTACCTATTATCCTTTGCGTATTTATTCCATGGCGGAAAACTATAATTATATTATGTAATAGATACTATGAGTGTTAGCTAGTGTTAACTTTCACCAAATATTATATTAATCATAATATATAATCATTATAATCATATCTAATGGACGAATATAATAATTCATGTTGTATAAATTTTTTCAAAAAATACGGCCCGGCCCCATAGACCCAGGTATTTTTAAAAAAAAAATTTCAGGCCCGGCCCAGGTTTTTAAAAAAAAAAAATTCGGCCTGGCCTGGGTATATTTTAAAAATTAAACAGGTCTCTGATAATTATTATTATAATAATGGAATATATATATCATTAAAAAAATAAATAGGATTATCATTTAGGATTTTATTATTATATTTAAAAAAAGATTTTTTTTTGGTTTTTAAAAAGGTTTGTAAAAATATTGTTTTTTTAAAATAGAAATAGAGAAAAATTTAGTTTTCAGAATTTAGTATTTGGTGTAATAATTTTGTATAAGGAGAAAATTAAAGATAAAACAAGTAAAAAAAAGGATTTGTAAGAAAAAAAAAGGAAACAAAAAAAAAGAAACTCTTAACCAAAGTTATAAAAAAAAAGGAAATAAAAACTCGGAATAGATCTTATTAAAACAACCGATCCTACATCTCCTTTGTAGCATTAAATTTGTCAGAGGGGATCTTATGCTCTACTGGTAAAGCAAATGAAGAGTCTAGTTTAATTAATAATACCAAGAAAATTGCATGTATCCCTTGAAATTGAAAATTATCTAAGGAACCCTATAAATAATAATTATCAATTCCTTTAAAATATTGGGCTGTGAACTGCTATAGATGTCCCAATCTTTCTAAACTTGCTCATCAATATAGCAAAACCTGTCACAAGTGTAACATCAGAATCTGTTTTTAGAGAAGCTGATGATATTGACAGCCTATCAATGCAGGTTGACCTTGGATAAGTCAGAAATTTTAGTATTTATGAAAAGAAATCTTCGATATATTAATTTTAATTTAAATATCTATTCAAAATTTCCAGGTATATTTGTATAATTACTATATAAATCAGATCTGCAAAAGTGCCATTTGCACGGTCCAGCCCGGATATTTTAAAAATTTATTACATTTAATTTTAATTTTTATAGCTAATAATGGCGATTTAACATATTCGATTTTAAAATATATGGCCCGGCATTTTTAAGCCTGACACGGGTATATTTAAATATAAAATATGGCTCGACCCGTGTACCCAGACTTAGGGCCTTATTAACAAGCAGGTGGCGCTCAGACCATTTTCAACTGCTATATAAATTCTTAAGTAAAATTTTGTTGGGATGATATTAAATTTATTTAATATTGGCAATTAATATAAGGGAATGCATGAGTTATTAAAATATAAAAAACTAAGTAGTATTTAGTTGAGAGATGGACAATTAAATTTTGTTTAGGGGGAATAAAATATCCGCCCAATTAATATTGAGAGAGTGTGTATTGTCACCTTTAATTATTTGTAATTAAATAAAAAGTGTTAAATTGTATTAACGAAGGTTAATCTAATTTTGTGTAAATATTTTCTCTAAGTAAATAAAATTTAGATGACTATATCTCAGCTAAATATTAATTAATTTTTACATTATTTTATAATATATTCCAATAGTTATAAATATTAAATAAAATATTTAATAAAATTGAAGCGAAATTTCATTTTATAAATTAGTATAACAAATATGAGCGAACTATTTCTACTCTTGGTGTGATATTTTAAAGTTCTGCCGGTCTGGCAATAACATCATTAATAAATAGTCCCAGATAGTGACGCGAAAAATATTAATATAATATTTTCTCCCTATTGTTTCTTTTTTGCCTATTGAACATTACAAATGATGCTAAACAAATCAGGAGGTGGTAAATATTTGCTATTCACTTTTATATCAAATTTTGTAAATAAATAAAATAGATAAAACATCATCAAATTTTAAAATTCATTGTTCAATAAACTCTAATGCATAAAAATAAAATAAAGTAGAAAATAAATATTTTGAATTTTTTTCTTATGATTCGATTAAATCAATCCATTTATAAAATATAGATGTAACTCAAAAAAATACTTTCTAAAACTATCTAATATGATATAAAAATGGAGTCTAGTTTTTAATGAACAAAATATTTGATATTAAAAGCTTACATCCAATAATCCCAAACATAACGAGTAAGACCGGATAAAAAAATCTGAAGGCCACCGCTATTACCAATTCGTGAGCCAGCGCTGATATTTGAAAGACAGCTAACATTGCCAATGGCCGGCTAAGTCCTTTTCCCCAAAACTAGTCATACAATATTAAAATTATTAATACACCTAATATATTTTACAGCACAATGTGCAATAAAAACTTCAATTAAATAATCCATTTCTATTTAATATTTTATGTATTTACTAACTTTTTTATAATTGATGTTAATTTTCATATAATATTAATGAAAAATGATGAGTATTTAGTTAATAAAAATTATATATTGTGAGGACCTTTCTTTAGCTGATATTAATAATTTATAACTAGTATCTTATAATAAAAAAATATTTGTATAAAATACTAAACAATTTTTAAATAAATACAGGCTCAACTTTTTTTAATTTGTTACTGCTTAATTTATAAATACTGCCTAAATTTACTGCCCAAAAAAATCATAGCCATCTCATATTACTAATCCTAGCTCAAGGCCTTAACCCATATTTGGTTTAGGCATAATCACTCAATTTTAAATGTCCAAATCTCTTTTTATTAAATTCTGCATATTTTTAATACCCCAGTTATTATTGGTTAATGATAAATACTGCCAAAACAACATATAGAAATTTTCTAAAACACAACCTAATTTGTTAAACAACGACTAAATATTTTTTAGAATGCAATAAAATCCATTTTTTATATATTAAGTTGTGAAATCATGCGGTCGCCTCCTCCGATCTATTATATATCATAGCCCCTAGGACGGAAACACCAAGTTGACTTCAGAGAAAAATATGATCCTTGCTCGAACCCAAAACCATCGGATTGGCAAGCGACTCTCTTATCGACTAGACCACAGATGCTTTCCAAAAATTACGATTTATCAAATATTTATAACCAAATTAGGCAGTATTTAACCAAATGAAAAATAAAATAAGTAAAATATCAATTAGTTAAACACTGCCTAGTAAATATCATAAACCGATGTTATTTTTGTTAATTTATATTTTACCCTTTCCAAAGTTGATTTTTTTTACTTATCATTAAAAATCCTAATTATTCTATTGTTATAAAATTATTTGCTCTTTTTTATTTAAATTTGTTTCTCAAAAAAAAAAATAAGTATATTTAACGATTATTAACAAATTAAATTTTATATACTTGTTCAATTTGTTCATTAAACAAATTAAATTAAGCATAGATAAATTTTTATTTATAATAATAATATGGCCCACCAAAACCAATCTTTATACTTACCTAATTTATTATATATTTAAATGATATCTTGAAAACACTGGTTAAAAAGGTATTTCACGCTAGGACACAATACCTGACCTGACCATATTTTTACCTTACCAGATTGCCTTTGAAGGTTTTATTGGAAAATTATAATTTCACATGTAGAATTGAATTAATAAAGAATTCATATTCATTTCTATATAAAAATATCTAACCATTCTCAAATCCCTGTAAACGTAAATATAGAGCCAATCATGAACTACAACATTCCACGTTCTGTAATATTGGGTAAACGATGTAGAGTTCCACCAATCCTATAAAAATATATTTCGATAGAATACAAATTAAAAATTCTTGATATAATGAAGAATAAATAGATCTATAAGATTAACAAACAAATTGCAAGTAATTTTAAATAACCTTAAAAAATATATCAAATTCCATGAAAAGCGAAATATTTAAATTTATTTTATATAAATGTCAATTTCAATAAATTGCTACATGCTGAATTGGAGTAATTATATAATTAGTCAGCATGGCAGTTATTTTTCGCCAAATTCAAAAGTAGTCAATTTGTCATAAAGGTCACTATATAAAGGTTAATGTTAAAAACATTTTGGCATATTTTTAATTTATTTAAATTCATTGAAAACCTTATAAAACATTCTATCGGCAAATCTGAGCATTTCAGCAAAAGCATTTAACCAGGAATGCAGGACACCAAAAAACGCTATGATTAGCACCATAGTTCCGGGTAACATGGAACCGAATACGGACAAAATCATGGTCTATGATTAAAAATGACAAATATATTATCAAAATAATGTATTTTCGAAATTTTTAGTACCTTTTTCTGATCTTACTTTTGAAACGTAGTAAATAAAGGCACATCTCCTTAACTATACAAATTGGCATATTAATTAGGACACCAAACCACTCTTTTTCACCGATATCAATCATATATTTGAATTGATATATACTTTTTACCTAAATTTTATCCATATCTTATTTGATTTACAGGTAAGGAAGAATAAATACTTGGTGTCGGTATCGATCAACACTTTCAATTTGGTACCCAAAATAATGATTAACGCATAAATAAAAACATTGAACTACAATAAGCCATGCATTGAACTATAAATTTCTGAACAGATAAGAAAAAAGGCGTTGTAAAATTTTCCTTCCTATTTCTAAAATTTTTTAACAAGTGCCAATCCACATATTCTTCATTGATCCGATCCGATATTTTTTAATGTTGGTTCACAACCGATGCGATTTTTATATTGATTTTTACCAACCCTCTATGAACCAAATGTAGTTAAAAATCCATTATGCAAAAATCGAATTATGGATTTAATTTTATTTTAATATTTTTATTTCTACAATTAAGATAAGTCTATATAATTAAAAAAAAAATTATAATTGATAAAAAAAATATATATTATTATTTTAAATATTTATTTCAAATTACATAATATATTTGTTTATTACTTATTATTATTATGTATATAGATTTGTGTTATATAAAAGTGATTTAACAATAAAAATATTTTATATAATTTTAGAATTGCAATTGAATTGGATATAAAATATAACTGATCATTATAATATTTAAATGACATAAATTATGGCATAATTAAATTATATTAAAAATCAAAACCATTGGTATCTTTACAGAACAAAAAATTAGATATGGCATCGGATCGGTAGTCGGTCGATATCAATTTAATATCGGGAATATCGGATTGGATCGGCCTCCAAAAAGTGGTATCGGTACACCCCTAGTGGAAATAATTTTAAAACTATTTTTTAATACATATAAAACATGCACATTATTAAGAATATTGAAAATGAACATTTTTAAAAAAAAATTAAAAAATAAACATTAAAAAAATATATAGGTCATGGCGGCATTGAACTGTGAGTAGAGACTAGATTTGTTGTTTTAGATAAAAACACTTGTTAAAATCTCTAGATTTTAATGAGATTCTAAGTACGAAGAATTTTAAAATTTTATAGGTGCAGGGCCAAAATTCCTTAAAGTGGTCGTTACCAAGCAAAAAATATATTAGTTAAAGGAGGGTATTTATTAAATTTTCGTATCTCCGTTTAAATAATGCATTCCGGAAGGGAATTGCTGGCACATACATTAATACATGTATAATCCCCAGCTAATTTTCTTCCTTCCTTGAATGAGAATGTAATAATGCCTTGACTTACAGTCAGCTGCGTTGAGTCTTACGTGTTAAATGTAGGTGGGTGCCCTGCTATATTGAAAATCTTGTCTAATATAGTATTGATTGTTTGATGCCGGATGCTTCTCCTCCACTGAATTTACAGTGGAGGGATGGTAGCCATTCAATTGACTGTCGTTTTATCCAAAACACAAGTGTAAGGAAAAACAATTTGACATCCTAAGCGTAAACATAATACTATGCATTCCCCAGCACTGTGAAGTCCAAAATTAGAAATAGTTTACGCCACTCATAGCCATTATCCAGGCTGGCAAACTTTAAATATGGCACTGCTTCAGGTTGCAAGTTCGAATTATGAAAAATGACGCAACGGTATTAAGTTATTTATAGTAAGTATCTGTCAGAATTTATTTATTTCCAATTTAAGACAAGTTTCATATTACACATTACTGGTAATGTAAGCTAAATAATAATTCTTTTTTTTACTGATAAAAATCAATAAATCTACTGAAAAATATATAGGGGACTTGGCAACCCATTAATCGCATTTTAAAATTAAATAGATTATAAGGGTTAAATATTATCCTAATATAGCTTTTATTAGTATGCATCTATAAACAAAAAATGTTTTGAAATAACCAACTATTAAAATTTTTATTTAAGAAATAAAATTTTGATGTAAAATTCAAAAGATTTTTACATGACAGAATTTTAATTTTTAATTATATAATCAATTATTATAAATTAAATTTTATAGCAAAGTTTTAACTCTCTTTTATAATTTGAGAAAGTTTTATGAGTATTTATTTTCTCCAGATATTATTTTCATCATGATTAGTCAATTTAGAGCTAGCGGGACTTGCTAACCCATACATGTTAATTATGGCAGTTAATATGAAAAAATATTTTAAAATCGTGGAAAGATAATTTCATGGCTGTGTATGATTGGTATTTAGTATTAATCCTAAGCATAATCTCTCCTTAAGATCCTTATTATTATATTTCCAAAATGTTTATTAAATTAACCAAAATATGTTTAATTTTATATATAATGAGCTTCAATTTAAAAGTATTATGATATTTTGAACAATATAATAATAAATTTATTTCAATTCATTATATCCTAAAAAATTAATGGTTTAGAAAACCCTCAGCTTTGCCTAACCTGACTATTGAGGCGTATTGAACAAAATTTCAACTCTTAAAAAAATTAAGTTTCAAAAATATTATTACATTCTTAAAAATGTTTACAAGGCTCTAAAAAAACAAGAGTTTAGCGGATTTTACAAAAATCGGGTCAACTAGCCCCAGTCTCCCCTTGACAGATAAATATTGAAAAAAGATAATATACTGAAAATTTATACTGAACCCTAGAATACTGAGATTAATATTTAGACTAGCAAAATTAATAAAATATTAAAAATTTTGTTATAAAAAAATATATTGGTATTTCGAATTGAAAATTTATACTGAACCCTAGAATACTGAGATTAATATTTAGACTAGCAAAATTAATAAAATATTAAAAATTTTGTTATAAAAAAATATATTGGTATTTCGAATAAATACTGGTGGAATAGATATGACACTCAATTAAAAAACAATATTTGATATGATTGGAATTAAAGAATAAAAATACCAGACATGATATTTAAATAATTTAATCAATTTTACTTTTGGAGTCAAGTGATCTTGATTAAAATGTTTGAAAACCGGTATACAGAATCTTACAAATATGTAATATGTATAGAAAAGGCAAGTCAGAACTTGTGCTAAATTCGATACAACGTAGTTCCATCTGATTATATTTGTTCTATAAGATAAACACAATTAAAAATGATTAGAATATCAGACAAAATTTGCATTCAGGGTCCATATTTTAATAAGAAATATAATATTATTGAATAACATTTATTTAAAAAAACCTAGGATAATTGTCTCTGTATATTAATGTAGGAGCGAATAGGAAATATAAGTATTTTGAGAAATTAGGAGTGGTTTCCTCAATATCCTGAGACGTTAAAAGGCGTTTCTTTAGCTTAAGGTCTTTAAGAAAAATAATAAATTAAGTAAAATAAATGTCAAAAAACCTTTTTCGAGTGTTTTAACTTTGACAATGTTTTCGTGCACGAAGGAATGAACTTTCATCAATAAACGGAGCTTTATATCATAATATCAATATTGATAGCGAAAATAATATAATTGTTTAATTTCATATAACTTTACAGCCCGATTTATGAATGTCATTTGCCAGTCAAAAAATGACACCCCCAAAAATATGAATGAATAACATCGTAGCTTGATTATTTTAGTGCTCTAATTACGTTTTAATTTAAAATGTCAAGAAGTTCCAAATCATTATCTTTTAGCTACAAAACCAATTGATAAAAGAAAATTTGGGGTTCAGCATTTCTAATTCTTATTAATATTATAAAAAATTTTAAAAAATAACTGGATCAATGTATTGACAAAAATAAACAATAAAGTTGAAATAATAAAAATATCTCTCAATTTATAAAGCTAGAATCAACCTTATTAAAATGTCAAGTAGAGCACTCCAATCATCATGCGACGATTTAATCAATATTAAGAATGAAAATATTGGTTCATAACTTTTTTCTAAGTCTGCGGACTGAAACCAGGTTTTTTTGAACTCAAACCCACATATTTATTGGGTTCACGTTCTGTAATGAAACCTTTAAAAAAATTTCTGAGCCCGGGACCCTCTTAAAAATTTTAAGGACCAAAAACCCTTAAAAACTCCCATCAATATAGTTTAAATGCCCCAACATGCAATTTTTAAATATAATAATTAACTTGTTCAAGCATAATAAGAAATGATGAGGCTGGAGGTAGATCGTAAATCATTAAAATAAAATATATTGGTATAGCCAAAAACAGAATTTGATAGGTGACATATAAAAAAAGCCAAAACGTGCAAACTAAATTCCGGAAATTGCACTTTTTAAGAGTCCTGAATACTTTTACGAGTGATTTTGAAGCATCTTTGCTAAAATTTGAATCGTTGTCGACCCCACTACTTTCTAAATTATAATGTATTATAGTTTCTTTAAAAATAAATTAGGGGATATGGAGTCTGTTAGGGTTTTAAGAATTGAAATCTAAAATTCCCACGTCATAGGAATCTTTTAAAAGCCTGGAATAATTAAAATGTGGCGTTTTCGACTGTTCATTCGTAAGTCATTATTGATTTAGTAAAATGAACAAATCTATAATTATTATAGCTTTATAGAATAATTTATATCAACTTTATCTAAAAATCAATTTTCTAATTTTGATTAACATTTTTTAAGTTTATAACAAATATAAAATAGTTTTATTTATTTTATTTGGTAATAAAAATTTTAACGCATGGTAAAGAACAAAAAGGTATTTTTAAAATGTAAAATATCTTTAAAAATTTGTTGGAATGTATAAATTTTTGGTTAGTAGACGAGTTATATATACTATACATATTGATTATTTATTTTAATTAAACTTAATTGTACCTTTTTAAAAATATTTTTTAAAAAAATTGTGCTATTTTCGTAAAATTTTGATAAAATTAAACGAAAAGTTAGAACCGTATAATAATCAAGCGAAGATTTCACAAAACTCAGTTAAATTGAAAAAAGGGATTCAAATTTAAAAATTTCGGATTAAATTTTTCTTTGCAAGAAAGGGTGAGCAAGTTATAAATCTTAAGCAACGGACGGGCGTTGCAGACTTTTAATTTACATCATTTTATTACACATTATTTTCAATTATCGCAAAAAAAATTCGTTCATCATTGAATCTTTTTTTATTACCCAAAGGTGTAGATGGATCAGTATTTGGATAATGCACCCAATCATTATTATTGTTTGCACTATTATTATTATTACCATTGCGATCCAAATCATTGTGTATATTTCTCATTCTTAACCCAGAGGAGTCTCCTATGTAATCATAATCCCTTTGGAATTTATTATCTTGATTCAAATGTAAAGTATTTTGAGTGTCATGAGAGTCTTTATCAGGTGTATTTTGGGTATACGAATTTCTATCCATGTAGATCATATGGCATAAAACCCAAAAACGAAATATAGGAAATAATATAAGAATGGTGGATATCATCAAGCAACACCAAATAACGATAACATGTGGAAACTGTCCCAGAGAATATGTAATCAGTTGAAAATCCCATACAAATCTAATAAAATGTAAAAATTGTATAATGTAATTTCAAACTAGTAGCAAAATGTAGGGAATTAGAACGGTGCTTAAGGTAAAACTATTATTCTAGGGGGAGTTTTCTTGAAAAATTTCAAAATATTAATATTAAGCTTAATCAGAAACCTGTAAAGGTCAATATTTTTGGCCCGGCCTAAATTTTAAAAAAGTGCCGCACCTTCAAATTTATTTGAACTAACATCACAACACACAAATAAAAATAGTAATGGGATACATAACAGGGTTTCCCATAAAATAAAAAAGTACGATCAATAAATGAAATTAAATTCCAATAAAAAAGAAAAGGTTCGGATCAATAAAGTAAAAGAAACAAAGACTCAAGAAAAGGTCTGAACGAAAAAGTAAAAAAGTCAACAAAAGAAAATCGTTAATTAGAGGTCTCCCGTAGTTTGAAAAAATTCACCCGCCAGTCCTTTTATTTTGAAAATTTTATTGAGTCCGCCCACTCGATCATTAAAAGTTATTTGATTGATAGATAGGCCCTTTATTTATTAGTATATTCTTATATAAACTCATAAAATATATAATATTATAAAATAAAAAGATAATTTTTAATTTAATGAATATAAGCCCATTTTGCTCATTTCGCCCGAAAAAATGTCAATACTCGGCAAGCGTGGGAGGGGTAAAACCTTCCCGTTTTAGACTTCTAATCTTTATTTATCATATTTTTTGTATTTTTTTCTTTAAATTTTAGTTATTTTTAAATATATATTTTTTAAGTCTTTCTTTAATTTTGTGTCAATTTTTGTCATATTTCCTCATTTTTGCTCTTTTGATCATATTGAATTTATATTTAAAAATATGCATTATAAATCTAGTTTTCAAAATAATTCAAAATTTAAGAATCGAATTGATTGAAGAAAATTTTACAGATCATATCGCATATTCGCTGGAAAATGATAATTGGAACCTCCTTTTCCTAAATTTGCAATATTAATTTCGATAAAAAAATAATATTTTTCTTAAGCTAAATGAATTACTGTGAAGATTGATTTTCTCCAGTCCAAACATGATATGTTTCAACTGGCCATAAGATATTATTGAATTATATTTGTAAATTAAAAATTACAATAAATAATTAATATTAACATCATATTTTATCATTCAGACTCATCTATTTAATGATAATATTTTATAAATTATTGTCTTTATTATCTGGATAAAGTGCAACTTGATAAGCTGGTAACGTTAAATAATACTATAACAACCCAGGATATCCTAGGCAGATCAAAAACTTTTTTTAAAATAAATATTACTATTAAAAAATCTTCTAGACGCATTTTATAAATCCTAAGATACCAGGGATGTGAACCCGAACCCTCCTGAACCCTCGTATTTTGAATGTACTCGAACCTGGACCCTTTTAAAAAGTGGAGGGTCCAAGGGTTCTAGACATCTAGGTGTCATAAAAAAATTTCAAAAATAAAAAATAATATAAATTTTTTAAAATTTTAATCAGTTTTTTTGGTGGAATCATTTACAGGGACGAGAACCCGGACCCTCGATATTTCGCTGAAATAAAATCCTTTTTTAAAATTTAGGGTTCAGGGTTCAAGTTTTTTTTTTAATTTTGAAAAATTTATTTTTTTATTTTAAACTTTCATTTTATTTATTTTAAATTATATGATAAAAATAATATAATAAAAAAAACATGTAATTAAGCGATTTTTATTTATAAAAGAGTTCATATAAAACAATTGTTTTTTATTCAAAAAAAAATTAATTTTTTAAAAAAAATTTTTGATCATTTTTCGTGGAATATTTTTCTTATATTTAAGAATCGGTCATGTAAAAATTTTTAAATTAATTAAAATAAATTTTTTAAAAAAATGATTTTAACTAATTTTAATAAGTCATTATTTTTCTGGTCTCCGAACCCTGAACTCGAACTGGGTTCAGAGATTTTTCACTGAACCCAAACCCATTTTTTTAGAATGAGGGTTCCTCGTCCCTGATGATTTATTTTATCTTTTTTTCTTTAAATTTTCTTCCTGGACTTCCATTTTATTTAAAGATTGATATCATAGATAATTTTCTAGTGTAGGTATTAATATTTACTCTACAAATGATTGCCTAAAAAATAATCACTTTAAAACTATCATTGATAAAGCAAGGGATGTTGCAAAATATCTAAGAACTCCCACAATTGTAAGAATATTAAAATCAATGAAAAGGTCAATGGCAAAATTAGATTGCACAACACGTTGGTACTCAATTTATATGATGCTAGAACGATTATTAAGTTTGAAAGATTTCTGTAATGATTTTATTATAAGAGAATGTGAAGTCATTTTGTCGGAAGATGATTGGCACCAAATAAAGGACCTTACTAGTGTATTAGTTCCTTTAAAAATAACATTAAGATTACAATCAGAACAATTATGTTTATCTGATTTTTATGGCATATGGATTAGATGCCGATTAGATTTAAAAAGATTTACTAGTCCTTTTTCATACGGAATATTAGAAAATATAAAAATTCGAGAGCAATAATATTTGCAAAATAGTGTTGTATATGCTTCTATATATTTAGACCCTCGATATAAAGTTTTATTGAGTATTGAGCAAAAACAAATAGCTAAAGACCATCTTAAGGATTTATGGCATACCCAAAACTCCATTATTTACAATATATTGGAGGCTAAGACAATACCTACTAGTTGTAGTGATAATAATGATAATGATAGCAAAATTGATGATCTTGAAATTTTACTTTTAGATAGAGAAATAAACAAATTATCACCAGTTAGAAAGGAGGATCAAAAAATGCCTATTGCATCTTGAAAAGTTCTCAGAAGTTAAGAGAATATATAAGGATACAAATATTTTAAAAATCAGAGAAGAAAATTCTTCAATATATTCAGAATTATATATCTTGTCTAGAATCGTCATTGTTGTACATGGCGACACAAGTACAATAATTTATGTATTATAAAGATAACTATCTTAGGCAAGTGTAGAACGTAAATTTTCATCTTTGAAATATATATTGTCTAATTTACGCGTAAATCTCAAGGATGTATTTTAGAAGATATTATGATTGTGCGATAGAATAAAACATTTAAAATATAAATTATTTCATTTTTTTTTATTTGTAAATAAATTAAATGTGTATATATTGAAATAATAATAAATGAATGAAAAAAAAATTTTTTTTGAGTCATTTTTTTATTTTCCTTGAACCCGGACCCTGAACTCGGGCCCTATTTAGATTTTATTAATGTACCCGAACCCAAATTTGGACCCTTTTTTTGTCGAAGGGTTAAAAATACTCAAATGAATATTTTTAAAGATCTTTCTTATATAAAAAATATTTTAATTTAATACTATTACCACAGTAGTGTTGTTAAATAGCCCAATTCGGGTTGATTCTAAAAAATAGCCCTATTAAGATTATAACCAAGAAAACATTATGTAGGCTTAAAGATTTTGCTCATAGCCGATAGAAATGCTTGACATCTTAATCTCGATGCTCACATAATATTATTTTAATTAAAATCTTAATCGGGCCGTTTTGAAAAATCGACCCAAATCGTCTAACAACACTAAAGTGCTAGTGTTGAACGATTATTTATTACGGCAAAGCTTATACTTTCTGATAGTAGCTCTTGACTTGGGGATGACAATATAGAAATGCAATAAAATATAAATAAATTATATATATATTAGAGGTCTGCATTGGGCGGGTTTTTGGACCCCCGCCCACCCAATATTTTAAAAAAATTTAACCCGCCCGCCCATTAGTCTAAAAATTTTTACCCGCCCGCCCATTATTTATAAATAAATTTTAACCCAGCCCGCTTACAAAATTTAATTATGGCCATTATTTCAATTTTTTAAGCATCTAATAAAAAAAAATCAGCATTACACCTCTACAAATTGACAACCAGATTTTATGGTTTTGTTTAATTGAGAATTGTCTTTTTGAAAATATCCGGTTATTTTTTTATTATCTATAAAATCTTCATAATTTACAGATGAACATTGATGCCGAAGGAAGAAGGAAATGCCACTTTTGTTATTATATTTATAGATAGATTCGCAATCATTGCAACGAATCCAATCTAGCTTTTTGTCATTTTTATCGAAAATGATTTAAATTGTTTCCACTTGAAGATTTGAGTTTATTGTCTGATTCATTATCTTTTAACTTGTAAAAATTATTTATTATTTTTTTAGATATATGTTCTTTATTCATAATATAATTTTAAAATAAAAATTAAATTAAATTAAAAAATATTTTTTTATGTTATAAAAAATAAAATTTATTCCCCTAACTTTTATTGGGAAGCCCCGGTCCCAATCCCTAAAGTTCTTAAATCAATTGGGTAGAAGAATTTCATTAAGGACAGGGATTAAAAACGAGTCCCTATCTCTTAAACAAAAAATCCAATTCGAAATCCTAAAGGGGAACTACAAGTGTTTCTTCGAAAAACTCCCTTTTCCCTCCTAGTCCAGCACGCATGGTGTTCCTATTTTATAAAATTACAAAATAAAAATAACTTAAAAAAACGATTGTTACAATAAAAAAATAAATATTGTTACTCATCATTTAAATAATTATGATTTTTTTTAGTTTGTTTCTGAACAAAAATTTTAAATTTCTTTAACCCGACCGCACATTGTTTAAATTTCTTAACCCGCCCGTAGTTTAAAATTTTTTTAACCCGTCCGCCTGCCTGTTTTCAAAAAATTTTTGCCCGCCCTGGGTGGCCCGAAACCCCGCCCAATACAGACCTTGAATATATATATATTTAAAATTATAATCATATTTTTATAACAATATTTTTTATTTGTGGCAATAGAGATGATAATAGTGGATTACTTTTTTTGATAAATAGCGGTAGCGATAGCGCCCTATTTTACTTAGTAAAAAGGTTCATAAATGTTTTAAAAAAATTAAAATTAAAAAAATTTTATATTTTATTTATTTAATGTTATCTCTTCTTTAGAATATTTACCTCTAGGTGTTATTAATTTGAGTTATATAATTATAAAAAAAATGTAGAAGTTTGTGAATTTTTAATAGCTTATTAAATATCATGGGCTAATCTTCTAACTTGGCGAGTAAATGAGGCAATTACTTTAATTTAAAATAATTATCCCATAGATAACTTTTAAACATTATTACAAATGAATGAAGATATTAAATGTAAAAATATGGCATGTAAAATAATATAAAATAAAAGCGATTTAGATAGAATTATTAAAAAAAATATGACTTCGAATGGTTTCAAAAAAAGATATATTTTAACATAATGAAAAGGAAGAAAATTGAATAATCCTAACTCCATTAGCAGCAATAGCGATGTCTAACCCATTTACACAGATCCCAGTCGAAAGATAATTTCCAGGATTAAAATATATTCTATAATAGAGAACAATTATTTATAGAACTATGTAATATGGGCCCCTGCATTCTTGTTCGAAATAATTGATTTTTATATTTATTTTTAAAGGAACGTTCCGAAAATTGGGAACGAGACATTTTTTGGCCGAGATAGAGATGGCATGGGAACGAAAAATAAGCCGTTCCGGGTCTCAGGTAAAATAAACGAGAATATAATAATTAAAAATGTGCATATTTTAATCAGTTTGGAACCATAACCTAGAACCCTTTTTTAAAATTTATAGGACCCGGAATCAAAAACCCATTTTGTTCTATTTAAAATGTTACATTCATTTATGAGGATTTATTTAGTGTTTACATGTTTTCAATTTTTTTTGACAGAAAGTTTGTTTTAATGAACCGAAATCACTTTTTTTTAAATATTCAGAATCGATAGTTTTTCGTTAAAGTTCCAAACCCTAACTTTAATATATAAGATCCATTTTATACAATAGACCATTAGATTAACTTTAATATATCTCACTGCTGAAGTTACTATAACAAAGCCTTCTATCAATAGCATCATTACTTTTCTCCCTCGATGAAGTCGAAAACGATTGTATTTAAACTAAAAACGATTAGAATGGCAACAAATATGTTGTAAATGGTTTTTATGTGGTTTACTTCTAACATTTCCCTAAAAAATATCGTTTATCTATATTTATGTAGTTGTAGTTAACATTACGTCAATAGGGATGGCCTCTCAGTGAATTCTTTTTCTTTTAAGCTTTCGTGAGTCCTAAATAATAAAAATTTGATGTAATATATTAAAAATGAAAATATTATGTAAACAAAAATGTGGATAATTTTTCAAGGTATATATGCAAAAAAAAGTAATTTATTAGCAAGGTGAAAAAAATAAAATAATTTTATCATTTTTGAAGGCGGGATTTAAGGAAGATTTTATCCAACAATCATTATATTAATTTCAAACTCAATATCGATGCCATTTGCCAAAAAATGTTATATACTAGATTAAAATAATTTTAATTTATTTAAAAAAATACACCCATTTTTTTTATTATAAATTAAGGATAGAATAGCCCATTGTGTGTTGGGTTGGATATACCAATTTGATATTAGAAAGAGATGCAACTTTGAGTTATCGATTTCATTTCGCCATTAGGGAACTGGGTCTAATATCAAAATTTCAGCAAAAAAAATTGACCTAAAAAATTAAATAGGGGTTTATAAAATAAGTCATAACATAACCAATTCTGTAATTAAAATTACGAATAAACTTATATATATTGGATATGATTGCGTTGTATGGTATGATTAATATAATATACATACGATTCAAACCATATTTTTATACTGCTCCTAAATTATGTTTACATTTTCAAAATTATATAATAGAATTATATGCTTGTTTGGCCTTTGGTCTGAGGTGACTTTAGTTTTAGGACAACATCGTAGTGATTTTACATGATGTTGAGTTTAGAATACTACGGCTCAATTTTTTTGCCCATGTCGGGTTTTCATTTTGAATGATTAAATTATTTAATTATCCATGAAATTATTTCAAATGAAAACTGGAAATTTGATCAAAAACTTTCCATTATATGATTTTCGCAATCATAATTGATATATTTTAAAAAAATTAAATCTGCCGGGCTCAGATTCTATAAAAGAATATTTTTAAGCCTAGTCTAGGTTAATTTTTTGATAAGATTTTATAGTACCTATTTCCAAGGTCAGATATATGAATACATTATAATTTGTCCAACCGATCCAATCAAGTATATTAGAAATAAGCCCAAGTCCGTTCCCAATTTGAAAAAGTTCGATTTCAATTAATACGGGAAAATTATAAGGGATTAATAAAAATATTTTAAAAAATTGAAATTAAATTAATTTAAAGTTTTGTCCAAATCCGAGATCCCCAATACATATGAATGTGTTCGAATTAGATTATCTCGAGTTCCGCGTAGAACTGTTTAAATAAAGTAGGCTAGAATAATCCAGAAAGTGAAATTTTGGAAAAATTTATCAAGTTCACCTTTATCACAAAAAAAGGCAAAAAAAACAAAGAAATATGCCCTTATATAGTAAAAGCCTCATAAAAAAGCTTAGAAAGGCTCTGAATTCACTAGTTTTAAAATATAAATCATTTCTGATGTTTACATTTTTAACCTTAATTAATATGGGAAAAAATTGATTTTTTAAATTTAGATTTTAATTTGTAAAATAAATGATAACTTTATGAAATGTCCTGGTTTAATTATCAACTAATACTTTTTATACATAATGATAAACTTAGGAAATCTATGATAATTAAATATTATGAATAACAGTGCTTACGCCTTTTTTTACCAGGGTACTGAATGGTTATATAGGTATAAGGCTATATTTATCCTGCTATAGACAATTTTTATTTCTAGTAATATTTACAATTACTCTTTTTTAGGCCTCATTTTTTGTGCGCGTAATAGCGGCCAACTGTGTAAATACTTTCTAAAGTTGATTTTATGCTCTTTATCTTTAACAGTCCTGCACACGACTGCACACGACACTTGAGGTCGAGTATATCAGACTCGAGCCTACATTCTCTTGGATTCGGGATCTCAAACTTTGACAAAATTTTAAATTAATTTGTTTTCCCAATTTTTATTACTCCTTATAATTTTCCCGCATTAATTCAAATATAGAACTTTTTAAAATTCGGCGCAAATTCGGATCTATTTCTAAAATAATATTTACTAGCTCGGATTGGATAGGTCGGACAAATTAAAAATATTTTCTTGTATCAGGTCTTAACCTTGGAAGTAAGTCCGATAAAATATTATTAAAAATAAATCTGTGTAAGAGAATTTTTTTAATATTTAAACAATTTTTTATGTCTGCCTGCATCTGTTTTATTTTCATATTTTTTAAATTTAAGTCATTTTAATAGGCATGTGCAAATTTGCGTAATTTTGTCACAAAAAATTTAGATAATTATTTTTAAAAAATCTTAAAATAATAATTACCATTTTGGTACTGAAATCTATTGTCTCTTCTAATTCTATAGCATCTTAACTTTTGTAAATACTCATCTTAAAAATATGGGACTAAACATAATATTGGTTGTGACCGCTTATTTGAAGACAAAATTTATCGAGAAAGAATACCAGTCAAATTTCAATGCAAAATTAATTATAATGCTTTATTATGAATAAGGATTTAAACAAAAAAAGAGAATTATTATCATTACAATTCACTGCCCTTTTATAGGGGGCTCCTAATTGTAAAAAAATAACAATTAAAAAACATTTCTTTAAAATTAAAAACGAAAAAATCTTGCTGAAAAATCATATTTATCAATAAAAATAAAACTATATAAATATAAAATAACTCAAAAATCAAAATACAGGATGATTTCACAAAATACAATCTAAATAGAAAAATACATCGTGACTAATCCTGATTACATTTTGTAATAGAATCCATTAACCTTAAAGACAATTGATAATATGATTAATTGTAGGGCTGTGCCGATATTAAATATCGGATCGGTACCGATATTTAGCGTTTTCCGAAAATATCGGATCGGGCTAATACCTGTAAAGAAACCGATCCGATCTTTTTACTTTTCTTTTTTTTGTTATTTTATTTTATGTTATGTATATTTATTTTACATTATTATAATATTTTCTAAATAATTTTTTTAAATTTTATTTCTTTTTTAAAATAGATTTATAGTATTTTAAAAGTTTTTTTTATAAAAATAGAAAGGAACACCCAAAGTTTTATTTATTTTAAATATTTTCAAATAACGCTAATTTTTTTATTTATACTTTAAATAAAAGAATTTTTTTAAATATGATATCTGAATTATGGAAATATTTTACAAAAGACAATGATAATTTTGCAAAATGCGTTATCTGCGGAATCATCTGAGTCTGCCTTCAGTACAGCAGGAGATATAGATAGTTAATATCGTAGAAACTTATTCCCAGAAAATCTAGAGGCTCTCATATTTATTAAAAAAATCTAATATATTATAATTTTATATATTAAATATTACAATTTTATAATTCCAACATAAAATGGATATATTATTAAATATATATTTTTTTATTATAGTCTTAATTGTAGAAATAAAAAAATTAAATTATTCATAATTTGATTTTTTGCATAAAAAATATTGATTTCTTAATTACATTTGGTTCAAACGGGGGTGATTAAAAATCAGTAAAAATATCGGATCGGTTTTGAAGCAATATCGGAAAATATCGGATCGGTGAAAAATATGTGCATCGGCACAGTCCTAATTAATTGTATTCAACTTTATTGTTAAATGTGTATGAAATTGATGCATTTAGATTGATTTTGTAAAAGATATATAAACTAAAGTACAAAATATATTAAAGCAGTTAAAAATATAATAAATTGTTCAATAATAGCCAAATATGTCATTGGCGCAGTTTCAAATAAAGAAATTTAATATAAAGGAGTGCGAGATGGAAGTTTATTTATCAAAGATGAAATTCATTTTTAAAATGTCAAAATAGAAGACAAAAAATAGTTTTCATTACAAATATTGGATTAGGAATTTATTCAAAATTATTTACTTTGAGTTTACCGAAGACATTAGATGAAATATCATACGATGATATGATTAAATTTTAAAAATTATTACCAGAAGAAAACGAGTTTTATGCTAGAGGATATTTTTCCAAAACAGAACAATAAAAAGGAGATACGATTACAGAATATATAAATAAATTAAAGATAAAAGCAAATACGTATGATTTTAAAGAGATGTATAATACAGTATTGCGGGATAAATTAGTGTCGGGAATTACGAATGAAAAAATATTAATGAAATTAATCAACACTCCAAACTTGATTTGGGAAAGGGCTGTTCAAATCGCTACCTAAATGGAAATAACGGAAATGATTTCGTATAAAAAATTATCTGCAGGAAAGGAGATAAAATTGCAAAAACAGTGACAAGGGGGCAGCACGACAAGTATAAACCAATATCAAAAATTATTTGTTATTGTTGTGGATTATAAGACCACATAAATCTTAATCCAAATTTAAATGCAATTTGTCATAATTGTGGAATAAAAGGACATTTACACAAAGTATGCAGAAGGAATCGTGGTAAGAAAGAATATATTCGAACGATAGATGTCCCAGAAAAGGAGCGAGAAAGTTTTAAGGATTGGGATTCTCCAGAGGAGTTGCGGAAAAAATTTGAGGTGAAATTATTGATAGATAAAATATATATTAATTTTTTAACTGACATAGGATCGGCAGTCTCCATTTTGAATATAGAAGACGTTTATTGTTTAAAATACCAGTAGCAAAAACGGATATTATTTTAAAATGTTATAATAATGTAATGATCGATATTCTAGATAAATGTATATTACCTAGTACTGTAAACATTTCTAAAAAAATCTAACGCGTTCACGTTCACTTTCAAAAGAACGTGTACGCGTTTCGTTCAAAATTTTATGATAAATTCTTTTAAAAATTTAATTTAATATAAATAAATGTCGTATATTTTTTAAGACAATATATTAGCCATATTAAAAAATAATATAGTTTTATTTGATAATATAGTTAAAACAATATAATATAGTGAATAAAAAGATATTTTTATTTACAAAAAATTTTTCTTATTAATTTTTAATAACACTTGTTTTTCAAGATTTTCATCCAATAGACAGGAACGCTTGGCAGTTAATACGGCATTAGCTATACTAAAAACGCGCTCTACATGCAGATGAGGGGATTGCAGTTTTATACTTAATAAACAACTCTTTTAAAGAGAAGAATTTATTAAAAACATTTATTGTTTTGTCCTTTGCTTCAATAAATTGAGATAAGTTATCCTCCTCCAATCCTCAATTATTAATTAGAAATGTATATAGTGGCCCATACCTCCCTAGAACTAAAGGAGAAGCAGAGCGGCTAGTACAAACTTTAAAAAACATAATGATTTAAAATACAAGATTTTCTGTTAAATTGTCGAAATACACCACAAATAACCAAAAAACAATCACCAAGTACAATTATGCTTAAATTTCAACCCATATGATCCTTACATTTAATAAAACCAATTTATCCTCATCTATACATACACCAGTTACCAGGTTTTTTTTTATATATAAATGAGAAAATATATGCAAAAGACTTTTAAAAAGATATTTGGATTCCAGGTATCATCGTTAAAAGAACAGGACCAATGTTTTTAGCTGAGACCAAATAAGGTTTATGGAGAAGACATATTAATCAGTTAAAACATAGGTGACAATTATGATTAAAAAATAGAGAGGGAGGAAGAGAAGGAGAAACGATGCAAAATACACCATGAATGAATGTATTTGATCCTATACAAAACTCGATAGCCAAAGACATTGATTATAAATGGTAAGAAAATTATTTATACCATTCCAAATTGAGAGCCCAAAAAGGAGAGAATAGATGTAATAGAATCAATTAACCTTAAAGGTAATTTATATATGATTAATTGATGTATTGAGATTGATTTTGTAAAAGATAAAACTGTACAAAATATATTAAAGCAGTTAAAAATATAATAAATTGTTCAATAATAGTAAAACATGTCACATTTAAAACTCAAATCCTCACTAACTGTGCTGTTAACTTGGGTCATAAATTTAATATTTAAATAAATAAATTGTGGATTTACATTTAAAATTTAATTTATGATAAAAAATAATGAAACTTTACTAAAATATAAATACTATCTAAAATATCTATATAAATATAAAAAGTATTTAAATTTTAAATACAGTACATGTTAATGCCCAACCCTGCTAACAAAAAATCAAAAAAAAAAGTTTATGAATTATATTCAGTTTGTCTAAATATTACATTATAAATTCTAAAAAAATATACATGATAATTTTTTAAAATTCTGATTCTTTAATTTAATTAAGAACTTTATAATAGGAATAGTTTGTTATAAAACAATTCAAATTTACTTTGATATCTCTGGCACTGAATAATAAGATGTTGAGGTAAATTGAGGGTTAATATCTTTAGATATATCAATAAAGTTATGTAATTTGTTATCCATCATAACATTATATTTTTCCAAATTTACCATTTCAATCTTTGACTTTAAAAAATTAAAATTCTTTTGAACATAATTTAATATGTCATCTTCGCATTCCTTGGGTTAACTTGTTATCTACCAATAGAAAATAAAATGTACCTGAAAACATTTTTCAACATCGCTACTCATTTCTTAACTTGATCCAGGCATTGGAGTTTTCTTAAAAACAGACAAATGATTATCTGTCACATGCCATGATGAGGCGATATGATGTCAAATAAAATATTTCCAGTAATTAACGAAAAAATTGATATGAATATTATTGCAGATGTTAGAATAAAAAATATTACACATTTTTACAATTATATATTTATTAAATATTGATTTTTGCTATCGAATTGCAAAGGGATCGTTTGATTTTCAATCAGAGACGTCGTTAGTTAGGTGCTTTGGTTCAAAATTATATCCAATATTTAAAAAATGGATTAGCGCTCTATATTTTTTTTATCACATTAGTAATAAAATCTATTTATAATTATTTAATATTCTTTTATTAGATAATCCTACAGATTAAAATAAAACCAACTTATAGAATCAGTGACAAAACATAAAATCTGCCCAATTTTAGGTCTATTCTGAAAGAATTTTAGCACTTGCTTCTCAATCTTTTGGTTCATGGAAAATATTTTTTGAGAAATTTCTTTTTAAGTAATGATATAATGGGAGAGAAATAACTGTTGTTTAAACCACCATAGGTTTAAGAAAACCTATTTGTTCATGTCTGCTGAAATGCATACCTAACTCCGCCAACCGTATCTCCTATTGTAATAAGCAAGGAGAGAACTTAAATATAGTTAAATTGGTTGATGAAAGTAAAATGATCAAGGTGTCAAAACAAGGAAAATAAGTTGGAAGAACAAAATGAATAGATTAGATTTTTTTTAGTTAATTGCAAATATATCACAACTGATTTATATCAGGTATCACCAAATAGGCTAACATACATCACTCAAAAAGACTGTTACTAATTGAAAAGGATTTTCTTTAATTATAATTACGAATAGATTGAATAATTAATTAAAGCTCAAGCAATTTTTTGCCTTCCTTGTAATATCTAAAACAAACAATGGTAAATTAATCTATCAAAATTGGAACAAAGTTCTTCTATTAAGAGTCCTTGAGAAACATTAATTGCAGAAAACATAAAAGAAGAGGATTCTAAGACTAAAATATTTTTCCAATTTTTTTTATAAGCTAATTAACAAATTTAAATAAAATTTAAATCAAGATAGCAATTTTAATTTTCTTCCATAAAAAATTAAAACTTTATTGGCAAACAATATTACCAAAATGGGATTAGTAATTGAATTGAGATTGTTAAAAATTTATTTGTTAAAAGTAGCTAGAGATGTAAAGGTAGGGAAATTTCCCTGGAAATAACGAGAAAATTCCGGGAAAATTTCTCAGGGATCCTAAATTTTCCCTTAATATAAATATAATATTTTATTGCAAAAATTATGATTTATATTTTATAAAATATAATATTTTAATTCAAAAATTATGATTTTTAATTTATAATTTAAATTTCATAATTATGACTCCAGAACCCATTTTCTTTAAATCCATTTATACAGGATCTAGTGCTAACATTGGTGATTATATCGCATCTGAGCTGATCATGGTAATTGAAGAAATTGGTATTAAAAAATTTATCTCACTAGTAAATGATGCTGCAATGAATATGAAAAAGGCCTGAAAATATATTTATATTGAATGCTTTTAATGTGCCCAACATGGCTTGAATCTGGTCATTAAAGATTTAGGCTGCATTCAAAGTGGAGACGGATCCGTTTTTTACATCCGTTCCGTCAAAAGTCAATCTCATTAAAAATGATATATATATATATATTGATTTTCATTTTTAAAAAATTATAGTAACGTTATAACGCTCTATAAAATTTGCCGGATAAAAAAGTCAAGATGTAATGACTTCAAAATTTGCCGGATTTGTTTTTAAGACGGAAGATATCGGAACGGACGCACTTTGAACATATATAACATTTTTAATGAGATTGACCTTTAACGGAATGGATGTAAAAAACGGATCCGTCACCACTTTGAATGCAGCCTTAGGCCAAATATATTTTATTAAAAAGATCATCAAAAAAACTAAACAAATAATTAAGTATAAAAAAATTTAATCGTATTTTATTGGTTACTTTTAAAGAAAGACAATTATTGAAAGGATATAAATCTTCCTTAAAAAATCCAAGTCCGACAAGATGGAGAAGTTTTGTTATAATGTTGCAAAGTTTAGTGAAAAATAAGGAAGTTTTGCAAGAAATTGCCACTTCAAGTTTATTTATATATAAACAAGAAGGCGTATTATATTGGACAGAGAAGGATACTGACTTTTTTGGAATTTATTTATAACAAAATTATAATTGTAGAATCGGATACAGCGGTATTATCTAATGTACTATAAATATTTTGTGATTAAAAGATAAACTCAATTCATCAACTTTAATGAAAATGATTTGAAAAATGTTAAGATTCATATTAATATCATTATGTAACAAATCTTCAGAATCCTAGATATTATGGCGTGTTAACAGTAGCTTTAAATTTAATAAATATTATTTCAGGCCAAATTAATTGCGATATTGGAAAAATTATGAGTAATTTAGCAGAATATCCTTCAAAACAAGGTTTCTATAAGAGCTGGCATATGGGAGAGCTCAATCCATACTATACCACTCATATGGTGGAAAGGGTTTAAGTGACTAGTCAGAAAGAATCTGGTCAGCATTTGGAAAAATTCATTCAAAAACGAGAAATAGAATAAAAAATGAAAGAGTCGAGAAATTAATATCAATCAGGCATAACATACATTTAAAGGATCACACAAATACATCATGTTTGGGATATCATCAAAAGAGTTCAGATTTCGATTTATCAATATCAAATTATAATGATGATATTTCAATTACATCCCATAAATATGATGATGCTATTTCATTAGCATCCCGTGAATTTTAAATGTAATTTATAATGTATGCTTATTGTAATTAATAAAGTTATTTAAAAAAATGAAATGTTTACATTATATTTTTGACTTTATTGTTTAGTTATTTTATTTTCCCTTAGTTCTCCAAATTTAATAAAGTTATTTAATAAAAAAATAAAAAGGCTAAAAGTGTATTTTATGGTTATTTCTATTTTCCGTTATTTCCCCAAATTTTCCCTTCCCCCCCCCCCCCCCAATTTTCCTTTTTTTCCCTTTTTTCCCCAATTTTCCTTTTTTCCCTTTTTTCCTCAATTTTCCTTTCCCTTTTTTCCCCAATTTTCCCGGGGAAATTTCCCCTGAACTAATTTCCCGGGAAATTTACATCTCTAGTTAAAAGTTTGTAAAATTATAAAGATTGTGTTACATCGGATTTTGTCAAATTTCTCTACATATACAAAAATGCATTTTCAAATATTTAAATATTTTGTATCAATTTAGATCATCCTCACGGAGTTGTGAGTCAAATTTATCACCATTAATGAGAAATATTAAATTAGATAAAAGTTCGAGGAGTGATATAAAAGTTGAGTTGAACCCCCTGAAAAATTGGAAGAATCCACAAAATGTTTTATACCACTAATAAAAAAGCTAATTTAAGAATATTCACTAAAAGTGGTAATTTAAGATAATGTTAGCTAAGAAAGAGTAAGATAATTTTGGATAATGTTAGAAAAAGGATATTTGAGCCCCTGATATTATTAAGGCTAGTGACGCCCTTAATAAGAAAGGGTAACTTGATTTTATTAGGACATGGAAAATACATAACCGAAACTATTAATTTTGGAAATGTTTTCAAAGTATTTGAAATCTCAACTAAAATTATATTGTTAATGCTTAATTTTTGACGCCCTTAATAAGAAAGGGTAACTTGATTTTATTAGGACATGGAAAATTCATAACCGAAACTATTAATTTTGGAAATGTTTTCAAAGTATTTGAAATCTCAACTAAAATTATATTGTTAATGCTTAATTTTTGTTAGTTTTATGCTCAATCATTGATCATAATATCAATTGTAATTAGTTATAAATATTTTCTAAATTACTTATATTTTATAATTGAATATTGAATCCCCAACAAATATTATACAAGCACAATTAAACTATGTCAATACAATTTTATATTTGTAAAATCATTAAATCAACTTATTCTTCCAGCTTTAGATTAATTCTTATCTTCCATATAATTATATAAATATATTTGATTATTATATATTTTTATTATTTTTTAGATAAAATTGTTTATTTAAATTTTGTATTAAAATAATTTGAATATTTGTTCTATGGCATTGAAAAATCTCTTAATTGCCCTTCCAATATTTTTATGCCCCCCCCCCCACAATGGGTCAAACTAGAATCGGTCTGCATGAATTTCCTATTAGGTAAGCATTTGAAAAACTTTTTTTTTGTCAAACCATACAAAAATAAATATTTGTTAATAGTTTAATCAGAGAATTAAGAATTCACCACAACCAGTGAGCTACTTATATTTTTCATTATCGCTAAAAAAATTATGAATGCAAGTTTTTATTATTTTTTTTAAGTTTTGTTAAATTGATTTTAGTTTTCCTTTTCAAATCATTCTCTCCTCCACATCAAACTTTCTTTAGCTAAATGATATATTTATTAAATTTTTATCAACACAATTGCAACATTAAACATTTTAAATTAATTATTGCTTTAAAAAAAAAAGAAAATATAAGGAAATATTTTCTTTCTCTTTTATTTAATAAAAAAGTAAGCATTTCTATTTTCCCCAACGCTTAATTCATTGTAAAAAACATAAGCAATTTTATATTTGGCTCTGCAAAATTTTTTTTTTATTAACGTAATAAAAAAAATTACAACAAAAATATATCGGATTTTTTTTCTACATTTATTTTAAAAAAATAAGCAATTTTAAATTGTTCCTGTAAGTATATTTTTTTACGTAATAAAAATAATATTATTTAACACAATATATTAGCCATATTAAAAAATAATTTAGTATTATTTTATAATACAATTATAAATACAATATAAGTGAATAAAAAGATATGTTTATTATAAAAAAACATTCTTATTCATTATTAATAACAATTGTTTTTAAAAATTTTATCCGATAGACATGAACGCTTGGCAATTAATACGGTATTAGCTATACTTAAAACGCGCTCTACAGGGGTAGATGAGGGGATTGCGGTATTATACTTAATAAACAACTCTTTTAATTAACGAGAGGAATTTATTAAAAACATTTATTGCTTTGTCCTTTGCTTCAATAAATTGAGATAAGTTATCATCCTCCAATCCATCCTCTACTTCCTCGCTTTATATTAAATATTTTTATAAAAATATTACATTTGTCATTTATAGCATTTTAATATTATAAATAAAAATATAAAATAAAGAAATCATTTTTATAACTTTTATATATCATATAAAAGTTAATTATTTCTACAATATAAAAATTTATAATTTAAATTGTGTTCAACAATTAAAATAATAGTATTTAGATCTTAATTTTAAAAAATGACATTAAAAATAAATTCTAAATGATATCAACCTCTATGTATATAATATATAAAAACAATCTAAAATAAATTGTTAACTGGCTACTTAGTTATATTGTATAAAATAAAATAATTAATATTACAATCAAATGTCGTTTTAAATTGGAGCTGAAGATTTTGAAACTGATATAAGACTTTTTAGGCACATTTTATATTTGGTAAGTATTGAATTATGTCCTCCAATATAGGATGTTTTATCATATTAGGTCTATGGTGATGTTTAATTATCTGATTTTGAATTTTCAGAATCAGATGATGAAATAATAATATCCATGTTTATGTTAATCTATTAAATTAATAAAATAATGGCTTGTTAATAAAATTGAAATGTTAAAAAGGAAAAAAAGCTGATTAAATAATATACAAGACTTTTTTCTTAAAAAATTGTATTAATATTAAATTTTTCAAATAAAATAATAAAAAGTGTTTTTAAAATTGAACGAACATTAATTTCGAACGCGTTCGTGGAAAAAAAGGAACGCGGTCACGTTCAAAGTTTGTCAAAAATAAAAGGAACGCCGTTCATCATTTTTTTTCAAAAAAAACAAACTTCGTTCACTAACAGCACTAAGTAAAAATAATATTCATTTTTTTAACCTAGTAAAAATAACAATAATTTTTTAAGACAGTAAAATTAATATTAATTTTTTTAGGTTAAAATAATAACTTAATAAAAAATAGTATTAATCTTATTTTAACGTAGATATATTTTTTTAACATAACATAACATAAAGATTAGATCAATTCTATTTAAGATTTTTTAAGGAAAACAATGCTTTTCTTGCATCTGTAGACGCTTCATCCGGCTGATACAGTGGCAGGATTCAAATATAAATTTAATTAAAAATATTTTTTCTTAACTTTAATTCTTACTTTTTTCATTCACATAATGTTATATTGCAAACTTTTTTATATCACTTGATCTCTATTGTTATAATATTTTATGGATCTCTTATCCAAGCTATATCCTAAAATAATATTGTATAAAGCTAAAATTTTATATAGAAAATAATATAATGTAACCTTAGATTATTAAAGGAAAATGAAATAAAATATTATATAAAATGTAATAATATCATAAATGAAATAAAAAAGAGTAAAATATAATGGCTCCACATCATTACAGAGAAACCATTACAGAGAATGTATTTTACAGAGAAACTTTTATAGAGAAAACAAAAATAGAGAATGCACTTATAGAGAAAACAATTATAGAGAATGTCGTTTATAGAGAAAATTTTATAGAGAAAGTTTTATATAAGAGAATGCACTTATAGAGATGACAATTATAGAGAATGTCGTTTATAGAGAATAATTTTATAGAGAATAATTTTACAGAGAATGATTTTACAGAGAATGATTTTATAGAGAATGATTTTACAGAGAATGATTTTATAGAGAATGATTTTACAGAGAATGATTTTATAGAGAATGATTTTACAGAGAATGATTTTATAGAGAATGTATTTTATAGAGAATTATTTTATAATGAATGTATTTTATAGAATTATTTTATAAAGAATGTATTATATAGGGAATTATTTTATAGAGAATTATTTTATAATGAATGTATTTTATAGAATTATTTTATAAAGAATATTATTTTATAGAGATTTAATTTATAAAGAATTTTATTTAAGAATATGATTATTTTATAAAAAATGTTATTTATAGTCATAGGAAAAAAATTACAGTATATATTAGAATTACCTTATATAAGAGAATAATTGGGTAGTTTTTGAATTATTAATCGGTACAGAATATTATTTGTTTATCTTTGCACAAGGTTTTCCTATTATTAGAAAAATTAACGGTAGAAAAATTTTAACATGGTTTGTGAAATGAAAATGTATCAGAATAATTTATTATTAACTATTAATGTATATAAATATTTTACAATTTTTATAAATTGTAAATAAATTGTCGCTTTAATCCAATATAAAAAAAATCAATTTATTTAAATACATTACAGTTCTCCCCACTATAAATTGAATTCATCATAATAACGTAATGGGGGTTTCGAAACTCTTTTTTCTAGAGTTGTATTTCTATTATGTTCTGCAATGTCCAAATCCTCAGTCATTGTCATGGGTGTTTCTTTAGCTTGTATGTGAGCTTCCCTCAGTTGGTCGGCATGCTTGTTTTTTACAATACCCTCAGGCTCAACATCATACAATATCGCACTTTTCTGTTGAACCACTGTTCCTTCATGCCATCCCGCAGTCCTTTCGTTTTTTACCCAAACCTTTTGCTTTTCTTTAAATTCACGGGGCTCAACGTTCCTGTCATTATAATTTTTTTGTTTCCATAACGCGTTTTCAGTCCTTTCTCTCGTAGATAATTTCCATTGATCTAACGTCGTCCTGAGCGGCCTTCCAAACATCATTTCGGCAGGGGATTTACCGGTAGTTGCGTTTGGAGTATTTCAGTGTGTAATTAAAACATTCGCTAAATTTAACTGGTCCGGAGTCCCACTTCTCCTTCCAGCATAAACGCGTCTTTATCGTACGTATATAGCGCTCAGCCAAACCATTCGACTTGGGGCTATAAAAGGCCGATCTAAAATGTTTTATATTATTTTTAAAAAGAAACGTTTTGAATTCAGATCCAGTAAACTGAGTACCGTTATCTGAGACAATGTAACGAGGTAAACCAAATCTAGCGAAATAATTATGCAGATTATTTATTACACTCGTCGAATTAATATGTGTTAAAATTGCAACTTCAACCTATTTGGTGAAAGCGTCTACGCAAATTAACCAGTACTTTCCAGACACGGGGCCTGTCAAATAATGTGTATTCTTTCCCAAGGTCGGGTAGGAATATTCCAATTGTATAATGGTACTTTTCTGGCTCCTGGTCTTCCTTCCTGACAACTCTTGCAGTTTTTGACGAATTCTTCCACATCTCGATCAAGATTTGTCCAGAAGACATAGTATCTTCATAAGGATTTTATCCCCACTATCCCCGGATGTCCTTGATGGATAACATTCAAAACCTCTTTTTTTTAGGTTATCAGGAATGATGATTCTATCATTATAAAATAATAGCCCTTCTTCGAATATTATCTTTAATTAAGATGAATTTTTTTAAACTTTCCGAATAATTATTCTTATTATCAATATGCCAATGATTATTTATTAATTTAATGATCTCTTTTAGATTTATATCATTGATAGTTTCACTTATAACTTTACTTCGAGTGAAAAATAAATCTTCAATTAAATTGATCCTTACTTCTCTAATTTCATTTTCAATTTTTTTTTAAACTTCATTCATTTTTCTCTCTTTACCCCCAAACGGGATAGAGCGTCGGAGCATCGTGTTTTGATTACGCGGCCTATGAATTATCTCATAGTCGTAATTTAAATGCTTCGTAGCCCACCGTATTAAACGGTTATTTGTTATTTTATTTAGGTCTCTTTTATCACCTAAGATATATTTTAAAGGTTTATGATCAGTAACCAATGTCTTCCATAAATATACTGATGAAACTTCTCGATGGCGAACATGATCGCCGAAGCCTCCCGATCAATAGTGGCGTAATTCTTTTCAGCTGCCGAAAGTATCCTCGATGCGTAAGCAATCGGTTTCTCCTGGCCAGTAAGAAATCGGTATTCAATAACACCTCCTAGACCATCTTCGGAAGCGTCACAAGAAATCACCACAGGAATATCGGCTAAATAAGGAATTATTGTATCTTCTTTTGCTAATATTTTTTTTACTATATTAAATATTTCATCTTCTTTACATTAATCTTATCTTCGGTCGGGTGAATTCCAAATTCATCAATAACATGACCTAAATAAGTAACTGACTTTTCTCCAATTTTAATTTTATCAGTCGTCGTTGTCAGTCCAGCCTTATCAAATCTTCTTAATACTTCTTTTAGATTAACCATATGATCAAAATTATTCTCGCCTGCAATAATTACATCGTCTAATAATACACTATAGGAATTCCCTTTAATAGGTTTTGCATAAAACGTTGAAATATTATCGGAGAGCTAGTCAACCCAAAAGGAATTCTTTTATATCGGTAATATCGACATGAGTCGAAATTACTAAAAGGTCTCTACATTCTGGACTAACTCCGAATTGTAAAAATGCATATCTTAAATCTATCGTCGAAAATATTTTACCACCCGCGATCCTATTTGTCAGGTCGACGAAAGTTGGTAGTAAATCGTTATCTATCGCTAAATATTTTTTGATTGTTTAACGAAAATCTCCGCATATCCGCACGGCACCGGATTTCTTTAAAATATTAATCGTTGGCGTAGCCCAAGTAATTGGAGTCTTTGTTGGATCTACCTTCTCGATAACGCCTTCATTTAAAAGTCTGTCCAACTCAGCTTCAACGGTTCGACGCAACGGAAATGGAATTCTTCTAGATGGAAACGCAATTGGCACTATATTTGGTTGTATCTTTATGACGGCTTCCTATAATTTTATTTGTCCTAATTTTTTTTTTAAACTTGCGGAAATTTTGAAACAATTGTATTTAAACTGGAATCTTTCATATTTATATTAATACGAACTTCTTCAGGAAGTTTTATATCAAATTCTTTAAGAAAGGGCATTCCAAAAATGAGAGAATTCTCACCCTTAACTACCCAAATAGGTAAAAATTTTGAAATATTTTTTACTTCGATTTCCACTAAACATTTACCCAATACTTCGATTTTGATATGGTTATATCCTACTAGTTTATAAGCAGGTGATAATGTTGACTCCAGGTAACCTCGTCTATCACCACACTACACGCCGTGCCAGAAGCTGCAGCCCATTAATCATCGCATCGATTGTAGCTTTATTAGCAAATCATCGCATCGATTGTAGCTTTATTAGCAAAAGACAGGCGAGAGGTGCCCGTGGTAAAATAATTTGTATAGCATTCTACACTCTTTCTCTGTGTGGTTTGCTTTTCCGCACCTAAAGCATATTACTTTTTTTGACTGAAATTAGGTTTAAAACTTGGTTTGTAAAAATTATGGTTGAATTTGTTAGCATTATAATTATTATTATTATATTGAATTTGTTTACGTTGTTATAATTATTCCTAAAATAAGTATTTTTGTAACCTTTCATAGGCTTATGTTTAATTATTTTATTAACTTCTGTCAGGGTTTCCTTCTCCAATGAAGACAGCGCGATAGCTAGACGCACAGTATCTTCAAAAGTAATATTTCCTTCGGCATATTTTGACCGAAGTTCTTTGTCCATCTCAGGTAACCCTACTCCTAAGATGAAAATTTCTCTTAAGAGTTCATCAACCGGCGATTTAAAATTACATAAAGCGCAAATGCTTTTTAATTTAATTGAAAAGTCAATTATACTTTCGTTATTTCTTTTTAATGTATAAAATTTTTTCCTATGAAGAAAAATACTTGAGACATCCTTAAAAATTTTTTGTAAATTCTCGAGTAAAGTTAAATAATTTATATTAATCAAATCATTTGGAAAATAATAATTTTTTATTTTAACTAGATTTTCTGTGCCTATATAGGCCAATAAAAAATCTTTTTTTTTATTTTCATCGAAAATATTTTTTACTTTGAAAATGAGTTCTAAATTATATAGGTAATCCTGAATATTAACTTTTTATTTGACAAATTGTGGAATATGAAATTGAGTATTTTCTTCAATCTTCTTCAGAGGTATGTTATAATTTTAATCTTTTTATTTTAAATAATTCGTCGTCGTCAAAAATGACTTGAAAAATCAATCGTCGCCAAATGAAATGAAAATGAAAATGTATCAGAATAATTTATTATCAACTATTAATATATATGGTGAATTCCATATCAAATCAACCAAGGTTTCAACCCGACCCCTTTCAATTTTTCTTAAATTTTGTATACTGGTAGTATATGCTATAACTAAGAAAAGAATGAAATTTTACCTTCCAACACTGTTTACCCGCTAAGATATGACCGTTTATAGCGCGGAAAAATGATACATTTTTTACAAAATGCACCTCATTTTTTTCAAATATCTCGAGAAATAATCATGTTAAAAAAATAATTTAAATTTTATTTTGTAGCTTAATAAAAGTTCTTTAAAATTACATAAAAATAAATATGATGGACATTTTATTAATAACGTAAACCGGATGTGTAAAACCGAAAATGGCCATAAAAAAAAGGTATTTTCGTTTTTAAAATTTTTTTTACTGTATTTATATTTGTTCAAAATCCTAGACTGGGATGAACATGGGTTTAGGAGTTATCACTCTTTATATGGCTAAAATTGAACAAATTTAACATTAATATCATCATATTTTAATTTAATGAATAGTTATGAAATAATGTTAATTTAAAAATTATGTCTAAATGACAGGTCCTTACTTTTTTTATCTTTATCAAAATTTTTGAGAAGTGGCTGGAATAATGAGCTTTGCTTAACACTTTAGTTAAATTTTGTCTCGAAGTTACTTGACAAAATAATTCTAAACATATTTATAACTATATTTGCCTCAAATTGCATTACATATAATACAATCAAAAATTTATAATTAAAATATATCATATATTATAATCATCCAAGGAATTTAAATAAATCATGACTTTTGTTTTCGTCTATGGGAAAGCTTGGAACTTTGTGTTCCAGAAATTCTCTTTGCTCTCAAAAATCTGCTCTCAAGATGACTTTCTATGTTCATATATTCATGATTGCTCACAAATATATTTTACCCCATAGATATTATTTCTTGCATGGTTAAATAAATCTATTGTTGTCAATATGTGATGTTCATATGGACATTGCAAGCTTGCTCGAGTTGCTAACCGTTTAGTAACGGCCCCCAAGTCGCAGGACTTGTGCGGTTTCAAAAAATGTCACTCAGCCTTTATCCCAAAATCATTTTCATAATTGTAGAGATTAATGAAAATCTTTATTTTTATATTGGTTTGCTCCATCAGAAAAATAATAAATTTTAGCCACTCTATTAAATCTTTCCTTCAAGAATACGATTAATTTTTAAAATAAATAAAATGCACATGCGTTGTGCTTTAAAAAATCTGATATAACCACTAAATTTACATGTTTTATTATGTTGTTCTTATGGTAATAAATTATAAAAGAGTTGATAGTGGCTTGATTATTGGTCTGATTACATCCTTGTGCATGGTTCTGTACTACAAATGCATAGTTTTCTGAAAAGTCTGCAATAACTATTCGCCAACATTTAAATTGAATTTTAAAAAGTTTAGAATTAATGATTATAGTGAAGCTATAAACAAATGAGGTAAATTGTTTAATTATTCAACTAAATAATCTACAAATTCGTCAGCGGATTTTGTCAGCGTTTCAAGGGTAGTTCGATCAACTGCTATCCATTGTTTGAATGTTTTATAATCTATAGAATTCTCGTCAAATAATATATTAAGCCTTTCTTTTAATTTTGAATATATGGGGGAAAATTTATTGTTGAATTTCAATTTTGGTAGATTATTTTATGCTAAATAAAATATTTAAAATTATTTTGTCAAGTAATTTTAATTTCGAGATAAAATTTAACTAAAGTTTTAAACAGCTCATTATCCCAGTCACCTCTCAAATTTTTTTTATAAAGATAAAAAAAAGTATGGGCCTATCATTTACACATAATTTTTAAATTAACATTATTTCATAACTATTCATTAAATTAAAATATGATGATATTAATGTTTTTGTTCAATTTTAGCCATATAAAGAGTGATAACTCCTAAACCCATGTTAATCCCAGTCTAGGATTTTGTACTAAAGCGGTATGATATCTATCTACAGAAAAATTTTAAAAAAAAAATACCTTTTTTTTCTATGGCCATTTTCGGTTTTACACATCCGGTTTTCGATATTAATAAAATGTCCATTATATTTATTTTTATGTAATTTTAAAGAACTTTTATTAAGCTACAATATAAAATTTAAATTGTTTTTCTGTTCTAACATAATTATTGCTCGAGATATTTGAAAATAAATGAAGAGCATTTGTCAAAAATGTACCATTCGCTTTAAACGGCCATATCTTAGCGGGTAAACAGTGTTGGAAGGTAAAATTTCATTTTTTTTTTAGTTATAGTATATACTACCAATGTACAAAATTTAAAAAAATGGTCGGGTTGAAAATCGACTTTTTTTGTTGATTTAATATGGAATTCACCATATATATGTTTTACAATTTTTATAAATTGTAAATAAATTGTCGCTTGTCGCTTTAAGCCAATATAAAAAAAATCAATTTATTTAAATACATTACAATTTGTAAGGAAAATCATATAGTAAAAGAATATAAAAAATTTTTACAAATTTATATTTATTATTATATTTATAATTAATTAACTAGTTACTTTTGGCAGTTACTTTCTAAAAAATGTAGCCAGCTACAGTTACGATTTTGTAAATGTAACTAGTTATAAATATTTTTTAGCTAAAGTGTAGCTAGTTAATGGCAACCACTTAATTTGACAAAACTAATGTAGAGATTTTTATTTATAAGCTTTTTTTATCTTCAGAAAAATTTATTTAGTTCTTACTTATATTATTATTCTTCCTAAAAATTTTCAATTATAGAGGGGACACCGATAATCCATTCTTAAGTTAAAAGTTATGTCACTAAGAGATAAACAAATTTCGACATGGTTTGTAAGGAATTTTACGAAATTTATTTTTAAAGATAAGAATACAAAATAAAATATATAGTGTTGTTAAAAGTTACTTTGGCAATGCAACTTAAAGAATATGTTTAATACTATTTGTATATGAAGTTTTTATAAGATAAACCTTGATAATATACTGAGCTTAGCAGGTAAGCGGAAAAAAATTCTCGGAAAATAAATCCCCGGAAAATAAATCCCCGGAAATTAATTCCTTGGAAAAAATATCCCGGAAAATAAATCCCCGGAAAATAATTCCCCGGAAAAAAAATACCCGGAAAATAATTCCCCGGAAAAAAATTCCCCAGAAAATAATTCCCAGGTAAATAATTCTCCGGAAAAAAAATCCCCGGAATAAAATTCCCCTGGAAAATAATTCCCCGGAAAAAATTTCCCAACTGTATATTGAATTGCTAATGCATTGCTAAACTGCTTTGCTAAAAAGCAATCAACATAATCAATCATAAATCAATCAAAATTTTATTATGTATATTTTATTAATGATAATTTTTTAAACTTTTTTTAAAATATACTTAAATCATTTTTTTATTATTTATGAAGAATACTGATTAAATATCATATAGTATATAATTTTATTTTTATTTAATATTATTAGTAAGAAATTTATTTTTCTAGCTTATTAAAACAAAAGTACATTTTATTCAATTTTAAAAATTAACAAATATATATCCGTAAGAGGGCGTTACATGTTTTAATATGTATTATTTTAAGAAACCGGAATGATGATTGGATAGCACTTTTTTTATATATACATATGAAAAACCTAAAAATTAAAAAATTTTTTAGGTTTCTTTGATGTTTAATTTATGAGTAGGTTTAGAATAGTAAAACAATGGAAATTTTCTAAAGTAAATATTGCTGGCAAAAAAAGTTTAAAAAATTATCATTAATAAAATATACATAATAAAATTTTGATTTATTTATGATTGATTATGATTGATTGCTATTTAGCAATGCAGTTTAGCAATGCATTAGCAATTCAATATATAGTGGGAAAATTTTTTCCGGGGAATTATTTTCCAGGGGTATTTTATTCCGGGGATTTTTTTTCCAGAGAATTATTTACCTGGGAATTATTTTCTGGGGAATTTTTTTCCGGGGAATTATTTTCCGGGTATTTTATTTCCTAGGAATTATTTTCCTGGGGATTCCGGGGAATTAATATCCGGGGATTTTTTTCCGGGGAATTAATTTCCGGGGATTTATTTTCCGGGAATTTTTTTTCGGGATTTTTTTTCCGGGGAATTATTTTCCTAGATTCATACCAATATAAAAAATACAATTATATGATTAAATTAAGCATTTAAATTTAAATTATGGGATAAAGCCCTTAAATAATCCAGTATGGTTCTTGAATAAAAATCTTCAACAATTAGAAAAATCTGGATCTTTCGCGATATTCTTTCTTTGACAACGGTGCCAATAGTCCTAAAGAATATTGTTCCAATTTGTAACAATTCAAGCTATCTTCGTCTTTGAGTGGTAAAAATTAAAATGCTAAAATTTATAATATAATATAATTACTAACTCTTTATAAATTTCCAGATCGTTAGATGATAACTTATATGAGACGAAAAACTTCGATGCCTGTCCTCTACTTAATTCTTTGTATTCGGTTCACGAGATAGTGTCAATTCGTAGCAATTCCATAGAGAAATGCTAAATATTGGCGACTCCCTCTCCATCGCTATCATTTTTCCAATCCACGTCTCTTCAAAGTATTCTATCAAGGGGAAGAGAATATCCCTATTTTCTTGATAAAATTTAGAGGCACATAATTCCTCGAATTCTTGAATTACATTCTCAATTGGTACATATGCCAGTGACATTAACATTTTTATATACATAGCATAATTTGTTTCAGATTTGTATGCATTGCAAATTAGCGGATTTTTTTGAACCGTGCGCCATATGCATTAAGACATATGAAACAGGCATCCGCGCAATTACTTAATTTATATATATTTCAATAAGTATAATTAAATAATAAATTTAAATTTGTAAATTTTTTAACATTCTTTTATTAAATGATTTAAATCTTAGCCAATGAATTTATATTATTATAAATATTCGATTTAGCGTAATTTAATCGATCCGGCTAGCCCTGAACTATCTACTAAAAATAATTGTAACTAATGGCTAGTTATATTTAAAAAAAGAAAACTATTAACTGTGAATTGTTATATTATCCAAAATTTAACTACTAACTCAACTAGTTGCATTATATTGTCAAAGTAACTTATAACAACACTATTTATTTTTATTTATTTTATTTTGTATCTTTAAAAATAAATTTCGTAAAATTCCTTATAAATCATGTCAAAATTTTATTCTACCATTAATTCATCTAATAATCGAAAACCCTCGCTTATATAAGGTAATTCTAATAATTAAAATTATGTAAAATACTATAACTTTTTTCCCATGATAACATTTTTTTATAAAATAATCATATCTTTAAGTAAAATTCTTTATAAAATAATTCTCTCTAAAATACATTCTTTATAAAATAATTCTCTATAAAATACATTCTTTATAAAATAATTCTCTATAAAATCATTCTCTATAAAATTATTCTCTATAAAATCATTCTCTATTAAATCATTCTTTATTAAATCATTCTCTATTAAATCATTCTCTATTAAATCATTCTCTATTAAATCATTCTCTATTAAATCATTCTCTATTAAATTATTCTCTATTAAATCATTCTCTATTAAATCATTATCTGTAAAATCATTCTCTATGAAATTATTCTCTATAAAATCATTCTCTATATATGACATTCTCTATAATTGTTTTCTCTTAATAAATTCTCTGTAAAATACATTCTTTATAAAATAATTCTCTATAAAATAATTCTCTATAAAATAATTCTCTATAAAATAATTCTCTATAAAATAATTCTCTATAAAATAATTCTCTATAAAATAATTCTCTATAAAATAATTCTCTATAAAATAATTCTCTATAAAATAATTCTCTATAAAATAATTCTCTATAAAATAATTCTCTATAAAATAATTCTCTATAAAATAATTCTCTATAAAATAATTCTCTATAAAATAATTCTCTATAAAATAATTCTCTATAAAATAATTCTCTATAAAATAATTCTCTATAAAATAATTCTCTATAAAATAATTCTCTATAATCGACATTCTCTATAATTGTTTTCTCTGAATTGTTTTCTCTGTAATGGTTTCTCTGTAATGACGCGATACCAAATAAAATATAGTTTGATGCAAATTATTTAATAATGGTCACGTAAACATACATTAGGTTAGAATTCCTTAAATTTAATAAAAATTCATTTTCCCACACTGGAGAATACAAAAAGTTGTATTTATTTTCTGTTTTGAAAGATTATTTATATCAATTAATTATTTAACATAAACATATTAAACTTTTTTATAATGTACTAAATTTCTTCCATTAAAACACTTTAAATTCCATTCCTCCTCCTTTAACTGTCATAGAAGTTACTAAGGCAATAGTCTCTTTCAGAAAAGACTCCTCAGGAGGACTTGGCGGTTTTAGAGCTATATACCTTCAGGACCTTACCAAATCATCAACCACAAACATTGAACTTATACACAACATAACAACTCTACTTAACCATATTTTAAACGACAACATACCTTCTGCAATACAACCTCTTATTCACGGTGCACGCTTAATAGCCTAAAACAAAAAGATGGCGGCATACGCCCAATCGCCGTCGGCTCTATTTTCCGTCTAATTATATCTAAAATTATTTGTACTCGCATTAAAAGCAAGCTCATCGAGCGATTAGTTCCCCATCAGGTTGGCTTCAACATACCTTCCGGTTGTGTAGCAGCCTCCTATGCCACACATATCCAACTTCACTCCACTAAAAACTGCATACTAAAAGTGGATTTTAAAAACGCCTTTAACTCTTTAAAACGAGAACACTTTCTCTCTATTTTCTGCGACGCTTTTCCAGAATATTCTCCATATCTTTTTGCCTCTCATAACAATTCATCCTACCTTAAATTCAACAATACAATAATTGAATCAAGGCAAGGCATTCAACAGGGTGATCCCCTTGGACCCGCCCTTTTTTGCTTAGGCATCCAGTCGATCATTGAATCGATAAATCATGAGACAAATTTGACCCTCAATGTTTGGTATTTGGATGATGGAACCTTTGCTGGTCCATATGATGAACTCCTAAAAATAGCGCCTATAATAAATAATCTAACCAATATTACAGGGTTGTCTCTTAATAACAACAAATGCGAATTTTATTCACCAGATGAAACCTTTATCGTTCCTCATAACTTCACACCCATTAACCTATCCGGGTTCACACATCTTGGATCTCCAATAGGCGGCAATAAAGCAATCGAATATTTCAAAACAAAATTTCTCCGTAATTTCCACCTTTTACATAAAATCCTTCAAGTCCTTCCCTCCCATCAAGCTTTCTTCCTTCTCAAAAACTTTTTCTTTATCCCAAAAATCCAACACGCCTTCCGCTCTGCCCAACTTTTCTTATACCCGGAAATCACTCAAATAGAATCAACAATCAAAGACTCTTTAGAAGGCATCCTTAATATAAAATTCAGCCTAATTCTTGGATGCAGGCCTCCTTACCCTCGAAATTTGGGGGTCTTGGCTTAAGATCACCCGCGTCACTCAGCCTTGCTGCCTTTTTAGCCTCAGAATCAAGCTCCCGCTTAATTATTCTATCACTTAACAATAACCCCACAGACCCCCACCTTCCCCACGCCCTAGCAATCTGGAAAGAGAATTCCTTCTCCGCTCCAATCCCCACATCACGAAAGCAACATGACTGGGATCTTCCCTTAATACGCCACTCCGTTGAATATCTAATATCGAGTGCTGCTTCTAAGGGATCCCCATCAATCCTTTCACATTTATTATTTTCCATTACAGTTGATCATCTCTTTCTCCCACAACTGCAAGTTCCACAACTTTTGCCTTCCCTATCGGGCTATGAATGGTTAGAAGCTTTGCCCAGCTCAAACTTAGGACTTCTCTTAACAAACGAAGAATTACGCATAGCAATAGGTCTCCGTCTTTGTTGTAAAATACTGGCCAACTCCATATGTACATATGTTCCCAACCCGTTGATTGTTTTGGACATCATCCTCTTCATTGTCGATTCTCTACAGGTAGACATTCTCGACACAGTACAGTTAACGGCACCATTCTCCGTGCTCTACGCTCAGCTCAAATTCCAGCAACTCTCGAACCCTGTGGCCTCTCAACCGAGAATAGTATACGGCCAGATGCTACATTAATACCATGGAGTATTGGAATTCCATTAGCATGGGACTATACTTGCATCGACCGATTTGCTCCCTCCTATAATAACTCATTCATATGACTGAAAACTCTAAAATTTATAAATACACTTCCCTAACCAATTGCAATCTCATACCAATCGTATCCGACACAACCGGTTTTTTTGGCAATCATGCCCTAACCTTCTTCAAATCCCTTGGTAAAAAAATCCGCGCCATCACTGGTGACCCACAGGAAGGCTTCTATCTCAGACAGCGCATATCTATTGATATATGCAGATCTAACTGCATTGCCATCCACGGCTCTCTTTCTTGACCTCCTCCCACCCAACATACAATTTACTATACTAATTAATTATTTTTTTATTATACAGTTTTTTATATAGATTTATAATTTACAAATATTTTACATGATATTTTTAATAAACTAACTTAATACATAAAAAAAAATTAATAGTATATAACTAATTTTTTAATAAGAAAAAAGATTATAATTTACATCTAGTGCTACTTTCTTTGAAATCTCTTTCGTCTTGATTGACACCTGGTTTATAATATTCGACAATGTACTTACAATAATCAATTTAATGTTTATTTTCTAAATTAGTTCCATTTTAATTTCAGAAGATGCATAATAAAATAGCAAATTGGTAAAAATATTTCCCATATTTTTTTGATAAAAAAAATTTATAAGGGAAAAGCTTTTGAATATCTATTTGAATTTGTTTCTACATTTATTTTAGATATCATTTTACAGAGCATTAAGGTATATTATGATAAATTATAGTCAGCCGAAGGCCCCATAAATTATTTATAAATGAAATAAAGTAAATTTATAGGAACATTTTTAAAAAAAATGAACACTATTAGCGCCCCTTTTTATAAAAAACTAACAATGACCCTGTTCTAATCTATGTATAGTATTTGCAATAATATATTATAAATTTTTAATTTTAATATTTTCATTTATTTTTTTTAAAATTACTTACAAATATAATCTGTGGTGTAATGCTTAAAAGCTTGGTGGAGGTGGGTGGGGGGAGGGGGAGTGCTACGATTTTTTAATGTATTAAAACAAATAATGATATATATAAAGTCGATTTTTTTATTACGAATATGAATAAATTCTTCATTTACATTATATTGTAAAAACAATGTAACAAATTTAATACCACTGATATCTATACAAATTAAATATAATAAAAAATTCCATAAATTTTTCATTTCATTGTTTTCTTTGGGCTTTATTTTTCTTTAAAGAGATTTCATTCGCATGCCATGATTCTTTCCCATATTTTGATATATGCCGTCAATAAATATATAAGTATCCACATAGTAAGGGAGTTTTTAAATTTTTTTAATTAGGAATATCTTCATCGATAACGAAACCCATCATATTTATTTAATTTTAATCTTTGGGATATTTTTTTTATTTTCTTTTCACCATATCGCGCATCTAAATTCTTAGGTAAATTTCTTTTTGAATAAAGTATATATCGGAATAAAAAATATAATATATTAAAATTTATTCAAGACCTTTTACCCTCGTTTTCAAAGCCATCTATTAGAAGGGACTGCAATGCTTTGAAAAATTATAAATTGCTTTATTTTTAATTTTATAAGTTTTAGATTTTTCTATGGAATATTTTTAAATAAAAGTAAAATTTCTGAATCGACGACATGTCTAAATATTTTCTTATATGCCCTATCTACATGAGCTATTTGCCTCCTATTCTTTTGGAGAAAGAGGGAGTAAATAATTTAATAATTATTTTTCCCTTCATTTTTTAAAATGTTTTATTCTTTTTACACAATGTAAAGTAAAAGTAAACACTTATAGTTTAAAGATAAAAATAACTGATATAAAAAATTAAATTTATTAACAAATAATTACTGATTATTTGTTATTCCTGGCCTAATGAGACCTGAAAGAGTAATTAAAATATTTTGAGGTCATAAATGGTGTAATTAATAACATGGGGTTCCAAATTTTTTTAGGGGGGTCGGTTAGATTTTGGAGGGCGCTTTCTACAAATAAATTTTCTGTCATGTAGACGATGTCTACATGTTTTACTCAGGGCCGTAGCCAGGAATTTTTAGCTAGGGGGCCAGCTAATAGGGCCACTATTTTTTTTTAAATAAAGCAAATAATTAATATTCACAGAAATTTTTAGCTATTTTTATGAAAATTTATTAATCTAATATGAATATAAAATAATACTATAATATGAATATAAAAAATAATACTATAATATGAATATAAAAAATATGAATATACAAAATAATACTATAATATAATACGATGATTTTTATTTTTAAATTTTAACATAAATGAATTAAAGAATAAATTTTGTGTTATTTTTTTTTAAAGCCATCAAAACTAAATTTTACTTACGTTGATCTTTCATCGACTCTCTAGTGCTCGATAGAACTCTCTTTATTGTAGAGAAAGAGGCAACACAAGAAGCCGTTGGTGCCTTATTGATGATGGCTGCTGAGTAGCATTTATACAATTCTTTAAATGTAATGATGAATCGAATATTGGTAATCTGTATTCCGAAATTGCTTTGTAGAATGGATAATAGTAGTAGAGATTTAGCTCAATTTATATATAAGAATTTAATTAATCAATTGAAAAAATTTTCTTTATTTGATAAAATAATATGAAAAAAATCCATCATAAGTAAAAATTAAACTGATTTCTTTTATTAAATAACAAATTTTTATGATGTAAAAATAACTGATTCAAATGTAATTTTCTCATGAGCTTTATATACAAAAAACATATATTGGTTATAAAACTTAGATGCAAACTCATATTAACAATTTAAACGTAATATAAATTGAGTAATGATAAAAATAAAAGTTAATAATTAAGGTTCTGAAACATATCTGCAAACTCATATTAACAATTTAAAGGTAATATAAATTGAGTAATAATAAAAATAAAAGTTAATATAGAATACAATTTGCAAATATGTAATAAAATGCATGATGATATTTTTTTATACATAATATTTAGGATATTTTTAAATTATGTGTTTCTTTAACTTCCGCAGCTAATAATCCTTTAGCTATTTTCATTTCATGATGTATCGTTTCCATATTTAAGTTTAATAATGATTCTAAGGGGGTCCAATTATCTGATAAAAAATAATCAAGGTCAAAGGGGGACAATGTATTAAAACATGACAGATTATTATAGTCATCTTGTGTAAATCTATCTAAAAAACGATCAACACAAATTAAGCAATAATTTCATAATAATTCATTTTTAAAGAACTCAAATTGGAGTCTTTTTCACAATCAAATTGTAATTTGGTCTCGACTAAAAAATCTTAAAAATTTATAGGCGTTTTACGTACCCTTGATGATTTGTGAGGATGAGATTAAATTTTTCTAAAAGTTTTTCAGTTTTAATTCTAATCAAATTAAAAAGAATTATCGCTTCTTTTATTTTTTAATGTATGGGATCAATACAATTTTTAGCATCCACTAGATTGTACCTACTAATTGTAATTATTTTTTTAGTAGATCTATTGTTATTATATCTCATAAATTATAATGGCTAATATAACGTAATTTATATTAACACATTGAGATAGACCAGAGGTTTCGACTAATCATGAGTGGAAACCTCTGAATTAAGAGTTCTATTTGATAAGTAAAATAATACTTCACCAAGTGCCTCAAAATTATCATAAATGATGCTAGATGTTTTTAAATGACCAGTCCACCTCTGGTCTAAAAGTCTCTTAAGATATTATCTGTATATTTACGGGATAGTTTAAAATGTCTAAAAAATTATAAAATACATTAGATAAATTAAAAAAATTAGAAATTATAACAATATTATACCAATTTTGAATCTTGTGGTTGTAGCATATAAAAGGAACTTTTTTTATTAATTTTTTTTGAAGGATTTACACTCCTTATTTTGATCAGACATGACGTTTGCACCATCATATACCTGGCTTATTATATTCGTTGAATTAATATTTAACTCGTTAAGTTGCTTTAAAATGCAATCAGTGATGCTTTCAGTAGAAAGACACTGTAAATTAATAATTCCTGTTAAATTTTCTTGAATTTCTCCAGAAAAAATATAGCGAATATTAATAGATTTTCTCAATGATGCAACTTTTGCCTCATCAGCCTTAATAGAAAAAATCGCACTCACTTTTGTTATATTTATCTGAGATATTTCAAGCACCATATCTTCCATAATATATATTACTTCCTTTTGAATCTTGGATGATGTATATTGGGCATTTTTAAGTATTTCAAAATTTTATATAATCCAAGATCTTTTTGGATGGTGTATGAAACATTGCTATAAATAATCCAGAAGAATAAATTATGTTTTCATCTTTTGCAGCATACGTATTTTTGTTGAACCAATCCCATGAAAAGGTAGCTCCTATATGCTAAGAAATAGAATCAAATCAAATATTGATTTAAGATAGTAAAGTTTATATTATCACTTTTATTTTTAAAAAACTTCAATGCACAGTTATAAAAATAAAACACAACAATGATGAAAATACTATTTAAAAGAATATTAAAATTATAATTGACATACTATATCTATATTAAAATATCTTCGTCAACGACTATCCATAGCGATTCTCAAAGCTATTTATATCAGTTTCAATGGTAGTCTTCTAGCCAAAGAGCTATCCTAAACAACACTCACGTCCCTTTTTCATTTTTGTTACCCTGCGCCACACCATCTCCGTTCTTTTTTTTTATAGTATTATTATATATTATAATAATATATTTTTGTTTTATAAAAAATTGATTTCGTTTTGGATGATGAAAAATAAAAGTTTATTAATAAATTTAAAAAAAAAAAAAAATTAAAATATATAATTAAAAGAAGAGAAATTAAAAAATAATTTAAATTAATATATTTAGGTATGGTCGGCGGGGCTTAATGACCCATGTATGGATATTCAGTCGGATCGACAAATTTCAATTGATATTCTTTGCCGAAGGTAAAGCCTACTTTTGGATCCCCTGTGATTAAACGTGACCTTATTACGGTTAATTTGTTGCCTTACCAAAATTGTTGTTATCTCAGTATTTTCTTTATAATTCTAAAAATTTCACCTCTGTTTTAAATAACTAGTTATATTATAATTATTATTGTATTGAACCATAATAAATAAAATAATTATCATTGAAATAAGTGCAATTTAAACGTGATAAGCGCCTATATAATGTCATACATAAACACACATGAAAATGATAAAATAATGAATGATGATTTATTATTGGATAAAAATAAAACAGGATAGAAAGAAATTTACAAACTAGACATGTTTTAAAAATATAAAAACAATATATTTAAAAAAAATTTTTTTGGGAAGGCCTGCCCCCCCTGCCCACGTGGCTAGCTCTGGTTTTATTATTATCAAAATGTTCCTGATGATTTATTTTTTAATATATCGATCAATCAATAAAAAAACTGAATAATTGGCAAAAGGACACCAAAGGGCCTGATAAAAAAAATATTCCAATTTATTATTTTTCCCGTAGCAATTTATAATTAATAACCCATGTATATTAATTTTATTAAAACATTAAATGATTTTAGTGTTACTGAATCAGCTAAATCCTAATAGCCCAACTAAGTCTTGAGGCAAGAGCATATTATTTCCAAGATTGAGTGATTCTTTAAGTTTAAACCTTGAACTAAAATGATAGTTTTCCCTTAAAAATTTGGGTTAGCCATTTTAAAGTTAGCTCAAAACTTGTTAAAAAATAGAAATATTTATCACCATATTTGTTAGCGTGAACCTCACTCTATATTTTAAATAAAGCTGATAGCGGCCGCATCTTATAAATATTTTATAAAAATATTAAAAATATATAAAAAGGAAACCTTTTGTTTGTTTATCTACTTACTTTAGCTACAAAAAAAGTATGTAAAATAATTTTGACTATAAAAATTTTAATTTTTATAACATTAATAAGTTGAAAGGAGATTCAAATAACTGAAAATATATTAAAATTTTTTGGCTGGGGGGTCAGCTCCTCTAAAAATGTAGAAAGTGGATTAGAAATAAAAATAAAACTGACGGGAAGGCTTACTTTCTTGTAGCCCCCTCGCAATATACCCCTTATTATAATATTTATATAAAATATCAGAGTTATAAACCCTACCTTTAAAAGTACTCTACCGCCATCGCTATTTGTCAAAAAAAGTACCACGCTAATAGCTACTATTTTTTAAAAGTATTTTTGGCTACTTTTTAGGCTAATTTTTTGTAAAAAAAATTTGGAAATAAATTTGTTTTATTTTTACTTATTATGTAATTATCATTGGCGTACGCAGCGGGGGGGGGCAGGGAGACAAATCCCCCCCCCATCCCCAAAGCCAAAAAATGCAGATGCCGGATATATTTTTCAAAAATATTTTTGTTTAGAGTGTTGTGCAGATTTAGTTTAAACATTTCCATATTTTTTATTTCGTTTGTAAATAAAAATTTTAACTTGTAAAAATTGATAAGAATATATAAATATGTTATTTTAACAACTTTTTACAAGTCAAATAATTTTATTTTCAAATAAATTAATAAATATGGAAATGTTTTGAATTAAATTTACACAGTACATATTAATTTATATTTGTTAATATTTATTCCTATCTCATATTAAATATATATTTAATTACATTTATTATCACATTCATAACTAAGTTTATCAATTAATTTCGATTTCAAGTTTTCCGGCATAATATTATCTTATTATTTTCAAATTTTTAGTGGCGTAATATTTATCTACCATTTTTAAATTTCTAGTCAAATAATAATTATTCTGAAATTGTCCAACAGGGAGAAAGAAATTGCAACCTTGTCCTACGAGATAGAGTCTCCGCCATCAAGCAGTAACATATGGAGTTAGAAGAGCCTATTATTTGCTATTACTGAAATATCACAATGGTCTGAAAGAAATTTTTTCTTAGAAGCAATAAAATTATTGGATTTAATGCTTATTCCAAATTTTTTTCTCATTAGAATGTACAACTATTTTATGTATTACTTTTCAAAAACATGATGACTTGATTAAGAAGATGAGAATAGCGGAGAGCATTTTATTAGAATTCAAGGAAATTAGGGCTAATGTTTATGAAGAATTTTATGTTTTATATGTTATTGATAAGTCAAAAGCAGAGCTATACCTGTTTAATATTTGTCTCACTCGACTTGCAGCAAGGCAAGCTCATAGTTAAAACATTAATATAGGATCAGTAGAAGAGTATATCTTAGATACAAATACATTTATAAACCAAATAAATGAATGGTTTTTAATTCATTATGCAGCACTTACCAATCTGCAAACATTATCCATAAATGCCTTCACAACCTTTTTCAGATGGTGATAGAAAAAAAATATTTGTTGGATTTTTATCATGAAGATGTTAAAGTATCTTATGATGCCTTATTAGCTGAATAACTATGTTTACAAGATTAACTATGGTTGATACAGTCCCAAAAAATGCTATGGATGCTCTGCATTATTTCAAACACATTTTAGATTATATTCCCAATGTATTAAAAGGGTTTATATATTAGCAACTCTTCCCAATAGTAAACTAATGAGAGAACATTCTCTTTTTTAAGAAGAATAACAGAGCCCTGCAGAGGTGCCATTTGGGCACGACCCGGATTTTTTTAAAGATTTTTACGGCTAAGCTCAATTTTCAGGCCCGGCCCGGCCTTTTTTAAAATAAAATTTTCAGGCCCGACCCGGATTTTTTTAAAATAAATTATATTTATTTTTGATTTTTATAGCTAATAATAACGATTTCAAATATAGGCTGTTTTAAAATAACAGTCCGACCCGGATATTTTTTTAAAAAAAATTTTCAGGCCCGGCCTAGATGTTTTTTTATAAAATTCAGGCTCAGCCCGGGTGTTTTTTTTTAAAAATTTCGGGCCCGGCCATACGGTCCGGCCCGGGGGTCGGGCCTGCAGGTCTCTGAAAAACATACCTAGAAGTACAACTTTTGAAAGTAGATTGAAAGGTTTGGATCTTTTGAATATTCATAGGCATTTGACAACAAGCAAGGATGAGATAATTGAAAAATTAGCTCATTCCCAACGAAGATTGGATTTTACATTGTAAATATATAACATACGAAATACAATTATTCCCTAAGCTTTTTGTGTATTAATTTATATTTCTAACATTTAAATTTTTTATACTTTATATATAAATTTTAAATCTCAAAAAATTCAAATTTCTATTTTGGGTCATTTAAGTGATTCTTTACATATAATTTTTTTATAATTCACATTTTAAAATTGTGTATTAGAAATAGTTATTGGTCCTAATAAATTTATGCTTGATATTTTTAAAAAACAATAATATTTCTTAAAAAATTTTATTATCCCCCCCCCCAGACCAAATTCCTGCGTACGCGTATGGTAATTATATAGTATATAAAACATAAAAATCAACATTTATAAATATTTAAATATAGTTAGTTTTGATTATAATAAAATTATGTAAAAAGACTATAATTTATGTTGTAAAAATAACTATTTATGGTAATATTCATTTATTATTTATTTTTTTGCATTTTAATAATAAAATCATTTCTATACTATCATTCTCAAGTCTAAAGCGACGATCATAAAGTATAAGTTTCGACTAACTAAATAATCTCTCAACACTAGCACTTGATAGCAAGGCTACATTTAATTTTATATACTTATTTTTTATATAAGAAAATTTATCAAAAATACTCATGAGTATTTTTAGGTTTAAAAAACGCGTCTAAAGGATTTTCTATTATATTAGAATCCTTTATTTCAAAATTAAAAGTCATTTTTGTGGTTGTAAGGGTACTATCCAGCTTTACCATGAGCCTATTACGTTGATCTTTAGCATCATCGAAATTGTTATATGTCCAGTTTAGTTTAAAATTGGGATGTATCATAAATTTTATTTGCATGTACATCCCATCTCTGGCATTCTATTATCCTTTTGAGGACTTATGCTACAGATCTTCTTTTTAAAGTCTTAGAATCTAGCCTATGGCTTGCAATTCCCAAATAAGCTCTAAAAATATTAATATCAGATTAATTTATAAATATAAATAAGTTTTTACTATCTGTTATGTGTCCAAATATCTGCCGTGGTACATATATAGGATATTTCTGACAACTCTGCTATTCAAGCATCTTTCATCACTTCAAAGTAATCTGCTATCTTAATCATTAGTATCTGGTAACATAAAATTGTTGTACCAGGGGATTGTTTTATAATCATCATGATACAGGGTTTCCTATTCAAAAAAGGAAAAGTCCTAATCAAAAAAGGAAAAGTTTCAATCATAAAAGGAAAAAGTAATCGAAAAAGGAAAAGGCCCAAACAAAAAAGGAAGTCAATCAAGAAAGGAAAAGTCCCAAAGGTTTAGGAAAAAGTCCGATCAAAAAAGGAAAAGGTTTAATCAAAAAAGGAAAAGTGTCAAACAAAAAAGGAAAAGCATCAAAAAAGGAAAATTCACAAAAGGAAAGGAAAAGTGTCAATCAAAAAAGAGAAATTCCCATTCAAAATTATTTTTTAAAATATTTTCTTGTTAATTTTTCTTAAATTTTTATTTATTTTTTTTACTCCTTCTTATTTTATTTCTAACTATTTACGATTTCTTTTCTTTATTTTTCTTACTATCTTTTCTCAATTTATTTTTATTCACAATTTTGATAATTCAATTGCGGTTTGACTAAACTGTAAATGCTTAGGTAAAAATTTTCATATATTATCTATTATTTGTTGTGAGATTCATTTTCCTATGATATAAATAACTTATAAAATATAAATTATTAGATATATTCAAAATAAAGAAATATACATTAATCATGCGCGTACGCAGGAATTTGGTGTGGGAAGGGGGGGGGGGGGGTGATTAAAAATTTTTAAAATAAAATCATTGTTATTTAAAAATATAAAGCATAGATTTTTTTAGGACTAATAACTATTTCTAATACAGAATTTTAAATTAATGTGAATTATAAAAAATAAATATATATACCGGCATATAGAAAACTATAAAATAAATGCGAATTAAAAAAATATTAAACAGATATAACCGGCGGCATATGAAAAGCTATAATTTAAATGTGAATTATAAATAAGTAAATATAACCAGCATATAAATCAGAAATCACTATAAAATAAATGACCCAAAATAGAAATTTAAATTTGAGCCTTTAAAATTTATATATAAAGTATAAATTTAAATGTTGGAAATATAAATTATTACACAAGTTTCTTAGGAATAATTGTATTTTGTATGTAATAACTTAAAAAGTATTCATGAAAAAATATAATTAAAATATTAATTCGCACATAAAATAATTAAGGAGCATATTATAAATTTATATGTAAAATCCAATCTTCATTGAGATTGGGTTTATTGTTCAATTATCTCATCTGTGCTTGGCGACAAATGCCTACGAATATTCAAAAGGGCCAAACCATTCAATATATTGTCAGAAGTTGTACTCCTTAGGTATGTTTTTATTCTTCTTAAAGAAGGGAATGTTCTCTCATTAGTTGCAGTACTACTGTGAAGTGTTGCTAATATATATAATTTATTATACATTGGGAAAATAATCTTAAAGATATTTGAAATGATGCAAAGCATTTTTTGGGACTATATGTTTGAAATGATGCAAAGCATGCATAGCATTTTTTGGGACTATATGTTTGAAATGATGCAAAGCATGCATAGCATTTTTTGGGACTATATCAACCATAGTTAATCTTTTATATACTATAGTTGGCATTCAGCTAATAAGGCATCATAAGATACTTTAACATCTTCATGAAAAAAATCTGATAAATATTTTATTTTTTTTCTATTACTATCTGAAAAAGGTTGGTAAGGCTTTTGTGGAAGTAATATCTGTAGACTGCTAAGTGCTGCCTGATGAATTAAAACCCGTTCTATTTGGGTTAAAAATGTATCTAAGAGAGGGATAAAGACATTTATTTTATAATACTCTTCTACTGACCCTATATTAATGTTAGGACGATAAGCTTGCCTCGCTGCAAACCGAGGGAGCAAATGTTAATCTCATTTAGCTCTGCTTTTGACTCAAAAATAACATATAAAATATGAAATTCTTCAATAACATTAGCCATAACTTTCCTGAGTTCTAATAATATGCTCTCCGCTATTCTCATCGTTTCAATCAAGTCAATGTTATGTTTTTAAAAATACATAATATATATTCTAATGAGAAAAAAAAGTAAGTATTGAAACCAATGATATGCTTGCTTCTGAGGATATATCTTTCAGGTGTGATTTTCCAGTAAGAGCATAATAATCAACTCTTCTAACTCTATAAAAGCTGTTTTGATGGCAAAGACTCCATCTCGTTGGACAAGCTTTTTGCAATGTCTTTCTCCTTGTTGGACAAGGAGCTTCAGAAATAATTCTGTTTACAGAATCTCCTAATGCTTGAAATTTTACAAGACCACGAAAATTACCTTCATTATAATTATTATTGAAATTCAAGCTTCCTGAATCCAAATGACCATGTAATTCTGGGCCCTGCAATCCACAATATAGTATAGCCTCAATAGTTAGCTTGATCTCTATTTTCTTTTTATTTTAATGTCAATGTGTGATAACATGGGTAATTTGAAGAAATAATGGGTTCACCGCGTTTGTGATAAATTTGTTTTATTGTCAAAGATTTATCCAGCATCTTTGTACTTGTTGACTTAACTAACAGGACTCATAACTTGCAATAAGCTCCATTGTCTCAGTAGAGAATTCTAACCACAACCATCTAGTAAAATAGCTGTTTTGAAATTTTAACTTTCAATTAGCACATAAAGTTTGTGTGAAATTTGAGGGGTAGAATATAAATCTATTATTAAATAAAATATTAATCTTAGGTATCTTTATTACCTTTTTAAGAAGCTTATGTTTTACTTCTAGGCTAATTATGAAATGTTATAAAATTATTTGTTCTTTTTTACTTTTTAGTAAGATGACTAGGACATCATCATCAGTGTGTTTAAAAAATTTCTTGTGTCCATAATAATTATTTGACTAGAAAATTGACAAATATTACGACAAGAAAAACTTGAAATCGAAATTAATTGATAAAATAACTTAGTAAATGAATGTGATAAATAAATGTAATTAAATATATTTAAAACGAAAGAGAATGGATTAAATATTATAAAATACAACTTAATATAAACAATAATATTTTTGAAAAATTTATCCGGCATCTACATTTTTTGGCTTTGGGGGGGGGGGATTTGTCCCCCTGCCCCCCCCCAGCTGCGTACGCCAATGACATTAATAGTTGAATTTTCTTTTATCTCATAATAAATCGTTTAAATCCTTTAATATAATTATATTAAAAATATTGGTAATTAAATTTTAAATTTCAATAATATTGAATCCGCAAGTTAGCGTGTATTATTATAAAATACTATTATAAAAAAATATAATCATTTAAAAATGTATATCAGAATTTACTCCTAAAACATTTAAGGTACATTTTAATAAGCTGAATTATCATAATACGCATGGTGGAGTGTTATATATAATATTTAAAACAAAGTCATGTCGGTAAAGTATTTTGTTTATATTACGATATAAAATATTATTTTGGGTCAAATGATATTCAATAATACCAAGTTACTATTTAAATAAAATAATTTAAATATTATTTATCTTGATTTATCTAAGTATTATAGTAAATGATTAATTTATATTTATATAATTAGAATCATATTTATATAAATTTCACATGATGACATTCATTCATTTACCTTTTTTTACCTCATTTTATTAGATTAAAAGATTACAATCACAATAGATTTATTTCTAGTCGTCACACTTAATATATTCAATCAGAAATGGATAATCACGTAAGATAATATTTATATTACTTGGGTAGATCCATAAGAATCTAGATACAGATGTGAATAATTAATCTTCAGATACTAGTATTTTTTTCAAAATATCAAAAAGATACTTGCATCTAATTATCATTACCAATTAAATTAGATTTGTGAAGAACATAACATATTCATTTAGTAAGAATGAATATTTACAATTATCAAGCATTTTAATATCAGTAATAGCCCATTCTTAGCATAGATAGGGAAGGGAGACTAGTACTTTTAATGGAAGTTGAAATATTAATTTGTAAAAGAGTATTTAAAATAGATTTATTATTTTATAAGATAATCAAAATTTTAAAATAATTTAGTATTCGACCTTTGCCATTTTGGCATATATAGCATTTTACCAAAACTAAATACAGTCAAAACCGTTTAATTGCGAAAGCTTGGGACCGAAATATTTAAAAATTTCGCAATTATCCGATTTTTCGCAATTAACCGATTCGCAATTATAAATGTAATTTAACATTATACCATAGTAATTATTATCAAAATCGCGGGGTTTTTTCGCATTTAAAAGTTTTTGCACTTAAGCGATATGCAATTAAACGGTTTTGACTGTAAACTTTCAATTGAAGCTGATGAAGATATTACAGTATTATATTTATAAAAAAATTTAATTAATGGAAAGATAATAATTAAGCATTTATAATGTATTTCAACTTTCTCATAATATAATTTATAACCTCCAGTTCAATGTTATTTGTATTATTGAACTCAGCAACACTTAAAGACCCTTTTCATGGTCATTTAAGCAATCAAATTAAATTACTTTAGTGATTAACTTCACAAAACAAAATTTATAGAAAAAGAAATACATGGACGCTTAACCCACCAACAATTCTCATTAGATATAAGCCTACGTTAAAACCCCAAGTTATTATATCTCAGAATAGCAAATCAAAGTCTTTAGAAATCAACTGAAAATTCTAACAAATACACCTACCCCTCCCCCCTCTACATTCTTTACTTAAAATTAATATATCATTTTACAAATAAAATATAATGTAAAATATTCGGAATCCCTTATTTTATATTTTTCCCCTAAAAATGGTAAATCTATACATTTTTATGCTAGGTGTAAATAATCTACAAACATTATATGTTCGATAACATTTTTCTATGATATCTTATTTATTTATTGTAATAATGGCAATAAAAACAAATTGGCTATTTAGGGAAAATATCAATAGAAAGTATGCAAAAATTAATTTATCTTAGATTAACCATTAAAATGTGATCATATGTAATTTATAAAGACCCATATTTGTTCTTGCAATTTTTCGAATCAATTTTTGATAGATAATATATGGAATTTAGCTTACTTTTTAATTAATAATACAATATGATTTTAGAATATAATATAACTAAAAATAATTTTAAATTTTTTTATAAAATAATAATACGCCATCTTGCGGATTTAATATTATTGAAATTTAAAATTTAATTATAAATTTTTTTAATATAATTATATTAAAGGATTTAAACGATTTATTATGAGATAATAGAAAATTCAACTATTAATGTATTTTTCTTTATTATTGAATATATCTAATAATTTAATTTTTTTATAAGTTATTTATATCATAGGAAAATGAATCTCACTACAAATAATAGATAATATATGAAAATTTTTACCTAAGCATTTGCAGTTTACCTTAGCATTTGTAGTTTAATCAAATCCATTCAATTGTTTTTTTAAAAATAATTTATAAATTTTCCATTATTTTTCTTCACCTCTTCTATTTTTTTTAACAATTCCTTACTTTTTTTTCTCCATCATACATACAATATCCTTTTAATGTTTTTTTCCTTATATTGTAATCTTTTACATACATTTCTAACCTTTTTAATCTCTTTATTTTATTTTTAATCTTTATATTTTTGATCTTTTCTCAATTTTTTTTCTTCTCATTTTTGATAATTCTATTTAGGAATTCTATTAGTTTGAATATTGGGACGCTTAAAGGTAAGACGAGAGAATTGGCATCAATGTTGAACAAGAGAAAAGTTGATATAGCGTGTATACAAGAGACGAAATGGAAAGGACAGAAAACTTTGATGATTGGAGATGGGTATAAATTGTACTATAATGGACTTCTTAGCAATAAGAACGGTGTTGGCATCATCCTCTGCCAAGACCTAACCTCTTCAGTAGTAGAAGTCAACAGGATCTCTGATAGACTAATGAAGATAAAACTCTGCATTGGTCAATCAATACTACACATCCTATCAGTATATGCTCCTCAAACGGGTTGCAAGGAAGAAGAGAAAGATGACTTTAGAGCTATCCTTGATGAAGCTGTAATGGAAATGACCTAGTCATAATTGGTGGTGACCTAAATGCGCATGTGGGGAAAGCAAGAGATAGCTACAAAAGGCATCATGGTGGTTTTGGATACGCAGAAAGAAATGATGAAGGAGAGCACGTACTGAAATTTGCGCAAGCCTTCGACCTTGCCTTAACCAACACCTACTATAGGAAAAAGACAGTCATTTAATAACATATGAAAGTGGTACTAGGAAAACACAGATAGATTACATGCTAATCTCTCGCAGAAGATTAAAAGATGTAATAGCTGCAAAGTCATCCCAGGAGAAGATATCGCCGCACAACACAAGCTACTAATCATGGATTTACAAATCTCAAATAAATTCACTCAAAATAAGATAAAACTGGAACCATGCATCAAATGGGGCAAATTAAAAACAATGACAGATGCCTTTGCAATCAATGCAAACATTGAAACAATAAATTGCTCACAAGTCAGTGAAAAAATCTGGACAGACCTTTCATCCAGATTAATAGACACTGCAAAATCGACGCTAGGCTTGACAAGAGGAGGCAACAAATCACACAAAGAACTATGGTGGTGGAATCAAGAGGTACAAACCACTATAAGGAGAAAAAAGCCCTTTATAACAAATCCAAAAATGCAGATGACAAGTCAAGATACAAAAAATCCAAGAGATTAGCTACAAAGGCGGTGGCTAGGTCCAAATCTATGGCATACGATGACATGTACGAAGATCTACATACCAAAGAAGGGCAAAATAAAATATACAGATTAGCCAAACAGCGAGAAAAGAACTCTAGGGATATAAACGGAGCTCCGAAAGTAATCAAAAATAAAGATGGGAAATTGATAATAAAGGAAAAAGAAATAATGAATAGATGGAAAGAATATTTTCAGGAGCTTCTCAACTTTAATTCCCACATATTGCATCTCGATGAACACTCCCCTTGTCAAAACCTTGTACAACCTATAACGGAACAAGAAATAATCACATGCCTCAAGCATATGAAAAACAACAAAGCTAGGGGTCCAGACGATATTCCAATAGAAAGCCTTAAAGCACTAGGAGATGATGGAATACATCTCCTCACAAATCTGTACAATAAAATACTTGGAAATGAAGAGGTTCCCCAAAAATGGAGGAAAAGCTATCTAGTTCCTATCTTCAAAAATAAAGGGGATCCACACAATTGTCAAAATTACAGGGGCATAAAACTAATGTCACACTGTCTAAAACTATACGAAAAAATAATAGAAAAAAGATTAAGAGATATAATTGAAATAGGAGAGACACAGTTTGGCTTTATGCCTGGAAGATCAACAACCGATGCTATCCATGCAATTAGGCAAATGAGTGAAAAATACAGAGAAAAGAACAAATAGCTACACATGGTCTTTCTCGATCTAGAAAAGGCCTTCGATAGAATCCCAAGAAAACTTATCTGGTGGGCGCTACGCCACAAAAAAGTTCCCAAAAAATATATAAGAATAATACAGGATATGTATATGGGACATACAACAATGGTCCGTAGCACAACAGGTTCTTCAGCAGGCTTCACAATAGCCGAAGGAGTTCATTAAGGGTCGGCTCTCAGCCCACTTCTCTTCATTACAGTAATAGATGTATTAGCACAGTCTATACCTCAAACAGTCCCGTGGAATATGATATTTGCAGATGATATTGTGATACTTGCCGAATCCAAGGATGAAATGAAAAAAGGTTAGTGAATTGGATAAATATCCTAGAAACGCACGGATTAAAAGTAAATAGAGAAAAGACGGAGTATATGGTGATAGGAGGAGATGAAACGGATAGTATTGATATAAATGATTGGCAGATATCCGCAATTAAAAGCTGTAAATATTTGGGCTCCACTATACAAACAAACGACACAATAGAAAAAGAGATAATGAATAAGATTAATCAAGGGTGGTTAAAGTGGAGATCTTTATCTGGAGTGCTATTTGACAAAAGAATCCCACACAAATTAAAAGGAAAAATCTACAGTTCCATAGTACAACCAACTATTCTATATAGTTCGGAAACATGGCCAACCAAATAATCAGACGAGAGAAGTCTACAAACTATGGAGATGAGAATGCTGAGGATGATTGCTGGGGTAACAAGAAAGGATAAGGTGCGCAGTACAAGAATACTAAATAGTTTAAAGGTAGTGCCCATTAAGACTAAGTTAATGGTAAACAGACTTAGGTGGTATGGGCACACAAAGGCCTATGAACTACATAGGAAATAAAGTTGAAAGTTTGGAAGTGATGGGCAAACGTAAAAGAGGAAGGCCAAAACTTCAATGGGGCCATAAAGTTAGAGCCAATATAAAGAAGTATAAAATAGATAAAAGAGATTGTATGAATAACATAAAGTGGAGAGAGATGTTAAAGGAGCTTACCACCAGAAAAGGTGAAAGCTAAAGAGAAAAAAAAAAAAAATTATCGGACTCTATTAAAATAAATACTTTGCTTAATAATTTATCGGACGAGGTTTTTGACAATATTAAATCAATCTGTTCTGATACCGACATTCTAGATCTTAAAATTGTGATTAAAAAATTAACTTACCTTTTACCTGTGCAAGATAAAAACATTTTAATTAATAAGTTTAATCTGCTTCAACAAAACTCATCAGAGAGTTTTATGCTATGGTATATTAGAGTATCGAAACTTCATAAAAAATGTAATTTTTTGGACGACAGTAGATTAAAAGAAAAACTACGTACTTCTATTTTAAATGATAAGATAAAATATAAATTCTCTAAAAACATTGACTTAACATTAAACCAGATGGTTGAATTAGGGGTGAAACTGGACTCTAGTAATATTAAGTCTGAGGATAATAATATAAGTTATATAAATAATGATAAAAAGTCCGATAAAGATAAAAATTTTTACAATAAAAATAGAAACGACAACAATAATTATTTTAGACCAGATAATAATTTTAGACCTGATAATAATTTTAGAAATGATAAAAATTTTAGAAATAATTTGAGAAATAATTATGATAATAGAAATAGAAATGGGAATTACAATAATAATTTTAGTTACAATTATGGTAATAATAATTCGAGATACCACGATAATTAAAACAATTATAACTACAACAACTATCGCTATAACAATAATAATCAATCTAATTATGGTAGAAATAATACATGGTATGATAATAATCAAAGAAAACAGATCCAATACGGTGATGGAAATCGTAACAATTACCAATCTTATTACAACAATTCAAATAATTATAAAGGCAGACAATAATCAGAGAAAACAAATACAATATAACAACAACTCAAATAATTATAGAGGTGGCGACAACAATAATAGAAAGCAAATACAATACAACAATGATTATAACATGAATATTGAAGAAATTACTGAAGAGAAAGTTGATTCTACAAAGAACAAAGATGATAATGATTTTAAAGTCAACAATTTATCTGGTGATATGCTCAATGACAAAGACAACGCATTTATGACTACTTTAAAAGTGAACGATATTGTTACATGTATGCAAGTTGACACTGGTTCCAAACACACTATTATACCTCATGGTCTGGCTAAAAAACTTGGTATTAGAGATCTCAAGAAATCCGAGTTACAACTAACCGCTTATGAAAGGAATTTAATCAAAATCATCGGCACTACTCAAGTTAAAGTGACTTATGATGGTATCTCAAAATATTTACAAGCGGTAGTCGTCGAATCAAGTAAAAATGCCTTGTTGGGACGTACGTGGATCAATGCTTTCAAGAATATTTTAAATAAATTTATAGCAAATGTTGACACTAATTACGAAGATGAAATAAAAAAATTGATTATAGAGTGGGAATCCAAATTGACTAATGGGCCAATCAACAAAGCAAGTGTCAAGTTACATTTAAGAAGAGATGCCCAACCTAAAATTATACCGCCTAGACGTATTCCTTATTCAAAAATTGATCTTGTTAGCAATGAACTTAAGAAATGGATACATGATAAGATAATTGAGTCGGTGAATGATGTCCGATGGGCAAGTCCTGTTACCGCTGTCTACAAAGATGATGGGAGCATTAGGCTTTGTGCTGATTTTAAGGACACTGTAAACCCAGCTCTAGAAGATTTTAGATACCCTCTACCACGAATCAATGATCTAATTGCTAAACTTTCAGAAGGAAAGAAATTTACGAAGATTGACTTTAAAAATGCTTTCTTACAGATACCAATTGATAAGAGTTGCAGAAATATTTTAACCATATCTACGCACAAGGGATATTACCAATTTACTAGACTTCCCTTTGGGCTTAAGACCTCATCTGCAATTTTTCAACAGATCATGGATCAAATCTTCGGTGATATGGATGACGTCATATTTTATATTGATGATTTACTTATAACTGGAAAAAACGATGAAGGCCACCTTAACAACATAAAAAAAGTGTTTGAAAGAATATCATCGTTTGGGCTAATACCTAACTTCAACAAAAGTGTGTTCTTTAAAAACAAAGTGTGGTTCCTGGGTCATGATATTGACGCTAAGGGGATTCATGCTAATCATGACAAAATTGAAGCAATAATTAATATGCCAGAACCAAAATCAGCTGCTGAATTATCAACATTTCTGGGAATGGCTGGCTACTATAGAAAATTTTTGAACAATTTTGCAGAAATTGCCGATCCTCTTTATAAGATTGTCAACAAAGAAAAATGGGCTTGGAACCTTGAACACTCTAATAGTTTTAATGATCTTAAGAAGTTGATTAGTCTTCCACCTCCTTTGACATATTTTAACCCTGAATTACCTATAGGGATAGCCACTGACGCATCGAAATGTGGTTTAGGAGCTGTACTATTTCACATTGAAAAAGACGGTAAAGAAAAACCTATAGCATTCGCGTCGAGAACTTTATTAAAATCTGAAATGAACTACGTTCGCTATAAAGAGGTTTCAGGAATATTTAATAGGCACAAAATTTACAATTATTACTTACCATAAGCCTCTAGTTCACATTTTTACCAAGGGTCTTAAAGATAATAGCACTATGTCCTTAAGACTCCAGAAGTGGAATAATACATTAGGAGGATATGATTTTAATATAAAGTATAAAGCCGGTAAATATAATGTTGTTCCAGATTGTCTCTCGAGATTATCACAAGAATGTCATGATGAAACTATTGAAAATATAACCATAATAAATGAATATGAGGATTTACCTATTAATTTTAATCAAATTCGAGATGAAACTTTGAAAGATATGGAATTAAAACAAGTCATAAATGATATTAATAATAACAGGCCTATTATGAATAATATTTATAAAAACATTGAATTGGAATTAAGTATAATTAAGGATTGTCTTTACAAAAGCAACAAAATCATAATTCCATCTTCTATGAGAAAAAAATATACTTCAGTCATTACATGAAGGTCACTGGGTAGCAGGAAAAATCAAATCCTTAACCAAAGATTACATGTGGTGGCCTGGTATAAATAATGATATAGTTATGGAAGTGAAAAGTTGTGATGATTGTAACATATATCACGATAATCCTATAAAGATACAAAAACCATGGGTTTCGGCAACCAAACCGTTTGAAAGGATACACATAGATTATGCGGGTCCGTTTTTCACAAAAAATTGGTTGATAATAGTCGATGCCTACAGCAAATTTCCAATTATTATTCCTGTTAAAAATATTATGACTGAGGTTACTTTAAAAGAAATCTTTAAAACTATTTCGCTATATGGAATACCTGAAATTATAGTTACTGATAACGGCACTAACTTTACGAGTAACGATTTTGAAAAATTTTGCAATAATTTTGGTATTAAACATGTGCTTACATCTGCTTATCACCAGCAATCCAATGGCCAGGTTGAACGTATGGTTAGAACGTTCAAAACACATATGAAAAGGAATATTAAAATTGACCCAGATATCGCAATTAGCAAATTTTTATTTAATTACAGAAATACGCGTAATGATACTACAGGTGTTACACCTTCTCAAAGAATGTTTAATCGAGATATTAGAATTAAATGGGACTTATTAAAACCGATGGAGGAGATGAATAAGATAAACATTACTTTACCACGTAATAGAACATTTAACGTAGGAGATTTTGTTTGGTACAAAGTACAAGGTGATGATAAATGGTGCAAAAACATGATCACACATAAAGAAAGTGACATGATGTTCCAAATTAAGACTGAGAAAGGTATTTTGAGGAGACATTTAGATCAAATAAGAATTAGAAACTGTTTTAATACAATTATTAATTATGACTCTAAGGATTCTTTTAAGGAGGGAAGTGTAGACAAAAATATAAAAATTACTGATAATAACGATATAACACCTATTTCTAGACCTGTGCGAATTAAACAAAAACCTGTTTATTTAAAAGACTATGTAACTTAAAATATAAAATAAATATTAAATTGCATAAAGTAAATTAAATATTAAAACGCTTATATTAAAACGCAAAGAATTAAAACGCTGAAAATATTATATAACAATCTTATTGATTTATCATTCTTCATTTTTTCTTATATCCAATATGATGAACTATTATTTCTTATTATTCGCATTGATGATAATAACAATTTTGAAAAATGATAATAATAACAACTGAGTCAAGCTATGATTAATGGAGACAACTTACGATAAGGATATCAAGCTTGCGATTTAAACAAACCAACGTGTAAAATCGATTTAAACAAACCAACGATTGGGACAAGCCAACATTATGATCATTTGTGATACAACTTGATTACCAAAACGATAAACCACTTGGACAACAAACTCTCTATGACTTCTCCGATGAAATTATCAGAAGAGGGAGAATGTTGCGTTATAATCTAATTCTTTATCTTACTTTTTGTTTTTTGCATTTAAACTTTTTATAATCTAATTTTATAACTTTACTTCTTATATGGCGTAACCTTACTTTTTATATTTTACTTTTTCGTTTTTTTAATATTGTATTCTAATTTTGATTTGTAAAATATATATATAAACGAAGTGTAAAATGGAAAAGAGAGAGATAATAAAGTTAATAATAATAAAAATACATTTTTGTTTAATAGCACATATCATGATTCTTTTCAAAATTGGAAGATTTTTATTAGGGTTTCTCACAATTACCCTCGAAAATGGGTGGTTTGGATTTATATCCTTTAAATCTTATATCTCTTTCCTCATTTTTGGCATCGCGTTTGATGAATAACGCCATGATATCTTCTTTTATCTCTCCTAAATATAACCTTTTAAACTCAGCCTTGACAGCCTGGGTATCTTTAGCTCCACCTGAAGCTGTCTTACCCACAATCTTAACACACCAATCTATTTTCGAACCTTTAAATAAAAAAATTTTAAAATTATCTCATCTAACCCCCCATTTGGAGTATACAACTATTACAGAATGCTGACTGTATTAGTGGTTATGAATGGTTGGAAGCATTACCAAGTCGTAACCTAGGTAACCTCTTATTAGATGAACAATTAAGAGTTGCCATAGGCCATCGACTTCGATGTAACATTGTTCAACCACATACATGCATCAAATAAATATATTAGTTGACTACAAAGGGAGACATGGTTAAATTGTATATATAGTCAAGGCAGGCATGCAAGGCAGGCATGCAAGGTAGGCATGCAAGGTAGGCATGCAAGGCATGTAGCAATTAATTTAGCTATTAGCCGTTCTCTTTCCAGGGCCCGAATACCAAACATCCTGGAGCCTAAAAATTTATCATTAGATGATGGCTTAAGACCAGATGGCTTAAATTCCGTGCCTTGGTCTTTAGGGAAATCCTTAATTTGGGACTTCACATGCGTATCTTCTTTCCCAAAAAATTTAAATTCTAATCCGGTTGATATAGCCGAGAAAAAAAACAATGAAATATTTCAAATTCACAAATTATATTTTTACACCGATCGTTATCTCTTCCCTTGGACATATGCCAAGCGGAACTTTAAAGTTCTTAAAAAATATAGGGGATAAGACAAGAGCCCTTACATCAGAACCAAAAGAATTCTATTTTTTAAAACAAAACCTACAAATCACTATTTTAAAATATAATTACTCATGTTTTTTGGGATTTTGTAGTCCCACCTCCGTTTTTATATAATATTGTTTTATTTTATTTTATATTTGATATGTTAATTTTAATATTAATTTTATTTCTATATATATTTTTAATTTAAAAATAAATGACATGAGTTTAAAAAAAAGAAAAAGTTATTAAATAATTGATCATTAGAGATAACTATGACAAAGAAAAAACAAAAATTGTGGAGATTTAAATTTATTTGTAAAAATATTTTATAATTGAAAATATGCGAAGATAAAAAGTAAACAAATATTTTCTAAGATATAATAATTTAAAGATTCGGAGAATAAAAAGAAACTAAGATAAAAATACATTTATTGTTAGAAAATAGTTGATGTTGTAATTAAATTCTTTTTAAAGATTTATGTTTAACTTTTATTTTAAGGGCTGCGAGAGATAAAACAGCCTCTAGGATCTGATATGTGAATAAGATACGCAAAAGTTGATTATATATAGTAAAATATTAGGTAGTTGATTAACCAAAAATCTTCATAAAGAGAAACCCCTTTCATCATTAGAATATTTATGCCGCAAACGAGCTCAATTAGAGATCGGATTTTTATTTTAAATCATTAATATGAGGTCAATAAGCAACTTTATTCTAATAATAGTAAAAAGAAAAACAAGAGGAAATTAAGGAAATACTAAAGAAGAAATGATGAAGTCTATTTTTAATTGTTTTAATGGGGTTTTAGATATAAGAAAATATCGTGCAGAATGAAGAAATAATTTTTTGTTGGATAATGATGATATGAATACGAAATACTTTGCAAGAGAAAAGGAAATTTTTTTTTTATTAAAATAAGACTAGTTACAAGAGTGTAAAATGAAAAAAAGTAGGAGAATTTAGAAGTTTTAAAAAAGAAGAATTGAGTGTAAAATAGTGATATGTAATTGTAAAATAAAAAGTGCGTTAGAAATATAATTGATAGGTTATTTTAACAAGATGTGGTAGAGTTATGAGAATCATAAATTTATGTGTTTTAAAATTAATGATAAACATAATCGATTTGTTCATGAACAAGTGGCAATTGTGAGAATCATAATTCTAAGTGTTGATGATAGACATAATTGATTTGTTTTTTAACAAGTCTGCGAGAGTTATGAGAATCATAATTTTGGATATGATAGACATAATTGATTTGATTTTTAACAAGTCTGAGAGAGTTATGAGAATCATAATTGTTGGGTGTTGAGAATTGATGATAAAAGTGATTGAGTTGTGTCACAATTGGGAGTTTTTGGATTGTGAGAATCTAAATATAAAATAAAAATATATACAATCTTTATTAAGTAAATAACTATCAAATTAAAAGTTAAAAACATAATCAAAATAAAAGAAAAATAAAATTAATATAAAAATAAAAATAAAAAATTATATGTAAAAGTAAAAATTAAAAAAAAAAGTCTTCCAAGCGAATAAAATAAAAAGTTCATCATCCCACTTGTTAAAACTCTTAAAGTATGAAAAAATCTACAATTATCACGCGTTTTTTTCTCATTTACATATACGGGGATCTAAATAATAACTTAATAATTTTAATAAAACATTGTTTTTGTTTACAATTTGAATAATGCATTTTTTTCTAACGCAAAAATGCAACAAATTGTTTTTAAGGGTGCGAGACTTATGAGAAGATAAAAGTCATTTGGTTTTCAACGACAGTGAACGAAAAAGAAGAATAAAAAAGATATTTATTCCAGTTGTTTTTGAACAATGGGCGGGAGAAGAAAAGAAATATATATTTTATTTTCTTTAAAGAACAGGCATATACAAGGATTTATTAAGTAAAACGAAATAAATGCGTAATACCACAAGAAGACAAAATTTGGGTAAAAATTTAGAATTAAGATTTTTTTTAGAATCAAAATATTCAAGATAATTTTAGATTTAAATTTAGATTTAGACATGGTTGACAAAAGATGTGGATTGATAGCTAAAGGGCGACTACCTGCAGATGGTTAAGATAATGGGTCTAGGCTTCATTGAGGGTAAAGGGGTGCTAGAATTTAATATAAATATATAATTTTTTTAGCATATTTTGACTATATATTATTATTTTAAGATTTAATTTAGAGAAAAAAGTGAGCAAATATTTCGAAGTTGAGAAATTTAATAGATTATATAGGGAAGAATTAGATTAGAGGCGATAACCTTATACATTAAAACGAAGTGGACATATGATATATTTTATTATATTGAACTGGGTATTGTGAGAATAAATGTAAGAAAAAGTGAAAATATTTTAAAATATTTCAGAAGTAATAAAGGTTTAAATAGATTATTTTAGGTGGAAGTAGATAAGATTACCGGAGACCAGACAAAGATCATGTGAAAATAAAAAGACCTTAAAACAAAATTGATATCTAGGCAAGTGCAAACTGTCGTAGAAGACTCGAAAGTCTAAAATATCTATTTTGTTACAAGAATTGATGCAAATAACCAATCAATTACGAGAACGTTGGAAACAAGAGATTAGATAGAACAAATGTTCGAGACGTTCATGCTGCAATCGTTAATTGCTAACCAATATCGCCAATTGTTTACTGAAACTTTAGTCTAAGATATGGAAGTAGATGATCATCGGCACAAAAATTCGTGGAAATAATCTTGTAGCAGACAAATTATCGTCAGCTAATCATTAGTTACCAGCAGAGTTGTTAAAAGATACTTTTTAAATGGATCTAGATACAGATAGATAGTCTAAAAATTTATCTAGATACAGATACAGCTTCTAAAAAGTTATCTAGATACAGATACAATTTAAAATGTATCTAGGTACAGATACATTTTTTATTATACTCTTAGATAAGGTTTGAATAAACCTAAATTAGGATTCTATTGTGAAAATTCATGAAATGATCTAAAAAAAATTTTGATTCGATATCACATTTATCAAAATATAACTTAAATAATGATTTTTAGTTATTAATATAATATATGATTATTATAAATAATTATTATATATCATTAATAAAATAAATAATATATAATTAAATGATTATAAATAATTATTAGATTTCAGTAATAAAATATTTTCAAAATTTTGGTCATTAAGACATCCTCGTTTATCTGTAAAGACATTTTTAGTTATACTAAAATTCTTTCAACAGGAGCGCTGGAAGGGATAGTGGTGTTATATTTAATGAATAACATTTTTATATCAAGATAGTTTAAAAATAATCTCGGCATTTATTTTTGAAAAAACTCTTTAAAATTTGCTGATTATCAGAATTTAAAACATTAACAATCATATCTCCTGCTGTGGGATACTGAAAAAAATCGGATATTAAATTACTGGTTTTTTTTCACAAGTTAATTTGCACTCATTTGAAGACTTTGATAATTCCTCAACTAACCTTTGTATTAATTGTTTTTTTTTTATTAAAATTTTCATTCATTTGCAACCATGTCCAATCTAGTTTAAAAAAAGGATGAAGCATAGTTGCCAAAATATTTTCATCTTCAAAAATTGATCCAATAACCTAGAATTAATAAATATTGATTAATTTATTATTAATTTACCTATCTTCAATCCTTTTAAGTAAGGCATTTAAGAGTGGTAAACAAAATTTCAGGTTCATTTGTTTAAAATTTTTAAATTTAATAATGAGCTGGGAAATAGTTGCACAGTTATAAGCTGTGAACATATATTTATCTCCCTGCAGGATATCAAGTGAACTTGCTACCGGCTTCATTAGCTAATTTAAAATAATGCTGTATATACAAATTTTATTTATAACTTACTAAACAATATTCATGAATAAAATCACATTCATTAGATAAAAATTTAGGTAATTTTATTCTATCGCAAATCTTGTCCATTTTTTAAAATTTAGTCTTAATAATTTCTGACATTAATTGTAAAGCATTATAAGTGGACTTCCATCTAGTTATATTGGGACATATAAAATATCAGCCAATATTGTTTTTTATAATCTCAGCTAAATTTTGAGATTTATTTTGTCTATTCTATATATTTTGGCATTTAGACAATGTTGTGCTATATATCTAAGGAATAAAATATAAAATATTATAATTAAAATTATAGTTTTACCCTCTGATATTGTTTACACTGCAAGGCATCTACAGTGGCAACAAGATTCAATGTGTGACTGGCACAACATTGATGATTAGGTAAAATATATGATTCTGATATTTCAAAATACTGAGCAGTAGTATAAAGACCTGATATTGATATTGGTGCAACTGTTTCTTAATCTTCCAGATCATCAATGGATTCACTAATATTTTCAATTGGCTTGAAAACTCTATCATAAATAAGTAATATTATGTTTATATTTATAATAAATACAAACCTAAAAGACTTAATAAAGTTTTTGGCATTATCAGTAATGGTCTTTGAGATTTTATTTTGTATGCAATAATCCTTTGCTAGATTTTGTAAATTTTTTGCTATTTTATTAAATCTTATATGTATGACTACCAGTCATTCTTTTACAAGCCAACGCTACATTTTTTTCTTTCCAAACTTGTTGGATCTATATAGTGTGCAGTGACTCCTATGTATGAACTAAAAATTAACATTTCTTAAAACTGCTCAAATAATTTGTTTGTAATTAAATTATTATACAAATTAAATGTTAGCTATACCGGCGATAGGCATTCCAACAATCTGCTGTTGTGCATATTAACGATGGTTCTATTAGACTTTTAATGATTTCTTTCTTTTCATTCTCCCATCTTTGGGAAATTCTAACAACCACTGTCTGTCTGCAAATTATATTTTTTTGTGGAGCTAATGTTTTGATCATTTTTATAAATGATGGATTTTCAACAACTGAAAATGGCTGAATGCTATCAATAATAAAATCGGTTATTAAATCATCTAAAATGGCTTGGGTTAAAGACTGAGGTCTCTTGGAAAAAAAATCAATGGACGATGAGCCTAGTCCAATATTTTCTTTAATATATTTTTTCTCCTTCCCCTTTTTTATTTGGATTAGGAGTGTTTGATGTTTTCTCTTAAAATTTAAAATTATAAACATTTATATAGTATCTATACCCTTAAATGTTTTACAATGTTGCAAGTTGAGGTAATGCTAACTGAAATTTGTATATTTTTTGGTAGACATGGCAAACATTTTACTAACAGAGATTTGTTTTCTTTATTTTGAGATATTATTTTAAAATGTGGTCTATAAATTGGCCATGGAATGTCGTCATTTTCGTCCTCAATGTTTATCTGAAAAATTAATATAATAAAATAAAATACCTATTCCATTGCAATTAAAAATGGCAAAATCCTTGAGATGGATTGTATTATCAGAATTTGTTTGTTATTGATAACTCGGACATAATATTTAATTAATATTTATATATTCTTTTTTATATATAAGTTTTAATATTTTACATATATATATAATTTTTTAATATATATATTAATTTTAAGTTATATGCTCATATGAAATAAAATAAATTTTATATTCAAGTATATTTATTTATAATATAAAAAAGCGTTAAATAAAAGTATATCAAAATATATTTTAAAAATTATCTAAAAACACATACAGATACCTCTAAAATAATATCTGATACAGATACAGATATTTTAATCAAAAATCTATCTAGATACAGATATCATATTTTTATATCAAGATACAGTGGATACTTGTATCTAGATACTTTAACAACTCTGGTTACCAGAAACCGTTAGAAACAAGCAAAGACTAGGAAAATTTACCAAAAAATTTAAGATGAACTATAATTGAAAAAGAGACTAGAATTCATCGATAATCGTTTACAAGTAATCGTAATACATTACCTGTTATAATCAATTACCGCGATAAAGAGTTATTAGTTACAGAAGAACGTTAGAAACAAACAAGGACTAGAATAAATTATCAAGAGGATTTAAAACAGGCTTTAGAAGAAACAAAGATTGTGAAGAAAGAATATCATCAATCAATAATTGGTAACTAGTCATCGTGAATCGTTGAGAGCATGCGTTAATCGAGTTCGTCAATTGTCTACAGAGATAAAGAGCTAATCGTTTACCAGGGGTTGACAAGCAACAGAAGATAGAATTCAAGAATTCCAAGCTGTAATCGGATATAGAATGGTCGTTAGAAACCAAGAATACAAGACAAGGAACAGCCTTCGTTAGAAATTAGAAGACATTAAAGATTAAGCAGAATAGATTTAGTGGAGATATAAGATCAGTAAAGTCGAAATCAAAAGAAAGTTGGTCAATCGCTGAATGGTGGGTCTAATTTAAGTGGAAGGGTGATGTAATATTCTATTACAAAAGGCAAATTGTGATAATATTCAAACAAAAATAATGTTTTATTAAAATTGTTACTTTATTATAAATGAGATGAAAACGCGTGATAATTGTAAATTTTTCATACCTTAATAGTTTAACAATTGGAGTTGTTCACTTTTTAGTTTTCGCATATAATTTTCTTAATTTGTAATCTTTTTCTTATTTTATTTTTATTTTTTGTTACTTTTTCCTTTTATGTTAATTTTTAAATGATTAATTTATAATTAGTTTAATAAAGGAATTAGTATTTAATTTTATTTCTTCTATATATATTATTTTTAGGTTCTAACACTACAGCTTATTACACATTTGTTGCTTATAAAATAGTCCTTGGGAAATATTGAGTGGCGCAATCAGAACGATAAAACCTCTCTGATTACTGGCTATATATCATTTTCCACCCAGATATAAGTTTTGAAATCACTCTTTTGCTATTTTTAATAATACATACCTTTGCACATGTTATACGCATACATCAATGAAATACCACATAGTCCCTTACAATATTGTCATTCATATAAATTTGTATAACATAAAATGTTTCAACTACATTACATATCTATATTACACATATACAATACAAACCAATTAACATTTAAAAGTTCCTTTGCATTTTCTATACAATACAAATTAAAAGTTTTTTTTAACATTTTGGTCTAATTTCCTTCATCGTAACCTTTTTAATCCATAACTAGGGTTGCAGGTCAATATTTTCAAATTGTGGGAGAAATTTGGTATTTTGTGGATGAAATATAAAATTTCGGTAGAAATATAAATATTGCTCAAAAAAAATTCTACGGACGGGATTGTGAATTGGCTTAGTTATCCACCTATTATTTCTAATTACTTTATATAAATATTATATTAACAACGTTTTATAATTTCAAAATAGGTAACACACATGAAAATGATAAAATATGAATGAATGATATTGATTTATTATTGGATAAAAATAAAACACATGATTAAGGTAAGGATAGAATAGAAAGAAATTTACAAACTAGACATGTTTTTTGAATAAATATTTCAAATTTATATTAAAATATAAAAATAATCAATTACTGTTTCTCAAAAAATGTTTAAAAAAAACTGCGCGGGAAAAATTTAAAAATTGCAATAGATTTTTGAGGTAGATTTCCAATTGAGGTAGTGAGGTTTCAGCGTTTAAACAAAATTTCAGGAGCCACTGATGGATGGGGGCTGACAACCCTGTCTATAACCCACTTATATAATCTTGTCGCAGATCTTATTTTTCTTTGTTCATGGGACCGCAACCGAATATGATAGTGGTAAGCATGGCCAGAACTTCTAAGCCCATTACTATGAGTTTCTAGACAAGGGTATAGATTCTAACCAATACGCCTTCTTAGTATGGAGTTACTTTTGATCAAGATAAATGTAAATTAGAATCCCGATACTTGAAATATTCAATTTCTTGGCTCGTTTTGATTTTAATTAATCTCTAGTGAAAAGGTCGATCTTGAAATAATTTGATTATCCATGTAAGAACTCAATCATATTTCGAAGGATCATTGCAAGGTGTCATTCCTTCTATTATGAAATCCATTTAACTTTAGCCACAATCAAACTATGTATAACGTTATAAAATTTAATGACAAAAATTAAATAATGATTTATATAAATCTTTATTATTTTTATAAAAATTGTAGAAAGAATCGTTATATATTTTATGATTTAAATATTTTATTAACTAATTAAACACGATGTTACTTTTTAACAAACTATAAAAAATATATTTGCTTGAAAGGATAACAAGCTATCTATATCCAAAATCTAAGAGAAGCCAAAAAATACATTAAAAACACAAAATGTATTTATTCAAGAGAGACTAATTTAAATATAATTTATATATATACATAATAATATTGTTTATTATTTGTTATATAGTCATTCTTTGTTTTCGAACAGAAACTTTACAAATTCCTCCTAAGCGTGAGTTTGTTGCAAATATAAGGCGTTTAAATAAAAATTTAATTGAAAAGGTTATCTTTATGGATTAAAACAAGAATTTTTATACCAATTTTAATATCTTATAAAACGTTTACACCCCCTCACTCATTGTTAGATAAACTTGATGATATATATTATATTTTTTAAATTCTCTCTAACTACATGATTAATTAATCGTTTCTGTAATATTATGCAAGATACGCATGTCTCGAGACAAATGCCCCGGTCCTAAGATTTTATTAAATTAAACATTGACATTGCCAATTTAAAAGAAATAGATTTAATAAATATCAATTCAATAACTGGAAAATCATATAATAGAGGGTTTAAAATTTATTTTCGGATCATATTTTCAAAATTTATAAAAATACAACAAAAATTTTTCATAATTAAATATATAAAATTAGAGGTCGAGGTCATAAAATGATGTTATCGGTCAAATCATGATATTTTTAAAATATTTTTTGGGATAATGTATTACACGTATTTATAGATAAATAAAACAAAAATGAACCTTTTTCAAATTATTATTACTAGCAAATTTGGGCGATCGAATATTTAGTAGGTGGTCTGTTTTGAGCTCGACATTCGGTCAAATCATAAAATTTTCAAAATATTTTATAGGATTATGCTTAACACCTAAATATACATGTATAAACCAAAAATGAAAAGAGTTTGATTAATAACGCCAGCAATATGTGTCATACAAGTTTTCTATTATTTTTCGATTCTAAACCTACTCATTAATTAAAAGTCAAAGAAACCGATATTTTTTAAAATTTTTTAGGTTTTTCACATTTAAATTTAATTTTAAAAAAAAATGATCATAAAATTTTGAAAGAACGTGAACGCATTCGATTTTTGTCAATGAACTTTGAACGCAAACGTGTTCGATTTTTTTTAGAAATGTTTACAGCGCTATATAATTGTCATTTAATTTGATTACAATTTACTTCCAATTTACAATTTAAACATTTCAATTATCTTTAAATTTTATACCCAAATTAACTGTTTATTTTTAAATTATAAATAACTTTTCTTAATACACATATTTGACCATCATACACCTAGATTATTATCATTGTCTTGTTTTAAAATGCAATTTATATGCTTCCAGCAGAAATACTTTTTGAATAAATTATTCCAATTAAAATCTCTTGGATTTTTTAACAAAAATATACCGAATAATTTAACTCAAATTTTTACAACCTGCTAAATTCCCTGTCTTATCAGTCTTAGGACAAAAAACAGCATCTAAAATTTGTTCTAATTTATTGAGATAGATTCTAACATCATTTATGACTTCGATTTGAATATGAAATGATGTATATTGGGAATTTTTCGTATGGATTTTATATATTTTTTAAAATATATTATCTTATTGACAGGTGTATAAAAATATTGCAATAAAATATCTTGAAGAATAAATTATATTTTTATCTGCAGCATCAGTTAGTAGTACTATATAGTGTTGTTAAACAGCTCGTTTTGAGCCGATTTATAAAAACGGCTAACTCAATATTTTAGCCAGAAAAATATTGCCTAAGCCCCGAGATTTCGCTAATAGATGTCCAAACCTTTGTTCCTTCTTTAAACAAAATCTTCAGGTTTGCGTAATATTATTATGGTGAAATATTGAGTTAGCCGTTTTTAAAAATCGGCTCAAAACGAGCCGTTAAACAACACTAGTAACATACCTAATCTACAGAAAGGAAGCTTATGCTGTGAAAAAATTGTATCAAATTAAATATCGATTTCAAATATATCGATTACGTTCAACTTAATTGTTCTTCAAAATTGTCTATATTTTTATATTCTTCTTTGTATTAAGATTTTTATCTAGCCATATTAAATTTTTTAATACTATTGGGAGAAACCTTTTTTTTACAAGAATATAAGAGTATTTTTTTTTAACTTGCCAATAAATCTTTATTCAATTTTAAAAAATACATAATAAGCTTAAATATTCTAATGAATACTTTATTTTCAATTTCCAATAATAATAAAGTTCCAAGAAGAAGAATATTTTTTAAGCCTTTTTTCACGCTTATATATTTTTCAATTTTTAGAATATAGCAAATATTTATTAATAATGTACAAAAAATAAATATAATTAATTATGATTAAAATAACATTCCTATTTTCCCTTCAAAAATAAAATAATAATGATTAGAAAAAATTTAATGATCTCAGAGAAAAAACATGAATGTTGCGAAAAATTAAGGATGAATAAACATAATGAGTGTTCTAAAAAATCAATATATTTTACCAAAAGTATAAAGAGGAATAGAAAAATTTAGTATTTTAAAAAAATAAATAACCTTTAGAGTTTTCATATTTTAACAATCATATTTTACTAAGAATTTTAATGTTTTCATTTAGATTTAATGGTTAATGGCGTATGAAAATTTAATTACTAATATTTTTTAAAAACGTGGGGGCCAAAAATATTTTTTGAGACCATTTATGGGGACTAAAAAATATCAGGAGGTTAGGCTTAGGAGTCTAAAAATAATTTGGGGACTAGACCTATTCCCCCCAAATGGCTATGTCTCTATATATAAAATAGTAAATCTAATTAGCTTATTTAAAAGATATGGTTAAATAACAAATACACTAATACCGTTGTTGCGAAAATAGAAGACCATAGAGAGATATAGTGGCCTTATCGGGCGAAAAAATTAGATATATATTAATGATTTTATGGCCGGGCTGGATAACTTGAGCAAAATTTTTTAAAGTGCCGAAAGCAGGAATTTAATAAAGGAAGGTTATTTTAGAACTCATCTGATTATTTGATTAAAAGCATCAAAAAAATCACAAAATTATATTCAATTCTTTTATTATTTAACCCTTCATAACTACGTGATACGTGATATATAGCTCTTTTGCCCTCTAGCGTTGAAGGTTCAACAGAGCTACTCTAGATTTTTCATTTCCATCTAATTGGAACTAATTTAATTTGGGTGTAAAAGTAAAAATATGAAGAGCTCTCCATACGTTTGTTGACAAGCCGCACGTACATATGGCGCAACATTTCGAAAAAAGTTGCTTGAACCCCTATAGGTTTATTAAAAAAGTAGTGGGGCTGAAAAAAGAGCCTATATCCGAGAACTACAATATAATTTTGTAACTTTAAGGGTGGGTGGTGGCTGATTTTAAATTTAAATTCTTTAGTGTAAGTCTTAATGGTTACTACCAATATTGAGATTTAATGTTCATAGAATCTATAAATAAAGATATGATTAACCCTTTCGTGCCCGACTTTTTTTCCCTCGATGAAAAAATTTTTTTTTTGAGAGTTACTTATTATAGACACAAATAACACATTTTTATTAAAAAAATTTATTTCGAGTATTTCTATCAAAAAATATTCAATGATTCCAAATGTCATCAATGGGCAAAATGCAAGTTCATTAAAAAAAATATTTTATTTTATATGAAATGACAAATAACAATATTGTTTATTATTTAAACATAAATAAATATTACACTTTTGACACACGCAATACTTGCACCTTTGTTTAATTGTTACGGGCTTTGGGAAATGACCTACTTGGTCATATCTTATATCCGATATGGGGAAAATATTTATGGCTTTTCTTCTCTTTACAAGTATACTGGAAGGTCTTCCAGTCTTCTTGTTATTATCCTTTCCTGCTAGCATCAGCCCTTTTGCTATTTGATTAAACACCAATAATGTCATAAATTTGATATTATTTGCTTTCATATGGTGTCTATAAAGGAGCCATGCATTTATTACACAAGAATCCAATAAATGGAAAACCATTCGCATATAATATCTTTTTCATTTAATATCTGTCCTATAAAACTCCATCAGCATATCGTGAAGATCTACTCCACCTATTCCTTCAGTTTATAATTATAGCGGGCATTTCTACATTTATAAAGGTTTTGTCCGATACAGACCATCGTTTAATTTTGGTCGTAGGTAAAACACCTATAAAATTAGATATTGTAATAACAGCTTTGTTGTCATGCCATTTGCAGAAAATAATACCGTTTTTTTCACTTTTAAAATCTACAGCGCCTCTTTCTTCCTTTTTTAAAGCCTTATCGTTTTTAAGTGTGCATCCTGATAATCGATTAGACCTTACCGTTCCGGACACCAAATATCCCTTTTTTAAAAAATCATAAATAATTTGTATGAGGAAAAAAAATTATCCATATATAATTTATGGTTTCTATTCGATGGTATTATTTCAGACAGGCGAAGTACGATATCTCCACTAATACCTAAATATGATTTTATAATATTAGTAGACTTTCTCTGGTATATTTCAAAATCATACATAAATCCAGAAGAGCCACATAGGGCAAACACTTTTTTCCCCCATTTATGGGGCTTCGATTTAATGTATTGCCTTAATTTAGGGCGCCCCTTGAAAGGAATTATGAATTCGCCTACAGCTAACTTCTCTTCGAGTTGAATTTTTTTGAAATTTTTTTTATCTGGCATATGAAAGGTTGAATTTTGAATAATTTGTCGTAACCTTTATCTTCTCTATTTACCATATTTTTGTTATTATTAATATGGAAAAATTTTCGGATCAAAAGAAAACGATTGCGGGACATAGTTTCTGATACTTGTGGAATAGATGTCTCAACCGACCAATACTGCCATATAGAAGGCATCTTAACTAAGCTAGTATACAAATGTATTCCAAAAAAATTTTCAATTTCATTGCTATCAGTATTTATAGATTTTCCACAACATTGGAAGGAATAAATATTTGTTTCTGATACAAAATTGCTAATCATTTGGTTGTCCAAAAATTTACAATTTCCACCATAGGAGTAAATTCTGTATTCATGTTTCCAATGTCTTTCTTAGACCAAAGAGGGTTATCTTTTATTTTAGTTATAGTAGTATCCAGGGATTCGAACCGAACCCGAACCCGGAGAAGTGAACCTGGGTTTTTAGAAAAAAACTCTGAACCCGAACCGAACCTGAACCCCATTTATAAAATTTTCAAAACCCCGAACCGAACCCAAGAATTTTATTTGAACCCGGGTTCAACCGGGTTCAGTGTATTATTTAAAATCATATATTAATTTATGTAAATACAAATATTATTTTTTCAAATTTCCAATTAAATGAAGTGTTAATAAATTTTAAACAACTTAATTCATTTATGCCATTTTTAAATTTATTCTCGATTCCTATTGGAGTGTTAAAAAATTTTAAACAATTGAATTAATTTACGCCATTTATTTTTAAATTTTTATCTTATTATTCTTAAAGATTATTAATTAGAAGAAAATGGTTTACAAATCAAAGTAAAAATTATTATATTGTTAATTTAAAAAATTCTAAACATCTAACTTAAAAATTGTTAAATGTAGGGCAGTTTTTGTGAACTTATTAAAATGATTTTAAAATTTATATATGCTAATCATTTATTTTTGGTTCAGATTAATTTTTACAAGATATTAATGAAGTGCATATTATAAATGAAATTAAATTTATAAATATCTCTTTTTTAATTCTGAAATCATTGCTATTTAAAAAAATTGTTCTCTTTTTATAGATTTAAGATTAAAGATAAAGTCATATTTGATAAGCAATTTACCCTTAATACAATAGAAAAAAAATCAATATGTTCATATTGCAAAGTAAAAACGTCTGGTAATCACTTATCAAATTTAGAAAGACACCTGGAAAGAAATCACAACAATGAATATTTAAATTATTTAAATGAAAAAACCAAATATCAGGAATTGTTATTGGCAAAAAAACCTAAAATTAATATAGAAACCTTTTTTCCAAAAAAGCATATAAGTATAAATATATCATCTATTAATTTGATGAGTTCTATACTAGAACTTGTTACTGTAAATGGCCGGCCTTTATCAATTGTTGAAGATTCGGGATTTCAAAGAATTATAAATCCACTCCTATCTGGGCTCAATTTAGTTATAAACTAAGAAAATTTATCCAGAACTATTAATAAAACAGCCCAATCAATTAGAGACAAAATATCGAGAGAGGTAGAAGGAAAATTAATAAGTTTAAAAGTTGATGCAGTTCAACGACTAGATAGGTCAATTCTTGGTGTAAATATTTAATTTATATCAAAGTCCAATAAAAATTTGAGGACTTTTGGATTTGTAGAGCTGAAAGAGAGATGTACAGGAGAATATATAAAAGAGAATATATTAAAAACTTTACTAAAATTTAAAATTAATATTGAACAAATATACACAATTACTTCTGATAATGGTTGTAATTTTTTAAGAGCTATAAAGCTCCTGCAACCTGAAACTGATTATTATATAAGGAGTGAATCAGCAGATGAGGAAAATATGGATGTAAATGTATATAAATATGATATTGATGATATACAAAATACTTTTTTATCAACTATTATATCCTATCCGATTTATAGTGTACGGTGTGCAGCTCACACACTTCAGCTGGCACTTCAAGATGCTATAAAATTATCACCTATTGTGGAAACCATTGCAAAAGCTAGGAGCCTAAATTTAAAATTAAGACATCCCACTTACCAAAAGTTATTAAAAAAATATGAAACTCCCTAAGCCTGAGTTAGATTGCCACAGATGGCATTCAACCCATGATATGTTAGAAAGGCTGATTTTACTAAAACCCAATATCGAAGATTTTTTTTCAGAGCAATCTGATTATTTATTGACTGAAGATTGGAAAGAGATAATAACGATTGTTGAAATTTTAAAACCGCTAAAAATCGCAACCAAACAATTCCAATCTGAACGTTAACACTGACAGATTTTTATGCAGCATGGTTAAGATGCTGCATCGAACTGGAAAAAAATCCAAACCATTTTGCTCAATTACTATATTCTTGTCTTAAGAACAGAGAAGAAAGGTTTATAAAGAACGAAATTCTCTTAGCTGCCATATACCTGGACCCAGGATACAAGGTTAATTAAAAGCTTAGTAAATTAATTATTTTAGATTTATATTAAAATTGTTATTTTATGGAATATTTAAATATAAACAATATAAATCCTTAAATATTACAGGTATTACTTAGTGATGATGATAAGATTTGTGCGAAAAGGCATCTTGTCAATTTATGGAGACGAATTAAAAGCTTAACAACGCCGATTTTATCTGATGATATTAGTTCCGATGAAGTTATTGAAGAAGAAGATGATTTAGAGAAATTGATACAACTTAAAGAAAGGCAGGAGAAAATACTTAAAAGAGGGCCAACGATTGCTGAGAAAAGTATTGGAACAATAATTACTGGATTTAGCGATTATAAAAGATTAGATAAGAAGGAAAATATTTTGCATTTTTGGGAGTCTGCTAAGCTGGAACACCCTGAATTATATATTTTATCTAAAATCTTATTTGCTGTTCCTGCAACCCAAGTAAATTTATCATATTTTCACATATAAATACATTTAACATAGGTTAGCGTTGAAAGATCTTTTTCACACTTGAAATTCATTCTTTCACCACATAGATCGAGGATGAGTGAACAACTCTTGGAAGATATTATGCTAATACGTCTAAATAAAATTTTTAAAATTGATACATGACTATATGCTTTGTATTTTTAACTATATTTGCCTATAAATAATATAAAAAATTTATTTTTTATATCAAATTTATGTCTAGTTTTTTATTATGATTTAAATATAGAATTTGTTTTATCAACTCAAAAATTCTTAAACCCGAACCGAACCCGAACCAAACCCGGGTTCAAAAATATTTCCCTGAACCGAACCCGAACCGAACCCACCTTTTTTTTTATACCCCGAACCGAACCGGGGCAAAAATTTTGTCGGGTTCGCATCCCTGGTAGTATCTTCGATTATATCCTCCAATTCAAGACCTATTTCATTTGTAATATAAGATGAGGTTGGCAAATCATCTCCTAGCAAAGGATAATAATTGTATTCTTCATCTGAGCTCTCTATATCAGCTTCAGAAATATCACCCTCGGGGGTAAGTGTAGTCATATCTAAATGCATAGTGATTAAAAAGTATCATTATTACATGTTATAAATATAAAATATTTATTAGGACCTCTCCCTATATCCAAGAAAACTATTAGACATTAAATAATCAATACAGTTAACTATTATCAAAATATAATCTGATTACCCCCCCCCCTTCCCCACTTCCGTTTTAACTTAAAATCTAAATATCCTAAATAATTTGACTAAAATTCCCATTTATTGATAAAAAAATATTTTAGTGCATAAGAAATGACCCTTGATGCCAAATAGCATTATGCTCAAATTCCAGCACCTAAAATGTTTAAAAAGATGATAATTTTTATATAAAAATATTAATATATATATATATTAATAATAAAATTATTACTTATATTTTTAGCAAGTTTTGATAACCGAAAAAATGAATTAACATTTTGGCGCGAAAATGGTAAGAAAAAATTGATTTTTTACGTGATACGTGATATTAAGCACACTAGCCCTAAGATGTCATATATATATCAAATAACAGAGCAACGCTTGGTACTCTAAAACTATAATATGATATAAACATATGAAACAAAAGAGTTAGTGATAAAATACGAAAGAGCAAATAATAAAAATTAAAAATATGATTTCAAAAGTTATCAGTGGCCACATATAAATTACTATTGAAAAATTATGATTCTAAAAGTTATCCATGGGCGCGAAAGGGTTAAATAAAAAAATTTGCCTGGTCAGAATGATATAGTATTATTTTTATTAATGATTCATCCCATATAAATACAGTACTATCACTTATTTTTCCAAAATTCGTACACCGGATGAACCGCATCTTTTCTCTACAATCTAAAAATCACCTTTCATAAGTGATTTTCGCAATGATATCATTGGATTTTCGAGTATTATAAAACATATGATTCTATGTAATGACATAATAATTTTAAAAAATTATTGGAAACAAAAACATTAATATTATAAATTATGACAGACACCACAAATGACTATTTTTATTCTCCTTTCAGATCTCAGACTACTAATTCTAAAGATTGGGATTATAAAATGACATATTGGATTACTAAAATTAAAGATATTTATTCTAAATCTAATGATATATTTATAAATTTTAATAAATTAAGTGAAAAATTGTGTTATAAGGGCCGTCTTCCTTATGGAATTAATGAAATTTATCTCGAATTAATTAAGTAATTTTTAATTTATATTTATTTGTTAGACTATATTAGAAAAGAAATAATTATTCCCTTAAATGAAATAAACTCTGAGACCTCTAATTACAATTCTTGGTTTGATTGGAGCACACAAATGATTAAATATCCTTTATCCTATATTAATTCATATATCAAAATACCCTTTATAAATGATTCATTTGATAAAAGTCAAATAATAAAGGATCAATATATATACAAAGATAATTTAGAAGTAATCATAATTTATATAAAATATTTATTAATGATTTTCTCCAAGAGATTTGCTAATGAAATATATGATACTTGTAAACATAAATTAGTAAATCAACAAATAGATAGTCATTCCTTTTATACTTTAAAACAAGTAAAAGAAGCTTGTGGAGAATCAATTGTGGATATAGAATCATTATTAATAGCATTAAAATTTTTAAGTCATAAAGGATTAATATCAATAGAATCTACAGCTGATAGTTTTAATGAAGTTAAAATTTTATTTTGTATCATTAATAAGATCAATATTTAGAATATATTAGTAAAATTTACTCAATATTATAAAGAATATGAGAAGCCTATTATATCTCCTGAACTTGATGTAAATATTGTAAGGTTATTCTTTTTTATGTAATATCAAATTATTTAAAAAGAAATTAAAATATTGCTTTTTAAAAATTATTATTAAAATCTGTCCTGAACAGGGTTGCCAGTTCTCCCCCCATCAGCTGGAGACTCCCACAATTTTTTGGTTTACAGTTACACACAGACATCTCACTATCTACTGCAATTTTTAAATTTCTCATGCACAATTTATTTTTTAACATTTTTTAATATATAATTAATTTTGAGAAACAGTAATTGATTATTTTTATATTTTTAAAATAAATTTTAAACAAAACACATGTCTAGTTTGTAAATATCTTTCTTTTCTATCCTTACCTTAATCATATGTTTTATTTTTATCCAATTATAAATCAACATCATTCATTCATATTTTATCATTTTAATGTTTGTTACCTATTTTGAAATTATAAAATGTTATCGACTTTAATATTTATATAAAGTAATTATAAGAATTAAAAGGGAGATAACTAAAATTCACAATTGTTTATATTTCTACCAGGGATGTGAATCCTTTGACAAAAAAAAGGGTCCAGGTCTGGGTTCGGTTACAGGAATAAATTTGAAAGGACCTGGGTTTGGGTCTGGGTTCAGGGAACATAAAAATAATGACTCAAAATAAGATTATTTTTTATTCATTATTATTATACTTCAATATATACATATTCATAATTTTCAAATGAAATAATTTATATTTTAAATGTTTTATTCTCGCACAATCATAATATCTTCTAAAATATCATCCTTGAGATTTCCACATTAAGTAGACAATATATATTTCAAAGATAAAAAATCACCTTCTACCCTTACCTAAAATAGATAGTTATCTTTATAAAATTATTGTACTTGTGTGGCCAGTACAGCCATGAAGATTCTAGATAAGATATATAATTCTGGATATATTGAAGAATTTTCTTCCCAGAATTTTAAAATATTTATATCCTTATTTATTCTCTTAACTTCTGAGAACTTTACTATTAAAGATGCAATAGGAATTTTTTGATCCTCCTTTCTATCTGATGATAATTTGATTTTTTTTTCTCTATCTAAAAGTAAAATTTCAAGATCATCAATGTTGCTATCATTATCATTATTATCACTACAACTAGTAGGTATTGTTGTAGCCTCCAATATATTGCAAATAATGGGGTTTTGGGTATGCTATAAATCCTTAAGATGGTCTTTAGCTATTTGTTTTTGCTCAATACTCAATAAAATTTGATATCGAGTGTCTAAATATATAGAAGCGTATACAACACTATTTTGCAAATATTGTTGCTCTCGAATTTTTATGCTTTCTAATATTTCGTATAAAAAGGACTGTAATTTTTCTAAATCTAATCGGCATCTAATAAACATAATTGTTCTGATTGTAATTTATAATGTTATATTTAAAAGAACTAATACACTAGTAACCTCCTCTATTTGGTGCCAATCATCTTCCGACAAAATGACTTCACATTCTCCTATAATAGAATCATTACAGAAATCTTTCAAACTTAATAATCGTTCTAGCATCATACAAATTGAGGACCAATGTGTTGTGCATTATCATTTAAATTAAAATATTATTTCTTGTACTGCAAAATAATTCACTTTCAAAATAATCAACGTATTTCTATAACATAGCATATTAATAAATTTACATAAGAAAATATTATTACACTTTAAAATAATTTATGATATCAATCTCTAAATAAAATGGAAGTCCGGGAAGAAAATTGAAAGAAAAACGTGAAGATAAAATAAATGATTCCACAAAAAAGTTAATAAAATTTAAAAAAATATTTTTATTTTTAAAAATTTTTATGACACCTAAAACCCTTGGACCCTCCACTTTAAAAAGGGTCCGGGTTTAGCCAAAATACGAGGGTTCGGGTTCACCCTGATTTTTACCACAATTTTTATATTTCACCCACAAAATACCAAATTTTTTCCACAATTTGAAAATTTTGACCTGGCAACCCTGGTCCTGAACCTATTAATATCTTTATAATTTTTATTTTATATAAAATTCAAAATTTTTACTTATCAATATTTTTTAAATAATAATCGTTATTAACTATTTTATTTTGTTTTTATATTAAAAGAAAATTAGCTTGAACCCTCTGATTATAGCTGTTAAAATCGTTTTTATTTTTAAAAACATTTTAAATGACCCATTTAATTTAAACAAATTGTTAAAAAAATATGTCTTGAATTTAAAATATGTTTTGTTTTTGGTTTATCTATTTTTATTTTAGTTTTGTTTTTGAATATGATTTAAAACATACATTTTGATCTTTTTATTATATTATATATATATATAGGTTGAAAAGGGTGGATAAAATATTAGAAAATGATATAGATAAATTAACAATAGCTATTGATAAGTATATTTTGATGATATCATTATTACTTTTATAGAATCTTTTTACAGGTGTATCATAAATGCCAAACAACATTTGACCATAAATGAAAGAAATAAAGTTCAAAAAAATTTAAAAAATTTATTCTAATATTTTTAAGGCAAAATCCTATTTAAAACGTAAAATTTTGTTTGAAAATCAATTAAAAAAGAAAGAAGCAGCCCTTGACAATATTAGGGAACTTTTAGATCAAATTGTACAAGTCCAGTCCAATAAAATGGTAAAGCAAATTTAGTTCTAAACCTAAATTTGGGCTTAAATATAATTATTACAGGTTTACGATGCATACAAATCTGGAATTTATGCTTATAAAAGTGTGGTTGCTAAATCTAACATTGACACCAGTAAGCTTAATGCTACGATGGATGAAATACAAGAAGTTTTTTAAAACAAACTTTTAATTTCACTCTTATAAATCACTTATATTTGGGAAAATAATAATGGTCTTTTTATTATAAAAATTTGTATTTCAAAGGTTGTGGATATCCAAAATGAAATAGATAAGGCTCTATCTACTCAAATTGATGTGGACTTCAAATTGTATCCTTCTCTAGATAACACAGCATATGATAATTTCTTGATGGCCGAGCTAGAGCAAGAATTGAATGAATTGATAAAAGAAAGTGAACAAGATAGTGACAAAAATGAAATTCCAACTAATTTATATCCCAAAATTCCCACTATTGTTTCTAAAGCTGAAAATATTACTAAATTTAAGGCAGATGAAAATGAAATTGCTTATCAAAATTTATTGGATGATTCTATTTTGGAAGGTAAATCTTGTTCTTTTAATCTATATTTTTGAATGATGTTATATATTAGATCTTTTGCCTGATATTCCCAGCTTTGAGCCTTCATTAATCACCCAGAAATTATTCAAAAAGAAGATTCTTGAATAATATTATAATATTTATCCCAATGACAATAAATTTAATATGATTTTTTTAATAAATAAATGGTAATTTATACATCATATCTAAATATTGTAACCACATGTATATAGTATGGTATGGATTATTAAAAATTATACCTAAAGATCATGAGGACATATTTTTGATTAGTTTATAAAATTTCATTGAAATAAAATATTTTGTTCCTCTCGTAAATAATTAAACATATAATTAATGGCATAATTTATTCTTCAAAAAGCCAAAGATTTTCTCCTTTATAAAAGGAACATTATATTTTAATATAAAATTAGATAGTGAATAAAACTGTTAAACCGCCTGTATTTAGTAATTATCTTTTTAAAACTAGAGCGCTTTATGTATTTCCATTTGATAAGAATAACTATTGATTATTTTATAATAAATATTTCCATGAGGTCTCATTAAATTTAGCCTGTGAATTTTACTCTCTTAATACGCGCAATCGGTCTCAGAAAATCTTTCCGATATCTATAAGGAAATTTTTTTCCTTGCGTTTTCCAATAAGCCTGAACGTGGTCTCATTTTCAGATATCTTAAGATAATAACCATAGCAAAAATTTGAATTTTGGCTTTTTTTTCTTAATGATCAATTATTGACTTATTCTAAAACTTAAAAATAAATTTATATAAATAATTAATTTTTTAAAAATCTACCAGCTTAATTCATAATTATTACAAATATGTATAATCGCAACATAAAATAAGCATCATAAACCTAAAAATAAATATATGATTCTATATTGCTAATACCATTCTAAATATAATGATAATATCCCAAATTCTTTTATTTCCAAAATCAATATAAAAAAAATCATATGATCAATAACAAAGAATAAAGAATAAAAATTGTTATCTATCTTTTATGCAAAATCAATTGAAAAAATGTCCATAAATGTCAATTATATATCAACAGATACAACACGCCCCCTTTCTTGAGAAATCAAACTGGGGTAAAAAAATACAATTTACACATATATATAAGTAAATGTCTACATCCTATTCTAATAAATGATCAAAAAAATTATTATTATTTATTTTCATTAAATTTTCTTTCTTCTGTTCAAGGAAGTTGCATATTTTTTCTTGACCAGACATAATTTTCATTGAGCATACTACCCATTTTTTCTTAACAATATGTAATAGTTGTGATTGTGCTGTCATTGTTGATTGATCAATTGCATCATTGGCCAGTCTTGATCATTCTATTTTAAGCTTGATGTCATTTATCCAGCATCATTGTAGTTTATTGGTCAGAATCATTGCAGTTGATTGGACGGAATATTACAAAAAATAAGTCAGTCAAATGTTTTTTTTTTAAATTACATCCAAAATGTAATCATTATTCATTTCTTTTAACATTATACCAGATACACTTCTTCCCTATCAATAATAATCCTAAATTTCAAAAATTGAACACAAAATTTCTGATCACAAGAGACCTTTTATTATATGATGAACTACTACTATCCCCCTTTTCTTGGATCTAAAATAGCAAATTTCCAATTTTGAACATAAAAATATTCTAATATTATTTAATGGCTCTCCATTATTATAAATTCACATTTATATTCATAAAATCAAAAATATTATATATATATATACAATATTACGCATGTGCATGTATATATAAACCTTTAATTAAAATTTTAAACATAAAAATATTCTAATATTATCTAATGGCGCCCTCCATTATTATCCTTTACATATATATAAATCCACATTTATATATATAAAATCAAAAATATTTTTATCAATTTACCATTACACATTATTTTTCTATTTAAAAACTTGAACTATTTATGACCCATTCTTGATTATCAATCCATCTTTGACAATATTGCTAATATTTTTCTAAATATAATGATAATTTTCCAAATTTATTTCCAAAATCATTATAAAAAAATCATATGATCAATAACAAAGAATAAAATTGTAATCTATCTTTTATGCGAAATCAATTGAAAAAATGTCCATAAATGTCAATTATATATCAACAGATACAACAATAATCAGGGTTGCCAGGTCCCCCCATCAGTGGTAGACTCGCAATTTTTTTACACACTAACATCTCACTCCAGCAAAACTACCGCAATTTCGGCGCAATTTTTTTTAAAAATTATTTAAACGTTTTTTAATATAAATATTAATTTGAAAAAAAATAATTGATTATTTTTATATTTTTAAAATAAATTTTAAATATTTATTCAAAAAACATGTCTAGTTTGTAAATTTCTTCCCTTTCTATCCATATCTAGTTTGTAAATTTCTATCCTTACCTTAATCATATGTTTTATTTTTATTCAAATAAATCAACATCATTCATTCATATTTTATCATTTTCATGTGTGTTACCTATTTTGAAATTTTTAAACGTTACCCACTTTGTTAATATTTATATAAAGTGATTATAAGAATTAATAGGGGGATAACTAAGCTAATTCACAATCCCGGCCGAAGAATTTATTTTTAGCAATTTCTTTATTTCTACCACAATTTTTATATTTTACCCGCAAACTACCGAATTTCTCCCGCAATTGGAAATTTTGACATGGCAACCCTGTTTATAATTATTATTAATTTTTTAGCAGAAGCCGGTTTAAAATCAATTTATTTTATGATATAATTTTATTAGTTTTTGGAAAATTTGGCCATTATTTTCGGTATATGCAGTGTTTACAACTAAGAAATTAAATTTATATGGGACACATCGAGGCAATAGAAATATGCTCCCTCAACCCCGAGATTCCCTTTGATTTATTTAAAGATTGCACTATTATCGAAAAAGAAGATATCCAACTCTTGGGCTCCCCATTACTTAATAATAATTTATCCGAAAAAATTATCGATAAAACTTTTTCTGAGATGCAAAACTTGGAAAAGTTCATCAACCACATTCCATCGCACCAGCTTTTTACTTATTAAAAAGTGTTTCTATTTACCTAAATTCTCACATCTCTTCCACTCATCCTCTTCATTCATCGCCTCAAAATTTTTCATTCAACACAATATTCGCTTAAAAACCTTTTTATAAAGGATACTCAACCTTTCATTATCAGACTTTAATTGTCACTCCAATTACCCGCTAAACTAGGTGGTATCGACTTGATCCCTTAGAACTACTTTCCCTCTATTTATCTCAAATCGCCTATCCCTCAATTCTGCGATCTCATCATTCATAACTCCCAATAATATTCTAACAGCAGCAATCGAACGATCAAATCTACCCACCCCAGACTGTTATACATTCCCAACAGAAATTTCCAACAAATCTATCATCGAAACTAAAATTTCAAAATAGTCATAATCCTGCCGGTATTAACGATATACAACTTAGAAGTGGGCGCGGGCCTAATTCTCGCGGTGGCAATAAAAAAATATCACGCCCATTCACGCTTATCACTAAACAATTTTTGACCCGATCCGCCCGCTCACGACAAGCAATATTTTGATTCACGCCCGTCACGCCCGAAAATTCACGGTGTTTTTAAATTTTTCAAATCTATTGCTATAATTTTACACTTTTTTGAATTCATTCTATTTATTTCTCTAATTTCATAATCCATATTAATAACAAAAAATAAATATAATCTATAAATCGAAATTTATTTAGAAAAAGAAGAATGTCCATTTTTTTTTATTTCAATTGTTACGCCTTTTCTCTAATAAGAGAGTGGCTACAGAAAATAACCTTTCACTAGAAGCCGAACTTGTCGGGGCTGAAAAAATTACTCTCTAATTTTCTCAAAAAAGGAAATGAATATTCCTGCTTCCAAAACTTCAAAATATTGTCTTGTTATTTATCTTATATGAATCTTTTAAGTTCATCCTCATAGCTTCCATCGGTGATGTTGATGCTTTATCAGAATCATCTAGAAATTCTCTAAATTTTTTATTTAGAATATACGGTCTTTTATGAGTGTAGGGTGAATTAGGAAAGTGATAGTTGGTATTGATCATTTAGAATATACGGTTTTTTATGAATTTAGGATAAGTTAGGAAAGTTATAAATGATAGTTGGCATTGACTTATGCATATCATCTAATTTTATATCAGTTAGCATTTTTAAGATTGTTTTATATATATCGTTTTCTTCTTTTTTTTAAAACTTAAGTCTTTTGAAATTCGGATCTAGAATTAAGCCTACCTTGCTGCATAATAATCTTTTAAAAGATAACTTGTTCTGTATTTTAAGGTTTTAATTATTATTGTATCACGTTCAGAAGGTTAACAAGAATTTATTAATTTTTGTTTTCATAGACAAATTTCATTTATTGTGGGACGGGAATCTGCTCTCAGATTATCCGAGAATTCTTATAAATATTAATAAAATTTATCTAACTCACGTATGATGCTGATATCAATTTTGGCTAATCCATTTAATTATTGCTTGCTAAACAAGTACACCTGTATTTCAGAATATGATTTTAAGAAACTCTGTATCATGATATATACAGAGTTCCATCTCGTTATTCTCGCTATTACATCTTGTTTAAGGGTGTGGCTTAGTTTGCTATTAGCTGTAGATTGTTCGAAATATTGTACTATTTTTTTACACCATTTATAATTAAGGCAATTTCAGTTAAACAATTGTCAAAAATATAATGCATAATATTATTTAGTATATGGCATATACATGCTAGCGTTTCGTCATCTTTGAATGCACTTATAAGATTTGCTCCACTCTCAACTATACATTTATTTAAGTAATTTTATACTTCTGTATATTCTCCTAAAATTGAATTGACTACACTTATAATTTTGACCTTTTTTTCATCGGCCAAAACAAATGTTTTTAATTAAAATTCTTATATGTCCTATAATGGTTAAAAAAACTTAGATTTTTATATTCATCCGTCCAAATATCAGTGATTATCGACAAGTAATTATTATTGATCGTGCTTTTAATCTTAAATTTTATTTCATGGTATATTTTTGGACCTATAGTATTCATGAGAGTTTTCCAGTTCACAACTTTTTTATTTTGTTATCCATATGTAACACCAACATTTATCTCTTGGCCTAGCTTGTAAAATTCTTCACTTTCTGTTGCATTTAAAGATTGAAGATCTTTACAAATAAAATATAATTGACTTTTCTGTAAAAAGTTTAAGCAAAATTTAGCATAAAGTCTCGCGATAAAAAACACCTAAACATAAAAAGAAAATAGAACTAACGAAATGATACCGGATGTTGTTTATAAAATGCGGAAGATTTTTACTTTTCATAAATTATTCTTTTTTAAAAAAGAACTAAATTAAATAAGAAAATATATAATAAAATTATAAAATTGCAAATTTATATTTATAAAAAAACAATTTTAAAAATTAAAATTTCCGTGATTAACAGGAAATTTATGTTCACGCCCGGGGAAAATTTTGGGAAAGCCCGTCACGCCTTAGAATTTAAAATTTATTTACACTCACGCCGTGGTAATTTCACGGCCCGCGCCCACCTCTAATACAACTATTACAATCCAACGATAAATATGGCGGGCATGAATGGCTCGAAGTACTTCCAAGCCAAACCTTAGATAATCTCTTAACCAATGACCAACTGAGAGTAACTATAAGATTTAGACTTAGGTGCTCGCTTACACAGCCTCACACTTGCCACCAATCAACTTACCCGTTCAACCTAACGCCCAACACGGCCGAAACTGCACCCGCAGCTAAGCCGGCATAAAGCAATTAATAAAATCATCCATAAAGCTTTTAATAAGTCTAAAATACCCTATATCCTCGAACTAACCAACCTTTCATTACAGGACGGCCTCAGACCCGACGGTTTAACCTATACCCCCTGGTCAAACGGGAAATCCCTTATTTGGGACGCAACCCGCGTCTCTTCCTTTCTTTCATCAATTAATTCAAACCCTCTTACTTGCGGGGAAAATAAAAAAATTAATAAATATTCAAAATTATATAACTTTATATTCCAGCCAATAAACATATCAACTGACGGCAATTTTTCACAGTCTACATATTTTTTTAAAAAAACTTTAAAAATTTTTAACATAACAAATGAAAATCGCGAATCCAACAAAAACTTCAACTAGAAATTTTTAAACACTATTATACTTGTTTTTTAGGTACATATTCATTATTAAATTAAGCTTATTTTAGATCCTTCGATACTTATAATATATATTTTTTTTTATTTAGTATATTTTTTTATACTTGTTTTAATATTTTAGTGTTTTATCAATTTTTTAAATTTATAAATTTATTGAAAGTTATCAATTTCATAGAATTAATATTCTCACTATCGTCATCTACTTGTTAATAAATTAATATAAAATTAAAATAAAAAAAATTGCTTCAAATGGGAAAGGTATTTATATTTGTTTTAAATATCCCGTCTCTTTATTGTTTATCAAAAAGTTATATAAAATATGACAAAATGTAAGAACTGGGGATCAGAAAGAATCCTCATTTCCTTTCAATTCCTAACAATGCCCATTAATGTTAACCAAAAAATAAAGGCTCAATAAATCATTGGGAATTCAAAAATATAAGAGATGATAAACGGATATTCATATACCATATTAGAAAAAAACATGGAAGTCTTAATAAGATAATAAAATAAACACTAAGTCCTAGCATTCAAAAATGGTAAGATTATGGTTTGTGAGCCAAAATTACCATTGGCTATCTTTTATTTATTTATCTGTCATATATGATTAGTTGAATTTTATTTATTTTTTTAAAAATATATTTTTTGTTGGATGATATTTTTATTATAGGAAATTATTTAGCCAAATTTTATAAAAGATAAATAAAAATGAGATAGACAGGATAAAATTTAAGTAAATAGAATGGCATAATGGGTAAAAAGTTTTTATGGTTCATAAAGATGCCGTGCAGATTTGTAATTTTTTGATTCTTCCTCAATGTTATATCATTACTTATAAGCTTTATTCCTTATTACATATTATCTGAGCATACAATTAAATACTCGACTCTTTATTCAGTAGAGTCACTGAGGGGAAGCAGAGAACTCAAGCCTCCTGAAAAATTTGAAGAGCCCCCTAAAAATTTTGAACTTTTTTTAAACCACTAAAAGAAGAAAAAATTGATAAGTTAGCTAAAAAAATGGTAATTTCTTTATTTAAAATATTTATTTTTCAAATTTAAAATATAAAAATGTATAACAAAATATATAACTGGGACCTCCCAAATTTAACATATTTTGTTTTGAGGCCGCGCCAAACACGCTCTATGGACTGGATATTTATGCTTCTATTAACTGAGTCCAAAAAATATTATTTTCAAATAAATATTTAAACATTTAATCTCACTAAAAAAAAATTTAAAAAAATATATGTGTAAAAATTAACAACCAATGTTTCTCGATAATAAAAATATTATTCAACAGAAAAGTAATTTAAAAATATATAAATAAATTCAACTAATCATATGACAGGTAAATAAATAAAAGATAGTCAATGATAATTATGGCTCACAGAGCATAATCTTACTTCAAAAATATTACACAGATTTGGAATAACAGCAGGCAAATTTTTTTATTATATTAAATCTATAGCTCTATCAAAGTAAAAGGGATGATAAATAAACTGATCATGTTAGATATAAATATTCATCTCTTAACTTTGACGGGATTTCACACATTTGGAATAAGGCAATCTATTTTCATTGAATTAATAAAAGTTTATTTTAAAGAGTATTATTAAAAATATTTAAGAGAATGGCTGAAAGCTTTGTCGAGCTAAACCCTGGGGAGTCTCTTAAAATGAACAACTAAAAGTGGCCTTAAGATATAGACTTGACTGCAAATTAGTTTATATCATTGCACGAACTGTCCTAGTAAATTCTAAGGTAAGACATGTCCTTAATTTATTAAAAGGTAAGAAAAAATCAACAAATCGTCACCTGAGAATTAGGTTATTGCCATTGGTTTTTCCATCTCCATTTTTGTCAAAAATGACTAGCCATATATGATTATTCTATTATTGTTAAAATTATATTAATCCATTTAGAAAAAGTAATCAATCCATCCAAGATATAAATTTTTAAAACGCTTTCACTTATTACAAATGAAACTAAGAGTTATTTTAACTTTTTTGGCCATATAAATAAATCCTCATTTACTTATCCAAATAATGGGAAATTAACAAAAAAGTGCCCTAATAATTTCGATCAAAGAAGAACAAATACAAAGGAAAAAGTCATATCTTATTTTTAGAGTGAAATAATAAAAGATACCAGAACTATCAAAACCAGTGTTGTTAAACGCTACTTTTAAAAGTAGCGCGCGATCGCTACCGCTATTTTATAAAAAAATAGCGCGCTATCGCTACCACTATCGTTTCCAAATGAGTAGCGCGTTATTAGCTACTTTTTACGCTATTTTGATTTTTTTTTAAAATATTTTATACACAACTTTATTTCCACAAATAAAATATTGGTATAAAAAACTATAATTTATTACATATATATATATATAATTTATTTAATGTTGCACTTTAATAATAATAACATTTTGGTACTGTCATCCCCTAGTCTAAAGCGACGATCAGAAAGTATAAGCTTTGCCATACTAAATAATCGTTCAGCACTAGCACTTGAGGGCAACGCAGTATTAAATTTAATAAACACACTTTTTATATGAAAAAAATCATCAAAGATATTTAAATGAGAATTTTTAGATTTAAAAAAAGCACCTAGAGGTTCAATAATATTATTATTTATTTCAAAAAAATCGTCTATGGAAGGCCGCGGTTTCGATCTTGCTATAGTATTAGTATCGTGGTTAGGCATGGCATTTCTTAACGTTACCATCAGCCTATCAAGTTTCCTTTAGATTCAGTCAAATTAATGTATGGCCAATTTAACTTGGAACTAGGATGAACGATAGCAGCTATTACATTATCATCATCATACAGATCTGGAAATCTAATTTATATAAAGCGATTGTATTAATTATAAAATAAGAAGAATACCTTTTTTTTCAAAATTTAAATTTATCTGAGATTTAGATTCATTTATAAAAAAATATTAAAATAGCATTAAATTATGGTAAATAAAGATTTTAAAAATATAATTATTATACACAAGGTATAATTAATAATATATTAATTTTGAATTTTATATTAATACTATATATATATATATATATTAATATTATAGATTTTGTTGTAAATTAAGCCAATTTAAATTTCAAGCAATAAATCATTCATTTTATATAATTGTATAATAGAAAATAAAAATAAAGTTTTGACCTTTTCTCAATGCCTTTTAGCATAGACTCTACCAGTGGTTGGCAAAATTTTCTTGCATCGAAACCGATATCCAGTAGTAATTTTTTCTTCAAGATTAAAGTATTATTTGAATTTTGGGAAAGGATAATCTATATTTTTCTCATTTTCCAAAGAAATTTCGCTATCTTCAACCAGGCGCGTAACCAATGGGGGGGAATGGGGGAAATTTCCCCCCCATCGCAAATTTGACTATTTTCATAAATATCATTTTAAGCTAATAAAAATTTTACCCCCACCCCCCAGACCCCCCCCCCCCCCACAAATCAAAATTTTACAAATATTTGAATATCAATTTTCCAACATATTATTCAAAAATATTAATAAAATGTAAAAATATTTAGTCAAAGAGATTGAAATCAAACGATAATTTATAAATAAGGCTGAGCATAAAAAAAAGTAATGTGTCGTTAGCAGCGATATCATTATTGAATTCAATTGATCAATCAGAGTTTATCATTGCTGCTAGTTGCATCAATAAATTATTTTTAGCTCACTACTTTGTAGAAATTTACAAAAACCAAATTTAGATTTGGTTCAAGTTATTGATTTGGCGGAAAATATACATGAACAGGTAGATACAATAAGAATGAATGTAGATAAATATTTTCATAATATTTATCTAGACGTTGAATCGAAGGCTAAATTTTATGATATAATACTAATTAAACCTCGTCTAGCACCTAGGCCATTTTGAGATGAAAATAAATATTGGCTCAACTGAAGAATATTCTAAAATATCCATTTTCATCCCATTCTTAGATACTTTTTTATAGCAAATAAAAGTACGGGTTTTAGATAAAAAACAAGTCTTTAGCAATCTTCAAGTTTTATTACCCAAAGATCCTTCTTCATTTTCTAATGCCACTATTGGTAAAATTAAATATTTAGAAAAATTTTATTCCTATGAGATTGATACTGAAATAAATTTAATCAGTGAATTCGAATTGTGGTATAAATATTTATACGTTTAGCTATTTTACCTGAGCATGCTATTGATGCGCTCAATCGGTGTAAAGAAACCTTGGCTCAATTTCCTAATATTTCGAAGTTGTTCTATATTCTTGCATGTTTGCCTATTACAACATGTACGAATAAAAGGACTTTTTCCAACTTGAGAAGGTTGAAAACATATTTACGAAGTACTGAATCTCGGCTAAATGGGTTAGCTCTGTTAAATATACACAGAGATTTGGTTCCAAAGACAAACGAAATAATTAAAAATCTTGTATTTGATAAGAAGTTAAAAAAAACTTGTTAATTTAATTATTTTCTAGTCAATATTTTAAACTACTATTAGTATTTTCAATAAAAAAAATTATATTCTACTTATATTGTATGAGAATTTAAGCTGAGGCTAGTTTTTAAAGCAAATTTTATAAAAAAATGACATTACACTTTATTTCAACTTTACATATAAATAAACCTTTACATTTAAAAAAACTTTATTAAATATAATATACCTAACTTGAAATAATAAAGAGGCTTGTAATATCCTATCCATAAGCACGAATTAGTAAATAATAGTTAAAAATAGAAATATAATTATTATTAAATTATTCATAATTTAATAGAATAGCTAAATAAGATCCGGCCTTCGGCCGGGGGAAAGTAGGGTAAAAGGGGTTTGGGGGCGTAGCCCCCAAAAAATTTTTCCCCCCCTATAAGAAAATCCTGGATACGCCACTGTCTTCAACAATCTCACACATTTTTAATAACTAGATTTATAATACTGATTTATAATGTATATTTTTAAATATAAATTTCAATTTCAAATTAAATAAAAGGATTTTAATTTTAGATTAAATAAAAAATATATTTTAATAATTTTTAGATGTATTTATTATGTAAAATTGAAAGTCAAAACCGTAAAAGATTACACAGAATGCAGATAAATTTTCTGCAAATTTATCGGCCAAAAAGTGAAAAAATTTATAATAAATTTTGGCAATATGATGATGATAAATCAAATTTCTATATCTAAATATAAGTTGTACTACTATATCAAGAGTCAGATTCATTGGTCCTTAAAAATAAATCTATTCAAATAGCTATCATAATGTTAATAATGATAAATTCAGAATGTGCAAAAGTTTTTTTTATCAACATTAAATATTAGTCAGAAAAAAATATCTTAATTTTTTATTAATATAAAGGATAATAATATTAAAACTAATATCAGAAAAATAAGCATGTTACGCTACATATTAACATAGCCTTCAATCTCATCACTCTAATACTCAAAGGGAATATATATAGTCAACCGATTACAAGTGATGTAAAATCTGTGTAGATCTTGATCCTTTAAAAACTATCATCTATAGACATATTTAATTTCCAAATTAATATTGGATTTATCACATCAAAAAAGGATCAGTGTGATAATGTATGGATAAAAAAATATCAGATAATAAACATACACAACAAGTGCGAACAGCAATCATTTTAAAAAATAAAAATATCTTTATTTCAATTTTATTAATAAAAGTTTACAACTAAAAAAATATAACCAATTTTAAAGTATATAAATAACAAATGAATAGATTAATATAAATTAGTGTTGTGAAGTAACGTCAAAAAAGTAACGCCATTCGTTACCTTCATCTAAAGGTAACGAGTAACGATAACGCGTTTTTTTTGAGTAACGGTAACGCAAAACGTTACTTTACTCGTTACTTTTTATTTTTCTTAAAAAATATCAATAAAAAAAAAATATTTTATTGTTATAAAATTACTTTTATTTATTTTTTAATTCTTAATATTAATAATTTAAGCCGAATTTTAATTCATATCAACCATTTCCAACATGTTTTTTAAAATTCTCGTTGTTAAATTATCAGTCGAAATTAATATTCAATCAAAATTTAAAGTTAATATAATGATATTATTAATTAATTTATAATTTATTTTAAAAGAATATTATGTCCATAGTACTTACTTCTTCAGATGAAGAAGATTTAACCCTTCCTGGCCCCAATTTGAATTATATTTTAAACCAATTAAGAAAATTAATGGTACCAAGTCTACACTTTGTAAATGAAATTATGCCCCAACGCAAATATTTCAACGTCAATGTCAAGTAGCTCAAACTTAAAAAAACATTTGAAGGTAAAGAATGAATTAATATATAATTATTTTAAACATATAAAAACTTAATCATGAAATGATTTTAAAAAAATTTATTTAAATTTCAATATAGATTTTATTATTAAAATACTATATATATAGATAGCAATGATAGTACACAATAAAATAAATTTGAAATGTATAAATTTTATACAGATTATTATATTAAAAATTTATTATACATAAATATTTTTTAAAAAATAAGATTACAATAAAATTTAAATATTCTTGTTACTCTTAATGTTATTTTAAAAAAAATATATAATTTAACAATTATATTTATAACTATACAAATGAGTATATTATCAAAATATAAATAACTTTTTTTGCAAATGCGATACCTTTATAAAAAACATATAAATATTATGACTAAGAATTTATTAGAATTAAGTTTTGCATATAAAAATTTTAACACTAAAAGAACATATTATAATCATATTGTAATTTTATTATAATTTTATTATAATGCTAGAAATTATTTAAAAGCCCTCAAGTAAAAAAAGTTATATTATATATTTATTAGAGTATATGAACAAGGAGAGGAATCGGATGATGAAATAGTTCTACTGCCATTATTTGATCTATTTGAGGATCAAAATATTAATGATAGTATTGTATACTTATCTAAGCATCATTCCTGTTCAGCACACACTTTAAATCTTATGTATTGACACTAAAAAGGCACTCAACGATGTCCATTATAAAAGCTTATGTGGAATAAACATGGGCAATGCAGCCATTTTTAAAATATGGGAAGATATTTGATTAAACCTGTTATAACAAGATGGAATTCTTTCTATAACTCTGTAAAATTAATAGTCTTATTAAGGTGAATTACCAAAAATTTGATGAATCTTGCGAAAAATCTGGATTACAGAGATTTTCAGTCGTTCATAGATATATATTATAAGTGTTAATTAAAATATGATATGTATATATATGATTTTATAGGTTATGGAACCGATAGCTATGGCTCTTTCAATTTTAGAGAGTGAAGAAAATATGCATTTGGGATATCCCACTCCCATTATAACCATTATAATATCAAAACTTTAAAAAATTGGCTTTAAATAATTTTAAGTTTTGTAAGCCGCTTATTGATTCAATCCTGGAAGCCATAGATATTGCTTATAATTTATATTTTGACTATCATATTTTCAATAGATTCAAACACATCTATGATGATTATATACTATCGGCAATAATTCACCCACTATTTAAATTGGATTGGCCCTGGATAAAATTAGAGGTCAATAAAGAAAGAATGCTGAAACTTATTTCCAGTTTGAGAAAAGATATTGATAAAGAAGAACAGGCTTGATTCCTTTATCCAACACACACTAGAATATTTTCAGATAATGATAAAAAATTTTTTGATGATGAAATGAATGAAGATCTCTGTGAAGATGATCTTTCAAGCTTTTTCAAAATAAAAAAATAAATTCCCCGAATTGAAATTTTTGTTTATTAAATATAACACCACTCTCCCATCCTCTGCACCAATTGAACGTGTTTAGCACGGCGAAAGCTGTGTTGAGTACTAAGCGCTCATGTTTATCTGATCAAAATTTTTAAAATCAATTGTTGTTAAAAATAAATAAAAAATTGTTACATAAAGATGTTATCTTGTAATATATTATTTTTGTATAATTTTATTCGTATTATAATTATATATGAAAATTTTATTATAAAAAGATCTTATCTTATATGATCTTTTTGTATAGTTTTATTTAATTATATATTGTCGGAAAAAAATAAACATTTTTTTGCATTATATATAACATTTAATTTTTTTAAGTAACGAGTAGCCCGTTACTTTTGTGAAAAGTCGATAACGCGCGTTCCTTTTGTAAAATAGTAACGGTAACGCGTTCCATTTTTCAGATGTAACGAGTAACGGTAACGCGTTTCTTTTTTGTAGTAACGTTGACAGCACTAATATAAAATTATTTACAAAATAAATTGATATAACAAAAACGAAAAAATACTTTTAGCTCGAAGGTTGAATAAAACGAATTTAAGTTTAGATTTTTCATTTTTTTTCATATGGGTATCAAATATAAGGGAATTAAATTATTTTTTTTATTGTAATAATAATAATCACTCATAGAGGGCGGGTCTAGGTCCTGGGGGTCAGGAATATTTTTATCAACACAAAATATCGATATGGGTATCAAATAAAAGATAATTTAAATATCTTAAGATTGAAAGTATTCATTTTTTGTCTTTATGGGTATTACTTGGTCTGAATGGGGGAGGGAGGGGGGTAGAGGAGTGAGTGTAAAAAATAATTTTTTTCATATGGGTTAATTAATTTTTTTTTTATTTTAATAATAATAATCACACATAGAGGGCGGGTCTAGGTCTTGGGAGGTCAGGAATATTTTTATTAACATAAAATATCGATATGGGTATCAAATAAAATCTAATTTAAATATCTTTAGATTGAAAGTATTCATTTTTTGTCTTAAAGGGTATGACTTGGCCTGGGAGGTAGATGGGGATGGGGGTGTAAAACATAATTTTTTTAAATATGGGTATCAAATAAAAGCTAATTTAAATATCTTTAGATTGAAAGTATTCATTTTTTGTCTTAAAGGGTATTTGGTTTTATTGGTGGCGGGTGGGGGGGGAGGGGGTTGTATAAATTTTTTTTATATGGGTATTAAATAAAAGGTAATAAAAATATTTTTTTATTGTAATAATAATATTCCCTCATACCGGGCGGGTTTAGGTCGGGGTGTGGCGGGGGTCAGGAATATTTTTATCAACACAATAATCGATAAGGGTATCAAATAAAAGCTAGTTTAAATATCTCTTGATTGTAATAATTATACTCTAAGTAGGCGGGAGATCTTAGGTGGTCAGGAATATTTATATAAACACAAAACATTGATATAGGAATCAAATAAAAGTTATTTTAAATATCTTTTTACTGAAAGTATTTATTATCTTAAAGGGTTGGACTTGATCTGGGAAGCGGGGGGGGGGGGTAGAAGTGTAAAAATAAAAATTTATATGGGTATCAAATAAATAATAATTAAACAATCTTTTGATTATATTAATTTTTCAAGCTAAGAGGGCATCTTAAGATGTAATGAATATTATTATTAATGCAAAACATAAACATGGGTATTAAATAAAAGTTAAATACAAAATATTTAGATTTCAATATTAAATATCATTATAAGCAGGGGTTAAATAAAGTAATTGCTCTTTAAAAACTCATTGTAGCCTAATGATAAAATTATTTGCTAACAACTTAATCTTATTTGTAATATTTTTAAATCTCAAAATTTCGGCTATATTTGAAACTAACGATTCACAAATTTTAAATGACATTATAAATTTTTCTTATTGCAGTTATAAATTATTACACTTCTTTATAAGCAAATCATCTCTATTATTATGTTTTTTTCAAGCCATATAATAAACAAATATTTTATTGATTTTGATAATTGAAATTTAAAATATAATTTTGAACAATTATTTATTATTTACACAAATAATATTTAAGTTTACATTTTATGGAAGAATTAATGCCATTTTTAAAACATTGGCATCTCTTATTGTTCAACATTTTTGGCAATTGGAAATTGATTTACAATTACCATAAGAAGATGCACTTCTTGATGCTGTTTTTATGGAGATGGTCTTATTAGGAATGGTCAAATTTGTCAAATTTATTGATTTATGAACGTTCGATTTTAAAAATGGGGTATCAATTTTACCACATTAGTTTCAACCCATAATTTTTCGCCTCCATTTGTATAATTTTAGCTTTAATATTTTTAGGGCATAGATATGATCTATCATTTTTATTTATTGGGATCAGTACGAGATCCCCAATGGAAAATTTTTTTCTTTTAATTTTATTTTTGTAAACATTATCTTGCTTATTTCTATCTATTAAATATGCAATAAACGATAGTCTAGCTAAAATATTTTTGATGCTATTGCCTATTGAGTTTGTAGTATTTTTATCATCTTTCCATAATATTGTGTTGCCAATTTTATATTTCGTTCTCTCCGAAAAAATATATTCAATATTGTAAAATGATTCGGACCCGCCCTCTATGAGTGATTCTTATTATTACAATAAAAAAAATTTTTAATTACCTTTTATTTGATACCCATATCAAAAAAATTATTTTTTTGCCCTCCTCCTCCATCCACCATCCAGACCAAGCCATACCCATCAAGACAAAAAATGAATAATTTCAATCTAAAGATATTTAAAATACCTTTTATTTGATACCCATATCGATATTTTGTGATTATTAAAATATTCCTGACCCCCCAAGACGTAGACCCAGTCTCTATGAGTGATTATTATTATTACAATAAAAAAATGTTTTAATTGATACCCAAAAAAATTATATTTTACACCCCGACCCACCCCCCTCCATTTACCCCAAAGACCAAGTCATATCCATCAAGACAAAAAATGAACACTTCAAAAAATATTTGAATTTATTTGATAACCATATCAATATTTTGTGTTGATAAAAATATTCCTGACCCCCCAAGACCTAGATCCGCCCTCTATGAGTGATTATTATTATTACAATAAAAAAATATTTTAATTAACTTTTATTAATACTCATATCAAATAAAATTATTTTTTTGCCCCCCTTCCTTCTATCCATCCCCCAGACCAAGTCACCTATCAAGACCAAGTAGACTTTCAGTCAAAATATATTAAAATTAGCTATTATTTGATACCCATATCGATATTTTGTTTTGGTAAAAATATTCCCCACCCCCCAACCTAGACTCGCTCATTAAGGGGATCTTTTGATTAGCTATCGATTGATTCCCTATATTAGGCATATCATATTTCATAAGACCAAAAAACAACATTTATAATTTATAAATAACAATAAAATTAATAAGAAATAAAACGAAACGGTTTTTAAAATGAGATTCCTCTTTATCACGATTAAAACGTGATAATACCGTATTATCATTCCTTAATTTCAAACCCTAATTTTTTAGTCATCCCTTTAAAACCCTGATGATCCCGGATAGTTCTGATCCTTTAAAAATTACGACATATACATTAATTTTTACACATATGAAAATCTCATATTTAAATTTGTAAGATAAATATGTTTACATTAATTAGTCATTATTATTATTCTCTTATACAATAATTTTTTTGCATTTAAAGAGAAGTTATTTGTAGATGGAATAATATTTCTTAAAATAATAAAAATAAAATTTGATATTTATTTTACCTCCAGTTTTTAAAGAATGAAAAAGAAGATTTTTAAGAGAAATATCATTGTATTTTCTATAATTAAGTTCTGAGGAATATTAAATATAGGCATTCATAATTAAAAAAAAAATAATAAAGGTAATCAAAACAATATAATAAATTTTTAGAATTGCTCTCCTGTAAAGTTGGAAAAAATGGAGATAGAATACTATAATTCTCAGGCGATGAAATATAAAATCCTAAGCAATTTTTAATCCTAGTTAATTGCTGCTTCCACCAAAAGACAGTTTGCGCCTATCATCTTTTGGTTTTTTTAAATTTAGCTCACAGAATAAAACACTTGAACCTAGGCAATTCCTATTCCTTAAGCAGAACATACAATTCATAGGCGTAGCGGGGGAGGGGACAAAGGGAAATTTTTCCCCCTTCCGAAATATCTCACTTTTTGTTAATATCATTTTATGCTAATAAAAAAATATCCTCCTTAGTTTTCTCCCTACCCCCTGTCCCCCAAAAATGTATTCATATATCTTAAACATAATTTGAAAGAAAGAATGTAAAAGTTAATATTTTTTTAAAATAAAACTATTGACTATAAGTCATACTTTTTTGGAAAAAGCATTTATATATAAAAAAAGCGAAACCAAAAATGTTTTTTAGGAAATGAAATAAAAGCCAAAGATAAGTCTTAAGAGAGAAGTGAAATTTGTTATAATTACGATTAATAAATCTATAAGTTACTAAATAATATCAAATATAATTAATTTTTCTTAATAAAATTAAAATTTAATTATAAAATTATTGATAAAATTAAATTAGAAATTAATTAACGCACAATACAAACAGTGGAAAATTTTGTGTCGTAGATTTACAGTATATTTAATTTTATCTAATATAGTATGATAATCAAATAATTTTTACCAATAGTGAATATATTTACAAATGATTATAAAATATTGATATGGACATCATAAAATATCTTTTAAATAGTTTAAATGAAAAAAATAATTCTATATTTGTTAAATTAATAACATATCTATTAATAAGAACAAAATATGTTACATTCATTTAAACATTTGAATTATAACTTTTATAATTTTAGTCCAAACAAATTCAATCCTCTTTATTATTATTATTATTATTATTTATCAATGTAAATCCTAAGTGGGTACAATGGATATTGAATATGGAATGGATTATTGATTATTTTCAAAGTTGAATATAAAGAACTAGTTTTATTGATAAGTGATTGTAGTACTAGTATTTTTTATTATGTTTATTTCTAGGTTCTCACAAATGCTAAATAAAAGTAAAATTAACATAGTGAACATAACTCGCCCATGATCAAGTTTATATTTAATTAGGCATGAGCTTTTTAACTCTCCTCTTAGTTCCCATGGAATGAACTTTTAAAAAACTTTGCCTCTTGATGATAAAATAATAGTGAATATGCAAAATGATCCTATCATTCAGATAGTCCCAATAGGTAGTGTATTTTAACGTTATATTTATATTTTTTAAATTAATTTCGATGAAATATCTGCAGTAAATATTATTATAATAATTTATTGATCAATAATACTATCTTACAGAATAATATATTCAAAACTACAAAATTTTCAATCTGGTTAAATTTGCTTATATTTTAAAAATAAGTATATAATTAATTTAGGAACTTTACCATGCTATTTTACAAATAAGAAAGAATGCTGATTGTGAATTTAGAAAGATATTTAATGGTTCAAAAAAGGAGTATTCATATGATATGATAATAAACATGCCAAGAATTATATCAAGACAAGCAAGTACATAGGAATAATATTTCCACATAATCAGTTGAGGAGTATTACAGAATTACGATTTTTATACCACTTATGGATACATTTTTAACTTAACTATCCAAACATTACAAAATTTTTTCAAATTTTAGCATGCCTCCTTATTATAATATGTACTAATGAAAAAAACTTTCTCAAATTTACGAAGACTAAAAACATATTTGCGAAATACTACCTCCCAAAGTAGATTAAATGGCTTAGCACTCATAAATATTCATCAGTGAAACAATTAATTAATTATCAAATTCTAAAAGAAAATTAGATCCAACATTATAAATTATTACCACCTTTTATGTATTAATGTGTATATATGTAATTTATTATATTTTATTAAACTAATAAATATACATTTCCTATTTGTTCCAGATTTATTTTTCGATATAATCATTTAACCAATTTCGTATATTTTGTTCCTTTTTAGGTATACATTTATGTTTTTCTTTTATTTATTTTTATATTAATCTGGTTACTAAATTTATTTTATATAGTTTCATCTTTCATGCAATGGTATTAAGTTTCTTACAACATTATATATTTCTAATAAATTTTTAATAATAATCCTAATTAAAGGGTATAAAACTTAATTCAAGAAAAAACTACCAAATAATGGTAGAATTATAATAGAAAATTTGTTAATTTATATTATGATACTTATCTTTATTTTATGTTGATTAAAGTTTTAAAGTACCCTAAAATAAGTACATATGCCCAATGGCCCCAACAACAGGAGAAGGAAGGTCCGAAGCAACTGCTTCTAAAATTTGAGTGGGGGTACTTTTTAAAATTTTTTATAATTCTTTTATTGTTTTACTACATCGATCCATACCAAGTGACTTCTGGTTTATCGTATCGGGCTCCAACTCGTGATTCCGTTAATAAATATTAAATTAAATAGGAGGGGAGGTAGTGATCTTATTATTACATTTTAATAAATTTTGGTCGAAAGCAAATTAGGTTAGTATCCGAGATTTCTTGTCATAAAATCACTTTTCCAATTTCAAAATATTCCTAAAAATATTAACAAAAAAAATACAGAGGCTTTGATAAATGGACAGATCACATTAGAAAAAGACATGGTGGGATTAATTTTAATGATATAAAGAAAAGCTTTGAAATAGTAGCTTTTAAGAATATTTCTCAAAATTGGACCAATAGCAAAGTAATTATTTTATTAAATATTCATGTTTATACTATTAATAAAGGGTAACTATTCGTTTATTTTACCTTATCGTCTACTTTTAAATTTGTATGCTCCCTAATTTAACAATTTTATATAAATATTTATTTACCATTCCTACTACCTCATGTACTGCCGAAAAGGTCATGAGTAATTTAAATTAATTAAAACAAGACCATGAAAGATCCATTTCTTAATTTTAACCATTTTATCAATGGAAAAAAATTTATTTAAACATTTAAATATTGATGAAACTATAGATTCTTTCGCTTTCACTTCACCTAATTTGTCTAAATTATTAATTTAAAAAAATATTTTTTAAGTATCTATTTTTTTGTCTTTTTATTAATATTATATATTAAAGATCGAAGCAATAAAAATTATTTTTGAAATTTAAAGGTGTCAAAAAATAATTAACCACTTCTTCTAAAGGGGGTGAGCGGGGGGGGGGTATTCAGGGGGGTTGCTTCCATCGTTCAGAAAGTCTAGGGGCCACTGCATATGCCTTTTGATGATGCCGATAATATTAATGAAGAACTGCAATGAGAAATCCGCCTGATTAACTCAACTTCGGAACACGTGCAAAATCTTTATATACCTTATTTACAGAATTAAATATTGAAAATGTTTTATAAATAAAATACACTTGCACTTTCATTCTTTCCTTAATTTGGCGAAATGATTCGCTTAGTAATTTGTTAAAAAAACATTTAATTTATTTTCTTACAATTTTAATTTTACTTACCTTTTTCATTCCTTTTTCTCACAAAATTTTTAAATTTTTTTAAAAATCTTTAATATAAAAACTTCATATTTTTTATAAAACTTACCTATATTTTAATTTGTGTAATAAAGAAGTATTTTAAATTTTGTAAAAAGACGTATTTTAAATTTTGTCTATATTGCTGCTTCTTTTGCTTAAGATTTTGATCCATAAGTTTGGGGTATAGGAGAGGAGAGTATATGTTTCCGTATTTAAAAAAATTATAATATTAGTTAAACTTAGCACGTCTTTGTCAGTAAAATACTAAAAATCACACTTCGAAAAAAAGTGAAAATAAAAATCAGTATTTTTGCAATTAACAAAAAGTTGATTAAGATTTTTTGAACATGTTTTTAAAAAAATTTAAGTTCTTATATACATATTTTTTAAAATTTTGTTGCAAAATGGAATGAAGATATTAAATGACATTTGGTGGTATTGCAAATGACATACTTATTTACAATTATTGAATAACAGTTACATACATTATTGCCATGTCACATTTAACATATATTACATGACAGCTTTTAAATTTACATTTTCATTGTGATAGGATAGGATATGATGCTACCTTTAAATGAATTAATTGACAACTATATATTGGCTGATAAGGCGGATAATGTAAAATTAATTGCTGAAGGTTTGATATTTAGATTTATCTATAAGTTTTATATTAAAAGGAATAAATATTAAAAACTACACCTTAATAAATTTTCTGGAGTATCTTAAGTATGTTATAAATAATTTTAAACAAGTATATATTTATGCCAAAGAAAATACTTAATAAACAACGATGTTCAAGAAAGACTTCGTGCACTAAAAATGATAAATTTGATACTTTTAGAAATAATAAATTCTATTGATGAAACAGAATGTAATTAATTATAGACAAATATGTATATCTTTATAAAATAATCAGGTTTGCATTTATATAGATTCTTTTGCCATAGATTAAAGGATGAATTGGTTATAATACCTCATGTATTATCTACACTTTACCTCATGGTAATTTTAAAACAATAAATTTAATAAAAACAATTTATTAGTTGAATTCCTTTAGTTTAACTAAAGAAATGGTTAGTATTTTTTTAGTTTTATTACTTAATGATGAGGAACATGCAAGAAAACACACTGAAGTTGTTTTAGTATTTGATAATCAATCTCTGAAACAAGCAGATCGGTTTTTGATGTATAAAATTTTTCACACAATTTTAAAAAAATCGCCTGCATCGTGGTATAATCCAGTTGATCCTAAGCCTTCTTATTTTGAGGCAATTAAATTCTTACCAATATATATCGCAATAATTGTTGGTGAAAAAGATCCCAGAAATTTAATTCTTGTCTTTAAAACATCAATATTTGTTTTGGAGAATTTTACAAATTTAGGTAAAGATAATGAAAATTAAATTTATTGTGCAAAGTTAAAATTAGCAGATTAAAATAAAAATTTTAAATTGTGAAAAATAATTTTAAGTAGGTTTTTTTGCAATGATGCAAAAATGCAACATCCATAAATGTTTTTAAATTTCTTAAATAAGATTGATAAAACTTCTCCCATATTTAATTTGAATGATCTATTAAATTATAGCCAAAAGAATGTTGTTTCTGCATATAATTATTATGTCCCCCATAAAATAAAAATAATCTTGTTTTGTACAACATAAATAAATAAGCAGTCATGTCACTGGGGAAGTGTACACATTGGCTTAAAGAGTTGGTTTGATGAATCAGTAGAAATTATTAATTATTTATGGGGAGTAGATAATAATTGCATGGTCATTTTCTTACTCAACAATACATATAAGTATTTTAATTAAACAGTGTTTAATTTTTTTTAAATATTTTCCTCGTAAGGTAAATAATAATAGTAGGCCAATTCAAAATATTTTTGCTGACTCAGTGAGCCAACTATGCGGATATTAAGCCTCCAATATGAAGTGAGTTTTACCACTCAAAACTTGAATAAAATCTAGGCTAAGTCGATTCAGCTTGGCCGTTTAACAACACTAATCATTTTGAAAATATTAGCAAAAAAGGAAGGTCTTTTTGAAAATATTAGTTAAAAAAGGACTAGTGATGCCACTGAATATGAATGATTTTAATTTATAACATGGTGATTATTTGGAAAACAGATACAATAATTTATTTTACGAACACGAATAATAAAAATACGAATGAAGATAATATATTATTTGTATATTTTGTATCTATTATTCGATCGAATTATTCATATAAAATAAAATTATTTTATTATATTCATAGAATATTGGCAATTTTATATTTGGAAAATATATAAAAACTATTCATTCCTATTTTGATAAATATGCCTATGACGGAGAAACGAGCAACCTTACTATTTTGATGCAAAACAGATAAACTTAAAAAGCTCTCAACAATAATTTGGATATCGTTTAATTCGAATTTATTTTTATAATTTGCATAATTAAAATATTTTTATTTATTTCTCAGTAAAATTTGTTCATCTTTTATCTGGAAAGAATAATTTTTACGAGCAATCCCTTTTTTTTAAACTCAAAATTTTTAATCAAATAATATCTTTATTATTCATATGAATATGAATAAATAATTATTCAATTCGTATTAAATTTCAAAGTATTTTTATATTCTTAAACCAAATTTAAAAAATATTTATAAATGGTAAGATACGATTATATAATCAGAAAGAGTGGAAATAATAGGACCTTTTACATCTTATGTGCATCTCTTTTATAGACATAAATATGATTACCAAAACTCACATGTTTCTAAAATAAGAAACAATTCGCCTTTTTCATAAATATTTTTTATAAATAATTAATTTTTAGATATCATCTTAGTACGAATGGCGTCTGAAAATTTTCATTTTTTCATTGTTTACTCTATAAAATATCCTATAAAATTAGTTTTAAAAAAAATCAAACTATTTCTTATTCGTGTATTATTCATTCTTACAAAAACGAATACTAAATTTTTCAATTCTATTTTCTGGGGGCCTATTCTTATGCATATAAAATTGTTAAATTGCAAGAAATATTTTTAAAAAAAATTGTTTAAAAAAACCCATACAAAATTATTTTTTTAAAACTTAAAAGAAATTTCACTCTTATCACTATTATTTTAAATCTATATTATAATATTTGATTTTCAGTTATTAGTATATTAGCATAGTCAAGGTGGGAGATTAGGATAAATAAGGAATTTTCAAAATCTATTGAGCTAGAATGAAGGTATAATTTTTATTTTTTGATTATCTTATATTTTAAAACTAAAAACATTCTAGAGCATAATTGCTAAAATAGAAATCTAACTTTTCTAAATTCTAAATATTTCAAAAATTTGCACATTAAAATTTTGTTTTGATATGTTCTTAGCCTAACTTTACTATTATATCTTTTAATATTTTTTTATGGTCAATTCAAAAATGATATCCATAGTAAAAATATACATTTAACCAATTTACACAAAAAATACGTGTTATCAAATTTTATCCGGACTCTGTCCAAAGGCTAAAAAAATTAGAGCCGGGCAGGATCCGCATATAATATATTTTTGTCCATCTGGGAAACGTTATATTGAGAATCTACATTTTATTGTTTACATTGTCAAACTTGTTTTTTTCAGATAATGTGATCGAAGAAATTTTTGAGATAACGGCTTGCTATTTCCCTATCGATTATAAATCCCATCAACCCATGCGAGAACTATATTCATTAGTTTCTGATAAGGGCTTGAATTTTTTTGACGTTGATCACGTGGAAAAAGATTTCGTTACCTCAGATATGCTTTGCATATCCTTAGGAAATTGTTTAAATTCAAGACCTGAATTTATAGAATACTTGCTACCTCTCGTCATAGAAAAGTCTCAGTCTTTGTTACCTATTGCTCAAAAAGAATCGTATATCTTGTTGACAAAATTACTCCAAAAATGCAGCACTTCGACGGAAGAGGGTAAAATATTTGCGAATGCTTTTAATTCTTATTGCCGTGAGAACCCTGATTTATTAGAAGAATTTCAACGTTTGGTTTTTGGAGCTGAAAATCAATTCGACGATCACTATTGGCCTAATATGGCCGGCAAAAACGATTTAGTAATTAACCTTCCCAATAATGATACGCTGGAAATCAAAGACGCTGGAATTAACGAAAAAACAACCCTAGAAATATGTGCTTCAAATTTAATGAATGCATTATTTAGCTATCATTTTTTTGGAAAAGATTCCGAATTTCTTATACCAATTAATGATTATGATAATTTATTTAAAGAGAAATTTATAAATCCATTTTTGAGTGCTTGCATATATCAACTACACAAACGGCTAAACGAGAGATTATCTTTATTTCAAAAAACTGATACATATGAATCAATTCAGGATTTAAATATATCAAATCTCGATTTTCTTAGTAAAAAATTTATCAAAAATGTCAATGAGTTTGATAATGATATTATATATTATGAGAATGATGATAACATGATAACATCAGGTATTTCGAGATTAACAAAAAAAATTACGAATAATAATAATGCTAACACGTCCATTACTGGCATCTTAAAATTGTTAATAGCTACCGATTTTAGTTACTCTGAGGTTAGTCTCGATTTAGTTTTCCCTGTACAAGAACTGGCTTATATTGATAGTAATAAAAGGAATTCGATTATCATCATTATCTTGGAAAATCTTGCTCAGGCTTTATACCTCACCTCATTTTATATTGTTACAGATAGAGAACACATAAATGACAACACCTTTGTATGTCACCTTAAAGATGATTGCGAGCGAATAAGCGAAGTTTTAGAGATGTTTGCTAATAAATTTACCGACTCCAGTAATATTAATCCGAATCAGCTGCCATGTAAGGTCACACTATATATTAATGATTATTGATTTTTTTTTAGATAAAGACAAACTGATATCATTTACTAAAAATATTTTTGAACAACTCGATAAATGGCTCAATATTATACTAGTGAACGAGGCCGATATTAAAATTAGTTCAATATCTATACTATTTTTCTTACAAATCGGCATGCGTCTAACAAACATTCTCTTAGTAATCAGGCAAAGATATTATAGATATATTACCAATCAATTGGTCGATATGGATTCATTTTTCATCAAGATACTAAGCTCTATCAACCATGTTTTAGAAAATTTATCGGAATCCAGTTTAAACGTAAAATTCAAGTATAAGATCTTAATTTTAAATAATGCACCATAAAAAAATTAGCTAGAGTTGTATACACTATACAATTTATTTTTAAAATATGATTTTATGGTTGACTAATGACCCCCCCCCCCAACTATAACAAAAAGCAAAACAAACGATAAATTTGAAAAAAGTATCGACTAGATAAAAATGAAATTCCTAAATGATAATATAAATAGCAAAATAATATTTTTATTTTTACACAATTTATTCATTTTTAAAGTTTGACGAAAATTAGTAAACCATGTATTTAGTTATACTAGAATCCCCTATAAATTTGTAATTTAATGTTAATTTTATGAAGAAACTTCTACTCTTAATCGTTACTTGTTTAAAATGATCGTTTTGGATTACCAATCTATAAAATTTATTTTTAAGCTAGAAGCCTTCAAAAATCACCATTTTCATTACTCCTCACTTCTCAGACCACTTCAATCAATTAAAAGCTTTTCTATCACCATTTTGCATAAAGTGGCAATTATTGAACTGCTATTAAGTGATTACGAATTTTGTGTTATCATACACTTTTAGTCATGTCTTTTATTTTCTTATATATTTAAATTTTATAATGGCGAAAAGGTTAACATTACATCGCTTATTAATTCTCTGCATATCGAATCAGTATCAATTGACGTATGATTTTTTTTCCAATTTACTTCAAGAACAATTCGCAGCAAAGTCATCTTATATAGGTAACAAAAACTTTGTGTTATTATTTTTTTATAACTGCACCAATATTATATTAAATCTATAACTGATCTGCTCCGATATTGCCCCTTATAAAATATATTAACCTATATTTTTTAAATGATTCGATCCCTATCTCTAGAAACCCTTCAAAGATCCCCCCTAATACATTTTATTGGCGATGAAACTCTTGTCTTTACCCTGGTCATCTTTTACATATTATTAGTTTTTCTTCCTGAAAAATGTTAATAATTATTTATTGTTTATAATCCTTTATTCATCGGGGAAGAGATGGTAGGGGGTCTAGTGGCACCGAATAATATGCCGCAAGAATAATTGAATCCTCAAAATAAAAAATATTTTTCTTTCTTCTTAGCTAATATTTCAAGTTAAATTTATAGATAAAAGTAGTGTTGTTAAACGGCTCGTTTCGAGCCGATTTTTAAGTACGGCTAACTCAATATTTTATCCAGGAAAATATTACGCAAGCCTGAAGATTGTAGACATATATTATCGAAAATCTCGAGGCTTTTACAATATTTTTCTGGCGAAAATATTGAGTTAGTCGTTTTTAAAAATCAGCTCAAAACGAGCCGTTTAACAACACTAGATAAAAGAATTCTGATAACGGTTTCTTTTTTGCTTACGTCATAAGTTGAATTTTTTTTATTAACCGTATAATTAAGAAGGTGCTGTGAATTTTTCTTCTTAATTTACTTTTTTAAGTTTCATAAATCAATTATAAATGACATAAATATTTAAAAAAAATAATATTGAATTTCCTTCCTTTTCAACAATACGGAATTTCAAAACTTACCATCTCAGAAAATGCAAATCTTATTTCGCGAAATTCACAGAGAAAAAATCATTAGACTATTAGTTTAGATAAGCATTTGGATATGATATAAAATTCTATTGAATATTGCTATTAAATAATAACTCGATGACATTTAGAAAATAATGGATACCAATTAATCTATCATTTAAAATAGAATAGGAGGCACATTTTAGAATTATAAAAATGGAGATGTTTTGATTTTTATAAAAAAGTGGAAATATGTGATTAAAACGTTTTTTAAATATAGCTGAAAATTTATATAAATGTAAATATCGGCATTGTATCAGTGGATAAATATCGAATAGGTGAAAAATTATGAATCGATGCAGTCCTAATTTTAATATTATGTTTTCTTTAAAGCTCTCAATTATGATAACTACCTGTTAGTAGAATCTCTTGCAATTTTAGCCAATCCTTTCATTGATATGAATTCATCAGGAAACAAACTAACTATTATACCTAATATCGAAAGACTTATCAGATGTTTATTAAATCAACTAACAGGTTGTAGATATTTAAATGCTAAAATTAATTGTTTAATTTTAATAAATTTTTAAATAATTACATTATAATTGATCAAGCTTTTCATTTTTCATTAGAAAACTCTTCATCCCAAAATATTGCCTTAATTCTTCTTTTTCACATATTTGACCGCTGGAAAACAGAGTTGAACAATAAAAAAAACACCGAAACAATATCTGCAGGCACCTTTTTAAATCATTTAATTTTTTCGACCTTTAATCAAGAACACTTTGAAATAATTTTAAATCATTACATCTCGGTTGTTGATAAGGATTGCAAAAATTTTAACAATTCCGTAATTAAAAATACTTCCACCAACAATGCAGCTGCTCCGGCAGATTTAATCATGGAAAATAAATCAATCGAAAATTTACAACAGGGTATTCATCTTAAAATTATTAAAAGTATAAACGATATCATTGTACATGTAAATCCGCAAACTATCATAAAATCGTTTGAGAATCCTTTTATTGATCCGACTATCATCCACGAATACTCTAAAAAGTGCGAAACCAATTTCAAGCATTTATATCTCTTGGTAATTAGTATAAGGAAGAATATATTAGGGCAGGGTTAAGATAATGGTTTTATATAGTAAAGTATACTGTTGTAAATGAGAATAAAGAAAATGCAAATAATAAAAATCATAGGAAAAAGGGTCTAAAAACTTTGCATATATATAGTTAATTTTATCTATTTTCATTGGTTATTGATAGTATCAGGAAATTTATACAAATAGTGAAATCTTACATAGTCATCCTCAATGGCTACACCCAAAAAATGACGATACTTTTAAATGACTTTGGTCAAGTAATATTTTATTATACAATTTATATGCCAAATTTTATTATATTTTTTACAGGTTAATAATAGGAAGCAATTTTTAGATACATATCATGAGATTTTGCCTTATTTATTCATATACCTGAACCTCACAGAAAATACAACCATGTTTTACAACGTTTATTTTTAAAAACATAGACCTAAAATTATAAAATATATTTTTTTATTAGTTACTATACCAAGAAAAGAATCTTGAAAATCTCGCGTTTTTGATAAATTTTATTAACTGTTTATCAGATATGTTATACGCATTTCTAGCCAATGTCACAGCCGAATTTTCGAATTATAAATTATATATCTTATCTTACAAATGTTTGAGCAGCACAATAAACAATTTGATGATGACATCTCTAAAAGGTACAAATAGTTTGTAATTTTTTCATAGAAAAGAAAGAAAGAATGAATCATATTTTTTATGCTTTTATAACTATTTATCAGAGACCTGCAGGTCCGGTACCGGGTACATGGACTGGCCATGGCCTGAATTTTTAAAAAAAATAATGCCCAGACCGGCTTTTAAAACCAAATATCTTAAAACATCATTGTTGGCTATAAAAATTAAAAAGAAATATTATATTTTAAAAAAATTTGGGCCGGGTCCAGCGTCTACATGTGGATGCAACCCCTCCCCCCTCAAAAACCTATACCTACCCCCCTAAAAATTCCCGCCTATATTCCCACATTTAATTGCACCTTTTTTAAAGTAATTGTACACCTTCATTACTTAAAAAAAGGAACTTATATGATTACTGCCAACTTTCAAAATATTGCGAATGTAAAAGTTATTTTATATAACATGAATTCAATAAAAACTCCCTCATTTACAATTAATGCATTATTATAGTATATTGTTTGGCATGAATATGAGTTGATTGAATTTTTAACCCTTTTAAATTAAATTTAAAATAATAGCACCAGAAATAGTTTTATTTGGAAAATAATGTCTATGATTGTGTGCCATCTATAGATTTAGTTGATGTTTAGCAATATCTTTATATTAGGTCTATAATAATACTATTAATTTTTACAGCAATACATTTAACCTTATTTCATTTAAAAATTTAATCGATAACCCCCCCCCCCCAATTAAATATATCCTATTGGATGCAAACTGTTCCTACCCTTTTCCGCTCATGTAGACGCTGAAACAAAGCCGGGCCAAAAAAATCCGGACCAGGCCATGCAAATAGGACTTCTGCCTCTGATATTTATGAAATAATCAACAATTCTCTATTTTTAGAAAGTTGTGATAACATGTTAATAATTGTTACACCACTTATTGAAAGCATTCTGGCTAGAATACATAAATCAATCACCAACTTAGCCACGGCATTGCCATGTTCTTGTCATGTGATCGATTATAAAAATTCTCACATTAATAATTACACCATTTTGAAACTTGACCACATCGATAATATGAAACTCATCAATGAACACATTTTTTACCTCTACGGTAATATAATTAAATCATGTTTAACTGTTAGAATCAAGGAACCCTTTCATTATGCCACTCTATATGACACTATTATGGAAAATGTACATTTAAAAAATTATACTAAAATTAATTTGAATTTTATATAGCATTAAAAAAATTGAGTTAGTTTTATTGAAGTACTTAATATCAAATTTTATAGAACTGTATAGCCTTAAAAAAATTATAATTTAATTATTTTATGAAATTTCGTTTTCATAACCCATTAGTTAATGACATTCTTGAAATGCCCAGTTCATAGTATATATATCAGCAACTATACCTTGCCTGCTCTATTCGATACTAATGATGAAAAAGGTAAATATTCTTTATGGAAACAAAAACTATTCGTCTACATGTCGCCTAAGATTTTGTCGTTGTATAAAGAATATAAAGGTACCTAATATAATATCTAAAAGATTATTAACAAGTATACACTGGTGGGGTATGAGGTCAAATTTTGCTCAAATTAGGAAATTGAAATGTTAAGATTAATTTGGTATCAAATATTGTTAAATTATTAAGTCGCCCACATCGCGAAGATTTAAAATAGACAAATATTTATCATTTACAAGATTTATAAAATACCTAATTATTTAATTTTATTACAGTATTACGGCACAGTTATTGTTTAGCTTTATCACTAATGATTCAAGATTTACCTCTTCAAATAATTTTATCCGAAATGACTAAAGTTTTTATGTATTTATTTTATAATGAATTAACTTTTTTTTTTAAAAAATACATAATCTATAAAAATTTTTAATGCACCCTATTTTCAAACAAAAATGAATCCTAGTTTTTCCCAATCTTAGTCGAAACTTTAAACAACAAAAGCGGCAATATGAGTAATCATCTTATCTTATTGAGAATAATATTGAAAATTATTACACATTGGCCCAATTCCATACCATCCAATTATCTCTCGAACCTTATTGACTTATGCTGTTACCCAGAGATTCAACAAAATCATATAAATATGGTAATGGTAACCAACCATGATCAATATTTTATAAAACATTATATTTAGATTTGTAATTAATTAAAAGCATATATTTATTTTTACCAACCTTTTATATTTAAAAGGAAACAAAAATTATTCGAATAAAAATCTTATCCGCTACTATCCAGCACTTTGAGCCAAGTATAATATCGCCTTATAAAGCACAAATTTTGACATTTCTCAAAACGAAATTGGATGATCCAAAACGTTTGATAAGAAAAGAAACATCGAAAGCCACAAGTTCTTGGTACATAATATTTTATTATCTTTTTACAAACTATATCTATATTTTGAAGTTATTTATTGGAAATCAACAAGCGTCCAAATTAATCAAGTGACTAACCATTCAATCATTTTCTCGACATTTTTCTATAAGCCATACTTATATCTCGTTTCCCTTCCACGTATAAATCTTGGTACAGGTTTTGAGGAATAAGTCTGAAGAGGTAAATTATGGTTCCGAGAGTGAATAATATAAACATTACGATGCATATAACATATAGGATAATCATGAGGAGTTGTTCAACATCTGATTCATTATATAAAAATTGATATGACATTCAATAAAGAACTGTTAAAAATCATATTTATATATCTACCAAAAATTTTCAACATAGGCCATTAAGATTATGATAAAACCAATTGTATGTGAGGTGTCCCGGTTTCAATTTTATATATATTCTTTACAATTAAAGTTTTTATGTGAAAATTTGTTAAAAAAATTAAATTTTTATAATATTGTTTTCGTAGAATTTTAGGTTTTTTCACACTTTTTAAATAGAAAAACAAACTACATGATTTTATAAAAAATTAAAAGGATTTTATAAATTTAAAAGAAATGAAAGCAAATATTCGCTTAGAAATGGTCAATTAAATATCAAAATTTTACTCATCAAGCTTTGGAGAAAAAATTATTAAGAAAGAAATGCGTATAGAATATTGGACTAATTATTTTTTATACTTAATATTTAGAGCTTAAAAGAAATTTTACAAAATTAACCATAAGTTATAATTTAATTATCCTCTTATTTTTTTTTATCTTTAAATAAAATAAATAACTATTTTATAAAGTTTAATTAGTTAAAAATAAAAATAATTTAGAAATGGAAATATATTAGTTTTAAATTAGTGTTTATCAAAACCTAGTGTTGTTAAATGGTTGGTTTTATATGATCTCCACCCTGGATTGTGGTCGGGAAAATAAAATGGGTTGATCTAATCAAATCTTTTAACCCAAGCACCCATTCGAGTTCTAATTTTGTATTGTATTTTATATAGAATAAACAATAATTAATGTGGAATTCTTGCACCCTTCAAGCCAGTCAAACCAGGCTCGGACCTAAGAATTTAAAAATATTTTAAATCTGGCCAGGCTCAGGCTTAATTTTTTTTTAAATATCTCTCCTTGCAAATAAATTGATAATAAGAATTTGTCTGTGTGTGATAAGGATAAATTAATTAGTGATTTTAATTTAGTTATCTTAAAAACGTGTATTTTATATTTTTTAATTAATAGATTCTGGTTGGGCAAATATAATTACTTTTGGTCTTTATCCAATATCTTAACTTCCTTCGGTAAGCTTGCGTTAACTTTTTATAAAGATTTAAGATTCTCATTTGCAAGCTCTCTGGCAATCCGAGAAGGTTTCGTCTTAAGACAGATAATCATAGCGATCCTTAAAGCTAACTACATAAGCTTCAACGGCAGTCTTCTTTCCAAGGACCTTTCCTAGACTTACTCCTCCTTCCTTATTTCTTTTACGTTTTATGCTATATTCCTTCCTTATTTACTAGATTAACCTGTTTTTTATATAGTTACTATTAATTATTATAGATTTAATTCTATTAATTATATTTTGTACAATGCCCTTTTGTCCGGGATTCGATAGATAACTTTAAACTTAAAATGTAAATATCAAGGATGTGCTTGCAGAAATTGTTATCTCTTCAAATTCTCCAACATGACCATTTATTTTCTCATCAAAAAAAGTATGAATTTAAAACTTTAATCAAGCAATATACCTAGAAAGTAAATATATATTTGTCTTGGGTAAAAAATCCCTCTTTGCTCTCATTCGACTTATTAGAACCAAATTGACGGTAAGGCAGAATTTTGACATAAGAAACTTAAAATAGATTTTCGCGATAAATATGTAGAGATTTGTATATATTATTTTATATAAACATGCATAATCAAATAAAGATATATAAATTCGCAATTGACAAAAATTTACCAATTTTGTCTAGATTAATCCAGCTTTTTTTATCCTTTTATTCACATAAAATCCCCCAAACTCACTTTTAGAATATGGCAGGTCTATATAGCACATAACTAAATTTAAATAATTTTTCATATGGCCCTACCCCATATGCGACCTATTAACCTTAACTTTATTCTTGTCCTAAATATACTTTTCTATTATGTCGTGCTTAACACATACACAAACAAGACATTCGCCTATGCAAATTTCTTGTCAAGATAAGATTTACTTTTCTATCCTAGCTTTAATATACAGCTAACGCTGTTAAGCAATTTGGTAACAGACCTTAGTCTGAACTAGTTTTGGATAAAAACTAATAAATACTTATGGGCGCTTCTCTGAATATATAAGTATCTTTAAGATTTTACCAAGCATAGGGAATTTTTATTTGTTGCATAGCTCTAAGCTAACCGCTGCTCAGCAGCCCTAAGCAGGGGTTCGAACCGAACCGCAAAACCTGAACGAACCTTTATGATTTTCTGAACCTTAACCGAACTGTTATGAAGAAAATATTAAAAGAGCGAACCGAACCGTTATAAATATTTTTGGTTCAAAACGGTTTTAAAAATAATTAATTTTAAATTATTAACCTAAATTTAAAATTTTAGTTTTCTTTGGGGGCATTTTTTAAATTGGTGAATTCTTTTCAAATTAAATATTTCCATATTATCAACATTATATATCAAATTAAATATTTTTATATTATCAACATTATATATCAAATTTTTTCTTTAAATACTTAATTTATAAGAGATTAGACAATTATCTGTTAATTAGATAAGATATCTTAAAATCAGACATAATTATTCTTGGCTAAATTAAATTTTTTATCTCATTATAAAAACTTGGATCATAGAATTTAAATGACAATAAATAAAATAGTCAGCAATATTTTAATGATATAATAATTTTTTATTTATAATCATTGTTTTTTTAAATTCAGAATTTTAATATTATAAATTATTTATTATTATAATATGTTAGTTAGCATTTACCATTATCATATATGCAAAATAAAAAAATATGATTAAAGAATGGCATTTGTAATGAATATTTTTCTAAATCTGTATTTTTAAATAATAAAAATCTTACTATAAATCGTTTAAATAAGTTAATTAACATTGCATTAAATTATTTTTATACTTTTATTTATTTATTAATGTGTTTTATATTTAAATAAACTTACAGTGAATTAAAAATAGGAATTACATTTTGATGTTAAACTAAATATAAATACTATAGCTTAACTTAAATTACCTATTCTGTCATATTATATTAACATCTAACAGAAATAAAGTACTGACCAATTTTTATATAATATTGTTTTACAATAATTTCTTATTAATTGATATATTCAAAAAAAGTTTATCTTAGTTTATATAGAATATATCAGAGTGGGTAATTTGAATTAAACTATACTAGTTATATTTAGTTTAACATCAAAATGTAATTCCTATTTTTAAATGTAAGTCTATTTAATATAAAACACATAATTAAAAGTATAAAACAATTTAATGCAATGTTAGTTAACTTATTTAAACTGAAGATTTATAGTAAGATTTTTATTATTTAAAAATACAGATTTAGAAAAATATTCATTACAAATGCCATTCTTTAATCATATTTTTTTTTATTTTGCATATATGATAATGGTAAATACTAACTAACATATTATTTTAATAATAAATATTAGAATTCTGAATTTAAAAAAAAATATGATTTTTATAAATAAAAAATTATTATATCATTAAAATATTTATTGCTGACCATTTTATTTATTGTCATTTAAATTCTATAATCCAAGTTATTTAAAAAAATAAAATTGAAGGTAAAATTGTTTCTATTAAGCTTTTTTATTTATTCTATTTATATAATAAAAGATTTTCATCTATCATCATATAGCTTTTTAGTTATAAATGGTTCGGGAAAAGTCAAATCCTGTGTGTTCCTATTTTAAATTAGATATCATAAAAAATCAAACTATTTGTAAAATAGAAGATTGTGGTAAGGTCTTAACTGGGGACCATGCTGCAAATCTTGAACGATATATAGAAAGATTCCACAATAGGGAATTCAAGTTATTAAGAAAAAAGAAAGAAAATTTGACTATTAAAAAAATTCAAATAACGAAAACTGCAAACCAGTATAATACAATCCAAGATGCTTTTAAGTCCAACACTACTACAATACAAATCAATATAAATAAAGAAACTTTAATCCGCTCCTGCACCGAGCTAATAACAGTTCACGGTAGGCCAATAAAATCAATTGACGACAAAGCATTTCGAAATATTATAGATCCAATAATTATAGGATTGGGTGGAAATTTAACTATCAATTTGGAAAAAAAGATTTTTCTCTAAAATTAATATATACATGGTTAATGATGAATTTTTTTTAAAATTAAATTTATAAAAACCGGAACAAACCGAAAAGAACCGTTATAAATTATAAACCGAACCGAACCGATATGATTTTTTTTTAAAAAACCGAAATGGAACAAAACCTTTATAAAATTTTAAACTAAAAATCGGAACGAACCGAACCGTTATACTAAACGGTTCGAAACCCTGGCCCTAAGTGTCTATTAGATTTTACCGAATCTAGTCAATATGGTATCTAAGAAAATTAAGTATTTCTCATATGCAAAGATTAACCCTAGCCCACATCAGGCCTTGCTATGAACCGCGTAGAAATACATTTGTCAATATCCCTAGTATACCAAAATGTGAAAATTTTTATATAAAATTTATGGAAAAACAGTTTACAACGGCTACGCATTATCATTGATTAAATATTATTTTAGAGAAGAATGAAACATATGTGGAAGAAATTAATAAATTTTTTTTAAACTTTCCCCTTTTTCTAATTTAAAAAAATATTAAAATTTGGATATTTCTGTCCGGGTTTATTTTGCCCGATGTCATTTTGTTCGGGTACTTTTGTCCAAGACCTTCTGACCGATTTAAGCCTATATCAGAGATGCGCAATGGAAGGGTTTTTAACAATATTTAAATATTTGTAACCATCTCGCCCATCCGTGTTTTTTTTAAATTCAGCCACTCGCCCGCCCATTTAAAATCATGTTTAAAAATTATTTGATTGTTAGCTCTTTATTTTAATATATTATAAAATAGGTAATAATATGAAATTTTTATAAATATTAGCTAGTTTTGCTTACTCCTATATTTTAGAATATTTTAACCCGGTGTCCATTCTTAGAGATATTTAACCCGTTCGCTCATGCTAGGGTTCCTGAATTATTTTGTTAAACGACCTCGATTTGAGTCAATTTTTAAAAACGGCTTACTCAATATTTTAACCAGAAAAAGATTGCCAAGTCCCAAGATTTTGCTTAGATGAATTCGAGCCGTTTAACAACACTATTTTTAAAAGATACCTAAAATAAAATTTTTCCTTGTCACCCACAGATAAATGATAATTATCAAATTATTTTCCCGGCCCGATTTTTAAATAGTTTAGGGTTCGGCCAGATCCCAAATATTTAAAAATTTTAGATCAGAGTCGGATTAGGCTTGCAGGCCTACAAGATTCCCTCAAAATTCAATTTTTGCTTTTCAATTTGCTTATATTTCATAAAAAAATTCGATAACGATATAAATGAACAAAAATATAACACATCAGAAACAGAACAATAAAATATACTTTAAAGTGGGTGCTCGGTTCGAAAGATTGGGTCAATGTGTCTAGTTCATACCAAAAATCATGCTAATTTATAACCAAGCAATTTAACAACACTCTAAAACCCCACTAAAGAATTTACATTTTCTTGAGTATAAATGAAGGGTTAATATAAGAAGTTTAAAGAACGACAATTTTTATTAGCACAAAGTATATTAGAAGAAAATTTAAAGAAAATGATTTTATTCGTTAATCAAATTCTAAACAGTACATGATTTAAATTTAAGATACTGTAATTACACCACTGTTACGATAAAAATTTTATTAAATAAAGTGAGAGAGAAATTTTGCCAATACCGAATATTGATGCCACAATGGGCTGAGTTTTTATTTCGCAATTTGTTTTGGTATCGGTTAGAAAACAGACATCTTGCATTTTCCATAATAAATGTTTCATTATATCGCACACGCTACATTTGGATAGTTTCCAAGCCCTCATAAGGTAAGCTCCTTGACTTTAGTATTCAAATACATTTACATTAACCAAATTTTCTCAGACAATGATATATTAGAGATACTTTAAAATTTATTAATTTGATTATAAGTGGAGATACTTGATTTCAGATATCCTTACCGATTCCGATAGATATTCCTATCAGAGCCTTCATAGGGACCGGGATGAGTCTTTTTTATATTATTTTCTAGCATTACTTGGCCAGGCCTGGGTTTTTGAAAAATTTAATGGGCTTACTTAAAAAAATTTTATTTAAATTTAGCATATTTAAATAGTTGCTAACTTAAAAAATATTGCTTTCTTCTAATAATGATAATTTTTAGATTGTAAACAAAATGATTGCCTAAATAATTTTCATTAAATACAATAAATTAAATTAAATATTTGGATATGAGCTTGGGAAATTTTATGAAACTTATAGACTATGCCTGGGCTTGGGAATTTTATCCATTATTAAATATAGGCGGGACCTGGGCATAAATCTTTTTAACATAGGGCCTGGTCCTAAAAATTTTTTATGTCGAGTCTAGGTCGGGCCTGATCAGAAAATTAAGCCAATGAAGGTCTCTGATTACATCTTTTTCAAATGTTATACGATCCGATTTCGAACTGTCAATTATTTTTTTGAGAACTCAACTTACATTTTTGATGTTTTTTATTTTTTTAGAACTCAACTTACATTTTTTGATGTTTTTAAAAAAAATATATATATAATTTACAGAGTTGTTAAAAGATACTTTTTAAATGGATCTAGATACTGATACAGATACAGCTTCTAAAAAGTTATCTTGATACAGATACAATTTAAAATGTATCTATATACAGATACATTTTTTATTATATTAGGATTCTATTGTGAAAATTCATGAAATGATCTAAAAAATTTATTGACTCGATATCACATTTATTTAAGATATTAATATAATATATGATTAATATAAATAATTATTATATATCATTAATATAATATATGATTAAATGATTATAAATAATTATTAGATTTCAGTAACAACCACTGTCTGTCGGCGAATTATATTCTTTTGTGGAGTTAATGTTTTGATCATTTTTATAAATGAAGAATTTTCAACAATTAAAAATGGCTGAATGCTATCTATAATAAAATCAGTTATTAAATCATCTAAAGTGGTTTGGGTTAAAGTCTGAGGTCTCTTGGAAAAAAAATCAATGGACGATGAGCCTAGTCTAATATTTTCTTTAATAGATTTTTTTCTCCTTCCCCTTTTTTATTTGAATTAAGAGTGTTTGATATTATCTTAAAATTAAAATTGTAAACATTTATTTAGTATCTATACCCTTAAATGTTGCAAGTTGAGGTAATGCTAACTGAAATTTGCATATTTTTTGGTAGACATGGCAAACATTTTACTAACAGAGATTTGTTTTTCTTTATTTTGAGATATTCTTTTAAAATATGGTCTATAAATTGGCCATGGAAGAATGTCGTCATTTTCGTCATCAATATTAATCTTAAAAATTTATATAATAATTAATATAATAGAATAGAATAAAATACCAATTCCATTGCAATTAAAAATAGCAAATTCCTTGGGATGGATTGTAATATCAGAATTTGCTTGTTATTGATAACTCGGACATAATATTTAATTAATATTTATATATTCTTTTTTATATATAAGTTTTAATATATTACATATATATATATAATTTTTTAATATATATATTAATATTAAGTTATATGCTCATATGAAATAAAATAAATTTTACATTCAAGTATTTTTATTTATAATATAAAAAAGCGTTAAATAATCAAAATATATCTTAAAAAGTATCTAAAAACAGATACAGATACCTCTAAAATAATATCTAGATACAGACACTTTAATCAAAAATCTATCTAGATACAGATACCACATTTTTCTAGATACTTTAACAACTCTGATAATTTATACAATATAAATTAATTACTAATATTCAAAAATAATAATCAAGCTTTAACAGGAAAAACCATTGTAAAATCATAATATAACCATAAATATTTACATTAATATTAAATTTTAATCAGATTTATTTGAAATCTTAAAAATTGGAAAAATTTCGAACATATATTCCTACAACATCTAAAAATACGTCATAATAAAACGCCATGAGTGTTTATTTTTAAGAGTGTGAATTAATTAGGACTATGAACCCTCCTTCTAAAAAAAGGGCTCAGTGTGTTCTGGTTCAGTGAAATATCTCTAAACCAGGTTCGGGTTCAGTTGGGAAAATTTAGTAAAAATAACAGAAACATCAGATTTTTTATTAACTTTATTTTACTATATTTAGTCCTTGCCATAAAAATAATTTATCATTATAATTAGAATATAAGCAAATTAATTACCATGATATCTTCCAAAATCGAGATGTTAAAATTAAAATATCGATTTTTTATACCTAACTTTGACATTGCAACTTATATTTAATAAAGCTATTTAACCTTGTGATTATGTTCTTTTCTTTGGCCTTTTATTTAATTATCACAAACAAAAATAAATATTCCTAAAATATATATTATTAAGTATTATATTTATTAAAAAGGTTGAAAAATATGCTGGCCAAATTTTAAATTTTTACATAAATTAGTGATTAACAGTTCAATTTGAGTCGATTTTTAAAGATGGATAACTCAATATTTTACCCAAAATATATGATAAGCCTAAAGGTTTTGTTTATAAATAGAACAAAGGTTTTGACAGCTGTTGTGATTAACAATAATTTTTATTATTCTAATTATATGTTTTATTCGGTTCCATGTCAATTCAGCGAAACTTTTATCGCGAATGGATTTTATAGCGAATACTATTGCAATATCGAGAATTTTTTATAGCGAACTTTATACCGAATACATTACCGCGAATACAATATCGCGAAATTTTTAAAGCGAATACATTACCGCGAAAATTTTATAGCGAAACCTTTATCACGAAATCAAGCGAATATATTACCGCGAAACTTTAATCGCGAAAATTTTCTAGCGAAGTTATTATCGCGAAACCCAAACGCGAAGACAATATAGCGACAATTATTTCGAGGAACATATATCGCGAAGATATTATAGCGAATTTAATATCGCGATAATTGCTAATAATGACTAATTTATTTTGAAACATTTTTTTATAATTATATTATTTGTATAATATTTTTTTTTAAAAAAAGGTGGAAGATTGATTCAATGATAGTTTCTAATTTTCTTTTAACCTTTAAATTTATATAATGATTATTAAACTTAGATCTGGTTTATGAAATTTGTTATTGGAATATACTTTTTCCCGATCCTATCCTTTTCCTCGAAGTTCTTATTTTATAAGAGCGAACAAGGAACTCAGCTTTATCAATATATTAATCATTGAGTTTATTAGTTAAATCTTGATTACTGGCGAAATTGATATCTGGGTAGCATTTATATTTATTGTGACTTAATATTTATAAATTTATCAATCAGTTTTGCCCAGAGTTGGCAAGTCAGTCAATTGACCAGTCAAATGACTAAATTTGACGGGTCAATTGAACGGGGGAATATTTGACCTGGTCAAATGTGATCAAATTTTCTAAAAGATCTTAAGATAAAAATATGTTTGAAAAAGAAAAAACGATATAAATACATGTGATTACAATGCTGCTATTTATTGAGTTCCTATTAATGAAGTATGTAATATAATAAAAGGATTAGGCATATAAGGTGGTGATCAAAATTTCAAGTTATATCATAAATTTCAGAAATAAAAGTGGCATGTTTAATAGAAAATCATGGGGAAAGCAGTAACTTCCATAAGAAGCAATCAGATTCCAATCTCAAGCAGTGGAATTAGCTTTGACCACCATTGCCATTAAGAGAAATGACATTTTATTAACAATTCCTAGATCTATTTCTTCTTCAGAAAGAAATTGGTCGATTATAAATATTTTCGCCATTCTTTCCTCTTTATTTCGGAGTCTTATAAAATATGTTATCAAGCAAAAATAAGGAGATCTTAACCTTTAAAAATTATTTGTTCCGCCTGGATATAGTCTCAGCTACAAACTATTACAGATGCCTTAACCAAGATATATTAAAATGTCCCGTACGATTAACAAAAAAAAATGGTAAGATAGAAGAAAATAAAGAAATACACAATCATTCAGAAAATTCAATCGAAATGGAAACCAAGAAAATAATCAATTCAATTAAGAATGAAATAATACCATGGAAACTCCAAACTTTATTGTGGCGAAACACGTCAATTAAGTGATTCCATATCAATGGCACTACCATAACCAAAACGTATAATTCACTGAACGCAGAGTTCAAACAGTTTTGCACCTCAGAAGCAGCCTTATCGAGCTGGTAATTCCGCATGAATATTCAATTACAGATAAGTACGAGGATTTCATACTTCATGATGATGGTCCGGTTAGATTTTCTATAAATTTTAGGAAAAAGTATAACTAAATCCTTCATTTTTATTGCGATAATCTGCTCGATAAGAAACACTTTATTATAATTGCTTTTTTATTTATCATGTGTGCTAGGTTTCCGACCATGCTATCATATTTGGAACAAGAAAAAATTTGGACTTCTTAGCTTCATGTGAACATTGGTTTTCTGTTGGTACATTTAAATCGTTGCCATCTTTATTTACGCAAATTTATACAATTCATGGGATAAAAAATAAAAATGTTTTACCTCTCATATATATATTGACCAATAAAAAAGATTATGAAACATATAAAAAAATATTTACTATTAGGTGACAACTTAATATCAACTCCAAAAAAAAATATGACGGATTTCGAAATGGCCAGTGTAAAAGCTTTCAATGAAGTGTTTCCCAGTTCACAACACAAATGTTGTTATTTCCATTTTGGCCAATCCTTTTGGTGAAACATTCAAAAATATCCAGAATATAAAACAGATGTGGAATTTAATGTACAACTTAGAATGGGTTTGCTTGGCATTTGTGCCACCTTTAAATGTAGTTGAAACATTTGAATTACTAATAAACTCCAAATTTTATTCTAATAATCAATTGTTACTTCAGCCTCTAATTGCTTTTGAAAAAGCTTACATTGGTAAAACATTTGGAAGAGGCAGACTACCTATTTTGTTTAATATTAAACTATGGTACTCTTACCAATCAACTCTGAACGGGGAAGGGAAAACCAACAACGCCGTTGAAGGATGGCATAGATGCTTCAGTTCCTTCCTAACAATTCACCATCCAAACATATGGAAATTTATATCAAGTTATCTATATATCTATTATTTTAAAATGATTTAAAAAGTATAAAGATTTACTAATAAACTTTATAATTTATATTCTAGGCTTAAAAAAACAACAAGGGTTGACAGAGTTAAAAATTGCTCAATATAATTCTGGTGAGACACCCTTTACCCCTAGAGAAAAATATCGAAATCTACATGCGAGAATAGTTACAATTGTTTCTGATTTCGAAAATCGATCAAGATTAGATTATCAAAGGAATCGCTATTAATATAACATTGAATGTTTAATTTTTTAAAATTTTTATCTACAATAATAAAAATTTTGTTTGTTTATAGTCTCAAATTTTTTATACAAAAATATAGGAAGGTCTACTTTGGTATAAAATTTAGCTGGCTACATACAGACTCATTCATCAAGATATAGATTTTATGAGGGTATTTACAAATTCTTTTATATGTGACGCAGTCTTTCTCTACCACATCAATCACACGATTAATATTTTAAAAATAACTGCCTTTCGTCATGCATTATAAAATTATTTTAAAATTCATATTCTTAGCTCTTAAGTCATATAGTTGTTTTCCCTTATAAATATGGTCACTTTTGATGAGCAACATTATTATAAAATAATACTCAAGGATTACACTAAAGGGCAAAGTTTAAAACGAGGATTACATTTTCCTTTTTTAAAGCATGTAAATTTTTTTATATTGCGGTGTTTTTGTCCGATGTTTTTTCCCATGGTTATTTTAACCAGTCTTTGTCCAAATCAATGATTCTTTTAAAATTTTACACTTCAGTTATATATTTAAAATAAACTATTGGTTTAGACGATATGATATGGCTATGCTCTTCTTTTTCGTTCACATATTCAATAAATAAAAAAATCATTTTTTTAAAAACTTTTTATAATGAAATTTATTTTGTAAGGATATTTATTCTGATATAAAAAAATATGGCCTAAAGGGATCTATTAAAAAAAGATAATAGTTGCTATACCATTTCCTATTTTAACTTAAGAAAAGGACTGTGGAGAATATAATGTATTTACTTTAACAGGGGCTTGTATACCCATCTATAAATGAGATCAACCCTCTCAAAACTTTTAACCTCCTACCAAATATATATAATTTAAAAAAGTAAATACCATTATCCCTCTCCAATTTTATTCAAATTGAAAATTATTTCATAACTAACTACCCCCCCCCCCTTTAATTTCAATGATGCTCCAAGTAAAAGTCCCTGCACTCCAATGAGTTCGCATTTCAAGTTACGATATTGACCTTTTGGGAAAAAATTGGTTAAATTATTGTTATATTATAGCTCTAAAATTTCTTAAGGTTCATAATTATTTAAAATCATGGAGAATATGGTAAGAATAACCATTATCAGCTTGGATTTTACAGTTTATAAAATCGTTTTTAAATAAGACAAGGGGGAAGGGCTAAACCTCCCTCACTGGGAAATATGATTAATAACAATTTTCTTTTAAATTGATAAAACTCCTTCCATATTCTAAATAAAATTATCTCAGAAATTTCTTATTTAAATAGGAATATAAAAAAATCTTACAAATCTAGGAATAAACAATATCATCATTTTATTTTATAATCCATTTTCACAATTTTTTTTACAAATTATAATTATAAAACGGAACGCTTTTCGGAGAGGTTAAGCGCACTTAGTTTTACGTTATTAAACAATAGCTCAACCTATTCGCTTGATGAAAATAAGTAGCTATCCTATTTGTTTTAAATTTTACCAAAACCAATCCATCTCATTTTGATATAACATTTTCCCAAGTTGCCGCAAGTTATGTCATCTGTCGGAAAAGTTTCCAAGCTTAATTTTCTGATGCAAAAAAATTTAAAAAATCCCCCACTCCTTAATTAGGTGCCAGATAGGCGATTTGGTTTTTATTTTATTATAAAATTAATTTCTTTTTTTTTATTTAAGATTTTTTGAAATATTAAATAAAATTTATAATATTGCCTACAAATTTTTAAAGGAGATGGAAATGGAAGTTAAACTGGGGGGGGGGGGGGGGGGGGGCTAAATATTTAGATGAAAAGTATTTTATTTCATCAAATCGAAAAATAAATAACATTAAAAAAATAACATCAAAAAATAAGATAAAAGAATAATGAAATGAGCCTCTCAAAAGGAACAGTTACCTAACCAGATATTTAGTATAAAATTATTTTATTTTTATAAAAAAAATTTTTATGGACGAGGCAGATATGGAACAAGAGCAAGACAATTCTTTTACCTCTATAAAAGATTACTTTATAGACAGTAATAATTCTAAGCGCAAATGTTTGTATTGTGATAAAATTTACAGTCTCCATACGGCTACAAGTATAATATATTTCTAAAATATATTTCTGATAAAATATGATAAATAATAAGAAAATAAGCAATAGGTGATGATATGTAGGTTCTATTTTCAATTTCATAAAACTTATAATAATAAATTTGAAAATGTTTATATACATTGTTTAATAGGTTAATAAAAAATAAATTACCAAATATATAAATCCTATATTAAAAATTTTTAATATAGCCAACCTTAAAAATCATATAAAAATATCGCACCCTAAATTCATTATCCAAACTAAAGAAATAATGCCCAAGCATTTATCGGGCATAAGAAAACTTCAACCAGAAGAAAACAAAAGATTAAATAAACTAATACTCAGATGTATTATTAAAAATAATTTAGCATTTAACATATTCGACTCAATTGAATTCAGGGATATATTTGCTTTTATATTCAAAAATGAAAAAATTTGGACACAACAAACAGCGAAAGTATATTTACATTCGATGTATGAAACATCCAAATTAAAACTAATAGCTAAATTAAAAAATGTACAAAGTAAAATTTCGCTTTCAACCGATATTTATACAGGAATCAATAGTATATCTTACTGTTCTATTACTGTACACTATATTACAAATAATTGGAAAATTAAAAACTATCTTTTAGATTTAATCCAACTTCCTCATCCGCATAGTGGGCAAGATATAACGAATTATTTATTAAAATCTCTCGAAACATTTGAAATTCAAAAAAATGTTATAGCATTAACTCACGACAATGCTAGGAATATTATTAATGCAGCTGCTATAATGAGTAATCATTATAAAGAAAAATATAATATGCCCTTCTATAGTAATAGATGCCTGGCGCATGTTATAAATTTAATTGTTAAAGAAGGGCTTAGTATTTTTGATCCCAAATTAGAAAAAATACACAAATTGGTGAAATCACTTCACCTTTCGCCCAAGCTAATGCAAAAATATCTTGAAATTTCTGGAGGCACAAGATTACCATTCGACGTGGTAACTAGGTGGAATTCTAAGTATCTCATGATTTCTACAATAAATAGAGTAATTTAACCATAATCTTATATGTTATTTATATAATATATTTTATTTTAAAGAATTTAGAGGCTATTAAACGATTAGGGGAAGAATGTCTTCCCAAAGATGAATTTTATCTTAATATCAATGAGGAAAGATATTTAAAGGAAATTGAAACCTTCCTTAAACCATTTTTCGATATTACTTGTGAAGTTTCTTCGGAAAATACAACTATTGGGACGACGGCTTTATTCGTCGCTTCGATAGGGAATTTCTTAGATGAAACATTTAATTCACATGCTAATGATGATATCAAAAAGGCAGCTAAATTAATGCTGACCAAATGTAAAGCCTACGAAGGCTTATTTGGTAGCCTTACAAATTACATATCTAGCTTCCTAGATCCCAAAACAAAAATCTATCTTAAATAATAAATATGACAAAGAATTTAAACAAATACACAATCCTTTGGCCAGCATATCAAACAACGGTATATGAATTTACAGATCACATTGATTCACAACCCTACTCAGTTATTATGCATAATAAGCTGCGAAAGTAAATATAAATACTTAGAAATTTAATTAACCTTGTATTTTTATAATTATTTTCAGAGATGCTATCGATAATCCAGACCCCATGAGAGATGAGATCGTGGAATATCTTAAGGAACCCGTTGCGCCAGCATCGACAAATATCTTGGATTGGTGGGCAAAGAACGCCACCATATATCCCACTTTGGCGTTAATGGCTAGGGACTATTTAGCTCAACAATCTACAAGTGTAGCAAGTGAGAGGACCTTCAGTAAAGCTGTTGATTGTATGACTAAAAAAAGGAATAGAATGGTTTCAGAAACCCTCAAAGAATGCCTGTGCCTGAGTTGTTGGGACGTAGATCTATTGGAATAATGTAAATATTATTACATACTTTGTTGTGATTGTGTTTAGACCATATTAACTTATATAATTAGTCCGAATAATGTTTTTGTAAATTTTAAACAAGACTTTTACTTGCCCTCTCTTAAAAAATTGGTAAAATTTAATGATTTTTTAATTCTTTCAATATATCTCTATATTTATTTTGAAGCTTTCCTGAAGAAAAAGATTTGGCAAATGAAGATTGAACTGACGATATTTTTTTATATTAAAATATTTTTTTATATTAAAATTTTATTTATTCGATTTTTTTATTGTAATTATAAAATTTAACTCATATGATTTATAAAGATTTAAATAAATAAAATAAAAATATTAGTTATAATTTATTTTAATAGACAGGCCCTAGTTCGAACTAGTTACTGTTTTGAAGAAATTAATAAATTACTAAAATTCTTAAAATGTATATAAATTTTAGTGAATAAGGCATACGCGATATACCGAAGGACAGGACACAATTTTTGAGAATAAAAATATATTGGGGTTCATAAATTCTTTATTTTTAAAAAAAATATATCAATTAAACATCTTAATACTCAGAATTTGTATCTTAATTACCTCAATTTAAATCAGGAAGAGCTTAGGCAAAATTATATGAGATAATTTCCATATATAACGTTTTTTTCAAACGGTTTTGGGAAATGTTACTAGAAACCTCTTTATTTCCAAACAGGATTAATTTTAGGAATTGATTTTTTCCATTCATTATCAAAATTTCCGTTAAAAAGAATTTAAAAATCTTAAAACTTAATTTGGTAATCTAGCAGATATTTTTCTCTTAATATTGTACAAAGTTAAAAATAAAATGTTAAGATCCAGACTAAACTTGAGTCGTGAACGAGTCATAAACTTGAGTCGTGAACTCGAGTTATGAATTTCAATCGTGAACTCAACAGGTTATCTTAAATTTTATGAAACTTGATTACTTAGTGCTGTTAATTGGTTGGTTGGCTCTAAAAATCTGCTATGAGCACGAACCCCGATCACAGATCCGTGGTTCAGGCCCATATATTTTAATTTAAGTTATTTCTTATTGAACTTATTATAGTATATAAATATATGGTTATTAGAGATAAATCGATTGATAATTAAAATACCTATTGAATAGGCAAAAAGTCAAGCTCCACTTCTCGATGAATGAAGTTATTTCTACGTAGGTGATGAATAATTTTATCAAAATCAAATATTGATATGAAAATGGATGGGTATCAAATAAATATAGTTCTAACTACCTTTATATGGTGTATATTAATTTGACAGGGAATAAAAATATGGTTACTCATATTTGTTAGTGAAAATTTTTTTTTAGCATTGCAGTTAATGGGCATGTCTGGATCTTAAAATTTTATTTTTAACTTTGTACAATATTAAGAGAAAAATATCTGCTAGATTACCAAATTAAGTTTTAAGATTTTTAAATTCTTTTTAATGGAAATTTTGATAACATGAATGGAAAAAATCAATTCCTAAAATTAATTCTATTTGGAAATAGAGAGGTTTCTAGTAACATTTCCCCTAAATATAACTTCCATTTCCATCTCCTTTAAAAATTTGTAGGCAATATTATACATTTTTTAAAAATTATTTAATATTTCAAAAAATCTTAAATAAAAAAAAGAAATTAATTTTATAATAAAATAAAAAACCAAATCCTTATCTGGCACTTAATTAAGGAGTGGGGGATTTTTTAAATTTTTTTTGCATCTAATTCATTGTTTTATTTATTTTATTTTTTCAACTCCGCTTTGAAATTATTTTTATTTTATTTATTTAAATCTTTATAAATCATATGTATGGGTTATATTTTATAATTACAATGAAAAAATCGAATAAATAAAAAAAAATTTGGATCAACAAATTCATTGTTTCATTTATTTTATATTTAATATTTTTATAAAAATAAAAATATATTTTTTATGATTTTAAATATAATAAAATCAGGAAAATAATAGTTCATAAATATAGGAATAGGAAGGAGTTTATGCTACGAGCAACCTCTTTATTTCAAAATATAATTTTAGGAATTATTTTTTCTATTCATGTTATTAAAATTTCCGTTTACGTAGAAATAGCTTCACTCATATAAAAGTGGCGCTTGAATTGTTGCATATTCAATAGGTCTTTTAATTATCTATCGATTTATCTGTAATAACCATATATTTAACTAATAAGTTCAATAAGAAATAACTTAAGATACATGGGCCTCGTACTCATAGCAGATTTAGTCTAATTTTAGAGCCAAGCGCCAGGTCTGGGTATTACACAACCAACCAATTAACAATACTAATATAAGTAATCGAGTTTCACAAAATTTAAGATAACCTGTTGAGTTTACGACTCAAGTTTATGACTAGTTCACGACTCAAGTTCATAACTCAAGATCAAAACTCAAGATCAAAACTCAAGTTCATGACTCAAGATCAAAACTCAAGTTCATGACTCAAAATCAAAACTCAAGTTCATGACTCAAGTCGCGACTTGAGTTCACGACTCAAGTTCGGAACTCGAGTCGTAAAAATGAGTCGAGAGTTTTGAGTCTAGTTATTGCGACTTCGACTCAGAGTCGTAGTCGGGTGAACTCGACTTTTTAACAACACTATTTAAAAAACAGTTTATTAAAAATTTTATGAACTAAAATATTAAATAACTAAATATATATTGTTATTTTCTGGCATGATTAAATTAGATATTTATAAATTTGATAATAAAATTTATATTGTTAAACTAATTAAATAGTTTAATTTTTTATAATTTTTAAATAAAAGAAAAATCGTTCAATTTGGTAAATAATTTATTTTCACATCGCAATCAGGTAGTGTTGTTAAACGGCTCGTTTTGAGCCGAGTTTTGATAACGGCTAACTCAATATTTTATCCAGAAAAATATTACGTAAGCCTAAAGATTTTGCTCAAAGAAGGAACAGAAGTCTAGCGATATATTATCGAAATCTCGAGACTTAGACAATATTTTTCTGGCTAAAATATTGAGTTAGGCCGTTTATAAAAATCGGTTCAAAATGAGCCGTCAGGTATATATTTTAATTTATTTATAAAATTTATGTAATTTGAAATAGAAATATATATGAATGTTGCTCATGAAAATCAGCCATCGCTACAAAATCCTCAAATGACGATGGTAATGGGTTTCAATTATAATATCTTTTATTTTAATCTTGCAATTAAAAATACAAGTAATACTTATACCCTGGGAAAACAAGTGAGTTAGATATAAAATCATCAAATGATTATGGTATATTCTAAATTATTTATAATTTCTCTAAATATTTTATAATTGGAAACATTATGTGTTATAAAAGCATGTGAGCTATCAGTTGATTTAGCTGGAAAATCATCAAATAATATGGTATTTTATAATATAATTGAGTTACATTGTTATTAAAATTTTGCAATGTGCTTTATTTAGTTATAACCCTTTATTATATGATAAAGCCCATCATTTTGATCAGTGTTATTTCCCAAATTTTTAGATAGCACAACATTATAAGCACAAGCAGAGTTGGGCAGTATTATGAAAACTTGTATCTTAGATACAAATAAGTAATTTCCTTAGATACAAATAAGTAATTTCCTTCTATGCTTGTACCCTGTTTTTTAAATTTTTAATAATAAACTTGAATCTTTATGACTTGCTTCCTTTATTATCTCGATGATCAGGCAATTCTTTAATAAAGTTTGCATCCGACATTAAATTGGCCTCTCAAAATGTTTAATAATAATGTGGGTAATCAATCTATATGTTCACTATGGTTCACATTGCCTAAATTTGATGATATCTGAGGCATGCGAAATTCAAGACCTACGGAACAGTTTACGTATAAATATTTTAATTTAATTGGAGTTATTATGTATTATAGATGTCTTTTTATAATTCTAATATATTTTCAAAATTTAGAAACAGTATCGTCGGTTTGTGACTTTTTCACACCACCCAAGAGAGCCAGCTTTTTATCCGATGATATTGATTCAAATAATCAAAAAAAACTAAAAAGATTTTGTCCAACATTTATTGAAAAACAACAATCAGTGAGACTTTTCATTAAATTATATGAAGTAAAAAATTGATTTGGATTTAAGGGAGGTTATGAATAGGGCAAAGGATATTGTTGAAATATTAACAAATATCAAAGAAAATGAAAAATTTCATGAAATATACGAGAAAGTAAAGGAGATCACTAATATGTTTGGGATCGAAATTTTTAAACCTAAAGTAGTTTCTAGACAGTCCAATCGCTTAAATATTGATGTATATACGATTGAGGATTTTTATAAAATAAATATTTTTATTCCCCTTATTGATACATTTTTATTTCAATTAAAGGAAAGATTTATTAGTCACAATTTTATTTTGCTTTTATTTTCTTCCGCCGGTGGAGTCTAAACTGTTACACTTGAAACAGGTGAGGATATTAAGAAAATCTCAGAGTTTTACGCTGATGATTTATTAGGCTCATATGATATAAAAATCATGGCAAGAGTTTTCTTTGAGATCAAAAATTTCTCTGCATGCCCTTTCCATGTGTATTTGCACTTTAGATTCCCTGCCTAATATCAAAACATTGCTTTTTATTTTAGCTACTTTACCGATTAGTACCTGCACTAATGAAAAGTCTTTTTCAACTTTGAAAAGGTTAAAACTCTATTTAAGAAATAGCACTGGTGAGAACCGTTTAAATGGATTACCTTATTAAATATTTATAAGGTGATTATTCTGGATAAATTGATTTTAGATGAATTAGCCAAATCTCAGAGAAAAGCTCTCTTTATAAATTCAAATCATAAAATTGCTATATGATTATATGCCCTTAGTGTCATAAAATTTTTATATGCAAAACTTAATTAATGAATTGTTAGTTATAATATTTATATTTTGATTCATTTGTATTAATTATAATTGTTAAATTATATTTTTTAAATACCGTACAAGAATTACTTATATTTTATATTATATTTTTTTAAATATAGTAATTTAAAATAAATTTTTAATATAATAATCAGTATAAAATTTCTACATTTTGAAAAATAATAAATAAAATCTATAAAAATTCTCTAATATTTAATTAAAGTAATTTTTGGTTACTGCCACTCTCGGGGGGTATATTATTTTTTTTTTATTTTATTTTTTTTTTGTTATTTTTTTATGTTATTATTTTTTTATTTTTTTATCTTATTATTTTATCATATATTTTTATGATATTTTTTTATCAATTTTTTATTTTTGCCTCCAAATTTAATTTTTTTTGTGAAGAAATTTTTAGGAGAATTTTGCCTACAAATCATTGGCGGCAGCGGGGGGAGGGGCAGGGGGACAAATCCCCCCCCCCCCCCCCCAAAGCCAAAAAATGCAAATGCCGGATATATTTTTCAAAAATAATATTGTTTATATTAATTTATATTTGTTAATATTTATTCGTATCTCATATTAAATATATATTTTATTACATTTATTATCACATTCATAAGTTATTTTATCAATTAATTTCGATTTCAAGTTTTCCGGCGTAATATTTACTTATTATTTTCAAATTTTTAGTGGCGTAATATTTATCTACCATTTTCAAATTTCTAGTCAGATAATAATTATTTCTGAAACTTCTGGTCCAAAAGGGAAAAAGAAATTGCAACTTTGTCCAACGAGATAGAGCCTCTTCCATCAAGCACTAACAGCTATTAAGGAGTCAAAAGAGCCAATTATTTGCTATTACTAAAATATCACAATGGCCTGAAAGAAATATTTCCTCAGAAGCAAGAAAATTATTGGATTCAATGCTTATTCCAAATTTTATTTCTCATTAGAATATATTATTTAATTATACAACTATTTTAAGTATTACTTTTCAAAAACATGACATTGATTTGATTAAGAAGATGAGAATAGCGGAGAGCATTTTATCAGAACTCAAGGAAATTAGGGCTAATGTTGATGAAGAATTTCATATTTTATATTTTATTATTGAGTAAGCAGAGCTATACGTGTTTAATATTTGTCTCCCTCGACTTGTAGCAAGGCAAGCTCATCGTTAAAACATTAATATAGGATCAGTAGAAGAGTATATCTTAGATGCAGATACATTTATAACCCAAATAAATGAATTTTTAATTCATCATGCAGCACTTTCATCTGCAAATATTACTTCCACAAAAGCCTTCCCAACCTTTTTCAGATCGTGATAGAAAAAAAAATATTTGTTAGATTTTTATTATGAAGATGTTAAAGTATCTTATGATGCCTTACTAACTGAATAACTATGTTTATAATATTAACTATAGTTGATATAGTCCCAAAAAATTCTATGGATGCTCTGCATTATTTCAAACACATTTTAGATTAAATTCCCAATGTATTAAAAGGGTTTATAACTTCCCATTAGTAAACTAATGAGAGAACACTCTCTTTTTTAAGAAGAATAACAGAGGCTTGCAGAAGTACCATTTGCAGGGCACGGCCCGGATTTTTTTTAAAGATTTTTTACGGCCCGGCCTGGGTTTTTTTTTAAAATTTTCAGCCCCGGCCCGGCTTTTTTTTAAATAAAATTTTCAGGCCTGGCCCGGTTTTTAAAATAAATTATATTTCTTTTTGATTTTTATAGCTAATAATAACGATTTCAAATATAGGCTGTTTTAAAAAATACATCCCGGCCTGGGTATTTTTTTTAAAATAATTCAGGCCCGGCTTGGGTGTTTTTTAAAAAAAATTCAGGTCCGGCCCGGGTATATTGGCCTGCAGGTCTCTGAAAAACATACCAAGAAGTACAACATGTGAAAGTAGATTGAAAGGTTTGGATCTTTTGAATATTCATAGGCATTTGACGACAAGCAAGGATGAGATAATTGAAAAATTAGCTCAATCCCAACGAAGATTGGATTTTACATTGTAAATATGTAACATACAAAATACAATTATTCCTAAGAAACTTTTTGTGTAAAGGCTCAAAAAATTCAAATTTCTATTTTGGGTCATTTAAGTGATTCTTTACATATAATTTTTTTATAATTCACATTAATTTAAAATTGTGTATTAGGAATAGTTATTAGTCCTAATAAATTTATGCTTGATATTTTTAAAAAACAATAATATTTCTTAAAAAAATTTATTATCCCCCCCCCCCAGACAAAATTCAAATTTAATTTTTTTTGTGGTAAAATATAGGAATTATTAATTCCGCATATTTAAGTTATATTTAGGAGAATTTTGCCTATAAATTTAATTTTTTTTGTGGTAAAATATTTAAGTTATTTTTAGGATAATTTTGCCTACAAATTTAATTTTTTTATGATAAAATATTTAAGTTATTTTTAGGAGAATTTTGCCTACAAATTTAATTTTTTTTGTGGTAAAATATAGGAATTATTAATTCCGCATATTTAAGTTATTTTTAGTTTTTGCCTACAAATTTAATTTTTTTTGTGGTAAAATATAGAAATAATTAATTCCGCATATTTAAGTTATTTTTAGTAGAATTTTGCCTACAAATTTAATTTTTTATTTAAGATATTTAAAAAAGTTTTTTCTACAAATTTTTATTTAAGATATTTGATACCACACTGCGTGTGGTTAAAGCTAATGTAATGCAAGATTCGACGATACCGACTCACTCGTGGTTAGGGTATGCAAATATATTTTTCCTGTAAATCAAAAGTGGTAATAAATTTAAATCTATTTATCTTAGATATAATAGGCTAGAACAAGCCAATTATTTCCATTATCGGGTCAATCATTCGTGAAATTTTGTTGATCCTAGACAGATCCATCCATACCCAAAAAGTCGAAAGGCTGTGGCGGGATCTAAAAACCAACTATAAAAGACATGGGGATAAGGATAATATTCATGAATATCTTCTTGAATATAGATATTTTAGATTGTTAAATCGTTTTGACATTTTTATTCATTTTATAAATCACTGTATTAATTTCAATAATATATTTCAATTTAATGAATAAAATTGGGTATTTAATACTAAATTTCGTGTATAAATTTTAATACTATATTTAATTGCGTACTATATTCTGATTTAACCCTTCACTAGAAAGGTTAAAAATCACTAAAATTTCAAAGGTGGGGTCTATTTTATCCCTAATACAAAATTAATAAAAATTTGTAGACTTAAATAAAAAATAATTTGTAGACAAAATTCTCCTAAAAATATCTTAAATTTGAGGAATTAATAATTCCTATATTTCACAAAAAAAAATTAAATTTGTAAGCAAAATTTTCCTAAAAATATCTTACAAAAAAAATTAAATTTGTAGGCAAAAATAAAAAATTGATAAAAAAATATCGGTTTGGGACTTCACCTGCATTGACCCAAATGCACCTTCTAACCATAACGTCGATGCCCTCGCCCTCGCTGAATCCCGCAAAACCATAAAGTACAGTTCTTTAGACCCTTCTTTCTTATTCATACCCATCGCCTGCACCATTCTCACCACCTTCGGTAGCAAAGTTCAACGTTTTTTCAAAGATTTAGGCAAACGGATCCGCGAAAAAACCGACCAGCCTAAGGAATCCCTCTTCTTACGCCAAAGACTTACTACCGCCATCATTCGTTCTAACTATCTAAGCTTCATCTCTTCCATTGAATAACCTTTCATTTTCCAAGCTTCCTTTTTTTTTATCCCCTATCCTTTCCAGTAAATTCTATTTCTACAATTTTTCATCTTTATTTATTTTACCTTTTAAAAAATTAATTATTTGCTAATACATTTTGACATCATATCATATTAGTAAATATTCAAATAAAGTAACCCATGACCGGAAAAAAAAAATATCATAAAAAAATAACATAAAAAAAAATAATAATATACCCCCCCCCCCGAGAGTGGCAGCAATAACCATATTAACATACATTAAGATATATTGAGTGATCATAAAAAATGGAAGGTTTGGGGGGGGGGGCAAATTTGTTTTTCTTTCTACACTATATGGATTAATTTTCAATTGACTAAGCATTGATAAAAATTTTAGAATAATGCTTTCAGCCGCTTATTAATCATAAATTTGGACAAAGTTCTGTTACTAATATTTTTTCATTTATGCTGCCAATAGTGGTTAGACACTAATAAAGCACATAATATTGCCAAAATTTAAAAATAGAGGGTTTGGGGGCGAAGCCCCAGGAAATTTTTTAACCCTCCCCTCCTCCCCCACACACAGATAAATCCTGGCTACGCCACTGTTAATACAGATTCACAATGTTAATCTTTACAGCTTAAAATTGATAGTAAATTTTACAACTTTATTAAAAATGTCATTTTCAATTGTTTAAAGTGCCCTTTAATGGTTTTTTAAATGAAATAGATATTTTTACTAAAACAATTTTAGAGTCTTAGCAATCAAAATTTGATTTTAACAATTATATTAAAAATGTATAAATGTTATGAGTTTAGAACAAAATCCACAAATTTGAATTTTGTAATTTGATAATAAATTTAAAATACTGTAAGCTATTGATATTTTTTTAAGGAGATTGTTCAGGCTATTTTTTTTATGATTCTCCAGAATATTCCAAAATAAATGGTCTAAAAGAATTGGAGAAATGGGTTTAATTATTTCGTAACAATGATAAATCCTCACGTTTAGAAAAAATATGCAAGCATGTATTCTCTATTACTATTTTGAAAAATATTAACGTTACTGACTTTGTAAATATTTATATAAAGTAATTATAAGAATAAATGAGGGGTGGGGGGGGGGGAGGGAGTAAACCATTTTCCGCAAAAATTTTTCTGCCGCAATTTTAATATTTCTTTCGCAAAGTAATTTTACTAAATTTCTCCCGAAATTTGACATTTTTAAGATGGCATCACTGGTCATGAGACACTTTCTTTCCTGAAGAAGAAAAGAAGAAAAATTATCTAACTCAATGGTGATTCTAAGGAATACTACCATCTTTGTCAGAACATAGGTCTAGAATTCCTTTCAAATTTTTATCGATCCACTACTCAATGTAACGTATTATCCCCCTTTTATCTTATATTTTATAACCTTTTTGTCCTATTTTTTTTATAAGTTTATTATTATTATTATTATTATACATTTCGATAATATTAAATAAAATAAAAAGTTTTAAATTTCAATGGATAATTTCCAAGCTAGTGTTGATAGGTATTTTTTGACACTCATATTTATATTAAATACCCTTTGTTCCGGGGTCGTGTTTTATAGGAAATAATTAATCAAATTTTGTTCCTATCATATTTTCCATGGAAGATCCCCAAGCACTTCAACACCCCCCCCCCTCCTTATTTATATCACTGGGCATCTTAAGAAAGGAACTAGCTCACGTTCCGGCTTTTTTTGAAAAAGTAGTAGGGCTACAAACGAGAGATCTGCAAAGTTGGGCCCAGCCCGTACCCGGCCTAATTTTATTTAAAATAATTGGGTTCGGGCCGGGTCTAATATTTTTTAAAAAAATTCGGGCCGGGTCGGGTCGGACTTTGAAAACTTTTTTAAATATATCTAAATTTATCAATATATTGATTTTTTTATGTAAAATAAAAATATTTGATTTTATTTATCGAAACTAAACGACATATAACATATATCTTTTATTTTGAGTAATTATAAAAATTAATTTCTCTATTTAAATAAATTCGGGCCGAGCCGGGCTTGAAAAATTAGGCCCGATGCAGATCACTACTACAAACACTGATATATTTATAGATGTAAAATAATATTAATATTATTTTTTAAATAATGTGATGGTTAGATATATAATATTATGATATTTTTGATATAAAAAATAACTTGAATCAAAAATTAAAAGATGGTATAATAAAATGGGTTTGGGCACAAGATTTGAAAACCCGAAAATAATTAAGAAAAAAGTATAACAAAAAAATATTTGTTGATTTTATTTTTATATTTTAAATTTTAATAATAGTTTATACCTCATAGCATACATCAAATGAAATCCTGATCGTCCTGTTGGGCAGCAATCATCTTGGCAATTGTGACCGCTTTGCTCTGTTGGTTCGTTATCATGCATGGCACCGAAACTGTGGCCTATTTCATGTGTTAAGACTAATAAGGAATTATCTCTTCTCATGCTATTTTTTAAATATAAAAACAATAAAAATGATGACAGTATTAAAGATAATGTTTTCTTAACGTTTATATATTTTTAGTTTTACCATAATAATTTAATTTTAATGATTTTAGGATTACTATTTTCTCATTATAGTACTATAATTCTATAACTAATGTTTGTTATAGTTGAGAACAAGATTATCACATTCAAAAATAAAATATAAAAACAAAAACTTGATAAGAAGATTCTGGATTGAACCTAAATTTTGCAGTTAAGTTGACACCTTTTAACCCAAAAATATCAATTTAGAGGATTTTTAATCAGTTCAGATAAAATTTTTAAATAAGAGATTTTCCTGCAGCACATAATTATTTTTTTGCCATTAATATCAAAACATTTCACTTAGTGCAACGTAATCCTATTTAAAAACGAATACTATGGCGTTTTATTAAAATAATAATTTACTCTTTCATATTCATAAGAACAAATATAAAATTTATTATACTAAATATTTTAATAATTATTTTTTCTTTTATATTAAATCTAGTATATTAAAATATTTAATTTCGCGTAAATATACATTTTTAAAAAAAATTACTGTATTTATAAAAATAATAAATATATATAATTACAATAAAATATAAGTAATTTTTGTTGTACATAACGGAATTTAAGAAAATATAATTTAACAATTCTAGAAATTTTAAGAAATTAACAACCAACGACTTCATAATACAAAGTATAATAATGGAAATATAATTAGTGCAAATGATTATATGAGGAAGAAGGGGGGGGGGACATTTTAAATAATTTAGGGAAGAAGAAGAAAATCTAGATTAATCGGGCTCCTCGGGGAATGAACCTATGAAGCATGTGAAATTAGATTTTAAATATTATATACTGAACTGTTTAATCAATCGTAAATTATTATTACTATCACGTGATAATCAAAATATTTCATTTTTTTTAAAAAAAAGAATAATCTAAATGAAATTTTAGACTTGAAAAAAAGAGTGGTGCCTGAGACTTTAAAGAAAACTATTTAAAAAATTTGAGTAAAGAAGGTAGATAAAAAAAATGACCATTATACCAACTTTTTAACTTAAATTAATTTAAAAAAATAATATACAAAACATATTTATCTACATTTTTATAGAGATAGAATTAAAAATAGCTTTTTTTCACTCTTATTAACATAGATTTGACTATAAGTCTATTCCCATTTTTAAAGATCACTCATGTTTCAAAAAGCTATAAATTTATAAATTCTTAATGAACTCATCTTATCACATATAAGGAAGACTGGGGTCACTCGGAATGGTAAGAATATTTATTTTTACCCAATTGACTAACTATATCACTGCAGAAAATCAAATTCCAAATCATATAATTTAATGTGCTTTCGTACAAATCAAATAATTGTATTATTAATATTCGTACAAATTAAATAATTATTATGCATATTCGTACAAATATTCGATATTTTCTTAGAAAACAATATCTTTCAGCATTGGCGTACGCAACGGGGGGGGGCAGGGGGACAACCCCCCCCCCCCCCTTAGCCAAAAAATGCAGATGCCGGATTATATTTTTCAAAAATATTACTGTTAATATTAATTTATGTTTGTTAATATTTATTCCTATCTCATATATATTTAATTCATTTATTTATCACATTCATCTACTAAGTTATTTTATCAAATAATTTCGATTTCAAGTTTTCCTTGGCGTAATTTACCTATTATTTTCAAATTTTAGTGACGTAATATTTATCTAAATTTCTAGTCAAATAATAATTATCTCTGAAACTCCTTGTCCAACAGGGAGAAAGAAATTGCAAACTTGTCCAACGAGATCGAGTTTCCGCCATCAAGCAGTAACAGCTTTTATGGAGTTAGAAGAGCCGATTATTAATGCTATTACTGAAATATCACAATGGCTTGAAATAAATATTTCCTCAGAAGCAAGAAAATTATTGGATTCAATACTTATTTCAAATCTTTTTTTTCTCATTAGAATGTATTATTTAATTATACAACTATTTTATGTAATACTTTTCAAAAACATAACATTGACTTGTTTAAGAAGATGAGAATAGCGGAGAGCATTTTATTAGATCTCAAGGAAATTAGAGCTAATGTTGATGAAGAATTCATATTTTATATGTTATTGTTGAGTCAAAAGCAGAGCTATACGTGTTAATATTTGTCCCCCTCGACTTGCAGCAAGCAAGCTCATCGTCAAAACATTAATATAGGATTAGTAGAAGAGTATTATAAAACAAATGTCCCCTCTATCAACCTTTTTCATAGATAGAAAAAAAATATAAATATATGTTAGATTTTTATCATGAAGATGTTAAAATATCTTAAGAACTATGATTAAAAAATTAACTATGGTTGATACAGTCCCAAAAAATGCTATGGATGCTTTGCATTATTTCAAACACATTTTAGATTATACTCCCAATGTATTAAAATGGTTATATATATTAACAGCTCTTTAGTAAACTAATGAGAGAACATTCTCTTTTTTATGAAGAATAACAGAGCCTTGCAGAGGTACCAGCAGGACACGGCCCAGATTTTTTTAAAAAAATTTATCCGGCCCGGGTTTTTTGAAAATAAAATTTTCAGGCCCGGCCCGAATTTTTTTAAAATAAATTATATTTATTATTGATTTTAAAGCTAATAATGGCGATTTCATATATTTGGTTTTAAAATATACAGCTCGGCCCGGATATTTTTTCTAAAAAATTTTCAGGCCCAGCCCGGTTTTTTTAAAAAAAAATACGGGCCCGGCCCGGGTATATCTAAAAAAATTAAAATACGGTCCGGCTCGGGGGCCGGGCCTGCAAATCTGTGAAAAACATACCTATGAAATACAACATCTGAAAGTAGATTGAATGATTTGGATCTTTTTAGTGTTGTAAACGAACGCGTTCAAAATGAACGCGTTCGTGAACGAAGTTCGTTTTTTTGAAAAAAGGTGATGAACGGCGTTCCTTTTTTTTGACGAACTTTGAACGTGAACGCGTTCCTTTTCTTTGATGAACGCGTTCAATTTTACGTTCGTTCAATTTTAAAAACACTTTTTATTTTTATTTATTTGAAAAATTAATATTAATCCGCATTTTTTAACAAAAAAGTCTTATATTTTTATTTATTTGAAAAATTAATATTTAATCCAATTTTTTAACAAATAAGTCTTATATTTTTTAATCAGCTGTTTTTACTTTTTCCTCTTTCATATTGCAATTAACGTATCATAACGTGCTACTGCTAGAGAAGATAAGATTAAAGTTTATTAATTTGAATATTTTATATTTTAATTTAATAGATTAGCATTTGCATGGATATAAATATTTCATCATCAGATTCTGAAAATCAAAATTCAATATTAGATGAATTAGAATTACCATGGCCCAAATATCAAAAATATTTCAGTTTTAAAATCAATTCCGAGATATCCTTTTTTTTTGACGAGGAAGAAGAGGGCAGATTGGAGGATGATAACTTAGCTCAATTTTTTGAAACAATGGATAAAACATTAAATGTTTTTATTCCCCCTTTTAAAAGAATTGTTTATCAAGTATAACACCGCAATCCTTCATCTGCCCCTGTTGAGCGAGTTTTTAGTATAGCTAACGCTGTATTAACTGCCAAGCGTTCATGCCTATCAGATGAAAATTTTGAAAAGCAATTATTATTAAAAATTAATAAGAAAATTTTTTTATAAATTTATTTTTTTATCGCTCTATTATATTGTATTTATAAAATATTATCAAAATAAAACTATTATTTTTTATCATGGCTAATATATTGTGTTGAAAAATATAAGGCATTTATTTATATTAAATTAAATTTTAAAAAAAATTTATCATAAAATTTTGAACGCATGAACGCGTTCCTTTTTTTGAATTTGAACGTGAACGTTAACGCGTTCGATTTTTGTCAATGAACGTTGAACGCGAACGCGTTCGATTTTTTTAAAAATGTTTACAGCACTAGATCTTTTGAATATTCATAGGCATTTAACGCCAAGCAAGGATAGATAATTGAAAAATAAGCTCAAAGCATACAAAATATAATTATTCCTAAGAAACTTTTTTGTGTATTAATTTATATTCCAACATTTAAATTTTTTATACTTTATATATTTTAAATTCTCAAAAAATTCAAATTTCAATTTTAGGTCATTTAAGTGATTCATATCGTGGGTTATATTCACTTTATATTTTATAATTTACATTTATTTTATAGTTTTTCAATGCCGGTTTATATATATAATTTTTTTAATTCACATTAGTTTAAAATTGTGTATTAAAAAAGTTATTAGTTTTAATAAATTTATGCTTAGTTTTAATTAACAATAATATTTCTTAAAAAATTTTATTATCCCCCCCCCCCCAAACCAAATTCCTGCTTACGCGCCTGTCTTCAGGTATTTTATTATTTTTAAATTTTACTACAAAATTCATAAATATATACATAAAATTCATAACAAGAATAACTAATTGAAATTTCAAAATAAATTTATATAAAAAATGTTAAGATTTGCCTAATTGTTTCTTTACAAATATGCATTTTTGGTAGTATCTCTATAAAAATAAACGGCATTTTGAGAACAATTTAACCTAGTTTAGTGCATAAACGAAATATATTTTTATAAATTATATTTTAATAAAATACATTTTTTAAGTATTTTGCTCAATTCTGCTGAATTACTTATTAATTACCTAAGTCAGTTTTGCACACAAAGAAATCGAGTTATTAACAAAATAAAAAAGATGATGGTCCATTATAGGCGTGAAGTGAGTCAAGCTTTTGGAAACACTAATTCTAAACCTTATACTTAACCATTAGTGCTTAATTAGTTCATTTTATTTCTTTAATATATTTGATAGGTTTAAAGGAGAAAATAAGAAAAAATTACTAAATTGGCATCATGCCAGAGCGGAAAATAAAAAGTTCTAAATATCTGATTTGCATTAATATTTAGAATAAGGCTTTAATCAATTTTGTCAACCACAAAATGCTTGATATCAGTCCTTAGGTACGAAATCAACAAACATCTAGGAGCATTTATTCTGAAATTAAATAAATAATTTGTGTATATTTACGATACGTGCTTTAACACGTTTGATAGATAGTTTAAAGAAATGCATTATTGGCTATATAAGAAAAAATTCCGAATGTTATCATGCCAGAGTTAAAATTATAGCACATCAATTGTTTTTGTTTTTGGCAATAGCAGAAACTAATTGTAAGCGAAATAAAAACAATTACTGCTGAGTTTTAAATATTGGATTTTAAATCATTCATAAATCAATTACGATTCTTTTACCCTGATTCAACATATTTTTGAATCTTATGATATAGATATAATTTGATTTTTTCTGTTTATTTAATGGTATAGCGCCTTTGGGAAGCCTGCAGTTTTTCAAATAGATATACAAATTTCTTATATCTTTCTTAAAAATTTGTGAGGTCCTTCTATTCTTTAACTAGTCTTTACATAAACACTTAAACCAAATAAAATACATATATATTTTTAAAATTCATATATTAATATTTTTTCCACTTTTTGGTTTACACATATTTATTTTGACTTATCTTCTATGAACCGTTCAATTCCCAATGTCACAAAAACATTTCCCTTACTAAGAAAGGTTTATTACACGCCCAAAATAATCTCCTTATAGGTTTTTGCTCATTTTCAGGAAAACTATTAATAAACATTATCTTTTTAAAGACAATGTCCCTACACTTTTACCTATTCAACACTCGAATGAATTGGAATAACTTTTTAATAAGCAAAATATTTCCTCTCCTTTTAAAATATACCCAAAAATGTGAGAAATTTGATTATTATCAAGTTATTTGAGATAATGGGCACTTAAATAGGAATTTGAACTAACACCTTGCTTGGGAAAACTTCCCTATTTTTCCCAATAAGTGTTCACTAAGGCTGATAAAGATTCCTTCAATTCATTGCATTAAGAAAAGGATCCTAAATTTTGATACTCTGGTTTTACACAAGTACGAAGATTTAAATTCTTTCCCTTCTGTTGATCATATCTCGAAATGTAAACTTATCTCTAGAAAGATAAACCTAGGGGATATTAAGGGGCCCTTATTTAAGCCACGTCATCTTATAAAATGGCCCCATCTGATGATAAAACTTTTGCTGATTTATACTAGAGCCTGCTCCATCTGGTCGAGTCTATCCCCAGGTCCCCACTTTTACTTCTCCCCTTCCATTTACCAGTGAAGAAGTCATTAATTCAATAAAAACCTTTAATAGGAGTTCTGCCGGGGGTCTCGATGGCTATCGATTCTGTTATTTTTCAACATTACTTCCCCTTAATAATACTAATATTTGTCCATTCATCAACAATTTAACCTTATTTTATAATAAAATTGTTAATGACAGTAGAGATAGCTCCTATTATCTTAGGGGGACGTTTAATTGCTTTATCAAAGCCTGGTGGGTATATGAGTTATAGCAGTTAGATCCCTTTTCCATATTAGTTGTTAAGTTAATAATAAACCGTATTAAGTTTCAAGGCGTAGATTACCTTGACGATTATCAATTTGGCTTTGAGATCAAGGGGGTTAGCAAGGCTGCCCCTTACTTTCTTCGGATTTATATTGGAAATCCTCTTCCTAATATACTTTTGTGCAAAGTTGATTTAAAATTGCTTTGTATAAGCCTGCCTTCTCCTCGATATTCTTTGTAAGATTTCCTGACTATTTCCATTATATGAATTCCTGTTATGGTCAGAATTCTTTTTTAGTTTTTGGGGACAAGGTTTTGAATTTTGAGGAGGGTATTCAAAGCAGATTCCTTAGGCCCTCTCATCGCCTATGTCTTCATGACTTCGTTTCTCATATGAAGTCCAATATCTTAACCTTAACCTTTGACACCTGGACGACGGAAATCTATCTAGTCCAGTGGCCAGAATTGCAGGCCATATGAATCATAAACTATAGATCTTGTTTTAAATATAAATAAAACAGAAATTAGTGTTTTTTTTATTAAATGGTGATATCAGATAGTTTTAATTATTTTAAAGTTATTGACCGGGGGTCAATCTCCCTTTTAGGATCCCCGTTAAATAGTGCTATCGGCATAAAACAAATCTAGAGAGAGTACCTCTTTTCTTAACCAAATTGGAAGCAATATTGCATAATATTCCCGCCCACCATTCTTTATATTGAATAAGAAAATCGCTATGGCTTCCCAAAATTTTACATTTTTTTAGAATCTCATTTTCATTTTTAACCTTTTTTCCCTTTTAGCCCTAGACATGAATATTAAAAATTTCCTTGTTATCTTAAACATTCATTTTTCCGAGTTTAATTGGACCATACAACTTCCCACGAAGGGTTAAATTAGTTTCTTTATCATCCTTCCTTTCTCCTCATCTTCAATGGGGAGGTTATAACTAAGCTTGTGATGGATATAAAAAGTCTATTTGAAACCTGTGACTTATGGAAAAAAATTTATGCCATTTAGCCCTTTCACAGTTCTCGGCATAAAGAGAATATCTTTACCCCCTCCTGGCTAACTTTAAGATATCGGTTGGAATTAACCCCTCCCTTTAAGACACTCCATTCCTCAAGTACTTTTAACAAAACTCTGACCATTAATAGATTGAAGCTGTCTCTAGTGCCAATCTTAGTCTCTTGCTATTCGACGAGGAAATGACCATAGGATATAGGCTTGGCTGTGAATTATGTCTACCCATAAATGTAAAGGGTGTGGGAAATCTTCGATCCTAATAGCCGACATGGTCAGCTCTTTATATTCTAAAGGATGGTTCAGTCGCTGTACTATAATCTCGAATAAATTAGGGTGCCAACTACCTTAACCTTCTTGAACCTGTCTACTTATCCCTGTCTGATGGGAAAGAGCAGATGTCATAAACATTCCTTGGTTTAAAAGAAAATACATTATTTAGAATTTCATTGTGTCTCCTAATTTTCCTGTAACCCTAATTTTGATCAGATTATTAAAAATTAGAACACCACTTTTCTGATTTTTACTTTATTCCAATAGTTATTTCTACCAATGAACCCCTAGGCTACTATCATTTTTTTAATATTTTAGGTAAAAAAAAATTCCCAAATTAATAGTGACCATGGATACACTTTTAACATGTTATAATCAACTCAAATCGTGTTTTGAGGCAACTATCTTAGTTTCCTCTGATCTCAATGATAGCCATTTTTTTGCGTCTCTCCTCTCTCCATGTTTTTTGTTAAAACAGATTTTTGTTATTTTTAAATTGTTTGCTTAATTATTATTTTTTAAATGTTATTTTAAATAGATTTATATATCAAAATTTCTATTTTTAAAATCATAAAATTTTATTAAATAACTAAATACGCCTAAGTAGTGTTTATTTTTAGATTTTTAAGTTTTTTTGCGCACATTTTTAAATATAAAATCAAATTCCTGATATGATTTTAAAAATAGAAGTAGAAATTTAAGGAGGGCGTTATGTCAATTTAAAAGAAATGAGAGCAAATTTACGTTTAAATATTAATATAAATATATTATGAAAATACAAATTTTACCCACTCATCACGTTTGAATTTTTTAACCAGCCACTATTTTTGTCCTATATAGTTTATTAATTTGAATATTATTTCTAGATTAGCGTAAGCATGGATCTTGTTTCATTATCATTATCTGATTCTGAATTACCATGGCTCAAATTAATAAATATTTTACAGTAACATAATATCTTCAATAAACATATTCCATCCATACCAAATGTATATTGTGTCCAAAAAGTATAATATCAGTTTCAAAATCTTAAAGTTCTATTCTAATTTAAAGATATACTTGATTGCGGGCGCGTAAACGGGGAAATCCCCCCCCCCCACCATTAAATTTGACTGTTTCCATAAATATCATTTTAAGCTAATAAAATTCCACTTCTCCAAGTCAAAATTTTGCTAATTGAATATTTATTTTCCAATATAAAACTTATTTTTTTAAAAATTTTACTAAAATTTCCTTTCCTTGTGAAAATATTAACATTATTTACTTTGTAGAAATTTACAAAAAATTGATTTGGCGGAAAAATGTATATGAACAGGTAAATACAATAAGAATGATTGTATCTAATTGAATTGAAAGCGAAATCATATGATATAATACTAATTAAACCTCGTCAAGCTCCTAGACAATTATTGTGATGTAATATAAATGTTGACTCAACTGAAGAATATTATAAAATATCCATTTTCATCCCATTCTTAGACACTTCTATATTGCAAATAAAAGTAAGGTTTTTAGATAAAAAACAAGTCTTTAGCAATCTTCAAATTTTATTACCTAAAGATTTCTGATGCCACTATTGGTAAAATTAAATATTTGGCAAAATTTTAATACTATGATATTGATATTGATATTGAAATCAATTTAATGAGTGAATTCGAATTGTGGTATAAATATTTATTACGTTGGTTATTTTACCTGTGCACGCTATTGTGTGTTCAATCGGTTAAGGAAACCTTGTCTCAATTTCCAAATATTTTGAAGTTGTTTTATATTCTTGCATATTTGCCTATTACAACATGTACAAATGAAAGGACCTTTTCCAACTTGAGAAGGTTGAAAACTTATTTATAAAATACTAGTTCCGAATCTCGGCTAAATGGGTTAGCTCTGTTAAATATCCACAGAAATTTGGTTCCAACGACGGAAATTCTCGATGAATTGGCAAATTTCCCACGAAAATTAAATCACATTATAATTATAGTATTTAATAAATCTTTGTATAATATTGTATTTTATAAGAAGAAAAATTTGTTTTTAAAATTATTTTCTAGTCAATATTTTATACACACTACAATTAGTATTTTCAATAAAAAATTTTTTATTCTACTTATATTATATGAGAATTCAAGCTGAAGCTAGTATAAGCAAATTTTATAAAAAAAAATGACACTAAGCTTTATTTTTATTTTAAATTTAAAATTTTTTTTATTAAATTAATATACCTAACCTAAAATATTAAAAAATTGGGTTATAACCTTTATTTCTTCTAAAAATATTAATATAATTATTATTGAATTATGAATAATTTAATAGAATAGCTCAAAAATATGACCCCACGGAAGTGTGCGATTTGAGGGCGATGTCCCCCTAAAAAAATTTCCCCCTATAGGAAAATCCTGGATACGCCACTGCTTGATTGTAATATTTATTATTTTATATAATATAACTATAACTATAAGTATAAGTTAATAATTTATTTTAGATTGTTGTATTTTATTATTAAATTATAATGATTAATGTAATAGAAATATAGTAAAAATCAGTAAATAATATATATTTTATAGTATATAGTTATAAAATAGTTAATAACTTTTAGAATTTATTTATTTTTAGTGGATTATTTGAAATTTAACTATTATTTTTAAGTTTTTATCAAGGGTTGCATATTTTAATAGTTGAACACTATTTAAAGTAGTATGAATTTATATATTTTATAAATAACTATATTTTAAATGATAAATAAAATTATATTAAAAATTAATAAGAAATTTTTTTTAAAATAAATTAAAATAATTTTTTATTCACTTAAAACTATTAATTTTATACATGGCTAATATATTGTGTTAAAAAAATATATGGTTATTTATATTAAATTTAATGTAAAAAAAATATGTTCATAATGTTATGTACGAATGTGAACGCGTTTATTTTTTTAGTTCGATTTTTGTAAATGAAGGTTGAACGGAACGCGGTCGATTTTTTTAGATTTATAATTATAATCCTTTTTAAAAAAAATTTTGAATTATAGTCGTTGTTTTAAAAAGTTATTAACCTTTACTAATTTTTCTCTCAAATTATTCCTAATATGATATATTGTTTACATTTTTTGGAGGAGAGAGTGTAGGAGAAAAATTTTTATAAGCTTAAAATGATGTTTAGGAAAACGGGCTAATTTACAATGGGGGAGGAGGGTGGTGATTTTCCCTTCCTCCTCTATTGGTTACGCTCCTGGCCTAGTTCCAACCTGTGTATATTTTCATTATGTTAAAAATAGGGTAACAATTTAGAGATTTTTTACATTTGTTTAAAAAACCTTATAAAATTACAAAAACAATCATATTTTTTTTTGAATAAATTCTTTATATAAAATCAGATTCTCTAATTATCCATAAAGGGTATGTCAGACTCCAAAATAATTAATTTAAAACAATCGATTAAAATATGAATATACCGATCTCCCGATATGCTTAATGTATGACACACTATATTGTGATTCGTATTGCAAACTTGCCTGCCATATGCTAATCCCAAAATTTCTGATTCGCCTTCTAATTTAAACGTTTGATATACCAAAATTATGTTAATACATATCATATCGTCAGGGTTAGTATATCCTAAAATATAAGCAATTGGATTTATTAACATTTTTAAAATAATTTTCCAACCCGATTTTCAATAATTACAGCATATTTCTAGCTTTAATTATTATATCTATATTAATTTATTCTATAATGGTGTCTTAGCATATTTTCTTTTATTAATACTAATCTGTAAACCGATAACTGATATCATTCATAGAGTAGTCGGTGGATTATTAGAATGTTCTCCAAAATTAAGCAAAATACATGAAAATAGAATCTATCAGTTTACCATACTATAATAAAATTAATTTTGTCAAACTTATAATAAAAGTAACAAAAGATGGTGCATGGGCAATCAATTAATCCTGCAATTACTTCATATACCTGATAAAATCTTAAGTCTATCTCGAATATCAGGCAAGATTCTTATTTTATATATCTCCATGAAGTGCGAAAATTGTAGTAGGTTATCCTTATCCTTTAATGTCTTGTAGAGTTCATGATCTTTGTACAATAGTAGGATATCTTTGATATAAAATCCTATATATACATTTAGTTCAGGGAACAATGTTTTGCCAAAAATATGGTCAGCTCCAGATATCAAAATTGAGGTTTCTTTTACCACCATTTCATATAAATAATATTCTCTTTCACTTTCTTTAATGTTAGGCATTCCTTTAATCGTTTCATTTAAGTAATTTGTAAGACTGGGGTCTATTATTATTCGTAGGCCACACGTTTTCTTTTCAAGCGTTTGGTTTTCAGGTAGAGTACTTGAAGTGTTAAGCCTTAGCATAGGATTATCTAGAATTGGGCATCTTTCTTTATATCCCGTTGGAGAATATTGTCTCCTTTTAACAAATTCATCTTTGATAGTTACTAGATCATCCTTGATGTTCATATTCTTATCCAATCCATCTGTCCTTAAATAATAAATAGCAAATGATTCATTTTTGTTATGGAATGATAAATAGTATATTTAATTGTGATAATTTTTTTAATATTGTAAAGATTAGTGAAGAGTATTTGAGTTAATAAAATTTTGTACATATTTTTTAATCGCCTAGACTTCTGGGAGCAATATTATTTATCGTGGTCTTAATAATAAATATAATATATACAGTGGCTTCTCGCTATATTCCAAAAAAAAGTAGCGTACTATTAATTACTTTAAAAAAAGGTAACTAAAACTATTTTTTCCGATATTTTGGAAATTTTTTAAAAATATATTTTAAATATCTCTATTTCCATAAATAAAGAATACTAAAATTTTTAATATATATAATATATTTATCTTTAAATACAACTCAAAAATTTCTAATATATATAATATATTTATCTTTAAATACAACTCAATAATAATAACATTTCCATAATAATTGGAAAAGCATATAACTATTTTTTCTAAAAATTAATTTAGGCGATAAATATCTATAAGCCGTGTCACACTCACAGTATCACAGTCATAGTGTCACAATTTATAATATATACTTAAAAAATCGTTAATTTTTAAAATTATATGTGGCCTAATCTGCAAGAAACGTCGCTTACAAATCTGATGGTTTTGGGTTCGAATCCCAGCAAAGATAATTTTTTTTTCTTAATTCAACTTGGTATATTTTTTCTTCTTAATCCAACTTGGTGGTTCCGTCTTTTGGGATAATTTTTAGGCCCAGCCAAGTTATATTTAAAATAATTAAAATATGGCCTAACCCCTGTACCTGTATCAAAATATATTTTCTTATAATTAGGATCATCTTGAAGAATGATACCTGTATCAAAATATATTTTCTAATAATTAGGATTATCTTGAAGAATAAATCCATATTATGAGAAGATGCAAACTTATTCAAAACTCTGTGGATAACAATTTACCAAGGTAGTGGCGTCGCTATGGAAGGAGAGCAGGGACTCGAGCCCCCTGGAAAATTTGAATAGATAGTCCCCTGAAGCAAAAAATTTTTTTTTAATGGAATCTTAACCTCTTGAACTAAAAATAAATTTTTTTGATTGCCCCCCTTTTCTTTTCTTTTTTACGTTAGGAAAGCTATTTTTTTCTTTTTCAAAAAACAGTTTTGAGTTAAATTTTTAATACAAGTATATTTTTGATATTTTTACAAACTACTATTATTTTAAGATATAATATACCAACTAGAGGTGGTGCGACAGTATATAAAATCTTAATTGTTTCATCATATCATTCTGGTAATTATTTTATAGTTCCAAAATGTTTCATCTAATATGGCATCCTTAGCGTGTAAATAATTCAAGGCTTCAATATATTTGCACAATTATTTCTTCCAAAGATTTTTAGTGTTTTTATTTTATCAATTTATCCAACATTATAAATTCTGATACTAGTTTACATTGTGAGTGTCATGGCTATTACTGCAAATTAACCAACATCTATTATTTGTGTTACTATGTAAATTTAAGATTATTAATACAACGGCTGAGAGCATATGATTGCATATTTTAGATAAACAATAATGGTCAACTGGGTCGTTGATATATTATATATCATTTAAAATGGATGATAATCTTCTAGAAATTTAATATCTCACAATAATTTTCTCGATTACTTATCTAGCTACCATCATGTGATATAAAAGGAAGCTCTAACCACTTAATTGTTTTATGATTTGAATTGGTCGTTTATACTCTCTTTTTCAAGAATTGTTGATTTGGTTTAGGCCTATAAATTTTTCCTTATTAGTCCATTCTATAAAACATTGTCTAAAATGGTAACAGAGTTATATTAGTTTCACTTTTTCAATGTAAGTTGCTAAGAATTATATTATTGCATTATGTGGTTTTTAAAAATTATAATTGACGTATATGTATGAATTTAATCTTTTTTATCACTTGTAATTCTTTAGACGCAAATTTTTTTTATATCAGCAATCGAAAATATTTTATACTGTAATAAATAAATTTTGTATTAAAAAAATTTAATTTTAGAAATGTCTCGTATTGTTTTAATTATTTATATGACAGTTTATTTTGTATGCATAATATAATAAATGAGAAAATTAAAATTCAGAATAATTGTTCAGAGTTAACAAATTTAAAAAAAAGTATAATATATTAATAAAAAATCCGGCCCCCCCATAAAATTTTTTTAGTTGAGCCCCCTGAGATTCTAAAGGCTAGCCACGCCCTTGTACCAAGGAGTGCTTTGCGGCTTCCATTGTAAATAAAAAATCCTTTAAGGAAGGATACAATCCCACAATCTAATAAATATTTGCATTTTATATGATTACTTGCTGATGTCTCACAAGAATTACAAGGAATTAGTATTCTCCTTAATTTGATGATGGATAAATTAAAATAAGCCTATATGAGGATCAAAAATTTACCTTATTTTGATGAGAGTTAATTCCAAAATTTCTATTATTCTTATATTATATTAATGAAGTATATATATATTTATTGCATTCAATATGAACAAATATTTGAAACATGTTTGAATATACTTTTTTTAAATTATATTATTTTCTTTATTTTTTTAATTTTTATTATTTATGTATTCAATAAAAAATTTAATCCTGCTAGATGAGGGTTTTGTATATTGTTATCATGGAAACATATTTTGGATTTGGACTTATTAAGAATGAGCCTTTTAAAATTGGCTTCAAGAAATTGGAAACCAATTATTTTAGGAAGAGCATCACAGATTGTTCCATCATAAAGATACCAAAAATTTATATCCAAATCAAATTTAGATTTAAAATGAATACCAAGGTAAAATAAAAGAGGACCTGCACCTCCCTACTGGATCCTTTCGTCAGAATCTATGACATGTGGGCTGAATAAAGAGTTTTAATGTTAGAGTATTTCTCTAGGCAGTGGCGTATCCAGGATTTTCTTATAGGGGGGGGGAAAATTTTTGGGGGCTTCGCCCCCAAACCCCTTTTACCTGGCCTTCGACCAGCTTTCCCCCGGCCGAAGGCCGGGTCTTATTTAGCTATTCTATTAAATTATGAATAATTTAATAATAATTATATTTCTATTTTTAACTATTATTTACTAATTCGTGCTTATGGATAGGATATTACAAGCCTCTTTTTTATTATTTCAAGTTAGGTATATTATATTTAATAAAGTTTTTTTAAATGTAAAGGTTTTTTTAAATGTAAAGTTGAAATAAAGTGTAATGTCATTTTTTTATAAAATTTGCTTTAAAAACTAGCCTCAGCTTAAATTCTCATACAATATAAGTAGAATATAATTTTTTTATTGAAAATACTAATAGTAGTTTAAAATATTGACGAGAAATAAATTAACAAGTTTTTTTAACTTCTTATCAAATACAAGATTTTTAATTATTTCGTTTGTCGTTGGAACCAAATCTCTGTGATTATTTAACAGAGCTAACCCATTTAGCCGAGATTCAGTACTTCGTAAATATGTTTTCAACCTTCTCAAGTTGGAAAAAGTCCTTTCATTCGTACATGTTATAATAGGCAAACATGCAAGAATATAAAAAAACTTCGAAATATTAGGAAATTGAGCCAAGGTTTCTTTACACCGATTGAGCGCATCAATAGTATGCTCAGGTAAAATAGCTAAACGTATAAATATTTATACCACAATTCGAATTCACTGATTAAATTTATTTCAGTATCAATCTCATAGGAATAAAATTTTTCTAAATATTTAATTTTACCAATAGTGGCATTAGAAAATGAAGAAGGATCTTTGGGTATTAAAACTTGAAGATTGCTAAAGACTTGTTTTTTATCTAAAACCCGTACTTTTATTTGCGATAAAAAAGTATCTAAGAATGGGATGAAAATGGATATTTTATAATATTCTTCAGTTGAGCCAATATTTATTTTCATCTCAATAATGGCCTAGGTGCTAGACGAGGTTTAATTAGTATTATATCATAAAATTTAGCCTTCGATTCAACGTCTACATTCATTCTTATTGTATCTACCTGTTCATGTATATTTTCCGCCAAATCAATAACCTGAACCAAATCTAAATTTGGTTTTTGTATATTTCTACAAAGTAGTGAGCTATAGGAAAATAATTTATTGATGCAACTAGCAGCAATGATAAACTCTGATTGATCAATTGAATTCAATAATGATATCGCTGCTAACGACACATTACTTTTTTTCATGCTCAGCCTTATCTATTAATTATCGTTTGATTTCAATCTCTTTGACTAAATATATTTTCATTTTATTAATAATTTTGAATAATATGTTGGAAAATTGATATACAAATATTTGTAAAATTTTGATTAGTGGGGGGGGGGGAAGGTCTGGGGGGGGGGGGGGGGGGGGGTAAAATTTTTATTAGCTTAAAATGATATTTATGAAAATAGTCAAATTTGCGATGGGGGGGAATTTCCCCCTTTCCCCCCCATTGGTTACGCGCCTGTCTCTAGGAATTTTGAATAAACGCAAATTTGGGATAAAAACAATTTGAAAGCATTTTTAAGTCTACTTTATAATAGCCATGTCAGGAGGAGGATTTTGGATATACTACAAATGGCATGTGAAACTATTTTGCCTTATCTCTTAATACCAAATCCTAATTGATATGTATACTTAATAAGTTAAGACCGGACCCTAGGTGTTGACCCGTGGCAATTATTTTTGCTAATAATCTTCTAAATAGCCCATTGCAATGGAGTGGATACCACCACAGTGTTTGTGAGATAATCAGGTTTGCCCTCATAATTGATTCTAATCTATGACAGAGATCTTTTTTTAAAATGTATTTAGAAAGGTTTTAAAGCATTTAAATGATTTTGATGAATGTAGATTTTATACGAAGTGGGAGAGCAAAAACCATTGCATCTGGATGTGGAAAATTTGTTAAAGAATTAAAATATCATAACTCACAAATCAAATTTTTTTTATTCCATATTTTTCATAATATATTTGGCCTTCTCTCTAAAAATTTATAGAAATCTTGGAAGAATGAATACGGATAATCTATTCCTCTTATTTGACTATTCTGATTCCTCCATCGTCAAATGAAAATAAAATTTATTATTTATCCATAAGGAGAAAATTCTGATTCCCCGTCATTCTTGACGGGCTATCAGCTAGCATAATTATGATTAAGAGAAGAAAAGGATAAGATCAAAAAAATATGTCTGAAAAGAAAATAGTAAAGAAAGACTAGGAAGAAGAAGGAAACAAAGTATGAGGCATGGAAGATCATTCGAAGAAATAAAGCTTAAGTAGTTTGAACGAATAATCGCGGTAACAAGCCTTTGTTGTATAAAAAAGAGATTTCTTAAGCTTATCAGTCTTTTCGCGAATCCATTGCCATATTTTTTTTAAAAAGCATTGAACTTAGCTGCCGAAAGAGTAATAAGAACGGAGCAGACTATATGAATGAGTAAGAATTGACGGAGCTGTATTGGCTAATTCTCAGGGTTTTTGAAACGATAGAAGAATCGAATTGTGATTAGATGGTATGTTCATTGAAGTGTCTCAAACCAGAAGCTGACTCCTTGACCAAGGAATTAAAAATCTATCCGGATATGGATGCAAAAAAATTTAAATTTCGAAAAATGCGAAATAAATATTTATTTTTCCTGAATTTATTTATATAATTTAGTTATTCCTTTTTTTAATATTTTTTTTTAAAACTTTTAACCCTCAACTTTTAAAAATGGTGGATGTGATTTCTGGTCCAAAGAAAATTGGGATTCAAAGGTTTCAGGTCCGGGTTCACATCCCTGTATTATATTAATTGAAAAAATATATATCATAATTTGTAGTCAATATTTCTAGAAATCTCTGAAAAGTAATCAAATAATTTAATACTAAATTTTTTTGGGCAACCTTTAGATATAAATTTGATATAAGTTTAAAAACTCAACAAATTTATAATAATTCTTTTTAAAATGGGTGCCGGACTCTGGATTTTAATGTGTTTAATGATTATACCAATATAAAGTTATTATTCAAATAACAACCTTTTTGCAGGCAAATGCCCCGGTAGAAAGAGTTTAGGGTAAAAAAGTCTTTACAGACAGATGAACTAGAGTACCTTAACCATAAAAATTTGAGTGTTTTATTATTAAAATCAAACATTATTCATAATCATTTAATTATGTATTTTGAGGAATTATTAAAATCTACCTATCATTATTTTAATTATATATTTGTAATAGATGTGATAGAAGTTTAATAAATTATTTAGTTCACTTCTAAATTTGAAGTTTAACAATAAAATTCTAAATTAAGCATTATGCACAATTTACATGAGTATAATCAAAATTGTATCTGTATACATTTGTAAAAATATATCTATATCTAGATATGTTTTAAACGATGTATCTGGATCTAGATCTATTTTTAGACGATGTATCTCTATTTACATCCATTTGAAAAGATCATTTAACAACTCTGTAAATTACTATTAAGAGATAGTAGAAATTTAATTGCTTGGATATTTACACATTAACTTGGGTAGCTGGCACTGCCAATATAATATCAGAAACATGCGTATCAGGGTCTTAATTAGTCTGATTTCTCCAATAGTCTAAAATATTTATATCTTTACTTAACATAAGGTCTATAGAAAAATTAATTAAAATATTTCTAACTCCGATTTTTGTAACATATTTTGCTTGTTATTCTTTTTTAAGAAGATTCTAATAAATCCTCCTCAGGTGAAGTTCCATTCTAGGATTTTGGTGATTGTAGGGAGGGGGGGGGGGTATTTCACTTATTTTTTTATTTTGTATAGTCATTATTTCAAAAATTCTTAAAATTTACTGATTTTTATTTCAAATTCTTCTTTATAGTGATATATTTAGGCCTGTGCGTCAGCAGCATTATAGGCAGCAGCGTTTCTTTTTTAAAAAGATCGGCTAGCAGCCGCAAATCGATTAAGGCCCTGCCACAAAATTCGGCCACGAGACCGCGTAAAATATTTCTAATTTAAAACTTTAATTAATATTATAAAATTATTGGAATCAATTTTAAAATAAATTTATGCTTTGCGCAAATTTTTAATAAAATTATAACTAAAAATTAACGATTTTAAGTTATAATTATCATGTATAAATATTAGACTTATAGGACATTATGATGATCATTTAGAGTTCAGAGTGAGCCCAATTATGGAAAATATACACTCGTTGGGTGTGCTCGTAGCTGAAGGGCAGGACTTTTCTAGATTGAAAGTTTAGGAAGATCCAATACTCTTACTTCCAAAAATCTAAGACATCTTTTATCTTTAAATTATAAGGTGAAAATAATGAATAACACTCTTTTTCTAGACTAGTTATATAGTCTTTTTACTCCAGATTTTTGTGATGAATGGATAGCTAATATCATAAGATAATCTAATTCTGAAGCAGCTTCTGCGGCTTCATATTCGGTTAATTCGTCCGTGTAAGGCAACAGAAAAGTAGCGTTTAGACATAAAAATTGCCCCGGAGTAATATTTTCTACTATAAATATTCATTTATTATGTTTATAGAAGGATCCAAATAAAACAAGAAGAAATGAATAAATGAAAACTAATTTATGTATTTTAAAATACTATCTGAAGATCGGTTATTGGAAATCTATGATCAAATTTAGCGTATTTTGTTTAAGGGATGCTATGGGAGGGCTATAATATTCTTTTACGATTTAATGATTTTTAATTTCGCTACGAAATCAAAAGGATAAATTTATAGTACATCCTTTTTGGAACAGTTTTTTGAAGATTCTAAGAAAATTTCAAAGTTCATGCACCTAGTCCTAATCAGATTTAAATAATTTGAGATCCAGTTTCTCCATTCTATTTAATAGAATATTTATACGATTTTTGTTATTGCCGCTCATACTTTCTAGCATTATTATAACACTATGCCAACGTGTAGACACATTTAATTTTAAGGTTTTATGTTTTTTCTCATATAATTTTTGATTTGCACTATCATCAAACCCAAAACGATCTTCGTAAAATGAATCATTATCATCCAAATCTGAAATATCCGATGTAAATGAATCGAGCAAACGCATTTCCTATTTTCGTATCGATTATATCTTCAAAACCTACAGTTTTAAATCCTAAGGCAACTAGAATTTCTCTCACTTATTAATAAGATTTTCTATTTTATTAATTTTTTTTATTCCAACTACTTACTGTGACTAGATTATGTAATCCATGCCCCAAACATAAATGATGGTCATATTCTCATAGACGAACAATTTTCCTTACATTGGGTCTTGTATCCGTAAATAGTGTTGTTAAATGACTCATTTTAAGCCGATTTTAAAAAATGGCCACTCAATATTTTAGCCAAAAAAATATTGTCTAAGGCTCCAGATTTCGCTAAAAGATGTCTAGACCCTTGATACATCTATGAAGAAGATCTTCAGGCTTGATTAATATTTTTCTGGATAATATAATGAGTTAGCCGTTTTTAAAAATCGGCTCAAATCGAGCCGTTTAACAACACTATCGATAACCATTTGAATTTTCTTAGATTCTAAATTAAATTCATTTTCAACTTTATCTATCTAGGAAAAAATAGTTTCGGCGGTATGTTTTTGAGTGACATGCATAGCCAATATATAAAATGCTATAATAAAATTACTACCTATTTCATAAAAGTAAAGGTAATATAATTTCGCCGTCTATATTTGCCGGCCCACATATCAAAAGTTATAGCAAAAAATAAAATCGCATTTTTTAATAATTTAAAATTATTTATTATTATTTTTCTTATTCATAAATATTATTTTTAATAATAAAAAATATATATCACACCGTCGAATTTTTGCATCGGCGGCGGCGTGTTGAGCGTCAGCACTTTTTTGACGGCGGCGATAGTGTATTGTAGTGGTGCCACTTAGGTCTAGATATATACATTATTTATAGAAGAGGGCTAAGGGAGATGTAAATTTTTTATTAATTTAAAATTTTTATACCTAAAATGAATGAAAAGTTCTTGAATCAGACAGCACTTACAGATCTACAAATATTATTACCGCAGAATCCTTCGGGCTATTTCAAATCTTGAAAGAGAAAAAAATAAATATTTCGCAGATTTTTATTGTGAAGTTCTTAAAGTATCCCATGACGGATTACTAGCTGAATGCAAACTATGTTATAAAAGGTTAAATTTGGTTGATAATGATCCAAAAAATGCTAAAAATGCTAGGCATAATTTCCACATTTTGAAATTATCCTTATATATTAAAATTATTATATATTTTGGCAACTCTACCTATTTGTACCTCTACCAAATCTAATAACATTTTCTTCTTTAACAATAATTCAGAGTTGTTAAAAGGCTCGATTTTAGTCGATTTTAATAAAGGTGAACTTGCCATCTAAATCTCGAGGCTAGGCAATATTTTTCTCACTAAAATAGTAAGTTAGCCATTTTTAAAAATTGGCTCAATCAAGCCGTTTAACAACACTATTGAGAAGTATCATCTCTGAAAATAGAGTCTTAGCCCTTCAATATACATAGAGTTGACACCAAGCACTGATAAAATCATTGGAAAATTAGCTCAATGCCAAGAAAAAATGAATTTCACATTATAAATTTATAAAACTCTTCTTAATTATATTTTTTTCTTCATTTTTAATACACCATATTTTTTTTCATGAATATTTTGTAAATTTCTATACATACAATAATTCTTAAGAATATTTTGCGAGTTATTTTATATTTCCAACATTTTTTAAAAATATAATTTAAATATATATCATAGTTTATTTTTCGAGACATATATTTTATAGTTATTTACTAGCCGATTGTATACTATTTATTTTATCATTAATTTATATTTATATGTATTAGAAATTGTCAATATGTTATAGTCACTATTCCTAATAAATTTCTGAAACTTAAGATATTCTTAAAAAAACTCCTAGAATATTTTTTAAATTTAATTAACTGCCCCCCCCCTCCTTATAGCAAATTCCTGTAAGGCGCCTGGATGATTATATACCCTCAAGCGTTAGGGTTGGGCGATTGTTTAAAGTAATACTAATATTAAGAGTGTTTTTTACACATGGAAATATAAAAGATCAAATCCCATGAAAATTATAGTGTATTTGGAACGTTTATTAAATTTTTAGATATGATTTTTATTTTTATTTAAAAAATAAAAAGGGAAAAATGGTTACAAAAGGTCCTTTAATATTCATACAGATATTTTGAATTGTGAAATGAAACCAAAGCTATTTTGGCGGATGTTGAATAATCAAAATGCAGAACAAGATATTTTTGGAAAGATTTGATAATTATATCTGAAAACATGGCATACAACTTAGTGGGGAAAAAACTTAATAGTGATTCTCCCCCTCAGCCCTAGCTATATCTGCTTATCAAAGAAGTCATTCCTTTTTTTTATAAAATTTTTCTAGTAAATATTTTATTTATTTTTATAAAAATTTTAATTTTATAATAACTTGCAATATATAAATATTTAAATTTAACAATTATTTATAAAAAGAGACATATGTTTCTATATGGTACTAATTATATTGTATTCAATTTTTTTCTTCTATTTCTTAAGGTTAAAATAATATTTTTATATATTTGAAATTCAAATAGATGAAAATATCAAAGAAAATATTCAGTATTACTATACTAAATTAATTAATTTTTGAATTCAATAATATTTAAAAAGTGTATGAAAATGTTGATTATAAAACTTAAATATTTTCTTTTGAAATGTTATTTTTCTTTCAAGTGTAATTAATATTTAATTATTATAGTGTATCGATTAAAAATAAATTTGAAATAAACTTCAAACATAAACATGGAATGGTAAACTCAAAGATTGGTATTTTAATTTTAAAAAATTGCAATTGGAAAATGTTTATAATATTAAAACTCTTATATTATATGCATTCAATTTCGCATATATGATGATCCATACAAGCCCTGAATACAGGGCCGTAGCCATGGGAGGGGGGGGGGAAGACAACCCCCACCCAAAAAAATTTTTAGCCCCCAAATTAAAAAAAAATTTGGTAATTAAATTTTAATACACCATTCACAAATAAATGTAAATGAAAATACAACAAAATTTTTAATAAATATTATTTATTTAATTTATACAAATTAATTAACAAATTGTGAAAACCTGAGCATAATTATTCGTTCTATTTTTTACGGAGAAATCCAAGAAAATTTAATAGAAATTATTGATTTACAATGTCTTTCTGCTGAAAGCATTACTAATAGTATTTTAAAGCAACTTAAAGAATTAAATATTAATTCATCGAATACAATAAGCCAGGCATATGATGTACAAAAGTAATGTCCGGCAGAAATAGAGGAGTTCAAACCCAGCTTCAAAAAATATTAATAAAAAAATGCCTTTAACATTGCTATAACCATAAGTTGCATCTTTTGGTTCAAAATTGATATAATTATATTTTTTATATTCTAATTTTTTAATTTATATAATGCATTGTATAATAGGCGTTTTAACGTATCCTGTAAATATATAGGCCATACTCAACTTTTAGACAAGAGAAGGGTTGGTCTTTAAACATCTCGTATTATTTATAAGAATTTTGAGGCTATTGATGAAGTATTATTTTACTTTTCTAATAGAATTCTTAACTCAGAGGCTTCCACTCGTGATTCAGTCGAAGCGTCTGGTCTTTTATCTAAATGCGTTAATATAAATTACATTATGTTGACTATTTTTATGAGGTATTATTTTAACAGTAGATCCACTAAATAAGTATCCACAGTCACAGTAGACATTAATATAGTGGATGCTAAAAATTGTATTGATTCCACAATTAATATATTAGAAATAAAAGAAGTGATAATTTTTTAATTTGATTGGAATAAAGGCTGAGAAACTTATATCAAAATTTAATCTCACCCCTCTAAAATTATTAAGGGTACGTAAAACATCTAAAAATATTCAAGATTTTTTACTCGATACCAAATTACATTTTGATTGTGAAAAGGACTCAATTGGAGTTCTTTAAAAAATAATTATTATAAAATTATTAATTACTTTATAGATCGCTTTTTAGATATATTTACACATGATGATTACAATTTTCTATCATATTTTAATACAATATTCCCCTTTGATCCTGATTATTTTATATCAGATAAAATGACCATATTAGAATGATTATCAAATTTAAATATAGAAATGGTACATCATGAAATGAAAATAGCACAAGGATTATTAGCTGCAGAAGTTAAAGAAACATAATATTGAAAATAACCCTGAATATTCTGTATAAAAAAATGTCATCTTGCATTTAAAAACGCTACTCAACAGCCAACATCATGTATCAATGAATTTTTTTGAGGCCTCATTCTCTACACCAATGAGAGCCATCGATTACTAGAGAATTGATGAAAGATCGACGTAAACAAAATTTAGTATTGATGGCTTATGGAAAAAAAATAAAACAGAATTTAGCTTTTAATTCATTTATGTTAAAATTTAAAAATGTCGTTTACAAATTTTTAGTAAAATAGCAAAAAATTTCTATGAGTGTCTAACTATTTGTTTCAGAAAAATTTGCCCCCCTAAGGCAGTTGTATTCCCCCCCCACCCCACCCCAGCTAGAAATTTCTGGCTACGGCCCTCCCTGCCTTTATCAGGCCTGCCATTATCGAAATATTAAATAATTAGATCAACTTTTAAAATTATTAATTAAATGAATAAATAATTTGGTATCATTAAATTTTGCAATTATCGCAGGACTAATCCTGATTTTTGGAGGCAGTTCCGAGTTTAACCTAGTTTATGATTTTCTAGATGTATTTACAAAAAAAGTAAGAATTTCAATTTTTAAGTTTAATAGAATAACAATAATAGCATATATTTTTTATATACTTCTTATTAGACTAAAGAAAAGATTCTATTGACAAGTCTTGCTCCTCAAAAGTCGAGAAAATAGACATTTACATTTATAAATTACATTTATTTGCTGAGCATTTAACTTATATGAATCTTACTCCATATATCAAAAAATGGATAGTCTTAGGAATAATGATAAAATTAATTAAAAATTAATCAAATTGGGCTAAGACCATGTATTAGATGTTTTCGAGCGCAAAAAGATAGCAAGCCAAAAAGCGAGAGTTGAAAATTAGCTTTTCTAAAATTTTAGATAATTTTGAGAGTTTACATATTAATTATTCTATCATCTTCTTATTAGTTGTATTAATTACGCATTTCCATGTATTTAATAGATATATTTATATAATATATTTTAAAATATAATCGTTTAGATAAAACATTATGGGACTAATTATAGATGAGACAAATAGATCTCGGACAAAGATTAATATAAAAGCACTAAAGCCATTATATTAAAAAAAATTAAATAAACGAATTATATAAAATATTATTATCATCATTTAAAATATCAACTTTTTATCGTATTTTAAAATGTGAAACTCAATATTTGGTTGTAGTTATGATACTTTATAATTTAGTAGCAATACCTAAAAATAATTAAATTAACATCTTGGGAAAATGTGATACCAAAATAAGATGGATTTGTCACTGTGAAACTGAAAATGATTACAATAGATAATTCTTCACCCTCAAGAGCAGGTTAAGTGATTGTTTAGTAAAGTAATACTAAATTAGCTTTTACATGCAAATAACATCGAACTCATACGAAATTTACCGTCATTGGGAAGCGTCCTCTATGGTATTGTTTACTAGTAGATTATTATTTTTAAATAGAAAAAGAAATTTCTGATATGATTTTATAGAAATATAGTAATAATATGATTTGTGGAAAAACATTTCCATATATGTTAAAAGACATTACGATATAATTATTTTACTTTCCTTAATTATTGTAAAAACTTGTTGAGATAAATATATCCTTCTTAAAAAACTTTTAAAAGTTTGAAAGAAAATGTTGAGAAAAACATTATCTTAAAAAATTTCCGATGCCATCTATTAAGTCACCTCCCTCCAAGAGGAAAATTATATCAATCCTATGCAGAATGGGAATAGGATTAAAAAGATTCACCATAAATTTCAAAATATATCTTGTTGAATTATATACAATTTACCACCGAATTCTTTGCTAATAATGGCTAATGCTCCTATTCATCGAGTTAGGATAAATAGTGAAAATTATCCAAATGTCATATTTTTACCACCCTATCCACCAAAATTAAATCCTATCGGAAATTTTTTCCGTCTTAAAATCAATACCGATCAAATTATCTTAAACCAATTAACAGAATAGAAGTTATTGCAACTGTTAGGCGCATTTTCAGCAGTTATTTTACATATAATTTTTCAGATTTTTATTCTCACACCACAAATTCATTGATAATGGAATTCGATGCATTCCTTTAAATAATTGATTTATAATTGGTATTGTATAATATTTTATATACATAGAATAATTGAATAATAAATGGTTTTTTTTTATTTTGGTCTCTCGAATTGATCATGAAAATAATCTAAACAGATCAGAAGAATGAACTAAAAACCCAAAATTCGATTTCCATTCATGTTTAATAAGAAATTATTCTGATTTTAAATCCTGATATCGAATCTTTAGATAACTAAAAGTAAAATTAAAATTGTAATAATTCTTTATATTTAAAAAAAAGTTATTTTAAAAATCATAGAAAATTTTTTTATAGAATAATTTTTAAAGTTCTCACTTTCACACTTTGTGTCCAAACAAAAAAAAAAACTATATTCGAACTTTTTCACATTTTGAAATTTTCATAACTTTGATGTTAGTCTTCATTAAAGTTTTAAAATTTTTTATTATTCATAAAATTTTTTAAAAATTATATCAAAAATATATTTTTACAATATTACAGGAAGTTATTTAACCATATATGAATGTTTTTTTCATCATGGAAATATGTTACATCCAATCATATTATTGCCAAGGGTTTTATCAATATGAAATGAATTTTCGTCTAGATATAAATAAGGCGTAAAACTATTCTTGATATCACAAATAGATTCAAATATACCAAATCTAGGTTCTCAGGGAAGGTAAGAAAGTTTTACAGCCCTTTTACGGTATTTGAGATGTTTGAAAAATCTATTGATAGAAAAAAAATTAATTATATATTACTTCTGAACGGAATTATTAGCTTAAAAAGAATCTTATTAGGAAAGCCAAATGACGCCTGATACGACTGTTTTAGGAGAAGGATCCTCAAATTCTCCAAAAATATTATGTTATGGGGTTGTATGATGGGAAAAGTTCTATGTGTTTTGTTGAAGGAATTATATATTCAGCCTATCAAGATAATTTTTCAAAGGAGTTCATTGATTTAACGAACGTTTTCGCAAGGGGGTTTTATTTTTCAACAAGACAGTGCCATGTCATACATCAAAATAGACCAAATTATTTTTATAAAAACCATTTGGCTTTACTGGAATGGCCCGCATCAAATCTCTTTTTAAATTCAATAGGAAATGTCTGAGCTTTTATTTAAAAAATAATCATACATCTAAAACAAGTACTGCGATAAATAAATTAAAGTATTCCTAGAAATTCGAAAAGAAAATAATAATACCTTTATTTGACATCTGCCAAAAAGAATTAAGGAGTCATACGCTAAATGCCTCATGATCAAGTATTAAAGCTGAAATGGATAATATTTGGATTTCTCGTAATGTTTAAAAATTATTTTTTAGGCTAGTTTGCCTCTTTATTTATTTATTTAAGGTATTTTTAATTTAACCTAAAAATATGCAATATTATGAAATAAAAAGGTAATTTTTAATAAATAGAAGTCTGTTCTACTCATTTCGTCCATTTTAAATTTCGCCTGCTCTTTGTTTTAAAATTTTTTAACCCGCCAGCCACTCACCTAATGTTTAAAATATTTTCGCCCTCCCTCCCATATTAGATCTCTAATCTGCATATTTAAAAAATTCTAAAATATTTTTAGGCTTGAATTATGTTCATATTGATCGTTTAAAGATAATGGTACAGGAAATCCTCCCCCCCCCCCACTCAATAAATTTTTTAACAAGGAAAATAAATGCATATTTTTTTCAATATCCAAATATGCAACGTGTTGGGTTAGGGGGTGTCCTGACCTGAAACCACACCCCATAATTATGCCGTACATCGCTGAATTGTTATAATAACCTGAGTAGCTAGTGTCGTCAAATAGGAATATATATAAAACAAGATATATAAAATTGGCTACTGATATATTAATCAAAATTGATTGAATAATTTTTAAAACAGTTATCAAAAGATTTAAAGGATTTACAAACGTTTTCAGAGGTTCGGTCCAAGTTCATTTTTGGATGTAAATAATAATAATACTGGTTTAAAGGTACCGTTCAGGGTGGATCTTGGGACAACCACAACCCCGAAATACAGCTTTTCAAATTTAAATCTAGTAAATACAATAATCAATAATTTTATAGCTTAGAAATATAATAAAAAAATTTTAAAATTTATAAATTAATATAAATTAGATTTATAAATATTATGTAATTTGTAAATTATGTGTGTAATAACTTTATATTTCCAATAATTTTGAATAAATATAATTATATTTTATACGCACCTAAATTGTGCTTGATTTATAGTTTCTATAATTAATAAAATATATATTTTTTTTAAGATTAGAGTAGGGACCTTTGTAAAAAGGGGGAAAGTTAATACTTCGCCCTCTCCAAAGTAGAGAAGGTCGGATACAGCAGGTGGGGTAAAAAGGAAAAAAGTTAATAAATTTCTGTTCTTTAAAAATAAATGTCTCAAATTTGGTCAAAAAAAATGTATTTTTACTTTCTACCGTATGTTAATTTAGAAGGGCTTCAAATTCAAAAGATATTGACCAAAAGTAATTTTTTCGCACTTTATCACCAAAATTATTTTTTGGTATTTTTACTTCGAGATGAAAGTATATTCTTTCAAATTTTATAAAATTTATATCTGGGGTTTCTAAAAATTTATAATATCTATGTAGATATAATACTCCCCCCCCCCCCTTTCCCTTAAATAACTAAATAACAAAAAAGGGATATAATATTCGAAGTTATAATAAATTATTTAAATATTTTAAAAAAATTAAAAGGAATAAAAAAAACAAATAAAATAGAGTTTGTTATCTACCTTCAAAGTTAAAAAGTAATAAAGAAAAGAATGGTCATAGTGTATAACTGATCGTATGAGCACATTTTAGTTACATTAGAATAAATTACCCATTTTAATTACTATATCTTTATTTAGAGACATAATTTATATTGATTTCAACATTAAAAGTAAAATATTTTATGTTTTGCAGTTTAAATTTAATATTTGCTATTTCACCCCGAATGAGTATTATACCTAAAACAAATTAGTCGTTACTCGCTATTTGATTCCATTTTATTCACTCGTATTTTACGAATACGAATAACAAAATTATTCGATTTGAATAAGGAAAATATATTATCTTTTATCTATTATTTGATCAAATTATTCGTATAATTTAAAATTATTCATATTATTCAAAATAATAAGCCAATATTCAATTATTTGTAAATATTCAAATGATTACGAATACGAATAAGAAATTCTTCAAATTGTACCAATTGATACAATTATTCGATTCGAAAAATTGAGTAGAATAATGCAAATATTTGATTCGATTCATATTTTTATAGGTATAATACACCTATCACACAGGGCCGTTGGCAGTGGCGTAGGCATGGGCCCCCCCCTCCTCCCCATGAAAAATTAAAAAAAAAAAATTTTTTTAAATTTATTTTTTAAAATTTTTTAATTTTAATTTAATAAATTCTTAATAAACGCTTGATTTTTATGTTTTAAATTTATTATAAATAATAATAGATATACACATTTGATTATTTTTATATTTATTGGTTTGCAGCTATTTCACACCACCCAAGAAAGGAAGTTATTTATTCAAACGTATCATGATATTGATTTAAAAATCAAAAAAAAAACTAAAAAGATTTTGTCCGACCGGATTCATCGAAAGACAAGAGTCGGTAAAACTCTTTATTGAAATATATGATGTTGTCTTTGCAGCACTAGAATTTTATATATCAAGCAAGGAAAAAGATTCAGCAGATGCCGAAAATCTTTTGCAGGCTATTATTAAGCCAGTTTTTAATTTCAATTAAATATGTTTATTTTTTATTTAATTATACATATGATTTTAGCAAAATGATACTAAAAATTGATTTGGATTTAAGGGGGATTATGAATAGAGCAAAGGATATTGTTGAAATATCAACAAATATCAGAGAGAATGTGGATGAAAAATTTCATGAAATATATGAAAAAGTAAAGGAGATTGCTAATATGTTGGAATTGAAATTTTTAAACCTAGAGTAGTCTCTAGACAATCCAATCGATCAAATATTGATGCATCTACGATTGAGGATTTTTATAAAATAAACATTTTTATTCCCCTTATTGATACATTTTTATTTCAATTAAAAGAAAGATTTATTAGTCATAATTATATTTTAAAAAGCTTTTATTTTCTTTTGCCGGTTGAGTCTAAACTGTTGATTACACTTGAAACACGAGAGGATATTAAAAAAATCTCAGAGTTTTATGCTGATGATTTAGTAGGTCAATATGATAAGTTACTTTGTGATGTCAAATTTTGGTATAAAAATCTTGACAGAATAGGGTATTCTTTGAGACCAAAAAATGCTCTGCAGGCCCTTTCCATGTGTAATTGCATTTTAGTCCCTGCCTAATATCAAAACATTATTAATTATTTTAGCTACCTTGCCAATTAGTACCTGCATTAATGAAAGGTCTTTTTCAACTTTAAAAAGGTTAGAAACCTATTTAGGAAACACAACCGGTAAAAAACGTTTAAATGGATTACCCCTATTGAATATAAACAAGGAGATTATTTTAGATAAAAATTTGATTCTAGATGAATTAGCAAAATCTCTGAGAAAAGTTGATCTCTCTTTTTAAATTCAAATCAAAAAATAGCAATAAAATTTTATTAGTTTTAATATATAATCAACTTTTTTTTGTAAAAAAAGTATTATTTATAAGATAATATCATCAAATTTTTTTAAATACCATTATTTGCATAAGAATTACACATATTTTATATAATTGTAAAAAATTACTTTTTTTAAAATAGAGTCTTTATACATTATAATTTTTAATATTAAAATCTGTATTATATAAAATATCAACATTTTGAAAATATTTTAATTAATAAAAATATATACATGATTAAATAAAGGAATGTAAAATATATAATAAAATACCCTAAAATTTTGTTATATGAAAATATAAAACAATTTTAATAAATCCAAAAATATAAGCAATTAAGCGTTCAAAAAAAAGGAGGTTTGGGGGGCGAAGCCCCCCCCCAAAAAAAAAAAAATTTTTAAAACCCCCCCATGATAAAATCCTGGCTACGCCACTGGCCGTTGGTAAATAACAAAAAACATAACTTTACTAAATTCTAGATAGCATCTGCACTATTATAAGTAGGAAGCACCATTTTTAAAATTTTATATTATAATTATGAGGATATCGAATGATAAAACTAGTTTAATCACATACCTAAATCAGAGATCTTCATAACCCGGGTCTGGAATTTTAAAAATTTTCTTAATGGGCTTGGGCCTAAAATTATTAAATTTAAATTTCGATTATTTAAAACAGTTGCTAGTTTAAAGAAATATTGCCTTTTTTCCTTCTAATATTAATAAATTTTAGTATTGTAAACAAAATGATTGCCTAAATATATTTAAATTTTATTTTCATTAAATAAAAAAAAATTAAATTTTTGAAAATGGGCATGGGTCGGATTTGGGAAATTTTTTTGAAACATATCATGGGCTTGGGCCGAACTTGGGAATTTTTTTAACATTAGATATGTGCCAAAACGGGCTTGGCTTGGGCCTAAAACAAATTTACTGCGGGCCTGGGCCGGGCTTGGTCAAAAAATTAAGGCCCATTAAGGTCTCTAATCTAAATACAAATTTTATCCCAAAAAAAGCAAAACACTTACCATATAGCATATATTAAAATGGAATATTTAGATATTAGTTAATCTATAAGTGTGGCCATTTATTAAGAGGATGAATAAATTTTGGATGCATTTCCTCTCCTAGATTTTATTAAGGTTTTTATGCCAGATTTTTAAAGTTTTAAAGCCCTTGACCGAGTTATATTTTATTAAAAATAATTTTGGCGTACCTTTTTTAAATTGTTTTTTCTTAATTTTTTAAAATTATAATATTTATTAAAAATTTATTAACTTATATGTATTATTATTATTTTAATTATTGTTTATAATGACATATTGTATTCATTATTGAGGCAGGTGGAATGTTAGAGGATGATTCTTAGCTTGAGATGATATTTAAAAAAACTTGTAAATTTTCCAGAAAGAATTTCGCACGCCCTCCTCAGTTGGAAACGTCTATGTGTTAACGTAATACCGGAATAAAACCTGCTAGATAAAAACTCGATCAAATAAACGGAAGAAAAACCTTATGGAAAAAAAAACGAAGGAAAATGAAATTTAAGGTTATAAAAAGGTAATACAGGAAAAAAAGCTTTGGAATAAAAAACTGTGGAAAAAAATTTCTCAAGCAATAATCGGAAAATATCTTTAATATTTTTAAAAGAAATGAAATGAAATATAACAGTGCGATTAATTGATTTAAGGCGCGTCCAAAGTCAATCAATTATTTATCGAAATTTGCGAAATCGAGTTTGGGTCAATTTTTAATAATTGATATGAGATCAAGTTTCGATATAATTTTTTCAAAATGTCATTCTATAATAGCGGAAGTGTGATTACATAGTTCCTAAAAAAACATAATTGCTCTTAATAATTTATATTTTTTATTAGAAAATATAATTATTTGGATTCTGATATGATGGCTCTGTTTTTCCCGCCTATATATTTAAGAATTTAAATTCCATTTGACATATGTCGAAGGGAGGAGATAACGATTTCTACTTTATATGTCTTGAGAGCAGCTTTGGCAAATTTGAAGGATTCTGGAGATTCTGCTACTTCTACCATGACTAGTGCTATTCTTCTTAGAATAGAAAATTTTGATTTTATTTTAAAACCTTGTGTTTTGGATAAAATATTGTTGATAACAAGCTTGACTTGTACAAATTGTAAATCATTTCGAAGGATATAGGATTTGCAATAAACTCAATTCAATTGGCGAAAGATTGGCTGATTGATGTGAGAAGTAAAATTTAAATAATTGTCTTGAATTATTTTTTAATCCTAATAAATTGATAAAAACACTGAATTTGTAAATTTCTTTTAAAAGACACAATATTTAAGGGGAGAAATCTACCTTTTGATTTTGAAAGTTTTAGACTTCAAACATTACTATCCAAAAAGGAGAGGTGTATATATATATACTTTAATTATTAAATATAATATTTTATTTTATTTTAGCTATAAAACCAGTTTATATTTGATCATTATGCAGTTTAATGAAAGACTCAATGATGAATCGATGAAATATCGAAATCAAACATTATTTTTTACCATGGCGGAAAAGACATTCGTTAATGATGATATTGAAGATATCTGTGAATTTTACCATTTAAATTCAAGTCAAGTTTTTGGAAAAATGTCTTAGTTTCGAAATATTTATATTATGGCTAAAACGAGATGTAATTATTAAACATGGCCTGGAAGTTAAAGAATAAAGATTTGTCAGATTCTAAGAATTGTAAATTTATTTTATTAAAATATTTATATTAATACATTATTTAGCTCTTCTGATAATGATAATGATCGAGACTTATGATTCAGACTGGAATTTGTTTATTTTACCTTATAGTTTACTTTAAAATTTTTCTGCTTTCCTTAATTTATTAATTTACAAAAATATTTATTAACTACCTCATGTACTACCAAAAGGGGTGTCAAAAAAGAATGCACTGTTTTTCGGAGGGGGGAGGGGGTACTTTTTAAGGGATGGGGGATACTACTCCCATCGCTCAGAAAGTGTAGGGGCCACTGATCCCCAGTCTCCCCTATTTTTATTTAGTCAATATTATATAAATTTCAAATCATAATTTTTCTTTTTTTAAAATAGAATTGATAAATAAAGTAAATTTTGCAAAAAATTGATAGAAAGCAAGTTTTCGCGAAGGAAATGATAGAATAGAATTTACATTAATACTTTCTAATAAAATAATAAAAAAATAATAATTAGCTAATTTATAAAATGATGAGGTTATGTAAAACTAAAAAATAGCCAGAAATCTAATTTAATTGTAAATATTATTTAAAAAAATCGCTAAAATATATTTAGAGACTATATAAAAAGATGTTTAATCAATAATGCTTTCAAATTAAGCTCAAGAGGTTAGAGGTGTTATTAAAAACTTCGATGTTTAAATGAAAGTGTCATTTTTAAAAAAAGTGAAAAACACATAAGGAAAAAAAACTTTTATCAATACATTATTTGAAACGTAAAATGAAAACGCTTCAATTTGTTGGCTCTATAAAATATAATATTAAATTTACCTTTTAGAAACCTAATAATTTTTGAAAATTAAATTAGTCTTACTAGCCGCCCGAGTATTTTTTTAAAATTTATGTGCGATTCCACCCTGCCAATATTTTAAAAAAAAACTATGACCCAAGTCTATTCGACACGATTTAGGTCGAGTCGGACATAATCTATTCTATGCCGTTACTATTTGCGGCCTTGTCTATTAGATATCATAATGAATAGGTTTTAAGTAGCTTACTGAAAAATTAAATGTTTTTCGGCTAGACTCAAAAATGTTTGGCCCAACCCGTAACATCTCTTGTCTGTTCTACCAAAAATTTGGTAAGATTCCTGGTCTGGCAGATATAATTTTTTGCGAAGGAAAAATCATAAATTTGTATTCGAAGTCTAAAAAAATTTACAATATTTTGAATAGAGATGGCGCGGAACTGAGTTTTTATTCACGACGCGCCCACAAATGTTTACACCAAAAGAAATTCACGCCAATTCCCGCCTTATGTTCACTATTTTTTAGCCCGAACTGCCCATTAAAGAAAGGTAAAGATTTTGATCACGCCCATCACGCCCGAAAATTTCATGGGTTATATTTATAATTTTATAGAGAAATAAAATCATCTACATATTTTTGTAGTAATTAAGAAATCACTAAACAAGCCACATTTATAAATCGGTATCAGGGTCAATTCGGCGCGGAAAATTCGGCGCATGACAATTCGGCGCGGCAACAATTCAGCGCGTATCTATTACAGTTGCAATTTATTATATATTACTTAGTATAAAAAAATAAGGATGATTAAATAGAAATCATTTTGAATTTTGGTCCTATTAATTATTTCTCCATATTTATTTTTACAAAAATCTCAATTTTATTTACTAAATGTGTAATATCAAAAAAAATTAACAACCAATATTTATACCTATTTCTTTGGTTGACCAATTTACCACATAAGATATGTTGATTAATAGCAAATGTTATGTAAGCCGAAATTTTGAAGAAAGAAAGAAAAAGAAAGGTTTGGACCTCTATCTCGAATCTTACATATTATTTTGGCTGGAATTTAAACCTACCGTTTTTAAAAATCCAGCCATGATCCAAAAAAAATCAAATTAAGACTGAATCATTTTTAGATTTATTAAAAATCCTTAAATTCTATTAATCCTTTTTAAAAAAAACATTATACTTAGGCTAATTTTTTCTATTATATAAATCAAAAATTAAATGTGTAATATCAAAAAAAATTAACAACCAATATTTATACCTATTTCTTTGGTTGACCAATTTATCACATAAGATATGTTGATTAGTAGTCAATGTTATGTAAACCGAGATTTTGGGTATATTATTTTTTTAAACTTTTATAATTTTATTTATTTTTTTTATTATCTAAAATTAGGCGTGAAAAGGGGATTTAAGATTTAACATTATAGTACTTATCAGGGGGGGGGGGGGGATATTTTGGGTCTATTTTTAAAAAACGGTTGATTAAGATTGTAGTTAAAATAATATATAAGATTAGAGATAGAGGTCAAATCTTTCTTTTTCTTTTTTCCTTCTATGCGCAAAATCTCCAGGCTTACATAATATTGGCTACTATTCAACATACCTTATAATGTAGTAAAATGGTCCATTTTATTTTTTTCGATATACATTTAGTAAATAAAATTGAGATTTTTGTAAAAATAAATATGGATAAATAATTAATAGGACCAACATTCAAAATGATTTATATTTAATCATCCTTATTTTTTTATTCTAAGTAATATATAATTAATTGCAACTGTAATAGATACGCGCTGAATTGTGGCCGCACCGAAATGACGCTGCGCTGAATTGACGTTGCGCTGAATTGTCGCCGCGCCGAATTGAAGTTGCGCTGAATTGTCGCCGCGCCGAATTGTCGTGCGCCGAATTTTCCGCGCCGAATTGACGTGGAACCTTATAAATCATAATCTTTATTTAAAGGATGAAAAATTTCAATATTTTTTTATCTTAGTTGCATTCGTCTTTCCTATAGTAAATGATTAATGGCTATAGGAATGGCTGGGGGTTTTACTGCTACTTTTTAGAAAAAAAAAAGATTCATTCAAGGGCATCAGTTTGGTTACGGTTCAATATGCAAAAAAATATAATAGTTACGGTTCAGTTATGGTTCTTAAGAAAAAATTTATAAAGGTTAATTACGATTTGAAATTTTTTTCTAAATTATTTTTATTGAAGCAACACCATCGTATAATGATTTTAATTATAAATATTATTTATTAAAATTTTTGCCATCACTTTAAGTTAATGATATTGTTTATTTATAAAATATTTGAAATCAATTTTTTTTATTATAAGTATCTTTGATTAATATATAAAAAAATAAATAAGAAAACTCATTTCTATATATATTATTTGAACCTATAAGTAATATATTTTCTAAAATAAGTGGATTCAAATTTGTTCGTTGTGGCGATAACACAAATTTTAGTTCCAAAAAAGCCATTTTAACAGAAACTTGTTTTGCGGGAACCGAAAGTACTATAAGAGCAAGTTTGTATAATTTTGGATATTCAAATTTCTTTGATTCCCAATATATAAAAACTATGATTTTTTTAGATTTATTAAATACAACTCAATCAAAAATTGGTTATTTAGATATTTTTTTCATACTAAAATATAGGAAATAGGAATGCTCTAATACTAATGAAGCAGTTAAATGATTATAGATCAATTTAAGTCATAGTGAAAAATTAATATATATCTCTATGGATATTAAACATATTCTGATCATTTAATAATTACAATAAAAGAAGCAGATATGGTATAATATGTAATACACCACAAGAAAAAGAATGTAGGAAAATGTAAATTTATTTATTTTATTTTGGCTGAAATCGGTTCAACCCGGTTTAACCTTTTTTATAAAGGTTCTTTTTACTCCTTCAAAAAATAATTACATCGGTTAATTACGGTTACGGTTCAGATATTTATAAAGGTTCATAACGGTTTAGCGGTTCATTCTGGTTCACTCCGGGTCCCTGTTGAAAATTGACAAAATTTGAAAACTTTAATAAAATCATTAATTGGCTTTTTATGTAAAATAAAAAGGTTTGAAATTGAAAAATTCTGATAGTTTATTTTTTATTAAATTTGCGAAGTCTCAGAAGAAAAAAATAATGATGTTATAAAATATGTAAAAGAGGTTGGGTTTTCAAAGATATTACTTTTTTAATTATCCGTGATCAAAATTTATATTCACGCCCAATCACGTTGGGTATTTTTTGAAAAAGTCGGTCATGCCCTTACATCGTTTGAACTTCAAAATTCATTTAAACTCAAGCGGTGGCCTGATGAGTCATGGATATTTTTACGATCCACGACGCCCACCTCTAATTCCGGGCTAGTTAGGCCAGAAATATCTTACACAAATTCCTCCGCCAAAAGATATTTGCACAAGTTACTAAGTTCGGCCTAAAAATAAGCTAGCCTATTCGATGATCTGACTTTCATGCGGAGTTGTCCTTGCAGATCTCTGATGTCCATCGATATAGTATTTGCCGAAAATTAGTTAAAATTTCCTTTAAAAAATATTTTAATTTTTTATATCTTCCAAATTGAGTTTTAATATTAGTAATTTATTATGCGTTATTCACCATAACCAATAATTTATCAAACACATATTTTTTTTAATTAAGGAAGATTAAAAATGTAAATTTTGACTTTAAATATAAACAGACTTATTCGGAAGACTTTCTTTTCTATAAATTTTTTTTCCCCTATTTTTTAATCTTAAGTTTTATTTCCGCAAGTTTTCTTTAATTTATTGGTGGAGTTTTTTCCGGGCTTTTTTTTAATACCTTTGTATTTAATTAAATGTAATGTGATATAACATCTAAATCTCAATTTTATTGTCCGATTTTTGCCGATTAGAATCTAGCCCCCCCCCACCTGCACTGTCTATTTGTATAGTAATAATGTCCCTTCGCTCCATATTTTAGATAACGGGTATAGGACATAGCTTCTGTTTGAGAAATAACTTTTTTTGATAAATTTAATACTAATTATTTTTATATGGCTTTTAAATTAAAATATTTATCGTCAATCAAATATTTGATAAGATAAATATTGAATGTTGTAATCAAAAATTTTTTATCAAAAGTTTAAATAATATTGTTTATTTTTTATTATATTTAAACATCAAAGAAGGCATTGGCATTTATAATTAGTTTTTAAGAAATGTTTAAGAATATTATATGACTATTTTATTTCGTGATAAATAATTTTAAAAATTTTTAAAAAAAATATATATACATAACCAAACTACGACACTCTGTGGCTTTAGTAATATGGGAGGAATGACAGAATTTTATTTATTGGATATGATTAGAAAAATTAATTGGGATCTCAGGCCAAATTGCATTAACCCAGTTCGATCAACTATTGATTGTAATTCCACTTATTTGAAATATGATATGGACGATGGCAATATATTATCATATAAACCATATCGACAAAGTTTATTTAATCGATTTTATTGCGAAAAAAATGAAATTAAAAATTTATCATCATTCCAGCGGCAGCTCGCATATACGAATTTTGAAAATAAAGTTCAAATTAAAAGACCTATATCGACATCTAGGAATATTTTGAATTTATCGATAAATGAGAGTAGTATAGCAGAAGAACAAGAAAGCGAAGTGTCAAATAAAGAAATAACCTTATCTAAGCCTCCTTTTTCTTATATTGCAATGATAGTTATGGCGATAAAAAATTCCCCAAACCATAAAATAACTCTCAACGGTATATATCAATATATAATGGAAAATTTTCCTTATTATAGATCAGGTCCCAATAAAGGCTGGCAAAATTCAATAAGACACAATTTGAGCTTGAATAACTGTTTCCGAAAAATTAGGAGGAAAAAGATGCATTATAAAGGCAAAAAAATCTACGAATCCTACAAAGGCGATGATATCAAAGATATTTTTATGCATGTGAGTAATAATAAGATAAATCAAGGATCAAACTCCAAAAAACCAAGGGTTGGGGGTAATAAAGGAAGCTATTGGACATTAGCACCAAACTGCGAAGATATGTTTGAAAACGAAAATTATAGAAGACGTAAAAGACGCACTAAGTTAAAATGTGAAATTAAGAATAATAGTAATGGTGATGTTCATTATAAAAAATCGAGGATTAAACTTAAATTTATAGTAAATCATGCATCCCAAAACAAAATAGTCTTACATAACAATAACAACTTAGAAGATGATCAAAAAAATGAGGATGTGTTATTTACAGGTAAATGTTGCTCTAGTAAACATAATATTAATGAATACGTGAGTGTCCACGATAGATTTAAATTTAATCCATACCATTTCAATGAAAAGGAATCGTTTAAAATTTCAAATTCACAACTATTAAATTCGGAGAATAAGATTCCACAGGAAACAATAAGAAAAACGGCTATATATTTGGATGAGTATAATAGTGGAAACAGTGTAAGGTCTAAATTTTCAATCGATTTTTTACTCAAAAATTAGTTCATCAAAATTAAAATTTATATAAATAATAATATCTGTAGACAAATTGTTTCCTTGACCTTATTAGATATTATATATTTATCATATAGAATATATTATGTAGTTCATAATAATGTACTATTTATAAAATAGTCTAAATATTTTTCTATTATGAAGCTTTAGCGGTATTTAGCCAATTTTTCACCATAGAGCACCTTTTTAACCTAAAGGATCTAATTTTATCAAATATATTTCAGCATGCGTACAATGCCTAGGGCAGTGGCGTATCCAGGATTTTCTTATAGGGGGGAAAAAATTTTTGGGGGCTTCGCCCCCAAACCCCTTTTACCTGGCCTTCGGCCAGCTTTCCCCCGGCCGAAGGCCGGGTCTTATTTAGCTATTCTATTAAATTATGAATAATTTAATAATAATTATATTTCTATTTTTAACTATTATTTACTAATTCGTGCTTATGGATAGGATATTACAAGCCTCTTTTTTATTATTTCAAGTTAGGTATATTATATTTAATAAAGTTTTTTTAAATGTAAAGTTGAAATAAAGTGTAATGTCATTTTTTTTATAAAATTTGCTTTAAAAACTAGCCTCAGCTTAAATTCTCATACAATATAAGTAGAATATAATTTTTTTATTGAAAATACTAATAGTAGTGTGTTTAATAATTAAATTAACAAGTTTTTTTAACTTTTTATCAAATACAAGATTTTTAATTATTTCGTTTGTCGTTGGAACCAAATCTTTGTGTATATTTAACAGAGCTAACCCATTTAGCCGAGATTCAGTACTTAGTAAATATGTTTTCAACCTTCTCAAGTTGGAAATCCTTTCATTCGTACATGTTGTAATAGGCAAACATGCAAGAATATAAAACAACTTCGAAATATTAGGAAATTGAGCTAAGGTTTTTTTACACCGATTGAGCGCATCAATAGCATGCTCAGATAAAATAGCTAAACGTATAAATATTTATACCACAATTCGAATTCACTGATTAAATTTATTTCAGTATCAATCTCATAGGAATAAAATTTTTCTAAATATTTAATTATACCAATAGTGCCATTAGAAAATGAAGAAGGATCTTTGGGTAATAAAACTTGAAGATTGCTAAAGACTTATTTTTTATCTAAAACCCGTACTTTTATTTGCAATAAAAAAGTATCTAAGAATGGGATGAAAATGGATATTTTAATTCTTCAGTTGAGCCAATATTTATTTACATCTCAATAATGGCCTAGGTGCTAGACGAGGGTTAATTAGTGTTATATCATAAAATTTGCCTTCGATTCAACGTCTAGATAAATATTATGAAAATATTTATCTACATTCATTCTTATTGTATCTACCTGTTCATGTATATTTTCAGCCAAATCAATAACCTGAACCAAATCTAAATTTGGTTTTTGTAAATTTCTACAAAGTAGTGAGCTAAAAATAATTTATTGATGCAACTAGCAGCAATGATAAACTCTGATTGATCAATTGAATTCAATAATGATATCGCTTCTGACGACACATTACTTTTTTTCATGCTCAGCCTTATTTATAAATTATTGATTTCAATCTCATTGACTAAATATTTTTCCATTTTATTAATATTTTTGAATAATATGTTGGAAAATTGATATTCAAATATTTGTAAAATTTTGATTGGTAAGAGGGGGGGGGGGGGTAAAATTTTTATTAGCTTAAAATGATATTTATGAAAATAGTCAAATTTGCAATGGGGGGGGGGGGAATTTCCCCCTTTCCCCCCATTGGTTACGCGCCTGGCCTAGGGTATCTATGTCCTGTCGGGCCCTAAAAGGCAAACCTATTTTATATACTTTGTCATTTTTAATCACAAATGTATCATTTTTGTTTCTTTTATTACTTTTATAGCATAGGTTTAGATATTTAAAAAAATTTAACTTTTTTTCAAAATTTTAGATTATCTAGGAAAACTTTTTTGGAAACTAAAGGGTAGACTGTTGCGGGAATTATTTGTAATATATGTTAAAACTCATAATTGCAATAGTTGTAGAACAGTTTTGATAATCTGGGTCTTCATATTCTAGTTTGCTCAAAAGTCTTTTATTGACATATCTGTCATGACGGAATGATTTTCATTCTTTACTAATCACTGAATTGAGATAAGTTTTCAAATTGTTAAAATTCCCCAACCTTTTTCTCGTGGACCGTAATAACCGCGATGATACTATCTAAGTGGGAAGAGGAAAAAGCTTGAGATGTTTTCTGTCTAAATATTTAGCCCTGTTCTTAAACAGGTGTGTAATCAATAAATGCTCCAATTTACCTCATAAAAAATATGCTAGATAGCACCTTGGCCATATAGCTGCATTTAATAAGCTTAAAACAAAACTTTTTCAGGAAATCCGCTTTAATTTCATTTAAATTTAAAACAAAGAGTCCAATGAAACTCAAAGAAGAGTTCCCTTTGCCATCCACGCACACACTTTTAATTGTGTATGAAAATATAAAATCATTGATTAATAGTTATAGTTATTATAAAATATTATTTATAGCAGAGTTATTAAGGAGCGGCACTAAATCAGGAGCGGGAGCGGGAGCTGGTTCCTTTTAGGGCTGGAGTGGAGAAGTGTCGCTCAACCGCTCTTTTAAATTTAATGTATAAATTAAATTATTTTTTAAATATTAATATATTATTTATTTGTTAATTAAAATTCAAAAAAATGAAATTTTATTTTATTTAAATTTATGCAATATTAAATGTTGACCCGAATTTTATATATCTAATTAGTTAAAATAATAAACAATCAAGTTTTTCTTTCTTTTTATATTGAAAATTTCTTGGAAAATCTTGTGAGTCAAATTAATATTCATTTTATAGATATGATAAAAAAAATAGTTTTTTTTATTATTGATCCAGACATCATAGAAGAAGAAATCGAAATAAAAAATAAATTATCTATTTAAATAACTTTCAAATGTTTAATGATAAAAATATTTTTGCGGCTATTATCCATCTTGCATTCAAATTAAATTGGGAATGATAAAAAATGCACAAAATACGGAATATAAATTAATTAATTTTTTAAGAAAACAAATTCCTAATGAAAAATAGCTACTAGTTTACGGAAACCCTGCAATGATTTGGAATATTTTTTTGGATTCCATGAAATTGATCATCAGGAAGATAATATAATTGGACAAATATTTTTTAAATAATGATATCAAAATAAAATTACTACTTTTGATAAATTTCCTGAATTAAAAAATATTTTTATAAAACAATACCCCGCTTCTCTCTAGCTCCTGTTGAGCGCCTGTTTAGTATTGCTAAACAGGTTTTAGAGCAGATGCGTGGATGTTTGTTATTCAAATTTAGAAAATTTATTACTTTTAAAAGCTAATTAAAAGATTATAAATATTTTGATATATCATTTAATATAAATAAAACTTTTTGATAAAAATATGATTTTGTTTTGTGTACTTTCTAAAAAAAATGAAAATCAAAGGAACGGCTATGAAGTGGCACTCCATTGCTTGGACGGAAACTAGATTCTTTTGAGAAGGTAAGAGCGGGAGCTAGCCATAGCATTAACAACTCTGATTTATAAATAATGTTAATGTTATATAAATTTAAAAATTAAATTGAATGATCCTTTTACAAATATAAAAAAATATGAAAAAATTATAAACAGTAACTTCTCGTCAAATTGGTATGAAAATGACAGTTTTGTGACTGAGAACCACGACTTTCAAAAGTAGCAAGCTAACGTAATTTTACTTTTTCAAAAAAATGTAGGGAGGTCGGAGCCAAAAAATTGGCTTAGGCTCAAGCCGGCTTAAAAGTTGGCTCAAGCCGGCTCAGGAGTTGGCTCAAGCCGGCTCAGGAGTTGGCTCAAGCCGGCTCAAAAGTTGGCTCAAGCCGGCTCAGGAGTTGGCTCGAGTCTAATTTTGAGCCAAAATTTATTAATTTAAATATTTTAAAAGAATATAATAAAAAAAATTTTTATTACAATTTATTAGTATAATTTTCATGTCATGCCCAAAATTTTAAGCAAAAAAATCTTTTGAAAAAGATTTTTGAACATTTGATAAGAATTTTAAATTTTCTTTGTAATTGAGGAAATTTTTTGAGAATTTTATTATAAATAAACAATCTTTTATAGTTTTTTTTTTTATATCTTTGTAAAATTATCTATTTTTATGTATATTAAAAGAATTGGTTTTTTCTAAATTACTTTTTTAAAAATATTTATTTGCTAACATGTTTAAATAAAACTTCAGTAAAGATGAACTCTATATAAATGACAATTGTCATAATCGTTATTCTTAAAGTTTATTGAATTTTTTTGTCGCAAATGGGTATAAATACAGGTTGTAAACATGTTAGATTAAATTTCAGTGAAGATGTACTATAGATAAGTGACAATTGTCATAATCGTTATTTTTAAAGTTTTTTGAATTTTTTTAATTCAAATGGGTAAAAATATATATTGTAAACATGTTAAATTAAAATTTCGTATACTATAGATAAGTGACAATTGTCATCATCGTTATTTTTAAAGTTTTTAAAAATTTTTTGATGTAAATGGGCTAAAATACGTGTTGCTAACATGTTTAAATAAAACTGCAGTGAAGATGTACCCTAGATAAGTGACAATTGTCATAATCGTTATTTTTGAAGTTTATTTAATTTTTTTAACGCAAATGGGTATAAATATAGGTTGTGTTGTAAACATGTTAAATTAAAATTTCAGTGAAGATGTACTATAGATAAGTGACAATTGTCATAATCATTATTTTTTAAAAATTTTGAATTTTTTAACGCAAATTGGGAAATTAACGCAAATGGGGAAATTAAAGCAAATGGATAAAAATATATATTGTAAATATGTTAAATTAAAATTTCATGAAGATGTACTATAGATAAGTGACAATTGTCATAATCGTTATTTTTTAAAATTTTTGAATTTTTTAAAGCAAATGGGAAAATTAACGCAAATGGGTAAAAATATATATTGTAAATATGTTAAATTAAAATTTCATGAAGATGTACCATGGAAAAGTGACAATTGTCATAATTGTCATTTTTAAAGTTTTTGTGAATTTTTTTGACAAATGTGTTATAATATAGATTGTAAACATATTAAATTAAAATTTCATGAAGATGTACCATGGAAAAGTAGCAATTGTCATAATCGTTATTTTTAAAGTCTTCTGAATTTTTTTGACCCAAATGGCTTAAAATATATTGTAAAAATGTCAAATTTAAATTTCATTAAGATGTAGAAAAGTGACAATTTACAACCTATATTTATACCCATTTCTGTCAAAAAAATTCAATAAATTTCAAAAATAACGATTATGACATTTGTCACTAATCTAGGGTACATCCATCTTCACTAATATTTTATTTAAACATGTTAGCAATACTTATTTTATCCCATTTACATCAAAAAAATTTAAAAACACCATTAGGGTCAAAAAAATCTAATATGTTTAAAAATATTGATTATGATAATTGCCAATTTTTCAGGGAACATCTTCATTGAATTTATAATTTAACATCTTTAAAATATGAATATTATTTTACTTTTTATGTCAAAAAGTTTAAAAATGTTAAAAAATAACGAATATGACAATTGTCACATTAAAATATTTTCGTTAAAGGATCATATAAATAAACGATTGAAATATGGTGGTTAGACCAAAAATAAAATTAAAAAATTACGGGACGGTCCGGCCCTGAATATATAAATCACGGACTATGTCTAAATATTTTTAAAAAAATTCTTGCCAGGCCTAATTTTTTTTTTGAAAATAGAATCCTGGACTAAATTTTTCTATTTAAAATTCGGGCCATGCAAATTAATTCTGCAGCTATCTGATATTAATATCTTAAAAAACCACCTTTAAAAATGTTTTAAAAAAAATTAATTAATATTTACATCAATTTCTATGAAAAAATAAAGAAATAAAATGTTGAGTTAATGAAAGATTATTTATCAAATATCTTTGGCTTAAAAGAAAATAAAATAACATGTACAAATAATATTTAAAAACAAAAAAATAAAATATTATTAAAAAAAATATATATAATTTATTTACAAATTCTAAATTTGTGTTTTTTTTCCATTTATAGCATTGGTAAAATAGTTTTTCCTATAAATTTTTATTTAAGATATTTTAAAAAAAGTTTTTCTACAAAATTTTGTAATATGGTTAAAATATAGGAATTCTTAATTCAGCAGCGTATGGAGGAGGGAGGGGAGTAGGAGAATTTTAACTACAAATTTAACTTTTTATTTAGTGAAATTAAATCTATTTATCTTAGATATTATAGGTTAGAACAAGCCAATTATTTCTATTATCGGGTCAATAATTCACGAAATTTTATTGATCCAAATGACAGATCAATCAACACCCAAAAAGTTGAAAGGCTTTGGCGGGATCTAAAAACCAACTATAAAAGACATGGGGATAAGGATAATAATCATGAATATCTACTAGAATATAGATATTTTTTAGAAAATATAGATTGTTAAATCATTTTGATATTTTTATTCATTTTTTATATCACTGTACTAATTTCAATAATAAATTTTAATTTAATGAATAAAATTGGGAATTTAATACTATATTTCGTGTATAAATTTTAATACTATATTTAATTGAGTCATTTAATATTATATATTTCACTAGAAAGGTTAAAAAAATCACTATAACTTCAAAGGTGGGGTCTATTTTATCCCTAATACAAAATTAAATAAGAATTTGTAGACTTAAATAAAAAATTAAATTTGTAGGCAAAATTCTCCTGCCTTCTCCCACCTTCATATATAAATGATGCGGAATTAGGATTTCCTATTTTTTATACCCCTAATACACAATTTTGTAGTAATAACTTTTCAAAATATATTAAATAAAAATTTGTAGAAAAAACTATTTTAAAATATCTTAAATAAAAAATAAATTTGAGGCAAAATTCTCCTAAAAATATCTTAAATATGCGGAATTAAGAATTCCAATATTTTGCCACAAAAGAATTAAATTTGTAGGCAAAATTCTCATAAAAATATCTTAAATATGCCGAATTAAGAATTCCTATATTTTACAACAAAAAAAAATAAATTTGTAGGCAAAATTCTCCTAAAAATATCTTAAATATGCGGAATTAAGAATTCCTATATTTTACCACAAAAGAATTAAATTTGTAGGCAAAATTCTCATAAAAATATCTTACATATGCTGAATTAAGAATTCCTATATTTCACAACAAAAAAAATTAAATTTGTAGGCAAAATTCTCCTAAAAATATCTTAAATATGCGGAATTAATAATTCATATATTTTACCACAAAAAAAATTAAATTTGTAGGCAAAATTCTCCTAAAAAATCTTAAATAAAAATTAATATAAAAAACAATATTATAAAAAAAATAACAAAAAAATATTATAAAAAAAATAACATAAAAAATATATATATAACACCCCCCCCCCCCCCCGAGAGTGGCAGTAACCGATTATTTAATATCCATAGTCTTTAAAAAACAAGAGTCTGCCATACCGATGCAATATGTGTCGTAGATCTTTTTTAATTATGGGTTCTTCCTTTTGGCTTTAGCTTAGTCATATTTTGACTCAAAAACAAGGTGAATTTAAGGCTAAGCCGGCTTGGCTCAGACGTTTATAAATAAATTTCGACTCAAAAGTCGGCTTGAGCCAAGTCATGAGCCGACTCGAGCCAGCCGTCTAATTTGGCTCAAAGAGCCGGCTTGAGTCGATTAATAAAAGATATAAACCTATCACTAGCAAATTAATTACATATATTTTATTTTTTTTAAAGATTTGAACATATATATATGAAGATCAATATGTTCTCTCTGCAATTGTACATCCAGTATTCAAGCTTTAATGACCATGGATAAACCTTCCACAGAACCTATAAAAAATAAACTTATAGCGTTATTTTGAAAAACTTTAGAAATGATAATGCAAGAATTGTTAATTTCGAGTTATTCTTTTTTTTTGACGAGGAAGTAGAAGACGGATTGGAGAAGGTAACTTCTCTCAATTTTTTGAAGCAATGGACAATAATGTTTTTAATAAATTCCCCACGTTAAAAGAGTTATTTATTAAGTATAATACCGCAATACCCTCATCTGCCCCTGTAGAGCGTTTTAGTATAGCTAATGCCGTATTAACTGCCAAGCGTTCCTGTCTATCGGATAAAAATTTTGAAAAACAATTGTTATTAAAAATTAATAAGAAAAATTTTTTATAAATAAAAATATATTTTTATTCGCTATATTATTATATTATATTTATAATTATAATTATATTATCAAAATAAAACTGGTAAGCGGAAAATATTCACACGGAAAAAAAATCCCCAATAATAATTCTTATAAAATAATTCTCCGGATAAATATATATTTGAGAATTTTTATTCCATGGATATATTTATAGGGAATTTTTACAAAAAACAGGAATTTTTTGGGGGGGGGAATTATTTTCCTAGATTCAATTTTAATTAAAATTTAACAGAAATTTTTGAACGAAAGTGAATGCGTTCCTTTTTTTGAATGTGAACGTGAACGCGTTCGATATTTTTAGAAATGTTTACAGTACTAGCCTATATTGATATATAATTTTTTATAACTTAAATGATATTTACGAGAACAGGCAATTTTCGAAGGGGGGACCCCCCCATTCCCCTTGGACACGCTAATGTAGTAAACAATAATATTTAGAAATCTTTAGAAATTCCTTTACGAGAACAGACAATTTCTGAAGAAAGAACTTCCCCCCCCCCTCCTGAATACGGCAATGTAATAAGCAATAAAATTTAGAACTTTTTAGAAATTCCTTTACGAAAACAGACAATTTAAGAAGGGAGAACCCCCCCCCCCCCCGAACAAGGCAATGTAATAAGCAATAAAATTTAGAACTTTTTAGAAATTCCTTTAAAACACATTTACTTTTGTAAAAATTAAAATTATAAATAAATAATCTAATAGTGTAATGCAACAATTAGATTGTAAATAAATTTGATTGGACCAACGTACCTCTGTCTCCAAAGTGCTCCGGTCTTCACATGTTATGATATTCCTCCAAATTTTATCAGCCGTTTTATTTTAAAGGAAGATTTCCAAGTCTAGCCCTTGAAGGCTCATTTAAGAAAAGTACCACATTCTTAGAAAACATATATGATGTATTACCGATTTCTAGGTCATTTAAAAAATATGCAGAAATAGATAAGGTAAGGGAGGAGATTGCTAATATAAGTTTAAAATAAACCTTTTCGGTCCCTGTTTATTTAATGTTGAAGCTATTTTATAGTTTATAGCATATAATAAAAATAAATATGCATAATATCAATATTGAAATATTTTATATTTAATTAATAAAAGGGAATCGGTTATAAATTAAAAATACAAAATTATTATTTACATGTAAGTGACCATCTGATTTTTGTATGAATCAGGTAATAACTGTGAAACATCGTAATTCCGCGCAGGTTCTATAAATATTATCTGATCATCCATAAATATCATCCCATCAAAAGTTTTGGTGTCCCAATCAAGCGAGCCGACCGCATAAGAATCTAATCCTTTTGAGACTGGATACATTGATTGATAATTGTCTCCTCTTTTAACGATTTTTCCCGAAAGAATATTAATAACGTTGGAATAATTTAAAGTAACATTAAAGGGGGATATTATATTATCTTTAAATACAAGAAACCTAGTTTCATCATTTATGATGTGCGAACAAGAATACAACTCAAGTTCAAGGCTTTCGGATACGGTTTCTAAAGTGACATCAATCACATTCGCTATGTTAGAGCCAGATAAACGCTTTTCAAGCTCTTTTGTATTCGAATTTATATTTTCTATGTATAATTTGGCCATATTATAATTTGCAGGTAAAGTTTTTGTCAATTTTGGTTTTGATGGTATAGAATTTACAGTTGCAGAATTCGAAGCAAAATAAATAATTTTTAAAAATATGAGCAATTGTATTAGAACTGGAATATATTTTTGATATTTATAGACAAAGAGTTTAAGAACATTATTATTTTCCATAAAATGAATATTATTAATTATTTATATAAATATGTACATAAATATGTAAATAAACTATCTATTTAGAATATCAGTTTCTTTAACTAAAAAATACATATTCCATAAAAGCCTTTAAAAATTGAAGGACTAAGGGAAATTCACTGCCTCAGTACCAGTATTAATATTTTTGATTTTAAAATTGAGATAAATTTCCAATTATTTAAATAACCAAATAACCAATTATTTAGCATTATTTTTCACATATTTTTTTCTACATGTTCTTGTGTGTGTAATATATATTATGACCAATATTGTAAAAATGTCTTTATATGGAATGTAATCTAGAGCGACATAAATTTAAACTCTGTTAAACAGGACAAGAAGGATAGAACTATTTTTATATTTATTTAAGATTATTTTTTAAAAAAAAACAATTTTAAAAAATGAACTAATCCTATAAAAATCCAATAATTAAAATGGTACCACCAAATATATTTCAGCCTAAATTAATAATTGTTATTTTTGTCTAATTTCCTTCCATTATCATGCCCAGGATCAGGAATATATAAACCAAACTATATAAAAAAAGTGTGCCAGATAAAGTATTTATGGTAGGTCCACTTTTCGTTCAAATCTCGATAAATCCTATATTACATATCTGCGATATATAAACCATATTCTGTTCCTTAAATAGTAGCTTATATTTATTTTATAAAATTAGTTTAAATTTATTTTGGAGATGCCTTGGTCCAAAGCATATTATTGCTTTTATAATAGAATAACTTGTTTATATATTTTTTTTATTAAATTATCAAAAACATTATGTAATAATAGTTGTTTTTGAATAAAATAAAAAATAAATAAAATTTAAGAAGTTTTTGGTAATATCTATATTATAAATTATGGGTAATTAAATAAAGAATTGTAAGAAACATTGCGATTAAATTTCTAAAGGCTTGAGAGAATTACTACTATTCTTAACAGAGACCTTCATGAGCCGGGTCGGGCCTGGGTTTAAAAAAATATTTTTTAATGGGCTTGGGATGGGTTTGGGCATAAAATTATTAAACTTAAATTTGGACTATTTAAAACAGTTGCTAATTTAATGAAATATTTCCTTTTTTTCTTCTAATATAATAAATTTTAGTAATGTAAACAAAATGATTACCTAAATATATTTAAATATTGTTAATTTTCATTAAATAAAAAAAAATTAAATTTTTGTATATGGGCTTGGGCCGGGCTAGGGAAATTTTTGTGAAACTTATTATGAGCTTGGGCAGGGCTTGGGAATTTTTTTAACATTAAATTTGGGCCGAGCCGGGCTTGGGCCAAAAAAAAGATTTTTACTACGTGCCTGGGCCGGGCTTGGTCAAAAAATTAAAGCCCGTGATGAAGGTCTCTGATCAGAGTTGCCAGGTCAAAATTTTCAAATTGCGGGAGAAATTTGGTATTTTGCGGGAGAAATATGAAAATTGCGGTAGAAATAAAAAATTTGGTAAAAAAGGCTCACATAATCCTGCCCGGGCCGAGATTTTGAATTGACTTAATTATCCGCCTATTATTTTTATAATTAGTTTATAAAAATACAAATTTGGTAACTATTTTTCAAAATAAAATAACATCTTGATTTATTAAAATATATTAATTTATAAAAAAAGAATGTAAACAAGATAAAATTTTATAAAAAAAACAAACGATTTTAATTTTACAGTGTAAAAAATATATTTTATGCGAATGTCCCGCAAAACATCCGCAATTAAAAATCTATATTGTGTGTATATAACATTCTAGGGATAAGCGCTTAATTATCACGTATCACGTTTAAATACATAATAAGGTAATATTGTACTCATTTCAATGATAATTATTTTATTTATTATTGTTCAATCACATTATTATAATCAGTGCAGGAGAGTGTATCTACATCCATTGCAAAACAAAAATATTCTCCAAAAATAAGAAATAATACAGATGCAACTACGGTTGCAGCAATTGTAATCACTTATCTTGTAGTACAACATTTACAGAACTATTTATCATTACAATGTAGGTAAATGAAAACTTTACTTGTAGAACAAAAATGAGCAAGGATATCATCAATGTTTTAGAAACTGAATTTAGGAGGTCAATTCTTGACGATTTGAAAGATGGATATACATTTGCAATTTTAACAGATGCATCTAATAAGGGAAATATTAAAATATTTCTTTTGATCCTTCGCTATTTCAACAAAATTAAGGACGTTTTAAGAAAACTATTAAATTTTTTCCCCTCAAAAATCCAAAGACATAGCTATAACCATGGTAAATATAGCAGTTCGAGATTATCAATAAATTATTAGCTTTCTGATCTGATAATGCCTCAGTGAATTTGGAAAAAACCAGAGTGTATTTACAGAATTGAGTCAGCACAATGTTGGTTGCGATATGTTCCTAATACCCGCCATCTATAAAATTTTAAAATTTTATAAACCTTTAAATATTTCTTAAATAAAGATTATAAAAGCTGTCCTAACATTTTGAAAATTTTTTCAGTAATGAATGGCAGATGTATATTTAGGAATGATTTCACATGTAGGAAATCTACTACATACTGTTAATGTGCAGTTGCAATCAGAAGAATCTTAACAAGATTCACAAAATTATGCTGCAGATGTGTTAATCTTTACAGTTAAAAATTAACAATAAATTTTATGGCGCCATTGCTAAAACTATATTAAAATGTTCAAATATTTTAAAAATATCGATAGACATTGATGACTTGCTTGAGGATATTGTAATGCTCTCTATTTTTGATTTACAATGTAAAAAATACATTTATTTTATGCGAATGTATAAATAAAAAATTATGGAATATATTGTTAATTATATTTTATTTGAGATTTAAATAATGGAACTAATCGTTTACCGTCGTTATTGAGATATTTTTCCTGGCATGACATATTATAAATTTGTTTAACCATTCGCTCGGCCTCTAATGTTGTTAAAGCAATCCTTTTTCCAAGCAGTCCTAAGCATGGAGATTTATTGTTATTACGCAAAAATTCTACCCGTTTCTCCACTGGTTTTAGATAATCTAATTTTAAGTATTTTGGGGAATCATAAAAAATATAGAGAATTACAATCTCCTCAAACAAGACATCAATGTTTTCGGTATTTTTTATATATTTATTAAATTGTAAAAACCATCAATTGACGGTTTCTGTTCCAAGGTCATAATATTTATACATTTGTAAATAGAGTTATTAAAATCAAATTTTGATCGTAAATATTCTAAAATTGTCTTAATAAAAATATCTGCTTCATTTAATTTTTAACTGTAAAGATGAACAGAGCTGTCGCATGATTTTGCGAATCTTTATTAATAAAAAATATTCTGATTGCAACTGAATATTAACTGCAGAAGTAGATTTCCTACATGTGAAACAAATCCCAAATATTATTCTGCCATTTCATACTTGAAAAAATTTTCAAAATTTTAAGATAGCTTTTAAAATCTTTATTTAAAAAGTATTTTTTTAAGGGTTTGTAAAATTTTAAAATTCTATCGATGGCAGGTATTAATGATAAGCACCTGATAGGTAAATATCGCAACAACTCACATCATTCCAAGTCAGACCACTCCACCAACTCATTTAATTCATTAACTCTTTTAGTTGATGAATTAAATTCGTTAAAACATCTCATCAATTATTTCTACATCCACAGATAGATAGTACATTCATTGCCTTCTTGCAAGAATCATGTAGTATATGGCATATACAGTCAATTGGTATTAATTCATTATTGTGCTGCCTCAATTCGGTAACTTTGGTTTTTGCCAAAATTTACAGAGACATTATTAGCGCAGAAAGCTGACATGCAATTCATTGATAACCCTGAATCAGCTATATTTACTTTATGTGGTTAGCTACATCGTTGGATTTTTCACTATCCGAGGAAAAAAATTTAACAGTTTTATTGAAATGTTCTTATTCATGTTGAAATAGCGAAAGATCAAGGAAAATGTTTTAATATTTCCCTTATTAGATGCATCTGTCAGAATTGCATATGGATGCCCATCTTTCAAATCGTCTAGAATTGACCTCTAGGATTCAGGTAAATCACTAGTGATAGCCTTGCTCATTTTTGTTCTACCACAAGTAAGGTTACTTATATTGGAGTCGTTAAACATCATGGGAAAAAGATTCGACCCATATTGTGATGATATAGCTCTGTGAATGTTGAACTACATTATAGGTGTATACGATTTCCGCAACTCTAGTTGCATCTGTATTATTTATTATTTTTGAAGAATATTTTTGTATTGCAATCGATGTTGATATACTCCTATATACTGATGAATGAAATGATGTTGATTTATTATTGGATAAAAATAAAACAGGATAGAAAGAAATTTAAAACTATACATGTTTTTCGAATAAATATTTAAAATTTATTTTTAAAATATAAAAATAATCAATTACTATTTCTCAAAATTATTATTTATATATTAAAAACGTTAAAATACTTTTAAAAAAAATTGCAGTATAAATAAATTGCGGTAGATTTTTGGGGAGATTTCTAATTGCGATAGTTTTGCGTGAGAGAGATGTCTGCGTGTAAAATAAAAATTGCGGGAGTCTCCCGCTGATGGGGGGGGGGCATGGCAACCCTGTCTCTGATCCTTAATTCTTTTTTTCTCGCAAAATTAAAAAATTGACAAATAATCTAAAATATAAGGACTAACTATCAATAAGTACTCTATTTTATAAAATATTATTCAAAATCATTTTAATCCATGTTTTGGAATAATGAAAAGTTTTCAGGTTAATAAACAGGATTAAATTTCCTAAAATTTAACATTTAAAGCTCTATTTATTTAATATAAACGGAAAAGTTTGCATTATATTTTTTGTTTCTTTTGATATTTTCTCCTTTATAAAAATTTTAATAGAAAATATTTTTCAAATCTTTTTAAACAATGGTGTCAGGGCCGTGCAAACAAGGGGAGGGGAGGTAGCGAGTGGGGCAGCCACGCTGGGCCGTTAAAATTAGAAAATTTTAAGAGGCTGCCAAATTTTATATTTTGTTCAATTATTTTTAGCCTCTTGAAATAATAAGAATTTTTTTGAATATACTACATAATTTCGAAAAAAAAGTTTGACATGTCTAGCCATATATATAATAACAAAAAATGTGATTTATATTTTAATAAATAAAAGTTCATTTATTTTTTAGTTATGAAATATTGAAATTTTCTTTTTTTTCTATTTATAAGATATCCTTAAAAAAAATTTAATTAAATTTTCTATTTGCAAGGAAACAAGATAATCAGTGAGTAAAAAATATAAAGGATTTCTATTAACTAATTTTTTTGATATATATATTTGGTATATTTTCTCGTAAATTCTGTTTTTGTAGCTATTAGACACTTTTTGGATATTTTGACTAGTCTATTTTAAAATAAAAAAGTTTGCACTATAGTCTTTGTTAAATATATATACATCTCAGGTGGGTAGATTATAAATTCCTTTCATCTTAATTGATCTATTATTTTAATTAAGATTTGGATTGGACTATATATAGTGTAATTTGATACATATTATATAATATGTCAGTTTCAGATCCTTTGATACCAATTGCTGCACAGAAGCCATTTCATTGGCCAAAGATTTAAAATAATTTGAATTTTTGGCTTGTCATCTGGTTTGGTATATTAACCCAGGTGAATTTAGCAAGTAAGGTCCAAAGTGACAATATTGTATTAGAAAGAACCATTTTATTATAGAAAGTATCTAAGATTTTTTTAGATCGCTTTAAGGAATATAGCTTTTAGAATTCCCTTGTCTCAGCGAAAGAGCTTACACAGGTATTGGAAATGAGTTTAGAAGAGTAGTGCTTTTCTTCAATAACATTAATTCATGGAGGGAAAGTCAAAAACAATTTTCTTACCAATGAGATGACAAGCCTATGTGTTCTTAAAAAAAATATATGAGGTTGAATTTTATGTTGGAAATATGTTGCCAGGAGTTAAAGCTCTTTAAAGATTCTTTTGGATCTATATTCAATCAATATACCAGAAGAATGGATAACGTTAAAAGTTAGCTAAAAAATATTATTAATTAAATATTTAACAGATCAGGATACATTAGAATGCGATATTAATCAGCAAGATCTATTAATAGATTTAAAAACTAAATTGGAAATTTTGCTCTATATTAACATAAATATATCCACTGTATTTTGGGGTATCTTATACATTCCAATTACCGTGACGTCAGCAAAACGCAGGTTCAAAGCTCAAATTAATTAAAACTTATCAACGATCCTAATGTGTCACACAACTGACTTGTTAATCTCTCTTTAATTTCAATAGAAAATGATATTGCCTCATCGTTAGATTATACTGACATAATATTCTCTTTTGCAAATAAAAAGGCGAGGAGGATAAATAAAATCGCAATATTTTAGTCTATGATTATATTCATTTATATAATGTGCGTTACTCATTTATGAATAAAATTTAATAAAATATATATATGCTTTTGGTTCTCATTGCGAAAAGTAATCAAATAAGCTAAGATAAATCGTGCTCTTTAAGGAGCCGCCAAATTATTTTTTGCCCTGGGCAGCCAAAAGTGTTGGCATGGCGCTGGTATATGACATAAATTATTCTATTATGTTCATTTCTTCCGTTATAATGTAAATAGCTTAGAAACATTTTCGATTGGATTAAAGTATCTCAGTACCCAACGTGCCTTAGTCTCCACTATATAATACTTTCAGATAAGTTTTAAGCTTGTCAAGGATAGTTAAATATTTATTTTTTATTTAAAGCACAAAACAAAACCGATAATTTAGACAAAAGGAAATCAGAAATTGCCATTATTATAGAATTTGATGTAGAAACTATACTTGCATTTTGTTTGGTGGGCCAGATTTAGTCCCAATATAAACTCGATAAGTGTTGACATATAATCAGAATTGGGCAGTATCGCATACATTTATATCTAAAATACAAGATACTTTTACATTTATTGTTCTAAACAAACTTTATTAATGTTAATCAAAGCAATTGTATATTTTAAACTTTATGAAAATATCCAAGAAATAAATTATTTAAAAATGACTGTATCATCATAATCAACTTTGCATTTAAAAAGATACAGATACTTTTTTAATTTAAATAGTATTAAAATTTTAAATTATATTATTTTGAAATTTAAATGAAAAATTTAATCCAAGTTTAGATATTAAGATAAGGTAATGATGTATCATGACGTTGGTCGTCATATAGCAATTTGCTAAATAACTATATATTTTATTAAAATTGCCATACATCTAATACCCCAAAAATTATGAACGTTATTGTAATAAATTAATAAATGATTATTTATGTATATTGTATATTAGAAATAGAATCGAACATTCGAAAAATAAAAATAAAAATTTGATATCAAAAATAAATTGAAATATAAATCAGTGGTCGTATTGTTTATAATTAGTAGTTGGTATTACTACAAATGGCGACGATAAATGGAGAAAATAATTCCTTAAATGGAGATAATAATTCCTTAAATTGAGAAAATAATTCCTTAAATGGAGATTCAAAAAAAATAGCGGATTTATCTACGATTAAATTTGATAAATTCGAGTTGGATACTTCTATCCACTGATATTTTTCTCAATGGGAAGCCAGTTTTCGGTTAAAAAACGTAAGCCCATCTGAATGTCAATATAAAGATATATTTTTAACATTTTTTGGCAATAAGAATATTGAGTTGGTGGACCGTTTTTGTTATCCTGATTCGATCGAAACTTTATCTTTTAAGGAAATTAAGTCAATATGTTTTAAATTATTTAAACCGACGTCAACAGCTTTTGCTTCTAGATTTGATTTCGTTAGATTACGGAGAACAACTGAAACCATAACTGAATTTGCAGATAAAATTAGAACAATTGGCAAGCGTTGTCATTATCTTAATGATATTGACGAGCGTTTACGTGATCAGTTTATGGTTGGCATGGAAATACCGGGATTGGAAAGAGATCTTAGAGCTCTATATCCCGACGGTCTTGATAGAGATAATAATATACTGACTTTTCAATTTATTCTTGATCTGGCATTAGCTTCTGAGCGAGCAGATAAAGAAATGGCAAATAAAAATATGCCAGTTGTTAATAAGATAAATGTTAATAACAAAAGAAATGATAATGATAATAATTATAAACATCCAATAAAAACGATGACTACAATTGATAAAGGCTATAATAAAGTCAAGTATAATAATACATTTGATAAAGAGAATAATAAATACAAATATAATAATGATAAAGATTATAATAAACTTAAATGTTATAAATGTGGTTTTATTCATAACCGAGAAGTGAGATGTCCAGCTACAAATACGGCATGTAATAAATGTAAAAAAATTGGTCATTTTGCAGTTTGCTGTAAATCAAAGAATTTAAATTATATAAGAGTGTCATCAAGTGATTCTATTCATAATATTTGGAAGATTCGACAAAATCGAGAGAATCGAGCAAAACTAACTGCAGAGATAAATGGGTTAGATGTTGAATTTGATTTTGACACTGGTGCACAAGCGTCATTGATAGGAATTGATATATGGACAAGTATTGGGCGACCAAAAATTAGGCCAAGCAGTCCATTGACTGCATATGGTGATCATCCGTTAGACGTCAAGGGCGAGACCCAAGTCAATGTTAGGATTGGATCACAGACAAGGACTCTACCAGTGGTAATAATGAATACAACTGGGGTGCCTCTTTTCGGATTACCATGGATTATAGCATTCAATTTAGAAATGCCTCGTCAGGTTATGATTAAACAAGTACGCAATTTGGTCAACAATATTGAAAAAGAAAAATGTTGCATAACACTAGATTCTAGAATTCGAGATTTGATTAATAAACACCAAGAAATTTCGGAAGAGTATCAAGATTCTAAACATGCTTTGGATATTCGAAGTATTAATTTGGATGATATGCAATTGTCAGAAAATATTCTACGAAAAGAGTCGAAGCAAGATTTAATATTAAAAAAAGTAGCCATACATATTCAGCAAAGTTGGCGAAACTTTGATCGTTATAAAGATAAAGAAATAGTTAATTTTTATAATCGACGGGAAGAGCTTTCTGTCGATCGTGATATTATAGAATGGAATGGGAGATTGGTTATTCCTAATAAATTAAGAAATGAAGTGTTAGGGATGATTCACCGGGGACATCCTGGGGAAAATGTAATGAAATCTATTTTTAGATTGTATTGCTGGTGGCCCAGATGTGATGTTGATATAGAAAATTTTATCAAAATATGTTCTGGATGCCAGAAAAATAGACCTAGTATTCAAGAAGTACCTCTATATTCTTGGACTGTTGGAAAGGAACCTTGGGAGCGAATCCATATTGATTTTGCTGGACCAGTAGATTCGCGATACTGGCTAATAGGTGTCGATTCCTATTCCAAATGGTTAGAAGTTGATCTAATGCAAAATACCTCTGCTGATGCTATGATAAAACGACTAAAAAAATGGTTTGCTAGGTTTGGAATACCCAAGTACATTGTGTCAGACAATGGACCACAATTCTAATCTGGGGAATTCCGTAGGTATTGTGATTTAAATAACATACGTCATATACGTTCAGCACCCTATCATCCAAAAACTAACGGATTAGCTGAACGTACAGTACGAACTTTGAAAGGTCGGTATTATGCAACGAGAGATTCAATTAGCGATCCCGAAGAAGCTATGACACAGGTTTTAACAACCTACCAATTGGGAGAGCATAGTTCCACAGGGAGATCTCCTGCTAAAATTATGTTTGGGAGGCAATTGAAAACAAGTCTGGATTGGATCCGACCAAATGCCGAACACGAAATAGTAAGGGCTAATGATAAACAAAGCCTTCATCATGATTTACATTCAAAGGAAAGAGAATTTGAAATCTCACAACCTATATGGTTAAATAATGAAAATACCAATGGTTGGAGAGAGGGAGTAATTAAAGAAAGAATAGGACTTTATTCTTATATTGTTGAATCTTCCGGGAAAACATTACGGAAGCATGCAGATCAGTTAAGAAATCGTTTAGTTATCCCAAATCATGAAAGTTCTTTGGAAGTTACAGAAATGGTTGTGCCAGTGAATGAAGCAAATACAAACACAAATACAAATACCACATTACGTTGCTCATCAAGAAACCGTAAACCTACAAAGAGGTTTATTGAAGAAATCTAACTTTAAATTGTTTGAAGGAAATGTAATAAATTAATAAATGATTATTTATGTATATTGTATATTAGAAATAGAATCGAACATTCGAAAAATAAAAATAAAAATTTGATATCAAAAATAAATTGAAATATAAATCAGTGGTCGTATTGTTTATAATTAGTAGTTGGTATTACTACAGTTATTGAAATTGTAATTAAAAAATCGGAAAGTGAAAACAATAAGCCACACAAGGAGTATTCTATTGCAAATATAAATTAAGAATGTTATATGGAAAATTCTTTTAAGTCACTCCAATTATACTATTTTCGATTTAAGTACTAAATTTTAAGAATAATTTATATGTTGATAAATATAGATTATTTATAAAAAATAATAATCATATTACTATTTTTTGATAGAGGGATCTACTTTCTCTGAGACTTTGCTAATTCATCTATAATTAAATTTATATCCAGAATAATCTCCCTATAAATATTTAATGGAACGAATCCATTTGAACCCTTTTTACCAATGCTATTTCTTAAATAGATTTATAACCTTTCTAAAGTTAAAAAAAACTTTCAATAATGCAGGTACTAAAAGGCAAGGTAACTAAAATAAATAATGTTTTGATGGTAGGGAATCTAAAGTGCAACCGGACTTGGAAAGAGCCTCGAAAGCATTTTTTGGTTGCAAAATATATTCTATTCTAACAAGATTTTATTATAAAAATTTGACATCACAAAGTAATTTATCATATGAGCCTACTAAAATCCTCTCGTGTTTAAAGTGCAACAACAATTTATACTCAACCAGCAAAAGAAAATAAAATTATGATTAATAAATCTTTTCTTTAATTGAGAAAAAAATATATCAATATGGTCAATAGAAATATTTATTTTATATATCGTAGATGCATCAATATTTGAGAAATTGGATTTTACTCTCAAGATTTAAAAATTTCAAACCCAAACATATTAGTGATCTCCTTTACTTTTTTGTATATATTTCATGAATATTCTGTATTTCAACAATATCCTTTCCTCATTTCATAACCTCCTTGAAATCCAAACAAATTTCTTGTAGTATTTTGCTAAAATAATATGTAAAATTAATTAATAAATGAACACATTTAAATTTATATTAAAAATTGTGGCTTAATAATAGCCTGATTCTCAGCTTTTGCTAAATATTTTTCCTTGCTTCATATATAGAATTCAAGCGCTGCAAATATAACTTCATATAATTCAATAAAAAGTACTGACTCTTGTCTTTCAATGAATCAAGTTGGACAAAATCTTTTTAGTTCTTTTTTTATTATTTATGTCGATGTCATCAAAGGCTGTGACATTTGTTGGAAGAGGAATAAGTTAATGATTGTTTCTTGATAATGAAATTGACAAAGCAGTTTTTTTTTAAATATAACAAACTAGGCAAGTTTTTTGAATAATTTAAAATATATAAAAATAATCAAGTACTGTGGATCAAAATTATTATTTATAAATTAAAAACATAAAAATAGTTGTTTTTTAAATTTAAAGAATTTATATTATCAATGTAGTAAAAAATTTAATAAATAAATTAAAAAATTTTTATTTATTTTTTAGGGGGGGGGGGGGGGGGGGTGATAAAATATATTAAAAATAAAAGAATAATAGTTAAAAAATACTTTAAGATATTTTGTTTCACCATGATTCATAAAGTATTACACAAACAGAAAAAAATATTTCATTTTTATAGGGGGGAGAGGGATAAAATATATTAAAAATAAAAGATCATTAGTAAAAAAATCTATAATCAAAAATATTTTATTTTTTTGTTTCACTGATAGAAACGTCATCTAGAATCATATAAAAATTACATGAACCATTAAGTATTACACAAACAGAAAAAACAGAGAGAAATTTTAAAATTGCAAGATTATTAACTCAAAAAACTAGAGTTTTGAAGTAATTTATAGGCTTAACCAATGGAGCTTGGAGCATCTGAAGTCTGTAAGATTTAGAATGGTAGGGTATATTGAGTTGTCCCATGGTTTGCTTACACGTTTGACATTGATACACCTTTCTCTATAACAAGTGTCGAACAGCAATCATTTAAAAAAATAAAAATCTCTTTATTTCAATTTAAATAATAAAAGTTAACAACTAAAAAAAATATAACAAATTTTAAGGTATATATATATATGACAAAATGATTAATTAATTTGAATATATTAATATAAAATTATTTACAAAATAAATTGATATAATAAAAATGAAAAAATAATTTTAGCTTGAAGGTTGTATAAAAAGAATGTAAGTATTTTTTTAATTTAAAATTTTAATTTAAATCAACATAATAAAAACAACATCTCAGGAAAATTTTAAAAATATATATTAACTTAGTTTGTTGCTAAAGGAATGCATCCATTATCTATAGTTGAACAAATGAAATTTGTAAATATGATGTAGAGTAAATTTAATTTTATAGTTTTCTCATATCCTCATCTTTTACTTGTTATTTTTTTAATATTATTTTTAAAAAAGTATCTTATATCTTATTAAAATTTTTGCTAAGTGTCTAATATCTTATATCTTAAATACAAAATTTTAAAAAGAATCTGTATCGGTAACTGGATTCAATTTTCTGAAATATGCCCAACTCTGCATTTAATAAAATCGCGACATATTAAACAAATCCACTTCCTCAATGTGATATTGAATAGAAAAGCCAGGGTGTAGAATCAGTATAATTCAGTTCCTCTGGTCTCTCTCTCACTCATGATCTTAATTACGGAGGGGGCTTTTTAGGCTAAGTTCTTTCATCCAAACAAATTTACCCTCCTCCTCCTTACACATCCCCCAATATAAATTTTGAAAATGTAAAAAATGTGTTTTATTCAATTAAAAGTAAATTTTAGCGAGTATTTTGAAACCTAGATTTTTCCCTTATTAACTTCCTGATATAATATCAATAGCACTCTAATTCATTTGAAGATTTTGATCATCCCCCTTCTGACTTCTTTTCGTATTTCAATAAATATAAATAAATTTGAAGTTATGGTATAAAAAATTACAAAATATTTTATTGGATGATATACATTTCTATTGTTTCTGAGAAATAAAGAGATAGGGATATTGTTGAAAAATCTAGGTTCAGGTTATGCAGGGGAGGGGAGGGAAGGGGTTGAGACAACTTTTTAACATTTTAAACATGGGTAAAAAGTGAAAAGAAAGCTTTTTTAATTTAAAAATATATTATAAAAATAGCCAAATTAAATTCTTGAGTGAATTTATTTATATTTTATGTGAATTCCAATATATAACTGTAGCATATATATATATATATATAACTTGGACTTCATGTAATCCTTTATTGCAATCAAATAAACCATTTTTGTAAATAATATTAATTATAATTAATACGATAACAAAATTATAATAATACAATCATAAACATCCTCATCCCATTTATCCAGTATTCATTCTCGAACTTTCCTCCATGTCCATAACCATATAATGTGGATTTATGATTCATGTCTGTTTATCCCCGTTTTCGGTAGCTAATCACTACATCTCTCCCACACTTTATTTATTCAATTCAATACATCCTCGTGCAGTCGCAAACCTTGTATGGTCCTAATGGCGTTAAACTTTAACGGTCCTCAAGGGTTCCATTATCGCTTGGACGGCATCGGGGTAACCTTAACCTATTTTGCATCCACCATTTTCACAATCGTACTCACGTGAAAAGTTCACAAGGATTTAAACGTTAAACGGTCCTTATATAATCCCTTATCGCTTGAACTACCATGAAGTCATTGTAACCACCCCCACCAATTTCCACTTGTACTCCTCCTTATTATTATTATTAATTGTGTAGTCATCAACTTGTCCCTATCTATGGGCCTCATTGATGGACTATCTTCTTCTAACTTGTATATTCTGGGCAACTACCGAGTATCTTCGATGGACAATATCGATTTTAATTATCTTCTGAACTTCTATATAGAAGGTGGTAACTATGGTTGCCAATTCATAACCCCACTCATTCTTTATGGTAACTATTGCTGATATTAGTATTGTTAAATGATTGATTTTTTAGAACCAGAACCGGAGTTGAAGCCGTAAAAATCAGCCCAACCCTGAACAAGGGTTGAAAAATCGACTATGACCCACGATCCATTGGGCCTGTTGATCCAACCCTATGGATGGGCTTGTTGGGTAGGCCCTATAGGTTAACTTGCTGGATCGGCTCGTTCAACAAAATATGTAGAAAATTAAACTAGTTCGTTTTAATACGGGTTTTGAGTTTTTAATATTTAAAAAATATTCTCAATCTTTACAAAAAATCGGCAATGCCATTATATTTTATTACATGAGAAATAATAATTTTTTAAACTTTGTTTTAAGTCTAGTTAAAAGTTTTTGATACTATAAAGAAGTTTTAAAACCATTGGGTCTAGTAATAAGTTGGCACTGCCACCAGAAATCATTTTGGGGATTTATCTGCCAAATATCGAGGCTTAGATAATATTATTTTGATAGTAATCGGGCCATTTTAAAAATCCCAAACAGGGCTTTTTAACAATACTAAGCATAATATCAAATATAAAAATTAGTTCATACTTCAATACGATTCACTTATATATTTCATTTGATCAGGTTAATCCCATAACGTCGCCAATCTGTAGCTTATGTATATATAACTTGGACTTCATGTAATTCTTTATTGCAATCAAAGAAACCATTTATACTAATAATATTAATGATGATAACATTATAATAATACAATCATAAACATCCTCATCGCATTTCATAATCTCCAGCAATCATTCTTAAACTTTTCTCCATCTCCAAAACCATATAATCTGGATTAACGATTCATTCTGTCTATCCCCGTGTTCGGTGGTAACTAATCACTACAATATATAATATTAACCCTGTGTTTAATATCGCTCATTTGTTTACCCATTTGACTTATATTCAATTATAAAATCCTATATTCATTTTATTATCGTTTATTCATAATGTTTATTAAAATATATTTTAAAAATGGTATTGATGACATATTATTAAATATTTCATAATGACGGAAGTTTTTATAAAAACAAGTTTCTCAGCAACGTAATAAAGAAGAATATATCTAATCAAATATATTTTATTCCTTTTAATTTTTATAAAACTTCATGAAATTAAGGGCTCATATATAAGCAAAGTTGGTATAGCATATAGATACAAGTATCGAGATACAAAAATGTCCTATCTAGAAAGAATATGTATCTCGATTCGGTATTTGTTATTGGATACCTTTTAAGATACAATTGATATACTTTCTCTTATTACTTTTATATCTTAAAAATAATATTTGAATGCAAAATTCATTTTATCTTATATGAGCAAATAATTCCAATAAATTTATATTGAAAATATTTAGACTAATAAAATAAAAATATTATAATATAAAATATAAAAACTTATTTATAAAAAAAATATATAAATATTTATTAAACATTCTTTTTTAAAGGTATATATAAAATCTTTACTTAGTCATGACGGCCATTAATGATTAAAAACAATACAATTGATGCACAAAATTATTTTAAGCAAATAAATCTATTTCCGTTAACATTTAATGAATAAATTGTAAGTTTAAAATTTTTTTAAAAAATAAATGCTCGTTTTAAATGAAAATTTTCTCAAAAAATGGTGGTATTGACATTTTTTTATTATTTTTTTATATGGTTTTTGAATTGAATGAGGACAAAATATAAATATGTTGTTTACGTATTTGGTGTTTTCATAATAAGAGTTTCTTTCGAGAACAAAGGCGAACCTTGTATATAAGATAAATTGTTTCTGTATCATTTTAAAAATTTTATCTTTATCTTGATCCATTTTTATCCGATGTATCTGTATCTCGTTCCATTTAAAAACATCTTTTAACTACTCTCTATATAATATTAATTATTTTACAACATAAATAATTTTAAAATAAATTATATACAGGGTAAGATATTATAATAAAAACAAAAAGTTAAAAGAATGAAACATTATGTGCCTTTATTTTTACATAATACTTAAAAAATAAATGACGATTCATTAATATATAACAAAACAAACACTACAAAAATACATATGGTAAAATTTTAATGTAATTTTTTTGCATTTACAATTTTTATATTACTTAAATTTTTTTATATAAAATACAGTAATATTTTTTTTCAAATGTTTAATATATGACAAATTTTATATAGTAATACAAATAATACAAATTCATTTACATCAAATCCTGATCCTGTTTATTCTAATTCACAAATGTTTAATATACGACAAATTTTATATACTAACACGAATAATACAAATTCATTTACATCAAATCCTGATCCTATTTATTCTAATTCAATACCTAATATATCTGCTACAAATAATTCTCATTATATCAATTCTCCCTTATTGTATAAAAATATTGAATATAGCCAGAGAAAAAAATATTTTTCTTAGACGAGACAGGCATGAATTTACATGTTGCACCTGTTTACGCCTGGGCACCATACAATGTTATGCCAACTGTTAAAGTCCCACCATCTAATGGTAAAAATTTAAGTATATTATGTACTATGGGAATCGAAGGTGTCATACTTCATCGCATCATCGAGGGAGCTTATAATAGTCTTCTATTTCGATAATATATGATAGAACTAATTAATATCATACCAAGGGATGCAGTTATTGTTATAGACAATGCATTCATCCATAAAAGTCACCTCATTGATAGTTTTAAAGTGCGAGTAGAATTTTGCTCTCCTAATCGCCTCATATAAACAAATATAGGTCAATGAATCCCCGACCAAATACAAGAAACGAAATCGTTCATAATATAACATCAATTCTTAATGAATTTACTATTCCTTATGACTTTTCAAGTTATTATAATAAAATGCATCAATATTTGGAGAATGGTTATCGAGGACAACCATTAAAGGTAAATTTATAAAAATATAATTTATATTTAAATATATTTTAAAGGAATATAGAAAATCGGAATACATAAAGAAAAAACGAAAATTAAAATGCATTTTTTAAATCTGTTTTGTCATACATTATATATTTGACCGTCATTTATTTTTTGAGTATTATATAAAAATAAAAAAACATACGGTTAAATCTTTTTAATTTTTTGCTTTTATTATATTAATTTACCCTGTAAATATTTAAGTATATTCTAAATAACGACCAAATTAAATTAAATGTAATAGGATCCACTTTAATTTTATTCGATATTAAAAAATTTTAATAAGATAAATAATTTTACAAATATTTAAATATAAACACTTGTTCAATTAACGGAATCATTCGGTCGCTTCCGGACTATATATCATAATCCCATAGCATATGTACCATAAAATATCAATAACGTTCAACGTTATACATTCCATTTTCTATGAAATTTATAGTTATCATTCATTCGTGATATTTTTCCATGCCATTTTTAAAAATTTTAGTAAGTATATTATGTTACAAACAATTTATGATATTTTCTATAAATTAGTCACCATTTTTTACATACTTAATTTATTCACTAAATACTTTTTCCAATAATATTGATTCATTGAAACCATTATTTTTATTACATTATATGAGTTGCCAGGCTGACCTGATCTGGTTCTGGCTAACGGCCTGAGTCAAGGCTCATAACATTAATAAAATATAGTCTTGATATATGGCCTAAAAAATATAAGTTATATTTCTTTCCCACCTTTTTTACATGATTGAATATAATAAGTTAAATATTTCATATTCATATAAAAAAATTTTATAATAATAGATAAAGATTATAAAATTTGTTCATGGATATTGAATTTAGTGCAGAATAAAATTTATATTTTGCCATTCATCCTGGTTAATCTATTCAATCATTCATACCATTGCACAATATAATCTGCTTCTGCATGGACCATTTCATTCATTAAATTCACACATTTTGATAAAATTATTTCAAAGAATATTAAACAAATAATCAATAGCTTATTTTACAAATGGTTAACAACTCATTTTAAAATTAAGATACAAAAAATTAACAAAACAGTTATTATTTTTAAATTTTTTTTATAATAAAATAATGTGTATTAAGATTATATTATATTACATGAATATTAATATTTAAATTAATAGAATTTTTTTCTTTCTAACATCTCTAAATATATTATATTTTATTAAATAGGGGATAATAATTATATGGGATTGTAAATAAATACATGTACTTTAGGTACATATATTTTTAATGCATTTTTCATTATATTTTATAGAATATAGAAATAAAAATTATAATACATATTTAATGAATTACCAGACTAGAACTACATAACATAGTTTAGCATCTTTCATGACATATCTAGGATTTTTGTAAGAAGGGGGTGGTGATTGAGTATCTTTTTATCATATTTTTCATTAGAGGGGGTTAGACCATATTGGGTAAATTATCTAAAAAATGATAATTTAATTTTACACTTTTCTCCCATAATTTTTAATAGTCTTACACTAATAAATATAATATTGTTAATGACATATTGTACTCATTTTGGAATGAGAGAGGGAGTGGTTAATGATAGATATTACCTTAAGGTAGTGCCTAACAAATTTGTATTTTGTTTATTTTTCATATGGATAGGTACCAAATTTATTTACAATATATATTTGAAAAATTGTGACTTTTGGAGTGTCTGTGGCCTAGTTGACAAGAGGACTGCTTACCAAACTGATGTTCTAGGTTTGAATCCCAGAAAAAATCATGTTTTTTCTTAATCCAACTTAGTAATTTCATCCTTGAGGGGATGATATATATGGGGTTTGACTCGACCACATGATTCTGTATGTTAAGCAAATTAGGTTGTTATTTAGAAAATTGCTATATGTTGACTTGGTAATATCTTTCATTAACCAGAGGGAATGGGGGTTTAGATTAATAATATTTAGATAATAGAAACTGCAATTGCTAAGGAGGAATTCACCCCCCTTCAGGCTACATCACTGGCATCATTTATATAAAATAAAGTTTTTAATCCAACATTTTCTGATTTTGTTGATAGTTAAATTTCCAAAATATATGAGGGTTGATGATTGCTTTATAAATTATTAATTTTTATCATGAATTTCAAATTTTTTTAAGCCTGAGCCCACCACCGGATACCATATTGTATCTTGGACAAGCCTGTTGTGTTCTTAAAAAAAATGCTTAGATGGATTTATATCTTAAACTTAAAATATTTATGTTTTTCTCTATTTTATGGTATACTGAATTTAAATATTCATCAATGATTTGATTATTTAATGATCTTTATCTGTTTTATTCTATTTATTACAAAATGAATGGTAAATATTTATCACCTCCTGATTATTTTAATTTTTCATATTTTTTTAGAGATCTGCAAAGTTAGGCCCGGCCCGAGTCTGGCCCAACCTGAACGGGCTTTGAACTGGGCTCAGGCCTAATTTTATTTAAAATAATTGGGTTCAAGCCAGGCTGGGCCTAATATTTTTAAAAAAATTTCGGGTTGGTTCGGACCTTGAAAATTTTATTAAATATATCTAAATTTATTAATTTTATATTGAATTTTTTATGTAAAATAAAAATTTTTGATTTAATTTATTGAAACTTAACGCTATATAATATATGTCTTTTATTTTAGGTAATTATAAAAATTAATTTCTATATTTAAATAAATTCGGGCTTGGCCGGGCTGGTAAAATAAATTTCTAGTTTGGGCCGGGCCGGCAAAACTTTTTATAGAATATTTTGGGTCGGGCCGGGCTTGAAAAATTAGGCCCGATGCAGATCACTACTACAAATCACTAAACATTAAACCCCTAAAACCCGGTATTTTTTATTGAACCTAAACCAAACCTAAACTGCTGTAAAATTTCTAACTGAACCTGAACCAAACCAGTGAACCAGTTCGAACCTCATGATTTTATGCTTATAAAATATAAAATAATGTGTAAGTTATTATTAGTACATTGCAAAATTTTTAATTATATTCAAATTGTTTTAAAGATTGATTGATAAGTGTCAGTCATATTTTTTATATTAGTGTATTGCCATTTTACCATATTTAAAAATCAGCTATTAATTCTTGCTTTTTAGGTACATTTTCATTATTAAATTAAGTAGAGCTTTTGATACTATTAATATATATTTATTTAGTAATTTTATATATTTTTACATATTTTTATATAGTTGTTTTAATATTTTAATGTTTTATCATTTTTTAAAAAATTATACCAATAAAAATTTTTGATTAAATAAGTTTAAATATTGTTTAAATTAAATTTATTCATTGATATTTATTTGTTATATTTATAAATTAAATATCTAATATATATAATCTCTATAATCAAAAGATGATTGTTTTCGTATCTTCCTAATCTATTTAAAATTTAAGGAGACTATTATAGTGTAATGTTATTTTTTTGCTCTCTACGAGAGTTGAACCACAAACCTCCCATTTCAAAGGCGTATGTTTTAAGCATGCACCAACTTGAATATAATTAAATTTAAAATATTAATTATATAATTTTTATTTAAACAATATTGATATTGGTATAATTTTTTAAAAAATGATAAAACAAAATATTAAAACAACTATATAAAATTACTAAATAAAAATATATATTAATAGTATCGAAAGATATAAAAAGAGCTTAATTTAATAATGAAAATGTACCAAAAAAGCAAGCATACTAGCTGACGGGGTTGAAGGGTAATTATTTAGTTTGTGTGTATGGTACTAAATATATTTTATTAATAAATTTTTAAAATATTAAAATTTAGGAGAAAAAGAGGTAAAATTGTTGCAATGTGAACATGTATTAGAAATATCAAAATTTAAATTTGTGATGGAAATCATATTGGATAAAATTTAAAATAGAGCTATAAAATTTTGAATTTTAAATATGGGTTATTCATTGGCCTGAAATTTTTTTTTTGCAGACATAGCCAGGCCTGATCAAAAAACCAAGTCCCATGCAACTTTTATAAAATTTTGCCATTTATTTTTATTGTAATTTAATAAAAATGTCTTAAATTTATTTTATATTTAGAATAAAATTTAGATTTGTGGAAATCATATTGGGTAAAATGCTTGAAAATTTTTTAATTTAAAATATGGGCTAGATATTGGAAGTCCCTTATTTAAATTCGTAAGATCACTCACAATTAGGGTTGGCAAAATTTGTGATTTTAAAAATCACGATTAAACCAAATACTAATATTTTTAGAGAAGGTATAGATTTAGATTGAAAAATATCATACATCATAATTTTTTTTACCTTAGTATAAAAATTTAATGCTTCACGAGATCCGGTTAAGAAATTATTGAAAAGCGAATATATTTTGTCAAATGAAAATCCGACTTTCAATCAAAAATTTGACAATATTAGAAAACTGTTTTAAAACAATTTAACTAGTCGATATCAGTGAGTCTTAAAGAAAATTATTCATTTCTAAAACGATGAATATCCCAAATATTACTGTTAAACTTTAAAATTTCATTTTTTTTGATTAATAAAATAATGTTGTTATTATTTTTAATTTTAATTACTGTTATTTCCCAATTGGGTGTCCTAATGCATTAGCAAAATTTAAGATATTCGTTAATACCCTTAATTAAGATAATCTTGATTATTAATTTTGTGGTAATTGTTTAATATGCCCCAAAAATTTAAAACTCTCCCTCTCATTTTTCTAATTAGAGGCTAGTTCTTCAGTTATATTATAATAAATATGGTTAAATAACCTTTTTTCCCAGGATAAATAATTATTTATAAAAATTTTTACACAAATCAATTAAGCTATCTAATTATTTTTAAAATGTTTGGATATCAGATAAAATTTAAAAAAATTAATCATGTCTAAATTAGATTAGTATATTATTTAATTATTATATGGTTGTTTAAAACCTACCATCTTGAAAATCAACATTATAATACCTTCACCATCACATTTCTTTTCCTATCTTCTAAACCCCAAATATATTTCAAATTTAACAAGCAAGGTGGCAATGGAATGTGGCTAATTTTATATCTTCAACCAATCTCTTTCTTATCTATCAATCATGGTAAATTCCAACCTGCATCTGACTCGTTTAATAAAATTATGTTTTCCAATGAAATAATTAAAAAATGAATGATGGTTTGCACTTGGGATCTTTCAATTCATAATAAAACAGTCAATAGCTTCATTATAATATTTTTATCATATAGAGTGTATTCCAAACTTAGGAATCGTTAAGAAAACAAGTTTACATTTAAACAAATAAATTCAAATACCAATGTCGAGTACATGAAAAGTTGCGATGCACAAGGCATAAAAAAGATCTTTTAATTTTAACATCTAGATTTTAGAAGATATTATGATAATTCTCTTTTAAAAATTTGTAAAACAAATAGAATATTATTTTTTAAATTGAATTACACTAGGCCTATTCAAAAAAACGAATATTCGAATAATTACGAATACGAATAATAAATTATTTGTTTTATCCGAATACGAATAATTACTTATTCGATTCGAATAAAATGAATTATTCGGAATATTTAATAAATTGCTTTTAATAAATCTAACATTTGTAATTTTTATTTGATGACCTTCCAATCTGACAGGTGGTGTTTATAATTAGACTAGCACAAATTTGAAAAATCTCTGAAGTGAAAATTAAAGCAATATTTAAATTTTTATTTGCCATATTTTTTGAATCTGAGTTATTTTTTGAATCTCATAATAAATTATATTGAAAAATTAGACATACAAAGGTATATAAAAATATAATAAATCTTATAATAAATTATTATTAGTAGCCTAATTATGTTAGCGGAGAATGCTTCTGATGAAATAATTATGCTTGCTGTTGAAGTTGACAAAATTTCCTCACAAAAAGAGCGATTATATGGGATCAATATCAAATCAATAAAGAATGTAAAAAGGCTGCTTACAATCATTGCAAGAGCATTATAAAGGCAAAACAACATCCCCTCTTATTAATCATTATAATAAGTATCATTCACACCTAGGGATTACCTATCTATACAAAGAACATCAACTACTTGTGAAAGGTTTTTCTTAGTTGGAACTAATCTGTTATCAAAAAATGAAAATATAAGAAAAACTCTGCCTTAAAAATTGGCTTAGAATTATAAACATATACATTTTAATTTTGTTTATAACTTGATTACATATTTTTTATTACCAGATTATTATAAAAATTTTCTGCTTGAAATCAAATTTGGAACAAAAAATTTGTCAATATATTTGAGTATGATATATTTTATTAAGAAAATTCATTTCAATTATTCGAATAATTCGAATCGAATACAAATAGTAGATTTTATTATTCGTACGAATAAACTAATCGAATGAATAATGCACTATTCGATTCGAATTCTTTTTTGAATAGATCTAAATTACACTATTCAAATTATAATGATTAATTTTTTATGGTAAATGCTAAAAAACTGATGTTTCTGTTATTTTTACTAAATTTCAGAGTCTTTATTTTTCTCGACTGCAAACCGGACCGAATTCCGAGATATTTTACCGAACCATAACCTTTTTTAGGAGGGTTCACGGCCCTTAGAATATTAAATAATTTCTCGCTACATTGAGATTAGAATTATACAATTAAATCAAGTCTTTTTTTATATAATAAGTAATGATTACTAGTAGAATTTAGTATTTTTCATATAAAAATTATTTAATTCTATAATAATCTAAGTCTTTGTCATTCCTTATATTAAGTATTTTGATCAAATTTAATGAATAATATTTTATTAAAAATATTTATTTAAATCAAATTGATTTATATTTGCCAACCCTACTCACAATTAATTCATTTAAGAGAGGAAACTGGCAGAAATTTAGCAAACCAATTAGCCATAAGTCGATCTATCAGTAGAGATTATTTAAATATAAAAATATAGGGATTTTTAAGTTTACTTAAAATAGAGAACATCTAAGTATTACTAATTCAAAAGGAAAAGGATTTTAGAAAAAAATATTTTTAAAAATTGGCATTTCTCTTCGAAAATATGATTTGATGAAATTTCTGCAATTGAGAGACAAGCTTCCATATCAATAAAGATTACATTTTAATAGGATATTCCTTCCATAAGAGAAAAAAATATCTGAAATTTTCTTTACATCACAATTAAACTATATTATATAGCCTGAGAAACTATTTTTTCTATAACATCCAAATAGAAGAAAAGATTATTGGGCTTTAAAATACGTAAATCGGACTAAAGTTGATTGGAAAAAAAAGTAATATTCAACAGCAAATTAATATTTGATATAGCTTTGGTTCTGTACGGGTCGTCTATAATGGCCATTATTTACAATTATTACCTTTGTGGTGACTATCTTGCTTGCTTAAGAATCATTAATTTCCAGATACTATAATTGGTTGCATGAATGCAAACAGATATGTTTTCTTTATAAATAATATAAATTTTATTAAATATCAAGATATTTCCAACGATGACCAATTCAATTATTAGGACGGACACCAAATCGCATCTTACAGTAAAATAAACCCCCTTGTCATATACGTACATAAACTTTACAGGGATCATAATATACATCCAAGTTATTATCCAGATTCCTACTGAAAACTTGGGGTTTATAAAAACGGAAGTTTTGAAAAGATGGAGAATAAAGGATTCTCTGAAGAATAAATTAGTTTATATGGAAATCGATATCCCAATATATACCCGATTCTTATTAATTCAATGCCACTAAAAATAACATAAGTTATAAAGGGAAAAGTAGATCTAACAATTTTAATATAGCTATGCAAAAATATGATATTTTAGCATATATCAAGGCGATGATTTTGTATTGAGTTAATCATTTATGATATTTTTTGTTCATTATGCATTGCTATTTTATAATAATAATAAAGGTTTTGAAAAAAAATTTGAATGATTATTTTTAAAATTTGTTAAAAAAATTAATAAAGTGGACATGACAGTATTTTTTTCGGGTGCTACTAAACATTTTTCAAATGCAATTTTTTCTTTATTTATTCCATTTAAATTCCTTCAATTAAAAATTGTGAATTATAAAAATAAATAAAAAAGGCTGAGTTATATAAATAATTTATAAGGTAACATTCGTTGTAAATAGTTACTCATAACCAGAATGTCGAATCAAACAGCCAATATTATAATTTTTTGAACCTTAACCGAACCATTATGAACACTTTGATAATGGTTTTAAATTATATTTATTTATTTTATATGATTGGTATAATTTAAAATAAATATTTATTTAAAAAAAATATACTTCATTAATTCGTTTTAATTGAATTTAAAAAAATAAATTGACAAATATGCTGATTTAACTTGTTATTTTTTATTAATGTTTTATAATATATTCAACTTATTTTTTTTATTTAAAAAATTTTTCTAGATTATTTGGGATGATAAATTTAAAAAATCCAAAACTTATAAAAACCAAAATGAACTAGTGTTAATTTTCAACCCAGAACGAACCATATAGATTTATTCAAAAATGACTAAAATGCAACTATGCGTTTAAAATTTTAAATTCGGAACTGTTATACTTAACGCTTCGATACCTGGGAAATAGTTAATTTGTAAGGATGTAAAGGTAACTATTTCAAAAGTAACGTAATAAAACGGATTATCAATTAATTTATAAAATTAAATATAAAGAAATACACCACCCTTTTTCTCTCTTATCTGTTTATGATATGAATTTTTTAAATAAATTCATAGCATATGGTGAGTAATTTTTTTAATCATCATGAAGGTTATTTAACATTTTTGAGTATCGACTGGTGTCGGAAAAATATCGGTGCATCTCTGTTAATTTCACTATTTACTCATTTATTGAATTTAAATAGCAACTTGCTTACATTAGTATAAAACTAGATATAATATACCTATTTAAAATATTTTCATAAAATATTATATTAAATAAAAATTGTGTGATAAAATATGCAAATATATGTTAATTTTTTTTATTATACTATACTTATGTAACACTAACAACAATTTCTATTTGATATTTATACATAAAAAATCAATATATTATTCCTATTTTATGGAATATCATTTATATTATATACTGGATTTTATAATAAGTGATTTTCAGAGTTTGGACTAATTATAAGGATCTTAAATTGCAAAATTTTATTTTTTGAAATAAAAAAATAATTTTATTAACACTTGTAGTGTTGATTATTCGTTAAATAATTGTAATTAATTACAGATATTTTATAAATAATAGGGCTGTGTCGATAGTAAAATGACCTATTTATAAATGTGCATATACGAGTGGCACCAGATTGGTAGCTAATTTTTTATGCATAAACATCTTGGAATATTGATATAACATTAATACTTGTTATAAATTAAAATTATTATAAGGATTCAGAATTGCCGATCAAAAATTTGCTTCTGATCAGTAAAAATTGCTGAAACCTATCCCATTCCATTTTGATAAATTATTTTAAGCTTTATTAACATTCTAAGATGGTTATACATTAAAAATTTACCATCTATCTTATGCCAATTCCGAGATATGCACATTTATAACCATATAATTTTAACATCGGTAAAATTATGTAACTTGTTACATTGCAAATTACTTTGTAAATTGTTATATAACTAATCATATTTAATATAATTTTTTTTATTATACATTATACAAAGTAATTTTGCCATTTACAATTTTAATCAAAGGAATTTAAAAATTAAATAAATGAATAATTTATACTGAAATATTATATTTTTCAGAAAATTTGAGTTTAATAAATTATTATTTGTTTTTAACAATAAACTATTCAAAATTGATGTAAAGGTGTACTTTCCAAAAATGCTTCCCCAGATTAATTAAACATTCTATAGACGCGCTAGATGTAAACAGGGATCTGAACCGAACCCGGACCTAAAAATATTTCGAATATGATCCCGGACCCGAACCTATTTTTACCAGAACCCAGGCCCAGATGGGGTTCAGGAATTTTTTTTATACCATTTGAACAATTTAATTCCTTAAAAAATTAATATAAAAATAACAAATTAATTATTTCAATTTTCCTGGAGCGCGCATAAAAATTTTAAGCTATTTCAGATTCAAATTTTTACATAAAAGGTATATCTATATAAAATTTATATATATAAATATTATTTATTAATTTCATAATTACTAAAATGATCTTAATTAAAATTACTAGTACATAATTTGAATTACTACTTTGAGTTTAAGTTATTTAATATTATAATCTAAGATTTTCTTTGTCAACTATTTGTTTTAATAGATCTACTAAATAAGGGAAAGAGACTTATAAAAATGTAAATATAAATTAATTCAATATTATTACTTGAAGATCAATTACCAAATTTTTATTAATAAATTATTTTCAAATCTGCTAATATATTTTTTTAATATAATATTGACTTGTATTTTCTTAAAAATTATGAATCTGGATCGAACTCGGACCTGAACCGAACCCTGAGCATGGGTTCGGGTTCGGCCTACAGAACCCACTCTGAACCCCTTTTTAAAATTTTCCCTGAACCTAATCTGGTTGAAAATTTCGACGGATCCATAAGAAATTTTACACATTAATAAGTTTTGAATTTGGGGAGTCTTTATATAAAGATAATGATATATGTTAGCGGCAATGTGTTATTTTTTCAACTTTAAATCATTTTTTGAGCACGTCTTTTTAAAATTTCAAAATATGATCTTACCGGAAATGTACAGCATGTTTAGAAATCTACTCTATGAATTTGAAACAATTTTGCCATGAACTTTTGAACTTAATATAATTTATATTGGTTTTAGCATAGAGTTTTTATATAAATTATCAATGACTCAAAATTTAACGGTAAAATTACCTACAATTCATAATATACGTATTCTAAACATGCTGAAATATATCTATGATAAAATCAATTTTTTAAATTAAAAAAAAACGCGCTCAAAAAATTATTTAAAGTTGAAAAAATAACACATTGCCAACATATTTTAAAAAGCAACTTGTTATATGTTAAACATAAATTTTACCTTTTCTTTATTAATATGCTACAAATTTTAAATTTTTTTGTTCTATGATTTTTTTTATAATCGAACACTGGGAAGTGGAGACATTATTTTTTGATGAAATAATTTTAAACATTTTATATGAAATAAATACCTACATCTCATTATTTATTCTTACATATAAGTTATATTTTTTTGCACAATTTACACCGATCTTCATGCTTTTTTCTCTTATTTAGCCATCTAGATGGACCAGGTCAATACAGTTTAATTGGTACATCCAAGGATTTTAGCGGGTATTATAAATCTATTCAGGGAAATAATTTTTTAATGAAATTGTTGTTTTAAAATCATACATTTATAACTATTTGGTTATTTCATGTCAGATCGATCACGATCTTCCTTACCCCTGATTTGGGTGTTGTATACAAACTAAGATATATAACTAAAGCAGTATTCAAATTTTAGCATCATAGCATATACATTTTTGGAGATATCAATGGTCAGAGTATATAAAATAATTTAAATTTACGCTTATTGATTCCATTCAATAAAGATTTACCAAAAACTACAGAATTAAAAATAATAATTTTAAACAAAATAAAGTAAATATATAATTATATTTTAAAAAATGTGTTTTTAATGGATCGACCCATTTAACCCTATTCTAAAGTTAAAATCCTTTTAAAAATAATGAGTTATTCAGATTTTCTATAAAAACATTTTATATTCGAACAATTTATTACATATTATGCTAAAAAGAAATTTTTTTTAGTGTTTTGTAGATTTTTATGATGAAGGCGAAAACTTGGCATTCTAATTTTTTTTTCTAGATTGATCTTATTAAAATTTACTTAAAATTTTATATAAATGGGAGAAACTCATTATTTTTCAAGAATTAAGCTTTGGAATAGGGTTTAATGGACCTCCTCTATGATGCTAAAATTAAAACACTGCTTTAGTCACGTGTATCTTAGTTTATGTATAAAATTTTACCTAAATCCAAAGAAGTGGTCCCTCGAAATAATCGATTTAAAATAAAATGATCCATTTGATATCACTTATTTGAAAATTCTTGATTTTATTTACCATCATTGAGAGTATTTATTTACCATCATTGAGAGTAAGCCAAAGTTGCGTTTTGCGATTATATATTATATTATAATACATGTTTTTTAAAAATATATTTTGATATATTTACAAATTAATCTATGGCAAAGTCAAAAAAAATTTTTTAAAAAAATTAATTTATTATTGAAATTTTCGAAATCTAGTTTGGACGCATAATGTATAAATGCGAGAATCATTTTTTTGAAAAAATATAATACCTTAAAATCTTTATTAGTACCTTTAACCATAAATACCATCGTTTGATGTCTACGTTCATGACCTGCTGCTTCCTTAGAATTAATTTTAAAACATGATATTAAAAATTAACTAATATTCTTTCTTTTTTGTTTAATGTAATTCCCAAATTCAAGAATCGTTTACCTCCAGGGGAAATGTAATTATCACCCGATATATAGTTAAATTTATTAAATATATCGGATTTTTTTTATTATGTTTATTTTATCAAAAAATTAATATAATGCATAATTAATAATCAAATTCAGATATTCGCGATGAAATAAATTGTTAGGGTGAGGTGATCTTAGTTCGACTTGTTACTAAACAGCAAAAGAAAAAAATACAAAAAAACGAGAAAATTAATACTATAAATAGCCACCAAATACTTAAAATAAACCAAGATAGGATGTCCTAGTTTAAAAGCTGTTTTTAAAGCAATTAAGATTAAGTCGATCCAGGACACGGGTTTATACACGTCAAATTTTAAACTAGTTTTAATTTATCCACATGTATAAACGTAGTCTGGATATTTCTAAGGGGGGAGTTTTGTGCTGACATTTGCTCCCATCAAATTTTTTGGATTGCTTTAGGTACGTTAGAATGATGTATAAATAGAGTAGCAGATTCGTTCATCGTAATTTTATGCCTGATGTGCTCAAACTATAATTTTTTTATAGCCAAATAAAAAAATTTATGAATATTATATAACGTATTTTAAATATAATATTTTAAAATATTATAAGAGTAAATATCTTGGTTTATCTCCGGAATCAAGAATAACTTTTTTGCCTTCTATCTGCTATCTTTTAATCTTTTTCTTTCTCCATTTTTTTCCCTCTGTTATCATATCAAATTATAATCTCTGTTACTGATTATTATCTTTGTTATTTTATTGAATATAATGAATAAAAATATATATTATATGTTATTTATTGTACTACTGGCTGGCCGAAGTGATTAGGCAACATGAGATGGCCAGATATATGTTGGTCTGTGATGCATGCTTGCCTTTGTTATTATTTTATTTTTTATAATTAGATTTATAAATTTTCTAACACATGCGCTTAATATTATTTGTACAGTATGCACATTTCTATGCCTTAATTTTCTCGCCCTTTTCATCTATTATATTTGTTTTGTTCGAACAACAAAGAATGATCTGATAACATTCGGAAAATGAATCAACCCCCCTCCCCTCTTCTCCGCCTCCATTCAATTATAGTCGAAGTTTTAATATTTAATTTAAGAAAGACATATTTTACTTATTCTCAAAAATGGTTTTCCTCCTATGTTTATCCTATTTATTAATAAAACATTTTAAGACTGATAATAGGCAAATTAAGTCTTTCCTTCATAAATACCCGGACCCGACAACTTGTATTAAAATATATTTTACGGGTCGGGCCGAAAGTCCTTACGTGATTTATTATTTTTAGGTTATTTAAATATTTTTCCTCTATCTTGAAAATAAAATTTAAAGATCATATAATATATTTTTCTAGATTTTTTAAAGATTTTTAGTTATTTGAGAGTAAAGTTTAAATTGACTCACTTTTTATATATCATTCATTTTTATCATTTAAATTGCAGCCCCATCAAATGTTAAGATATCACTTGATGAGTTTTGTACAGTGTCGACATTTTGATATATAAGTTCGGTTAAGGTTCCATAAGGAAAAATTATAAAGGTTCGGTTCAGGTTACCAGGCGCGAACCCAGTAATTCGCCATGGGGAGGAGGATAATTGAAAAAGTTATATAAGATTATTCTAGGAGTTATTTAAAATTTTAAGTTTCAATTTAGAGCTATTGACTATAAAATTTTAATATACAAATTGATATTGATAAAATATTAAATGTTTTCCCGTCAAATCATTTGAAACTTTTTCACTGCAAAACTAAAATAAAATGTTTCAAAAAAAACATCGATTTGATTGAGATTAGGAGAATCGCTGAAAGCATTATACTGGAACTTAATAAATTAGGTCAAAGACGAATTTCATAAATTATTTGTTATTGTTGAGCTAAAAGCAGAGCTCCCTTAATTTTATATTTGTCTACCATGACACGCAACAAGGCTAGCCCATGGTTCCAATATTAATATAGGGTTAGTCGAAGAATACTAGAATAAATCTCTAATATCTTCATCTTGGATACTTTTATAACTCAAATTTATGAGAAGTTCTTTATCAATCAGGCAGCACTTACAAATCTGCAAATATTATTACCACAGAATCCTTCCTAATCTATTTCAAATTTTAATAGAGAAAAAATTAAATATTTGTTAGATTTTACTGTGAGGATGTTAAAGTATTCCATGATGCATACTAGCTGAATGCAAACTATGATATAAAAGGTTAAATATGGTTGATAATGTTCCAATAAGGTTATAGATGCTTCGCATAATTTCAAACCCATTTTAGACCATCCTGATTTTATATTAAACTATATATTTTGGCAACTCTACCCATTAGTTCCTCTACTTATAAAAGGACATTTTCTCTTTAACAAGAAAAAAAAACATCTGAGAAATTTAGATAATTTCCAGGAAGAAGCGAATATTTGATATGAAATTTAGAAATGGAAGATTCCATATATAAGCGATCAAACTGGCATCGTTAATTTATCACCTTAAAAAGTGTCAAAAATTATTTTTCATCAACAGTGCTTGATGGCAGGTTTGCTTCAGTTAGAATTTTGTTCAGAAATTATTTCAATATTTTCACATAATTCGTCGAGAGATTGCAAGCATTTAATGTAAACATTGGTTAATGATAGGTACTGCCTTAGGTAGTACCTATCAAATTTGTATTTTGTTTATTTATCATTTGGATAGGTACTGCCAAATTTATTTATATTATATAAAAATCGTGATTTTTGAAAAGCGTATGTGGCGTAGTTGGCAAGAGCGTCGCTTACCAATCTGAAGTTCTGGGTTCGAATCCCAGCAAAGATCATGTATTTTTCTTAATCCAACTTCGTGGTTTTGTCCTTGGGTGAGGGGTGGGGGTCTTATATAGGAGGTCGGACTCGACTACGTGATTCCATGAGGGTCTTCTTTTCATTTTAATAAATTTTGGCGGGATTTAGCAAATTAGGTTGTTATTTAGAAAATTGCTATACGTTCTTGGTGGTATCTATCATTAACCAAAACATAAGTCTATAATTATATTTTTAGGATGACTGTTTCCAGATTTTGAAACTTTATCCATAGCGGTTTAGATTGCATTATTTATTTTTAACAGTATTACTAAACCACATATGATGAATAATACCGGGCAAAATATATGAAAAATACATAAAATATGTAAAGTGACGCGCAAAGCACGATTAATGAAACAATTTTACATCAAGACAAAAAAGTACAAAATATGCAAAAATGATACTAAAAGCACGCGAAATGGCGCAAAATAATATAAACGAACGCAAATTCAAAGAGGGTACAAAATGACAAAAATGTTTATAAAGCACGGAAAATGATGTAAAAAATAATAAAAATCTAATTGTGAGCCTTTGCATTTTAGCACATTATAAAGAGAAATTACTTATATAAAAAAATCTTTCTTCCATGTTCTTAATTTTTGAAAGTTTATTAAATTTATGGCCGATATTTTACATATTTATTTATTATGGCGAAGCGAAACGCTAATATTTGCTTTACCTTTTTTTTACGCAAAATATATTATATTTTTTATATATACAACAATAAGCTATGGGGTTCGGTTCATATATATATATTATATTTTTTTCTAAAAGAAATTGTTTTTAATAATTATTTGACCACGTCGCGCAAAATAATTTCATTTTGAGGACATTTTTTTTCTTTGAAAAATAAATACCAAAGATATAAAAAAATATTAAAAGATATATTATTAATTAACGAGTGCGTGGGAAAGAAAGTAGTTTTATTTTTATCATGCACAAGAACAATAGGACACTTTAATTTTAATATATGGGGTTTTTTTTAATATTATTAATAAAAAATGATAAAATAATATCCTTCCACCCCAATATTTATTATGTTTTTTGTTACTAGTATTAAAAGTTATACTTATAATCCCTTTTAAAAGAGTGAATAGGCTTTGCAAATATTAAATTCTTTAAAATAATCTTAGATTATTTGTTTATTAAGATACAGCTTCTTTTTGCTTCGTTATAGAAGTTCAACATAATGTTTTTATATAAAATTATTTATTTATTTTTAAACTTAAGTATTAGTTCGTTTTTATAAATTGCCGATTTTCTAATATCTCAAAAATGGGTGTTACGCTATTATTTTATGTGAGAAATATCTTTAAAATTGACTTAACTTTCTCGTACTATATCAGTTTAATTTTAATAAATAAGGTAAATGTATAGCTGGATCCATAGTGAAAATTAGATGGATGCCGTTCCTATAGGGGATAATGAGTATGCATGCACTAAAAAACGCAAAATATGTGATAAATCGCATTTAGAGATATTTGGCTATTGTGATGTTAATGATTCAAATACCAAAACGTCCAAAAATTTGCTGCTCAAAAATAATGAAATGTATTCTAAATTTACTTCATCTCTTCCTATTCATAACAACAATTGTGATTTTCAAAATAACAATATGCTCAACGATGCTCAAATTCCATATTCTTTACCTAACCACAAACATTACAATCCTACAATATCCGATATTTGTGCCAATGGTATTAATGTATATCGTAAAAATTCTCTTAAATTACCTTTTGATTATTCTTGCCTTAATCCACAAGTGCCAGCTAAGGTATACGAAGTTGAGAAAAATGGCAGTTCATACCTTAATTTACCCGATAGTCTGTTCAACAAAAATTCCAATAATTATTTAAATCAAAATGTATCCAATAATTTTGCTACTAGAATAAACGCAAAAATTCCCATAATATCCGAAAGCAGTTCGAACAACTTTTATACTTTTTCTAATAAGGGTGGTATTACACCTTTTCTAAATCCCATCAACCATGTATCATCGACGTTCTATACAAAATGTAACACCTTAACCGCAAATCCTGATACCTCAATCTACAATCTTAACGAATATAATGATCACCATCCATACCATAACTCATCAAATTTTACTTCCGAACCTTCCAAGTACCTATTCTCAAATCGCCACAATATTTCTACCTCCGCTATTTCTCGACATTTCCCAATCGATAAATTAATTCCGTGTTCCGGACACAATAAACCCAATGAAATTACCAATAATAATTATTATTCAATGGTTAATCAATCTATATGTGATGGCTTGCATTCTATTAACAATACCTTGACCAACCCTTACCCCATTATTAGCCACGATTGCTCACGTTGTTTTTCGCTCTATAGAACACATTATTCCTGCCCCTGTCCTAATTATAAACGTGAACCCGATTATTTTGTTCCACGCCACTCTATAATCAACTGCGGAAGAGTGCAAACTCACACTTCTAACCTTGTACAACCACTATCCTTTGATACTCTTCCTATGCTTTCCACAACTTCGAATTTGCCTACTAACTTGCATCACTCACACATTCCCGCTCAACAATATGCAGTATTCCATTTGCACCACCATTGTTGTCTCTGTTGTTTGCCTCCGATCCCATCCTTTGCTACCCAGCCTTTATTTGCCCCTCAACATCACAATTTTAACGATATGCCTTATACTTTACCATTACCTGTCTGTGAATGCAACAGACATGTAACTTTACCCTTACCTGTACAATATATTCATACCCCTTCCACACTTCCAGCACCAACCATCCCTCCTATAATGTTTGTCATGAATAGCCTTAATAATTTGAACAATTTTTCTCATTGCCATCATTCAAACTCTTCTACAGATTTTTCTCTTCCAGTGCAAAATAATAATTATGATTTGGAAAACGAGTCATTAAACATTAACAGGCGTAGTAACTTTAACCGGCTAATTAGAAATATTGAAAGTGTCGATAACCGGGGAAATAATGAAGTATTATTTATTTATTTGTGTAAATTTAAATTATTTGTTTATAAAATCACTGTGCACTTTTACTTTCCTTTTCATGGAAAGTTAAATTGTTAATTATGATAACCTAACTTATTTTTTCATTGCACCTATTTAAATATTAAATACCCGTAGAACCCTTCACAAAATCAACATCCACTTCCCTCTGACATTTCCCGGGACACAAATCATATAAATAGATTTTCTCGCGATTTAAATCGTGTTAGAGGTGAAATATTAACCAGAAATAACGCGAATAGAAGATCGAATTTGATAAATGGCAATAGACGCTATAGAAATTCTGATGTTTCGTCTAATAGAAGAAATCAATTCTTTGTTCAATTTTTGTAAGTTTCATTTTATATCATATCAAGAATTAATTTTTCAGTTTATGAGGTTTTATCGTGTACCCATCCAATTTTGCAGCTAAAATATTAATATGGTTGAATAAAACCTAGTTATTAATATCCAAGAGGACATAAATTTATTTAACTATAGCGAAAATTAACAATATTCCTGTATTGTTAACTTAATTAGCTTTAAAGGGTATTGCGAAAAATACTCTTGATTATTTCTTAAATAATATAAATTAAGAATTAAATTTGAATATTAGTATATATCTTCTTGGGTATTTAAAAAATCGAAAAATATAAGATATTGTATTTAAAAAAAATTTAAGTTAAAAATAACGAAGCATTATATGAGATAAACATAGTAAACAAATTTAAGTTATACTATAACCGATTTATTTAACATTACTTGAGAACAGCTTCTGCCCGGACTTTCAAATTAGTAGAACAATAAAGAAAGATAAATAAAAGAGATTGTGCTATATAACAAATAACATTCTGGAAAGGTTTAAATTCTTGAAAGCACATTTTATAAAAAGTTTGATTACTACTTAGTATTTGCTATTACACTAAAGCAATTTATATATTGTAGATAATGGTAATGTGGACGTGGAGAGAGGTTACTTATCTAGCATAACTTAAACTATCTACAAAAAAAAGACTCATAATGCTATTTAATTGGCTGACAATTGAATTTCTAGTATATCACTTCTATACATAAGTTTTAAAATTTTAATTGTCCATTATTTGATTTTTTACAAAAACTTTTCGGTCGAATTGAATAATAATTTTATTATTCACAAATTCTTACTATTGGGAATTCTTATTTCATATAAAATTACTTTAATTCCAAATTCAAATAGACGCAAAATAAATCATAGTTCTAGATCGAACGACGAATTGTTTTATTATTATAAATATTTAAAAACAATTTAGATTTCCTAAGTATACTTTAGGCGTATAAAGTCACAAAATCAAATACACCAATTAATTATTAAACCTATAATAACCAAATAAAATAATGAGTATTTCAGATAATAACAATGGCTTACGTAATATCATTTTAAATACCTCAACATATTCCCATTTTTAAAGACTATCTTATTCCCAGAAAATTGGGTCTCTTACCTATTCTGCTAGACCATCTAACCCCAGTATTCTCTGGAATTTCCTTTTCTTTGCTCCTTAGTTTCCTTCCTTCGTTCCTTTAATTGGTTTACGTGTCTACGCTCGGCTCCAATCTCTATAATACCTGTATGTGGGTCATCAATCACTGGCGGCTCCCCATTTTACATTCGTATTATACGTCCGTGCCCACACTAAATCAACTTTCTTGAATTGCCGGGTCCTTAACTCGCTGTTTATCAAAACAGCTAAACTCGTAACTGATCCCAAATCACACTTATTTTAAGTTTGAATTTTTATCTCATCTGGCCATTGCTCCAGTTGCTGGATGTCTAGTCGTCTTGTAATTCCCCAGAAATTGGTATAATCCAAGTTATTGTCGAGTCGTCTTGTCGTTTCTGGGTCACCATGAAAATTAACCACTATTCGGCCGACCCCCTTCGATTTTTTTAAAATTTGGTAAGCAAAGAAAGGGTAGTGTAGTTAAGAAATAGCCAAAATTTTAGCCTCGTATCATTTATATTTTTGGAGATATTAGGGTTCAAAGTGGCAAAAATGACGTATTTTTACCATTATCTGCCGTCATTCAATTAAGCATATCTTAAAAACTACATAATTGTAAATAACAAATTTAATATCAAAATTACGTAGAATGATTCTACTTTTAGATAAAAAAAAAATTTAATTTTTTTTCAATTTCCGGTCATTTTATTTAATATATAATGACTAAAAACAATTTTTGGAAATAATACGACCTTCAATTTTTTTAAAAAATTTAGTAGACATTATTAAACTCTTCCTTTATATTTATAAAAAAAAATTAATCTGGGACGCGGCCATCTTCATTCTCAAAATCGATAAAAATGTTTAGAAAAGTGTATAAATATTGTCCCGAAAGGGGGCGTCTTTGTATAAAATTATATATTAATCAGTTTTTAATGGTTTTTCTTGGACTATTTGATATAATTTAAAGGATTATTCATCTTGTAAGTGAAAATAACAATAAACGGGGCTTTCATTCAATTATAGAAATTGTCTATCTATAAAAGAAATTCATTATTTATAATTTATTATAAAATTTTTTGCGCATATAACATATATTTAATGAATATTAATAAAATTTGTTCAATTAAGTTTCAAGTTCTTGAATATATGTATCAGAATCTTGTGCATTTCATATATGGCGCCTTAAATATTAAAAAAATTGATTTTATTTAAATTTAAAAATCTAATAAACAACTCACTTTTAAAAGATTCTAATTTGTTGGTAGCGCATTTACTTTCTTGTGACAACAATGTATAATTACGGCCAGTAGCAGTTAACAGTAAAACTAATGTTAAGATATAACATTTGGGCAAGTAAAGAGTGTCGTCTATACTTGGAAATGTAAAGGAATTAGAAGGTCCGGATGGGTTAAAAACTTTATATATATTTCTTCCTGCTTTTAATTTTTCACTAAAACAAAATACGTTAGGTATCCTGATATTTCTTCAATAATTATACTTTCATCATTATATGATAACTATTCTATAGTAATGTTGTTAATCGGCTTAGCCGAATCGGCTCGAACAGAGCTAACCCAAATTTTGGGTCGTTTTTTTCGACCTTGACCCGAGTCCAAGCTGAAAAAACGACCTCGACCCAAAATATGGGTCGTTTTTTTCGACCTCGACCCGAGTCCAAGCCGAATAAAACGACCTCGACCCAAAATATGGGTCGTATTTTTCGATTCAGACTTAAAGTTTATTTTTTTAAAGCCAATGTGTAAAAATATATTTTGCAAACATGTTAAATTAAAATTTCAGTGAAGATGTACCATAGGAAAGTGACAATTGTCATAATCGTCATTTTTGAACTTTTTTGAATTTTTTTAAGGCAAATAGGTAAAAATATATTTTGTAAACATGTTAAATTTAAATTTCAGTGAAGATGTACCATAGGAAAGTGACAATTGTCATAATCGTCATTTTTGAACTTTTTTCAATTTTTTTAAGGTAAATGGGTAGTGTTGTTAATCGGTTTAGCTGAGTCGGCTCGAACAGAGCTAACCCAAATTTTGGGTCGTTTTTTTCGACCTCGACCCGAGTCCAAGCCGAATAAAACGACCTCGACCCAAAATATGGGTCGTATTTTTTGACTCAGATTTAAAATTTGGGTCGTTTTTTCGACTCAGACTAGAAGCTTGGTTGTTTTTTTCGACTCAGACTTGAAGTTTGGTTGTTTTTTTTCGACTCAGACTTGAAGTTTATTTTTTTTTAAGCCAATGTGTAAAAATATATTTTGCAAACTAGTTAAATTAAAATTTCAGTGAAGATCTACTATAGGAAAATGACAATTGTCTTAATCGTCATTTTTGAACATTTTTCAATTTTTTTAGACAAATGGGTAAAAATATATTTTATAAACATGTTAAAAAAAAATTTCATTGAAGATGTACCATAGGAAAGTGACAATTGTCATAATCGTCATTTTTGAACTTTTTTGAATTTTTTTAAGGCAAATAGGTAAAAATATATTTTGTAAACATGTTAAATTTAAATTTCAGTGAAGATGTACCATAGGAAAATGACAATTGTCATAATCGTCATTTTTGAACTTTTTTCAATTTTTTTAAGGCAAATGGGTAGTGTTGTTAATCGGCTTAGCCGAGTCGGCTCGAACAGAGCTAACCCAAATTTTGGGTCATTTTTTTCGACCTCGACTCGAGTCCAAGCCGAATAAAACTACCTCGACCCAAAATATGGGTCGTATTTTTCGACTCAGACTTAAAGTTTGGGTCGTTTTTTCGACTCAGACTTGAAGCTTGGTTGTTTTTTTCGACTCAGACTTGAAGCTTGGTTGTTTTTTTTCGACTCAGACTTGAAGTTTATTTTTTTAAAGCCAATGTGTAAAATTATATTTTGCAAACATGTTAAATTAAAATTTCAGTGAAGATGTACCATAGGAAAGTGACAATTGTCTTAATCTTCATTTTTGAACATTTTTCAATTTTTTTTAGACAAATACGTAAAAATATATTATAAACATGTTAAAATAAAATTTCATTGAAGATGTACCACAGGAAAGTGACAATTGTCATAATCGTCATTTTTGAACTATTTTGAATTTTTTTAAGGCAAATAGGTAAAAATATATTTTGTAAACATGTTAAATTTAAATTTCAGTGAAGATGTACCATAGGAAAGTGACAATTGTCATAATCGTCATTTTTGAACTTTTTTCAATTTTTTTAAGGCAAATGGGTAGTGTTGTTAATCGGCTTAGCCGAGTCGGCTCGAACAGAGCTAACCCAAATTTTGGGTCCTTTTTTCGACCTCGACCCGAGTCCAAGCCGAATAAAACGACCACGACCCAAAATATGGGTCGTATTTTTTGACTTAGACTTAAAGTTTGGGTCGTTTTTTCGACTCAGACTTAAAGTTTAGGTCGTTTTTTCGACTCAGACTTGAAGCTTGGTTGTTTTTTCGACTCAGACTTGAAGTTTGGTTGTTTTTTTTCGACTCAGACTTGAAGTTTATTTTTTTTAAGCCAATGTGTAAAAATATATTTTGCAAACTAGTTAAATTAAAATTTCAGTGAAGATGTACCATAGAAAAGTGACAATTGTCTTAATCGTCATTTTTGAACATTTTTCAATTTTTTTTAGACAAATGGGTAAAAATATATTTTATAAACATGTTAAAATAAAATTTCATTGAAGATGTACCATAGGAAAGTGACAATTGTCATAATCGTCATTTTTGAACTTTTTTAAGGCAAATGGGTAAAAATATATTTTGTTGTAAACATGTTAAATTAAAATTTCATTGAAGATGTACCTTAGGAAAGTGACAATTGTCATAATCGTCATTTTTGAACTTTTTTCAATTTTTTTAAGGCTAATGGGTAAAAATATATTTTGTAAACATGTTTAATTTAAATTTCATTGAAGATGTACCTTAGGAAGGTGGCAATTGTCATAATCGTCATTTTTGAATTTTTTTTAGACAAATGCCTAAAAATATTTTTTGTAAACATATTAAATTAAAATTTCATTGAAGATGTACCTTAGGAAAGTGACAATTGTCATAATCGTCATTTTTGAATTTTTTTTAGACTAATGGGTTAAAATATATTTTGTAAACATGTTAGGTTTAAATTTCAGTGAAGATGTACCATAAGAAAGTGACAGTTGTCATAATCGTCATTTTTGAACATTTTCCAATTTAATTGAAGCAGATAGATAAAAATATATACAATAAACATCTTTAATATCTGCTTCAATTAAATTGAAAAGAGTTCAAAAATGACGATTATGACAATTGTCACTTTCCTATGGTACATCTTCACTGAAATTTTAATTTAACATGTTTACAAAATATATTTTTACCCATTTGCCTTAAAAAAATTAAAAAAACTTCAAAAATAACGATTATAACAATTGTCATTTTCCTATGGTACATCTTTACTGAAATTTAAATTTAACATGTTTACAAAATATATTTTTACCCATTTGTCTTAAAAAAATTGAAAATAGTTCAAAAATGACGATTATGACTAATGTCATTTTCCTATGGTACATCTTCACTGAAATTTAAATTTAGCATGTTAACTAAATATATTTTTACCCATTTGTTTAAAAGAAATTTTAAAAAGTTCAAAAATGACGATTATGACAATTGTCACTTTCTTATGGTACATCTTCACTGAAATTTATATTTAACATGTTTACAAAATATATTTTTACCCATTTGCCTTAAAAAAATTTAAAAAAGTTCATAAATGACGATTATGACAATTGTCACTTTCCTAAGGTACATCCTCAATGAAATTTTAATTTAACATGTTTACAATATATATTTTTACCCATTTGTCTAAAAAAAATTGAAAAAAGTTTAAAAATGACGATTATGACAATTGTCACTTTCCTATGGTACATCTTCACTGAAATTTAAATTTAACATGTTTACAAAATATATTTTTACCCATTTGCCTTAAAAAAATTGAAAAAAGTTCAAAAATGACGATTATGACAATTGTCACTTTCCTATGGTACATCTTCACTGAAATAATATATTTTTACCCATTTACCTTAAAAAAATTGAAAAAAGTTTAAAAATAACGATTATGACAATTGTCATTTTCCTATGGTACATCTTCACTGAAATTTAAATTTAACATGTTTACAAAATATATTTTTACCCATTTGTCTTAAAAAAATTGAAAATAGTTCAAAAATGACGATTATGACAATTGTCATTTTCCTATGGTACATCTTCACTGAAATTTAAATTTAACATGTTTACAAAAATATATTTTTACCCATTTGTCTTAAAAAAATTGAAAATAGTTCAAAAATGACGATTATGACAATTGTCACTTTCCTATGGTACATCTTCACTGAAATTTTAATTTAACATGTTTACAAAATATATTTTTACCCATATGCCTTAAAAAAATTAAAAAAACTTCAAAAATAATGATTATAACAATTGTCATTTTCCTATGGTACATCTTCACTGAAATTTAAATTTAACATGTTTATAAAATATATTTTTACCCATTTGTCTTAAAAAAATTGAAAATAGTTCAAAAATGACGATTATGACTAATGTCATTTTCCTATGGTACATCTTCACTGAAATTTAAATTTAGCATGTTAACTAAATATATTTTTACCCATTTGTTTAAAAAAAATTTTTAAAAGTTCAAAAATGACGATTATGACAATTGTCACTTTCTTATGGTACATCTTCACTGAAATTTATATTTAACATGTTTACAAAATATATTTTTACCCATTTGCCTTAAAAAAATTTAAAAAAGTTCAAAAATGACGATTATGACAATTGTCACTTTCCTAAGGTACATCCTCAATGAAATTTTAATTTAACATGTTTACAATATATATTTTTACCCATTTGTCTAAAAAAAATTGAAAAAAGTTTAAAAATGACGATTATGACAATTGTCACTTTCCTATGGTACATCTTCACTGAAATTTAAATTTAACATGTTTACAAAATATATTTTTACCCATTTGCCTTAAAAAAATTGAAAAAAGTTCAAAAATGACGATTATGACAATTGTCACTTTCCTATGGTACATCTTCACTGAAATAATATATTTTTACCCATTTACCTTAAAAAAATTGAAAAAAGTTTAAAAATAACGATTATGACAATTGTCATTTTCCTATGGTACATCTTCACTGAAATTTAAATTTAACATGTTTACAAAAATATATTTTTACCCATTTGTCTTAAAAAAATTGAAAATAGTTCAAAAATGACGATTATGACAATTGTCATTTTCCTATGGTACATCTTCACTGAAATTTAAATTTAATATGTTTACAAAATATATTTTTACCCATTTGCCTTAAAAAAATTGAAAAAAGTTCAACGATTATGACAATTGTCACTTTCCTATGCTACATCTTCACTGAAATTTAAATTTAGCATGTTTACAAAATATATTTTTACCCATTTACCTTAAAAAAATTTTAAAAAGTTCAAAAATGACGATTATGACAATTGTCACTTTCCTATGGTACATCTTCACTGAAATTTAAATTTCACATGTTTATAAAATATATTTTTACTCATTTGCCTTAAAAAAATTGAAAAAAGTTCAAAAATGACGATTATGACAATTGTCACTTTCCTATGGTACATCCTCAATGAAATTTTAATTTAACATGTTTACAAAATATATTTTTATCCATTTGCCTTAAAAAAATTGGAAAAAGTTCAAAAATAACGATTATGACAATTGTCATTTTCCTATGGTACATCTTCACTGAAATTTAAAAATAACATGTTTACAAAATATATTTTTACCCATTTGTCTTAAAAAAATTGAAAATAGTTCAAAAATGACGATTATGACAATTGCCATTTTCCTATGGTACATCTTCACTGAAATTTAAATTTAACATGTTTACAAAAATATATTTTTACCCATTTGTCTTAAAAAAATTGAAAATAGTTCAAAAATGACGATTATGACAATTGTCATTTTCCTATGGTACATCTTCACTGAAATTTAAATTTAGCTTGTTAACAAAATATATTTTTACCCATTTGTCTAAAAAAAAGTTCAAAAATGACGATTATGACAATTGTCACTTTCTTATGGTACATCTTCACTGAAATTTAAATTTAACATGTTCGATTATGACAATTATCACTTTCTTATGGTACATCTTCACTGAAATTTAAATTTAACATGTTTACAAAATATATTTTTACCCATTTACCTTAAAAAAAGTTCAAAAATGACGATTATGACAATTGTCACTTTCTTATGATATATCTTTACTGAAATTTAAATTTAACATGTTTATAAAATATATTTTTACTCATTTGCCTTAAAAAAATTGAAAAAAGTTCAAAAATGACGATTATGACAATTGTCACTTTCCTATGGGTACATCCTCAATGAAATTTTAATTTAACATGTTTACAATATATATTTTTACCCATTTGTCTAAAAAAAATTGAAAAAAGTTTAAAAATGACGATTATGACAATTGTCATTTTCTTATGGTACAAATTTAAATTTAACATGTTTACAAAATATATTTTTACTCATTTGCCTTAAAAAAATTTAAAAAAGTTCAATAATGACGATTATGACAATTGTCACTTTCCTAACGTATATCTTCAATGAAATTTTTATTTAACATGTTTACAAAATATATTTTTAATTTGCCTTAAAAAAATTCAAAAAAGTTGAAAATGACGATTATGACAATTGTCACTTTCCTATGGTACATCTTCAATGAAATTTTAATTTAACATGTTTGCAAAATATATTTTAACATATTTGCCTTAAAAAATAAACTTCAAGTCTTAGTCGAAAAAAACGACCTCGACCCAAAATATGGGTCGTTTTTTTCGGCTTGGACTCGGGTCCGTTTTTTTGGGCTTGAACTCGGGTCGAGGTCGAAAAAAATGACCCGAACTTTGGGTCGGGGTCGCGACTCGCGGCGTTTTAACAACACTATTCTATAGTACTACTTTCTATTGAATTGGAATACATTTTACTTTTAAATTGCATTTTTCTTTTAAATTGCATTTTACTTTTAAATTGCATTTTACTTTTAAATTGCATTTTACTTTTAAATTGATGTAGATCTGTTGGAATCAAGGTGTGTATTTTGTGTGTTCCAGGTATAGATCTAGTTTTTGAAAATCTTTTCTTGAGTAATAGATCTTCGTAATCATAATTTATTTTGGTCATCTATTCAAAATATATGACATTAATATCTTCTTTATTTAACTCGTACAATTCATATCATATGATGTGGTTATTTACTTTGAGTAAGGCTTTGTAAACTAGCTTTAGCGGCTAATCTTTTAACAGTGCCACCAATCCCATCACAAACACTTTTCCCGTGTGCTATAGCAGAAAAATGCCATTTCGCCTGTACCCCGAATATATCTCATGATGGCAAATATTAATAAAATTTTTACGATTTTTATCATCGGAAAAATAAAAAATTTTATTAATTAAAAAATTTTCCAATGTTTTTTTGAAATTATGTACTGCTATTGTATTGTGTTGCAAAGATTCGGATATCATTACATAATTTAGGCAACAAATATTAGCAAAATTATCTTTATAATATATAACAAAAGGGTGAGCAGTGGATAGAGCCCTATTCCAAATAATTTTATACTTCATCCTTGAAGTATAAAGCTATAGTTTTCTTAAAAATCACATAAAATTAAATATTGGTCTTCGTCTAAGTTCAATTTTAGATTGTTTTGATACAACGATTGTTGCGTTGAAATAAGAAAATGGAGTAATAAAGATTCTATTTTTTCAAAAAATCATTGATAAATTCACCTACTGGTTTGGTTATTGTTTCAAGAGTGCTATCTACGGATAGCCATTGTTTGTATGTTATAAATTCGATGTCCTTAGAACGAAACAATATTTCTATTTGATCGCGTAAATGTGTTGACCCTGGACAATTATCACATTTGCCCATATAAACTGGATGGTTGAGGCGAATTACAAATTATTAAGTGTAAAATATGTTTGTATGTTTTAAAGGGCAACATATCATTGGGTAAATTTGATCCAATGATCATTAATTTAAAATTTTGGTGGTAGCTGCAATCACATACATATGTGTACCACTACCTCCAACGAGTATACAATTTTTGAGCGAATGCATGCAAATTTCGAAAAACCAATTTTAACATCAGGCCTCATTTCTTTAAAAAATATATGAATTTCTTTCAAATTATCTAAAATTAATCTCTTATGTATGGTATTCTTTTTTCCGTCTTTGGTCAAAATCGAAACGCAATCTTTCTTGCCTAGCATGATTCTGCTTATTTCGTCCATACAATAAAATTCTTGTACAATTTTAGCTGTATATTCGTCTATAGTTTTTCCAGGCTTGGGGTTAGGTGTTGATAGAAATCAAAATACCAATAAATTAATTAAAAAATGAATTAATATAGTTAGCATGTATTATTGAATGATAATCAATTTTAAAATTTTTATTTATTTTATTGATTGAAACACTTATTTATTGTTATTCTAATTTAGTAAGGCTATGCCGATTTTAGAAAATCCGATCCAATATTTATATTGTTTTAAGTTATTTTATGATAATACTTTTATTTTGTATATAATTTCATAATAATAATAAATTAATATTTGTAATATTTTAAAAATATCAAATTATTTTAAAAAATTGAGTAGAGAAAATTTTGATATTATTTTTTGGCATCTATGAAATGCACAAGATTCTGATTCATATATTCAAGAACTATAAACTTGGTTAAATATATTTTATTAATATTCATTAAATATATGCTATAGGGGCAAAATTTTTATAATAAATTATAAATAAAGTAATAAATTGAATTTCTTTTATCGATATACAATTTCTATAATTAAACGAAAGCCCCATTTATTGTTATTTTCACTTACAAGATGAATAATCCTTTAAATTATATCAAATAATCCAAGAAAAACCATTAAAAAGTGATTATTTATAATTTTATACAAAGACGCCCCCTTTCGGGAAAATATTTATACACTTTCCTAAACATTTTTATCGATTTTGAGAATGAAGATGGCTGCGTCCCAAACCAATTTTTTTATATAAATATAAAGGAAGAGTTTAATAATGTCTACTAAATTTTTTAAATAAATTGAAGGTCGTATTATTTCCAAAAAATTGTTTTTAGTCTTTATATATTAAATAAAATGGCCGGAAATTGGTAAAAAAAATTTTTTTATCTAAAAGTAGAATCTTTGTACGTAATTTTGATATTAAATTCGTTATTTACAATTATGTAGTTTTTAAGATATGCTTAATTGAATGAAGGCAGATAATGGTAAAAATAAGTCATTTTTGCCACTTTGAACCCTAATATCTTCAAGAATATAAATGTTAGGAGGCTAAAATTTTGACTATTTCTTAGTTACATTGACCTTTCTTTGCTTACCAAATTTTAAAAAAATCGAAAGGGGTCGGCGAAAATCTCATTTTTTTGCTCATTTGATATGGAATGACCCTTCTTTAACTGTTTCATATAGATCTTTTCGCCTGCCGTTAGAAGCCGTTCCTCTCTACCTGTAGAACACCTGTAACTTGTTGGACATGAATTGAGTTCCATTGTCTGAAACAGATTTCCGAACCTAGCTAATATAGTTAGTTTTTCTATTACATATTGCCGTTATTCTTTTCATTCTTTCTTTCTCAATCCACTTTGATTGACTATCGACTACTATCATAATAACCGTTTTGTATTGGGCCCATGATCTCCATATATAGCTTATTCCAGGATTCCTTTGTTGGTTCTCAACTGTTTAGTGGAACTTTCTTTTGCGCTGCGGCATTTCTATTGCATTCGGAGTAGCGTTTTCTCAAACATTCAATTTTTCTTTCCATCTCCTGCTAATACACATAGTCGTTCACCAGTTCGATCATTTTTTTAATTCCGATATGCCCCTTATGTAATTCCTATATAATCATATAACGTAATCGTTTAGGTATTACTACTCTTTCTTACCAATAATATATCACATCGTTTATTATATAAAATAACCTCAAATTTTTGCAATATGGTTCTAATTCTTCATGAACACTATCGTATTTCCTCTCTCTCCTTATGAACTCTTTAAATACATTCAACACTGGGCCATTCCTGGTTTCCTCTCGGGTATTATGATTTGATATGGAATTCACCATATATATATATATATATATATATATATATATATATATAAACAATTTAGATTAATCCAAAATATACTTTAGGCGTTTAAAGTCATAGTGCTGTAAACGTTACTAAAAAAATTAAACGCGTTACCTTTACTCGTTACGCCTGAAAAAAGGAACGCGTTACCCTTACTCATTACCTTTTTATAAAAGGATCGCGCGTTACTGACTATTCAAAAAAGTAACGGATTACTCCTTACTTAAAAAATTAAATATTATATACAAAAAAATATTAATTTTTTCCCTAATAAAACTATACAAAAAGAATATATAATAAGATAAGATCTTTTTATAAAAAAAAATTTCATATATATAATTATAATATAAATAAAATTATACAAAAATAATATATTATATATAAGATAACACCTCTTTTAACAATTTTTTATTTATTTTTAGCAACAATTGATTTTCAAAATTTTAATCAGACAAAAAGAGCGCTTATTGCTCAACACAACTTTCGCCGTGCTAAACGCACCTTCAATTGGCGCAGAGGATGGGAGTGTTGTATTATATTTAATAAATAAAAATTTTAATTCGGAGAATTTATTAATATTTAAAGAATTATCTTTATTTTGAAAAAAGCTTAATTGATCATCTTCACAATGATCTTCATTCCTTTACTCATCAAAATATAATTTATCTTTATCAGAAAATATTCTGGTATGTGTGTTAGATAAAGGAATTAAGTCTGCTCTTTCTTTATCGATATTTTTTCTCAAACTGGATAAGTTCTAGCATTCTTCCTTTGTTGACCTCTAAATTTATCCAGAGCCAATCCAATTTAAATAGCAGGTGATTTGGATAATATTCAACTTTATAGATGTGTTTTAATCTATTGAAAATAAAAGATAATCAAAATACAAATTGTAAGCAATATTTGAACTGTATACCTTTTATCTATGCTTTCCAGGATTGAATTAATAAGAGGCCTACAAAACTTGAACTTATTTAAAGCCATTTTTTAAAGTTTTAATATTACAGTAATAATATGATTTGTTGTAACACATTTTCGTAATGTGAAAAAACATTCTTATATAGTTAAATAACTTTCCATAATTATTGTAAAAACATTTTGATAAAATTTTAAAAAATTTTTGATATATTTTTTTTTTAATTTTTTTAATAATAAGTTTAAACTTTAATGAAGAATAACGTCAAAGTTATGAATCGAATATAATTTTTTTATGTTTTGGACCCAAGTTTAAGTGGGAAAATGAGAATAAAAATTTTCTAAGATTTTTAGAATAAATTTTTTTTAAGATGCATTGTAAATTTTTTTAAATTTAAAGTATTATTACAATATATTAATGTTACTTTTAGTTATCTAAAGAATGGAAATCAGGATAAGAAATGAAATTTGATAATTTCTTAATAAACATAAATGAAAGAAAATTTGAATTTAGGGTTTTCAGATAATTCTTATTTTTTATATTTTTTTTTTGGTTTTAAAATTAAATAAAATTTAAAATTTAATTGTTGTAGTTGTATTTATTAACCTAAAATGACGCATGCCAAAAATCATCGAGATGTGCCACCAACCATTCTACACATAACGGAACCCCCGACACTTCAATTTAACTTTCCGTAATTATTGTAAAAAATTGTTGAGAAAAATACATCCTTTTTTAAAAAAACTTTTAAAAACTTGAAAGAAAATTTTTAGAAAAACATTATATTTTTAAAAACTTCAGGTAACCTATGCACAATAGGAATAAGTGGATTGAAAAAATTCACAATAATAGATGGGGCTTTTACTGCGATAAAATTCAAGGCATACCTGGATGAATTATTCGCACTTTTACCATCAAATTCATTACTTATGATGGATAGTGCTCCTATACATCGAGCGAGGATAATTAGTGATATTTATCCAAATATCATATTTTTGCCACCCTATTCGTCGCAATTAAATCCGATAGAAAATTTTTCGGAGTAATTAAAAATCAATATAGATCAAATTCTCCTAAACCCAATAACCGAAATGAAGTTATTTCAATTGTTACGAGTATTTTAGGCAATTATTTTACATATAATTTTTCAAATTTTTATTCTCACACCATAAAGTTTATTAAAGAGAGAATTCGATGCATTCCTTTAAATGATTGAATTTGTAATTGATTTATATTGTGTAATATTTTATTTACAAATAATAAATGGTTTTTTTTATTTTGGTGTTTCGAATTGATCATTAAAAATTCTAAACAAATAAGAATTATCTGAAAACCCTAAATTCGAGTTTTCACTCATGTTTATTTAAGAAATTATTCAAATTTCTTATCCTGATTTCCATTCTTTGGATAACTAAAAGTAAAATTAAAATATTGGAATAATTCTTTAAATTTAAAAAAGGTATTGTAAAAATATTAGAAATTTTTTTTTATATAATATCTTTTAAAATTCTAATTTTTCCACTTAAACTTATGTCCAAAACATAAAGACTATATTCAATTCATATGACGTTAGTCTTCATTAAAGTTTAAGAACTTTATTATTAAAAAAATTTTTTTGAATTTCATTTTTCCACTTAAACTTGTGTCCAAAAAAAACTATTTGATTCATAACTTTGATGTTAGTCTTCATTAAAGTTTAAAAACTTTAAAAAATTTTTAAATTTAATTTATATCAAAATGTTTTTTACATTAATTATGGAAAGTTATTTAACTATATAAGAACTAGTAAATAGCCCATCAAAAATGACGGGGAATGAAAATTTTCTTCTTACTTTTATGCATGTTACCTGTTATTATAATATCCAATTTTTATTCTTACCTCCTCATCCCTTCAGGCCAGGTATAATCCATTAAAACTAAGTGCTATGGTTTGTGTAAAAATAAATTTAAAGCATTTACTTGATATTACCAATATTATTTGTTAAATATTAATATTAAAAAAAATTTCCAGGCAAAGTCCAAAGCCATATTAATTTCTAAATTATTCCAAGCCCAATGAAAGATCATAATAATTTTGGTAGTTGAGAACTGAAATAAAATATTTAAATAATCATAATGAATTTAAAAATACAATCAAAATTCAGATTTTCATGGGCCTTTGTTTTTTGATCAGGTCAAGCCCAAGCCTGCAAAAAAATTTGTTTTGGGCCAATGTCTGACCTATAATTAATAATAAAAAAATTGTCAAGCGTTCTAGCTCATAATAATTTTGAAAAATTTTCCCCAAGCCCAGCCCAATATAATTTATAAAAATATTTTCCAAGCCCAGCCCAACCCATAATAATTTTATAAAAAAATTTTCTCAAACTTGGCTAACCGATAGTTATTTTCCAAGCCTGGAGATAGGTAAATCTCTAAAAACCATATCTATTTTTTAGTCTATTTTAACCTAGCTCACTCCAACCAAGGCCAACCCATTAAGACTAAGAGTGAATACTATTTTTTTGAATAAAAATATATTTAAATTAGATTTTACCTGAGGGCCATATAAATATTCTGTGTTAAATATTACACCTATGCCTAATATTAAAAAAATTCCCAAGCCAGGTCCTCGCACTTGGTTTTCTCAAACCCGCAAAAGACCATAATAATTTTGATAGTTGAGGACTGAAATAAAATATAAGTCACAATGCATTTAAAAATACAATCAGAATATGAAAGTTGCATGGGCCTTGGTTTTTGATCAGGCTTTGCCATGTCTTCAAAAGAAATTTTCAGGCCAATTTCTATTCCATATTTAAAATTAAAAAATTTACAGGAATCTTAGACTATAATAATTATGAAAAATGTTTCTCAAGCTATGTCCAAGTCCATATTAATGGTGAAAAATATGTCCCAAGCCCAGGAAAACCCAAATAATTTATTTGATCCAGAAAAATAGGTCTGATGTAAGGGGCTTATAAGAATTAAATCTGTCTAATTTCAAAATTATAATCAAATGAAGGGTAAATTTCTGATTTACCTATGATTCTACTGGTGAGCTCCTGGTATTTATATGAAATTCATGAATACATATTAAAGTACCATTCTGAAAATATGTTCATATAATTTAAATTTTAAACAAACCATTTTTAATTTTGATATTTCCAATACATGCTCACAGTATACATTGAACAATTTTACTCTTAAATTTTAATATTTATATAAAATTTATTAATAAAGTATATTTAATACCATACACACAAACTAAATAATTACCCTTGAACATCTATATAATTAATATTTTAAATTATATTATATTCAAGTTGATGCATGCGTGAGTGAAACTTTAATGTATATAAATAATTAATATTTTAAATTTATTTATATTCAAGTTGGTGCATGCGGTAAAGCATATGCCTTTGAAACGGGAGGCTCGAGTTCGATTCTCGTAGAGAGCAAAAAATTAACATTACACTATATAGTCTCCTTAAATTTAAATTACATTAGGGAGATCGTGTTTTGATTATGGAGATAAAATTAACATTACACTATATAGTCTCCTTAAATTTAAAATACATTAGGAAGATACGAAAACGATCGTGTTATGATTATGGAGATTATATATATTAGATGTTTTTTCACATTAAGAAAATGTGTTACAACAAATCATATTATTACTATATAATAGTTATCGAGTGAGATGTCCCAAATGCATTTTTTCTTCGCTCTCTAAAATTGAAGCCGTAGCAATCGGTTCCATAACCTATAAAATCATATATATCATATTTCTTAATTAACACTCAGAGTTAGGCTAGATACAGATTATTTGTGAAAAATGAATCTTTGATACAGATACTAGTATCTTTTTCAAAATATCAAAAAGATACAAGATAAAAGACATTCGTATCTTTTGCTTAATTAGAGTATCTTAAATACAAGATACTTTTAATTATCATTACCAATTAAATTAGAATAGTTTATAAAATACAGTTTTTATTATTTATTTGTGAAGAACATAACATATGCATATAATAAGAATGAATATTTACAATAATGATGAGTTAATTATAATAATCAGGCATTTTAATATTAGTAATAACCCATTCTTAGCATAACTGGGTAAGGGAGACTAATATTTTTAATGGGAGTTGAAATATTAATTTGCAAGAGAGTATTTAAAATAGTTTCATTATTTTATAAGATAATCAAATTTTTCAAATATCATTAGACCTTTGCCGTTTCGGCTTACATAACATTGTGCTAAAACTAAATAACCTTCAATTGGAGCTGATGAAGGTATTGCAGTATTATATTTTTAAAAAATTTCCTTAATGTAAGAATAATAATTAAGCATTTATAATGTATTTCAACTTTCTTAAATATAATTTAAAACCTCTAATTCAATGTTATATGTATTATTGAACTCAGCAACATTTGTTTCGCCAATAATCATCATTTTCTTTATTAGATGTTAAATCTATCGGTGTTATAGTTTGAGCTTGATTATATACTCTGGTACTACATTTAGGGCTTTTTTTATTAATATATTTTGAAAGTATTTTTTTTTATCATCTGACTCAATCCATAAGTTCTTAAAATATGGATATGATATTGATGTCAAAAAAGCCTCATTATATTCAAATCATATGAAAATATTTTTTTTTAATCTTTTGCCCATACCACTATACAGCTTTTAATAAAAGTAGACAATAGTGTAAACTTGAATTTTTAAGATAACCTATGCCCCTTCCACACATAAATATGTTTAACAAAATTTATGTTTACATTTATCATTTTTTTGATTTTACAACTAGCCTATACATTGTCTTTTTTAACTTTTATTTTTAAACAATTTCCAAATAAAATTTTAAAATTCACGGGAACTTATTTCAATAATTTAAATTTATACCTTAAGTGTTAATCATCCTACAAATTAAAAAAAATTTACATAAAATTGGTAATGATATTCTATCGAATTACATTTATATAAAATATAATCTTTATTTATTTCGTTTTGATGTTGTTATTATCTATCTACCTTAATATGAGTTGTAAATTTTCCAGCTAATTTTTGTCATTATATTTAAAATATGGTGGGAAAAAATAAGGAAATTAATGCAAGATTCTCGAAGAAAATAAGATACTGTAATATTTAAAATTTTAAACATGATTATTAAAAAGATCTTTTGTCAAGAAAATGAAAAAGATACAAAAGGATTTTGTATCTTAGATACAATTTGCGGTACTGCTCAACTCTGTGAACACTTAACCATACAATATGGTTCCATGAACGACTTGTCGTTATCTGAAAATCTCTTTAGTTCAGATTTATCACAAGATTCGTTTGGCAATTCTCCTTAATAAGACTATCTATAATTTAACGGAATTATAAAAAGTTCCAACTTGTTATAACCTGTTTAATCAGATACTTCTCATGTTTTAATGGCTGCACAGTTTGAGGATTGCCAATGTTTATTCCACAATAGCTTACACTTAGAAAATGTAATTTTTGAAATGGTTTTAAAATAGACATCGTTACCTACCTTTTCAATGTCAACACTTGCAATGAGATTTAAAGTGTATGCTGAAAAGGAATGATGCTTAGGTAAGTTTACAATACTATCATTAGTATTTTGATTTTCAAATAGAATAAATAATGGCAGAGGAACTATTTCATCATCCGATTCCTCTCCTTGTTCATATACTCTAATAAATATATTACAATTTTTTTACTTGAAAGCTTTTATATAATTTCTATCATTGTGCAATATTTGTATCTTACATGTGGTAAAAATTTCAAAGATTATTTTTTCTAGATAATCGAATGTGTGTTTTTGGTTTAGCCTTTAACAAGCTTAGCAGACTGAAACCCACTAAGTGTCCGGATGTAGTCAATATATCGTCTTTTTTAAAGACAATAATAAAATATATATTTTATATACCTATGATAAGCTGACCAATAACAGAGGACACACAATTAATCACTAATTTCTATAGTTGACTGCAATTTTTTGATATATTAAATTGTTAAGGAAAACATTAAAAATTGTATTATTTTTCAATTTCTTATCTTATTCAGAATTATAATTTAAAAAGGAATTAGGAAAAATATCTAGGATCAGTTCTCTAAAACAATATTGCTTCATAGTTTTATTCCATATATATATTTTATTTAAACAATTTTTTTTTTCACTATTTTATTCTTTAAATTTATTAACAATTTGCAGTTAAACCAATAGCAATACTAAAACAAGAAAACCCATTATAATATTTTGTTAATCTTAATGTTAGTTCCCAATCCTATACTATAGTTTATTTGCTTATATTTTAATTTTATGATTAAGCTTTTCAAAATATTATGAAAGAATACTTCTTTTAATGATTAATATCCATGATTTAATATTCTATTATTAAAGTAATGTTTAAAATAATAATATATTAATTAATCTTTTTGCCTTCATATGTTTTTTAAGTTTGAACTGCTGGACATTAAGGTTGAAATATTAGCGTTTGGACATAATTTACATTTACCAAGTGTAGATTTTGTACCCTTAATTTTCTTTATTGGTATAAAATATGGTTCAAATTGGGGCCAAGAAAGGGTTAAACTGAAGAAGTATTATGGACATAATATTCTTAAAATAAATTATGAATAATAATATTATTAGGGCTGTGCCGATATTTAGCGTTTCCGAAAATATCGGATCGGGCCGATACCTGTAAAAAACCGATCCGATCTTTTTACTTTTCTTTTTTTTGTTATTTTATTTTATGTTATATTTATTTTACATTATTTTAATATTTTCTAAATAATTTTTAAAAATTTTATTTTTTAAAAAAAATTGATTTATAGTATTTTAAAAGTTTTTTTTATAAAAATAGAAAGGAACACCCAAAGTTTTATTTATTTTAAATCTTTTTAAATAACGCTAATTTTTTTATTTTTTTTTTAAATATGGTATCTGAATTATGGAAATATTTTACAAAAGATAAAGATAATTTTGCAAAATGTGTTATCTGCGGAATCATCTGAGTCTGCCTTCAGTACGGCAGGAGATATAGATATTCCATATCGTAGAAGCTTATTCCCAGAAAATCTAGAGGCTCTCATATTTATTAAAAAATCTAATATATTATAATTTTATATATTAAATATTACAATTTTTTAATTCCAACATAAAATGGATATATTATTAAATATATATTTTTTTATTATAGTCTTAATTGTAGAAATAAAAAAATATAATTATTCATAATTCGATTTTTTACATAAAAAATATTGATTTCTTAATTACATTTGGTTCAAACGGGGGGTGATTAAAAATCAGTAAAAATATCGGATCGGTTTTGAAACAATATTGGATCGGATCGGTGAAAAATATGTGGATCGGCACAGCCCTAATTATTATTAACATTTACTTTGAATTTTGATTGAATATTCATTCGACTGAAAATTTAACAACGAGAATTTAAAAAAAGAAGGAATGGTGGTTGATATAAATTAATAACTCGTAAATTATTTATAATCAAAAATAAATAAAAGTAATGATCAACGTTTTGCATTACCATTACTCAAAAAAAGGGGAGGGTTACCGTTACTCGTTATCTCTAGAAGATGGTAACGAAGTTAGTAACGACGTTACTTTTTTATGTTACTTTACAGCACTAATAATAATCAAATAAATAAAAAATAAATTTATAACAATTAATTATTACACTTATAATAACCAAATAAAATAATAAGTATTTCAGATAATAATATTAGCTTAAGTAGTATAATGTTAAACACTTACTATTTCGAATAAAAAATTATACAAATAAAGCATCATTCGATTCGTGTTTTTTTAACTTATTTTGTGTTCTAAAAGGTTGGTAAGAGAGTAAAAATAATATTTTTTTATTATAGTGGGGTTGTGCCGATCCACATATTTTTCACCTATATCCGATATTGCTTCAAATCCGATTCGAATTTTATAATGATTTTTTACCACCTTCCCCCCCCCCTTTGAACCAAAATGCATTTAATTTTATTTAATATTTTTTATTTCAACAATTGAGACTATTATTTAAAAGAAAAATTATATTATAAGAGACAAAAAAATTATATTATATTTAATAATGTATCCATTTTATTTTGAAACATATATATGTTGGTAAGAATTATAAAATTATAATATATTAGATTTTTTTTAAATAAATATGAGAGCCTCTAAAATTTCTGGTAATAAGCTTCTACGATGTGGACTATCTTACTGAAGGCAGACTCAGATGGGATACTGTTGCAGGAGGCGCCAAAAAATTTACATACAAGTTTTGACAAAGCTGAAAATTTTTAAGCAATAATTCGCCAATAGTCAAGTAGATCCACAGGGGATATAATATCAATGTTATTAGAATTATCTAAATAAACAGATATAAAATTCGCTAAAATAGTGGGTTTCATACAAACCTAACCTTTTGTTGGGTTTGAAATAATCAGATACCACCCAAACAAATGGGTCCATCATTACCCAACCAAGCAATGTAAGATAATATATGAAAAATGTTAATATGTCTAGATATAGATTCTTTTAAATATTCCTGGATTTCTGTCGAGTATAGCAGGTCATCTACATTACAATTGATTTTAATTATTTTATTTATTACTAGTTTCTCTTTGATTTTCAATTTATAACATCCCTTAAATTAAATTTGCATTTTATAAAGTTAAGTGAAACATTTTCCTCATTGTCATTAACTAAAGTTATCATTAAAACCTAAATTTATTTTTAAAAAAAAATAAAACCTGGCAAATCTTTATTATTGGGAGTTGGAAATTAAACATTATTATCACCTTTAGTAAAAGGCACACATGCTGTCTTGAGCTTTTCAATGTATGAAATGTCTTTTGGTAAAAAGAAATTCTTATAACGAAGATCAAGTAATGTTTCGATTAAATAATTGTCATCATCATAAATATCAAAAAACCAAGTTCTTTATTGATTATTAATGGTATCCTTTATGGTCTCACACTTCTAGCTGTGTCCCCATTATTCGTTAATTCACTTTTCAGAATTTCAACAAAGGTTATAACATTGCTAATTGAACATGATGATTCCTGACTTATTTCTTTTGTTATCATCTAAATTGGTTCCAGAACATTAATCATATAATGGAAGATTTCCCAAATTATGATTATCGATAATGAACAGCTGTACTGCCCTTTTTTGCTATATCATTCGTGTTCGAGCATGTAATATGTAGAATCCCAACATCGGCACGTCCTGGATTAATTTGTGCCCAACTAAATCGAATTTGAATTTTTTTAAAACTATTTTGTGAAATAAAAGAATGTTAGCAGAGTTTCTAACCAAACCGGAATGAACCGTTATAATTTTCTGTAGGGCTGTGCCGATATTAAATATAGGATCGGATCGGTACCGATATTTAGCGTTTATATCGGATCGGACCGATACGTGTATAAACTTGATCCGATCTTTTTTACTAAAAATACAATTCTTAAAACTTTTGAATAATGTTTGAATTATTATTACATAATATTTATTATTTTTTATAAAAAAATTTTTTAAAAAAATAATAAATTTCCCCAAGTTTCGAGTTACTATTTTTCATTAATAATATTTTCTTTATTTTTAAACAATGCAAATGTTATTTATTTTTTAAATAGATTTTTAGTTTTTTTATAAAAATAGAAAGGAACACCCAAAGTTTTATTTATTTTAAATTTTTAAAAAAATACTCTAATTTTATCATTTATACTTTAAATAAAAGAATTATTTTAAACATGGTTTCTGAATTATGGAAATAAAAGACAAAGATAATTTTGCAAAATGAGTTATCTGCGGAATTCTAATTTCACGGGGAGGATTACTAAAAATTATTTTTAAAAATCTAATATATTAATAATTTTATATATTAAATATTACAATTATAATTCATACCAACATAAAATGGACATATTATATTTATTTTATCTATTATAATATAATTTTTTAAAAATTATTGTTGAAATAAAAAAATTAAATTAAATGCATAATTCTTTTGCATAAAAAATATTGATATCTTAATTACATTTGTTTCAAAGAGGGGTAGTGAAAAATCAATATAAATATCGGATCGGTTTTGAACCAATATCAAATCGGTGAAAAATATGTGAATCGGCACAGCCCTAATTTTCTGTACCGTAACCGAATCATTATAAAGAAAATATAAAAAGAGCGAACCTAACTGTTATAAATATTTTAAACCAGTTCAAAACGGTTTTAAAAAATAATTAATTTTAAATTACTAACCTAAATTTGAAATTTTTACCTTGGGGGCAATTTTTAAATTCGTGATTTCTTTTCAAATTAAAATTTTTTTATATTATCTACATATCAATCAATACCAAGTTTATTGTTTTTACTTTAAATACTCAATTTAATAGAGATGAGGCAAATTATCAGTTAATTAGATAAGATATAATCTTAAAATCACACAAAACTATTCTTGGCTAAATTAACAAGTTTATTCTTATATATATTAATTATTAATTCGTTTTTATAATAATACTTGCTAATAATTTAGGGAAAAATCATATAATTCTACCATTAATAACTAACATCTAATAAAAATCAAGTACTGACAATTTTTAATAAAATACTATTATATATAATTTCTTATTAATTAATATATTCAAAAAAAGTTTATCTTAGTTTATATGGAATATGACAAAATGGGTAATTTAAGTTAAACTATTAGTATCTATTTATATTTAGTTTAATATCAAAATGTAAAACTTGCTATTATTTTTAACTCAATATAAGTCTATTTAAAAACACATAAATAAATTTTAAAAAAGTATAAAAATAATTTAATGTAATGTTAGTTAACTTATTTAAACTGAAGATTTATAGTAAGATTTTTGATTATTTAAAAAAACAGATTTAGAAGAATATTCATTACAAATGCCATTTTTTAATCATATTTTCTATTTTGCATATATGAATAATGGTAAATGCTAACTAACATATTATTTTAATTAGGGCCACCGATCCAATATTTGTATTGATTTTCATCCCCCCCCCCCCCCTTTGAACCATATGTAATTAAGAAATCAATATTTTTTGTGCCAAAAATCGAATTATGAATTTAATTTAATTTTTATATTTCTAAAATAATTTAAAAAAGTTTACGGATATTGGTATTATTAAAGAAATCTTCATTATTCCTCCCCGTGAAATTAGAATTCCGCAGATAACGCATTTTGCAAAATTATTTTTGTCTTTTGTAAAATATTTCCATAATTCAGATACCATATTTAAAAAAATTCTTTTATTTAAAGTATAAATAATAAAATTGGCGTTATTATTTACGATATATCCCTAAGAAACATAGCATATGAATTATATCCATTTTCTTTATCCAAAAACTTGATAGAGCTAACATTCTAGAGGAGAGTAGAAGAAGTACTAATAGGAATAGAGATAACAATGATGTGGCTCCTAGCAGTACGAATCTCAGTGAACAACACAGTAATAGAAGAAATAGACATCAAGTTACCAATCCTAGGAATTATAATCGTTTAGTGACTCAAACTAACAATTATGAGGTTATTATATTCTTTAAAGATTTTTCTAAGATCAGGGGCCCGAACCGTTATGTATATAGGTTGCAAGTGCTAAAAGTTTAAAAGATATTGGTAAGTTTAGAAAGTTGATTCCCAAGGAAATAAAATGTCTCGATTTAAAAAAACAATAGCCTTTTATTTCATCTTTAAGACGATTTAAGAAAATTAATTTCTTTTCGTTTTTTAAAACAATTTAACTTACGGTTCTGGAAATTGTAAAGATTTGTTCCAGTCAATCTGTTTGGCTCAAATATGGGGCCCTGTTTGTGACATTGTACATAAAATATATAATAAGCACTTTGTTCAAAGTTTACAAATTTTATATGTAGTGATATAAATCCATAATTTATATTCCTTTTTTGAAAAACAAAATAAGTATTTTATATTAATCATCAAAACACCTATATATTTTATAATTTTATTTATGCAGGCGTTATTGAATTTGACTGAGAGACTGGGAGATGCCAAATCTAAAGGGCTCACAAAATTAGGTAGAAATTTAAATTTTTTAGTTGTATATGGCCATGGGACAGGCTTAATATTTTTCAGATACTGATCTTATTTATTTTTCTCTAGTTTAATTTCAATCTAATTTGTATTAAATATAGTTTCATATTTTGGTGTTAAAATTTGATTTAAGATTACAAGTTTGAGTTATGATTTATTTAATTAATTACATTTTCAAAATAAAAAATATCGAATTTATGTTATTTTAAATGAATGTGATACGTAATTTTCTTCTATTTGATTGGTGTTTATATTTTAGATATATAAGATGGTGTAGAATTAAAAAAATGAGTAGGATGGAACTGACTATATATTTAAAATTAGATATAGAATGTTTGGTATGCTTTCGTTTCAACCCCGAAAGCCATCACAGCAATAGCAATCAAACATCTTGCGTTATATGCATGACCGATTTTGAAGCCAGATCTCTCATAAGAGTTATGCCGTGCAATCATGAATACCACTCTAAATGCATTGATAAATGGCTCAAAGTACGATTTAAAAAATAAATATGATTTTTTGATTTAATTGTTCACGAAACTTCATATTAAGATTACTCGAATGTCGGGCGCTCATATTAACTTTTAAAGTTATTTTCATAAACTAATCTATGTCAATTTTTAAATAAGTTTTTACAGATTACAATATTTGGATTCATAAGGTTTTTAAAAGTATTTTTTACACATTAGAAAAAAATTCTAGTTTTAAAATATTTTAATTTCACATATTCATAAACTATGTTTTATCTAATACTTTTAATATTGAAAATTAAAAACAAGTTTGGACAATAATAAAAAATATCTATTTTTGAGTGTAATCAATATATTAGATAACTGATTGCAATATAGACTTGATTTTGAGCATACCGAGGCGCGTAGCCAGGAATTTTCTACGGGGAGGGGGGGGGGGGGGTAACTTTTTTAATATTGAAATGATTTTGTGGAACATTTGAAATTTATTTGAATCAATCATATTTTAAAAATGACAATTTCAAACACAAATAATAAAAAATATTATAGCTCTTTAACCCGGTACAATAAAATTAATCATAGGATATACATGAAACAAAACGAGTATATGATAAAACACGAAATAGCAAATATTAAAAATATGATTTCAAAAGTTATCAATAATCATGCATAGAAAATACCATTGAAAGAGATGAATACTTTGAGCAGCGCCATCTTATTTTGCCTGTTTTATGAGGGCATACGAGTAACCCCAGGGTGAATTAGATCCATTATAAAAATTTAACTTAATAAAATAAATTTTTTTGTCTTTTTATAAAGATGAGTGTATTCATTATAATCCAAAACTATGCCTTTATAATTCAATCTTAAGTAAAAATTTGATGGAAAAGCGGATTTTTTCTCGAGATTTATATTTATTAATTTCCGGGAGTTTCCTGGAACCACCATTCCGTCCAAAATACACCAAATAAAGCTCTTGAAAACTACTTATTTCTTCAAATGATGATAAAAATATTAAAGAGAATTGGAAGTTTGTAAAAGTTTTAAAAACAATTTAATATTGCTTTACTTTAACACTTTTTCCATAAATTTTACAAGAAAATCTAGTGTTATATAATAAAATTATGTTTAATTACTAATTTTTCGTTAATAACGATAAATAAATATAGATAAGTATAATTTAATTTAAATTTTCATAGATCATTTTGATTTTAATATATACTTATATAATCTTTTTTTAATATTAAAAATCCAGAATAATAGAACATGTCCAATTTGTAGATGCGATATAGCCGAAAGAATCGCCACTATTCGGAAAAAACTCAGAATTTAATCAAATATATTGTACAAATCTTTGCTCAAATTATCTACAAAATTATTTTATTTAAATCTCAGGATTTTTTTCTATTCGATTATGATATATTATAATAAATTATATACCGCTTTTTTTAAATATCAGCATTCTAATATAATTGTATCCAAAAAATTATTATTAGAAATCTTGAATTTATGATTTTTAAATTTATATACTAACAAATATGAAAATAAAAATCATACAAAACAATAAAAATTCTTTAAAATATAATACATATAAAAGAATGTGCAAGTTGAAGACGAATAATTATAATTTATGTTAATAAAATCGTAATAAGGTCACTACACCCAATATAAATATCATGAATTTTTTGATTTCGAGAATTTATTCGATAAGGAGTTATCCTGACCTAATAAAGTTTTGTAATTTGATTTTTGAGTTAAATTGGATATTTCTTTAATTTTCATATCCGTTTCTCTGTCGAAAGGAACTCTTTCTTTCTTTTTATCTGAGATTTGGTTTTCTTTAAGTTCCTATAAAAATTATAAATGGTTAGACTATATAAGTATATAATACCTAAATGAATTAAAATTATTGAGTATGTGAAGTGTGAAAAAAAGTTTAGTGTATATCGAGATACATGATACTTCTCAAAGAGAAATCCGAGATACATTCGGGTATTAAAGAATTTTTCAGACTCGACCTGGGTATATTTAAAAAAATTAAAATACGTCCTGGCCCTGGTATATAGTATGTTTAAGCTAAACATGTAAGAGTATAAATTGAAATTTGTGTTCATAGACCGATTTTTTTTAGTAAATTTTGAAAATTCCACTTATAGCAGGCATTTTTAAATCTGAGCATATATAGAGTACCTAGATGGTAAATTTTGCCATAAAATTTGTTATTTTTAATTTATAAGAAAAATTAATATAAATAAAAAAATTCGGGCAAAATTTTCTGTGTTAACAGTCGGCACTGGTCATAATCAGGTCTGAAAATTTAAAAAAACGAGCGCTATGAATAATTTAAATTTTAAAGATTTGGTAAAATCCAGATGTTATTAACCTACGACATATATGCGGAGGTGTAGTCGGAGGGCATGCAGAGCTCCGGAAATTTTAGTCCCTCTACCAGAAATTTCCAAAAAAAATTGAATTTTTTTAATATTAGAAACATTTTTTACCATGATTAATTACATTTGTACATTTTTAATTCAAAAACTAAACCTTCCCTATTTTAATTGATTATCCAACGATCATATCTGATATTGTTTAAATTACGGATTAAGAATTAGCGGTGTGTTATAGGCACTAAATTCCTATCAGATTTCGCCTTGATATCATGTTCAATTTTAATTATCCAATCCGTTTTTAAAGCTTCAGGCCAGGGTTTAACAAAAATCTTCAAATTAAAATTTGAAGATTTTTTCGCCCAAAATTTTGAGAAAAAAATCTTTGAAGATTAATTTTTTACGAAAATTTTTTCGTTATAATAAATTTGAGCTTGCTCAAAGAAGATTTTTGAGCAAAATAAAAAAAAATTTTGTAATTTTATAATATACTAAAATCTTTAGTAAGAAAATCTTTATTATAATAAAACATTTTTTTGATCCTAAAATTTTTTGTACAAATATTTTGTGATTTTTTAAAAATAAAATTTTTGAGATATATGCTTTTATTTTATTTTTTGATCTTAGAAAAATATTATTTCATAAGTTGTGTTGTGTAAATGTGAGAATTTAACGATTACATTTTTTTTGATATTTGGTGTTTTGTCATAATTAATGTTTTATATTTAATGTAAAGTATAAAAGTGACATATTCTCTCAGAATCTTTAAAAATAATTTTAATTAAAATAAGCTAGTTGAGCATGTTTCAAGATGGTTTCATTGATTATAAAGGATATAAAGGTGACAATTGTCATAATCGTAATTTTTGAACTTTTTTGAGTTATTTTTAAGTAAATAAGTAAAAATATGTTTTGTAAATATGGTAAATTAAAATTTCAGTGAAGATGTACCATAGAAAAGTGACAATTGTCATAATCTTTAATTATCAACATTTTTAAATTTTTTTAAAGCAAATAAATAAAAAAATGTTTTGTAAACATGTTAAATTAAAATTTCATCAAATATGTATCTTACAATTGTCATAACCGTTATTTTTTAATTTTTTTAAAGCTTATAGGTAAAATTATATATTTTGAACATTTTTAATTTCAGTGAAGATGTACCATAGAAAGTGGCATTGTTATTATTAAGCTTTTTCTAATTTTTTGTAGTAATGAGCTTACTACCTATAAAGGTGACAATTGTCTTATTACTCATTTTATATATTTTTAAATTAAACATAAGTAAAAATGTTCTGATATAATTTAAAACTAGACAATTATCTAATTCTCAACTCCCTTTTGAAATTATTTTAGTATATATATTTTTGAAATTATCGTGTTACTCATTTCCATTAATTTAAATATAATATGTTTTTGGAAAACAAATTTCTGTGCAGATAATAATAGTATTATATATGAAATTTTTAGATGCTAGAATGGATTTCAACTAAAAAGATGCACTAAATACATGATATCTTTACGACAAAAACATTTCATAATAAACAGGCACTTTTTTGCAATCACGCTCGATATAGAGATCAAGTTTGGTTTTTTTATAATCTTTTGTAGGAGGCAAAATCAAGGTTGGATGTTCTTTATACGGGTCAATAATTTGCAATTGTTTCCAGGTTGCAAATATATGTTCCTAAAATAAAAAAGATGCATATTATAAGTTTATTAATTTACCCTGGCCAATACTTTATCGTCTTCTGAAGGATATTTCCCATTTTCATAATGGAATCTTGGATCCATATAAATAGCACTTCGAAATGCATCATTTTGAAAGAGAAAACTTTCTCTCATGTTCAAACACTCTAAAATATTTTTAGATAACTGGTTATCCATTTCTTTCAGTTCCATTTTACATTCTAGCCAAGAGGCAAAATAATCACCAATTACAATTTTTTTTTTTGTAATTTCAGAGTAAATAAGTATAATGGCATTAGTACAGAAGTGCCAAATTGAATTATATCCCATAAATCCAATTTCTGGGTATAACTCACCCATTTTAACATAAAATTCTTTATTATCTATAAGATTTTTTAACATGAGATATGTACTATTCCACCTAGTAATAGTATCTAGAGTGGGTTTGGTAACTTTATCCATTATAAATAAATTTTTATATTTTTGAGATTTTATTAATTTTATGATGTCCCGAATTTTGACTAAATCCAATTTTAAATATATTTTTATAAAACTATTCACAGCTAATTGTATAGTATGAGCTGAACATCTTATACAGCTTAGACCAAAGCTTTTGCTCATATCGTCTAATATATTGTCTGTATTGTCATAATAATCGTCAATACCCTCTGGTATTTCTTCATCAGAGAAAACTGAAATGTTTTCATCAATACATATATTATCTTGACCGCTCAAACTAGTATCAAAAATTTCGCTGAATTTGTTTTCATCAACATTTGATAAATCATTTTGATCTTTTGCAATAATATTAACCATTTTTAATCATATTCGCGCCGTTATCCACTGTAATGCTATAAATTTGTTTTAAATCAAGTTGGTATTTTTTTAAAATGGTATGTATCTCTTCTTTTAGGTTAGCACCTGTATGATTTTTAAGAAGTTCTATCATTCCAAGTGTTCGCACTTCTATATGGCCATCTTTTATATACTGAACATTGATGCCTAATATTGATTTATTATATCTGGTAGCTGTATCAATTTTGAAAGAAATCAGCTTGTTTTTTAATTCGCGTATAATTTGTAATCTAATTTCGGATGCGGTATATTTTATTTTGTCGACCACTGAACGAGTATTTATTTTTATTTGAAGAGAATGACATATGGGGTCTAGTAATATACGGAAGCCCTCATAATTGACCATATTAATGGGTAAATTATTAACTGTAGTCAGCCGTACTATAGATTCAAAAACCTAAAAAATAAATATTGATTTTTATTGTGTCATTTAAATATTTTGAAATACTTTTGATTTATCTATTTTAATTTTTTAGAATTTTTCTTTTGCTGTATTTCTAGCATTGAATGACGAATCACTATTAGATTCATCTGCTTTCATTAGTCAATATTTTTCTTGCTAAATAGGCTTATAACGAGAGATTTTAAATATTAAATGCATATAAAAATTATTAAGATATATTTATAATTAATTCTAAAATCTTAATCCTTTAAATTAATAATTATAAATCTACACAATCTAGTTTTCCAATATAATTTAAAATGTCATCGATAGAGATTGATATAAAAGATATTGGTGCAGATAATATATACAAAGTTATTTCTCTGTACAATGATATGTAATTTCCTTCATGAAATATCGCATAAAATTTATTCTCGAAAAAAAAACAAGGTATAAATATCATTGTAAGATGTGCCAAGTAAATTTTATCCTAACTAGAAACTTCAAAGAGGAAATATTTTAATATCCTCAAACTTAATATAATATGAATAAAACATAGATGAGTTTATGTGATAGTTGATTTTCTGACCCAGTCTATGACAATAACATATTTAAGAATTTTTTTATAAATTAAAATTACAAGAAATATATTAGCATCTCATTTTATCACTTAAAAATTATTATGTACCTATCTACTCGTATATATAATAACATTTTTTGTCCCTTATCTATGATACATCCTCACTGATATTTTAATTTAACATGTTTAGGATATATATCTTTAGCTATTTGCTTTAAAAAAATTGGAAAAAGTTTAAAAATAACGATTATGACAATTGTCACCTATCTATGATACATCCTCACTGAATTTTTAATTTAACATGTTTAGAATATATATTTTTAGCTATTTTCTTTAAAAAATGATAAAAATAGCGATTATGAAAATTGTCACCTATCTATGATACATCCTCTTAAATTTTTAATTCAACATGTTTAGAATATATATTTTTAGCTATTTCCTTTAAAAAAATTTGAAAAAGTTCAAAAATAGCGATTATGACAATTGTCACCTATATATGATACATCCTCACTGAATTTTTAATTTAACATGTTTTGAATATATAATTTTAGCTATTTCCTTTAAAAAAATTGAAAAAGTTCAAAAATAGCGATTATGACAATTGTCACCTATCTATGATACATCCTCACTGAATTTTTAATTTAACATGTTTAGAATATATATTTTTAGCTATTTCCTTTAAAAAAATTAAAGTTCAAAAATAACGATTATGACAATTGTCACCTATCTATGATACATCCTCACTGAATTTTTAATTTAACATGTTTAGAATATATAATTTTAGCTATTTCCTTTAAAAAAATTTGAAAAAGTTCAAAAATAGCGATTATGACAATTGTCACCTATCTATGATACATCATCACTGAATTTTTAATTTAACATGTTTAGAATATATATTTTTAGATATTTCCTTTAAAAAAATTTGAAAAAGTTCATAAATAACGATTATGACAATTGTCACCTATTTATGATACATCCTCACTGAATTTTTAATTTAACATGTTTAGAATATATAATTTTAGCTATTTCCTTTAAAAAAATTTGAAAAAGTTCAAAAATAGCGATTATGACAATTGTCACCTATCTATGATACATCATCACTGAATTTTTAATTTAACATGTTTAGAATGTATATTTTTAGATATTTTATTAAAAAAATTTGAAAAAGTTCAAAAAGTTCAAAAATAGCGATTATGACAATTGTCACCTATATATGATACTTCCTCACTGAATTTTTAATTTAACATGTTTAGAATATATATTTTTAGATATTTCCTTTAAAAAAATTGAAAAAAGTTCAAAAATAACGATTATGACAATTGTCACCTACCTATGATACATCCTCACTGAATTTTTAATTTAACATGTTTAGAATATATATTTTTAGCTATTTCCTTTAAAAAAATTTGAAAAAGTTCAAAAATAGCGATTATGACAATTGTCACCTATCTATGATACATCCTCACTGAATTTTTAATTTAACATGTTTAGAATATATATTTTTAGCTATTTCCTTTAAAAAAATTGAAAAAAGTTCAAAAATAACGATTATGACAATTGTCACCTATCTATGATACATCCTCATTGAATTTTTAATTTAACATGTTTTGAATATATAATTTTATCTATTTCCTTTAAAAAAATTGAAAAAGTTCAAAAATAACGATTATGACAATTGTCACCTATCTATGATACATCCTCACTGAATTTTTAATTTAACATGTTTAGAATATATATTTTTAGCTATTTCCTTTAAAAAAACTCAAAAAGGCTCAAAAATGGCGATTATGACAATTGTCACTTATCTATGGTACATCTTCACTGAAATTTTGATTAACATGTCTACAATATATATTTTTATCTATTTCATTTAAAAAAGTTCAAAAATAACCATCATAACAAATGGCTCTTTTCTATGGTGCATTTTCACTTAAAAATTTAAAAAAATAACTATGATGAATAGTTAATCCAGAGTATTATAATTTAAAGAAGCTTTAAGTAACTTTCCCGCCTATAATATTAATATATACTAAATGTTATTTGACTTTTGGTCAAAAAAAATGATCTAGATATTGGGTTAAGGGTGAAAAAAAGCAATCCTAACTTTAAGTCGACTTTAAAAAAAAAGATCCATATTTTGGGTCGGATTGAATAAAACGACCCGATGTTTGAGTCTGAGTCAGAAAAACGACCCAAACTTTGAGTTGGAGTCGAAAAATACGACCCAAACTTCAAGTTTTAGTCGAAAAATATGACCCAAACTTCAAGTTTGAGTCGTAAAAAACGACCCATATTTTGGGTCGAAGTCGAAAAAAACGACCCAAATTTTTAGTCGGAGTCGTAAAAAACGACCCATATTTTGGGTCGAAGTCGAAAAAAAAGACCCAAATTTTGAGTCGGAGTCGTAAAAAACGACCCATATTTTGGGTCGAGGTCGTTTTTTTCGGCTTGGACTTGGGTCGGAGTCGAAAAAAACGACCCATATTTTGGGTCGAAGTCGTTTTTTTCGGCTTGAACTCGGGTCGAAGTCGTAAAAAACGACCAAAACTTTGAGTTAGAGTCGAAAAAAACGACCCAAAATTTGGGTGAGCTCTGTTCGAGCCGACTCGGCTAAGCCGATTAACAACACTAGGGTTAGGTGTTGATAGAAATCAAAATACCAAGAAATTTATTAAAAAATGAATTCATATAGTATGTGTTATTGAATGAATAAAACCCTTTCGCGCCCTAAATATTTCCCATGAACAAAAAATACTTGCACTTTGATATAATAAAATAATCATTTTGACATAATAAAATAATGATTTTGACAGGTTAATGATAAAATATGAAATAATAAATATTGTTTTATAAATTAATATCTCTAAGTACCAACCATTAGTTTCTTTAAATATAAAAATTAATTGATTAAAAATTTTAATGACATCGCTGGGCGCGAAAGGGTTAATCAATTTTAAAATTTTTATTTATTTTATTGATTGAAACACTTATTTATTGTTATTTTAATTTAGTAAGACTATGCCGATTTTAGAAAATTCGATCCAATATTTATATTGTTTTGGGTAATTTTATGATAATACTTTTATTTTGTATATAATTTCATAATAATAATAAATTAATATTTGTAATATTTTAAAATTATCAAATTATTTTAAAAAATTGAGTAGAGAAAATTTTGATATTATTTTTGGCGTCTATGAAATGAACAAGATTCTGATTCATATATTCAAGAACTATAAACTTGGTTGAATATATTTTATTAATATTCATTAAGTATATGTTATATGGGCAAAAAATTTTATAATAAAGTAATAAATTGAATTTCTTTTATCGATAGACAATTTCTATAATTGAATGAAAGCCCCATTTATTGTTATTTTCACTTACAAGATGAATAATCCTTTAAATTATATCAAATAGTCCAAGAAAAACCATTAAAAACTGATTAATATTTAATTTTATAAAAAGATGCCCCCTTTCGGGAAAATATTTATACACTTTTCTAAACATTTTTATCGATTTTGAGAATGAAGATGGCCGCGTCCCAGACCAATTTTTTTTTATAAATATAAAAGAAGAGTTTAATAATGTCTACTAAATTTTTTTAAAAAATTGAAGGTCGTATTATTTCCAAAAAATCGTTTTTAGTCCTTATATATTAAATAAAATGGCCGGAAATTGGGAAAAAAATAAAAAATTTTTTTTATCTAAAAGTAGAATCTTTGTACGTAATTTTGATATTAAATTTGTTATTTACAATTATGTAGTTTTTAAGATATGCTTAATTGAATGAAGGCAGATAATGGTAAAAATACGTCATTTTTGACACTTTGAACCCTAATATCTTCAAAAATATAAATGTTAGGAGGCTAAAATTTTGGCTATTTCTTAGTTACATCGACCTTTCTTTGCTTACCAAATTTTAAAAAAATCGAAGGGGGTCGGCCGAATCGTGGTTGATTTGTCATGGAATGACCCATAATCTTAATGTTAATTTTTATTTTTCCTATCATCTTAATGTTAATTTTTTCTATCTCCTATCTTCTTAATGCTAAATAAATTGATGGAGACTATATATCTCTAATGTTAAATTTTAAGAAAATTTCATCACGGGATTCGAACCTATGACTTAACGTTTTAAAGGCAAACGTTCTTCCCACTCAACCACCTTCTATATTAAATTTTGTAATATAATCTTTCTTATATATTATTAATTTGCTATTAACATATTTTTCGATTAATTTATATAATTTAGATCTTATTGTCTTATATTAAAAAAAATACTATCTTCACCTCAAATTATGTATGATAAGAATATTAAATTTAAAATAGTAAATTAAATTATATTTAGACAATTGAAAAATAAACATTTATCTCATATTCACCTCATATTATGTATGATAAGAATATTAAATTTAAAATAGTAAATTAAATTATATTTAGCCAATTGAAAAATAAACATTTATCTCATATATTCAATCAAAGTAAAATTTATTAATTTTTATAAATTATTTTTATATTACAATTTAGATTTAACAAACAAATTTAAATTATTTACCATCCCAAAATATGGCAGAAAAAATAATTATTTACTTAAAATGCAATAAATAAAATAGATATTTTGAAATTATATTAAAATATTATTTTTTTTAAAAATATCTAACAACATCATATTTTATCAACTTCCATTCCATCATATTTTATATTTCAACAATTTCCTAAATTTTATCTAGAATTAAATTTAGAGCCTACAAGTTTTATATATTTAATTATATTATATATAATATAAATAAATTCTAGGTTTTAATAATGTCCTCCATTATAGATATAGAAGTTAATACATCCTCTATTGATGTATTATAAATTAATTATCATTTCTTAATATAGATTTTCTTCACTGTATGATGACAGTAACATATTGGTAGCAATAATTCACCCAAAAATTAACTAAATTGGCTTTTATTAATCTGCCACAAAATCTGTTGGTAAAAGAAAAGTTAATTGCCCATTTAGAAATAGCATGATCAACCACATGCAGATGCTTCAAATGAATGTATGGATGAAATAGATACTTTTTTAAGAAAAATTCTTCATAAAATGCTCGTCCCATTAATAAATTTTTTTATTCAAATGATGATTCAATGAATATTTTTAATATTTATGTTAACTTAAAAAAAATATTTATTGAATATAACAAACCTTTGCCATCAAGCGCTCCTGTGGAGCGCTTGTTTAGTAAAGCTAATCATGTGCTTAATGAAAGTCTTTGATGTTTAAATGATAATAACTTAGAAAAAATTTTATTTTTAAAGGCTAATTTTAATTATAAATATATATTCTAATTATTATACTTATATTATATTATTCAATTACAATAAATTTATATCATACATAATTTATTTTTATATTGGTTAATTTTGCATCGATCAGTAATTTTCTTCAGATTTAAATAAGAAAAAAATCGTGATCCTTTTTTTTAAAAAAAGGTCGATCCTGGGATCCTCTTTTTTTGAAAAGATCGTGATCGGGATCCGATCTTTTTAAAAGGATCAATTAACAAGCCTGGCAATAGCATATCTCTGCAAAATTTTTAACTCACTGCATATATTCCTAAGTATATATATACTGTACTGATTTTATAGCATATAATTGTAACTCGAAGTTCAAATTTAGGCTAAAATTATTAAAATAGCACAAAAATATATTATCAATTATTCACAGTGATATATAATAAATATCAACTGCATAATTTACATTTAGCATGATACATATGAATTTATAAAAAGTAAATAAATATTGGCTGATATTTTTAATTTAAACCCGAAAAAAATAACCCTCATAAATTAAAAAGATTGATCTAAAAATTTCTAAACAGATAAGAAAAAATCTTTGATAATTAATTTTCCTATTTCTTTTTGATATATATTTTGTTGCGGAAATTTTAAAGAATAAACATACAATAAATAAAATTATGACGTTTTATTAGTATTGAAAGGACTTAAATTGTTGTCCTTATTCGACTTAATTTTGATACTTAATGCTGTTTAGCTGTAAACGGCATCATCGTTCATCTGTAAAAGATTTTATAGATAATAAAAAAAATAATAGAATATTTTTAAAAAAGACAATTCTCAATTAAACAAAACGATAAAATCGGGTCTAATTGCCAATTTGTTGAGGTGTAATGCTGAAATTTTTTTATTAGATGCTTAAAAAATTGAAATAAATTAAATTTTAAAAAAATTTTTAAATAATGGGGGGAAAACGGGTAAAAAATTTAGACTAATGGGCGGGCGGGTAAGGAATTGACTAATGGGCAGGGCGGGCGGATATATTTTTTGAAAACTATGGACGGGCTGGGCAGGCGGGTTAAGTTTTTTAAAACATTGGACCTCTAGTTCTTATTTTAAAATCTGTCAATAGCGGACATTAGTGATAATCGTCTGATAGGGATAGTACTAACTCGCACCATTTGATATCATGCGTAGTGTCTTTGCTTGGATTTGTTGAAGGTAGAAATTAACTGATTGTTTCTTCATAATTCGAAAATAATGAGGAGTTATACAATGACGTGTTTTAAATAATTGGTTATAATGATAATGAATTACTCTTGGTTTAAGTGAACTATAATAAATAAAATAACTATCTTATAGAAATAAGTCTGATATAATTTATTTTTAATTAAGGGCTGTGCCGATCCACATATTTTTCACCGATCCGATATTGGTTTAAACCCGATCCGATATTTATATTGATTTTTCACCATTCCCCTTCGAACCAAATGTAATTAAGAAATCAATATTTTTTATGCAAAAAATCGATTTATGCATTCAATTTAATTTTTTTATTTCTAAAATAAGATTAAAAAGTTTACGGATATTGGTAGTATTAAATGAATTTTTCATTATTCCTCCCCGTGAAATTAGAATTCTGCAGATAACGCATTTTGCAAAATTATCTTCCATAATTCAGATAACATATTTAAAAAAATTCTTTTATTTAAAGTATAAATAATAAAATTGGCAGTATTTTAAAAGATTTAAAATAAATAATTGGGTGTTCCTTTCTATTTTTATAAAAAAACTTTTAAAATACTATAAATCTATTTTAAAAAATAATTAAAATTTAAGAGGTGTTGTGCATTTGCATTGTTTAAAAAAAAATTATTTAGAAAATATAATTAATGTAAAATAAATATATATAAAATAACAAAAAAAGAAAAATAAAAAAATCGGATCGGATCGGGTTTTTTACAGGTATCGGCCCTATCCGATATTTTTGGAAAACTCGATATATCGGTGCCGATCCGATTCGATAATTAATATCAGCACAGCCCTAATTCAACCTCAAGGAAATATAGTCCAATCCAAATTTAAGGTTCCTATCCTAATTGATAAAATTAAGAAACACAAACCCAAGGTTATTATGCTTTATTATTATTAATAAAAAATATTAGGAAGAAGGAAAAGACATGTTTAAATAAATTTAATAATTAAATACTGTTTGTCAAAATTAATTTATTTTATTCCTCCCTATAAAATAAGATGATGATAATTTTAATACAATGACTAAAATAAATATGAACAAGAAAATAATTAAATTGAATGATTATCTTGTTTGAATAAAACAGTTGATGTTAAAAAATAAAATAATAATAAATTTAATTAAAAATATAAAGAAAGGAAAGAAAGAAAAACAACAAAATTAATGCAATAATTCATAGAAAAAATGTCAAAGTTAATAATGTATTTTTTTTTAATAAAATATAAAAAAATATCTGTATTTGTCAAGAAAATTAAGGTAATCTTTATACTGATATAAGTATCCTTAAAAAAGATACAGAGTACAATATACAAAAGCCTCCGTTTGATGAAACTCATGAAATGTGTTTATTACCAATAGATTTATATATTTAAAAAAAATATTAATGGAGAAAATAAAAACTTAAATTTTATTTAGTTTTTTATGATTTTAAGCATAGAAAAATAAATTATAAAGGGCATTTGAAACCATGAAACTTATTGAGTATGTTTATTACCAATATATTTCTATGTTATAAATAACCATTATAATATATCAAAATACATACTTTTGTACCCTTATATAAAGGAAAATTCTAATTATCATTATAGATAGCACTCTCTATAATTGTTTTTTTTTATTCCTATAATTATAAATTCTAAATAAATATTTAATTCTTATTTTCTCCATTAATATTGGTACTTAAATATTTAAATAATTTGTAATAAACATATTTAATGATTCAAATACCCTTTTTGAAGGCCCATATCTTGGGATATATTTGAGCTAGGGCATTAAAATTTGAATTTGTATAAAGTATACAATCTATTTAACCTTTATGCAAAATCACTGGTCGATTTGTCATAAATCCCCCTATATTTTTTATATAATTGAACAATAAATCCATAATTAGTATATTTTTAGACTATTTTTTAACCCAGCCAAAGGTTAGGAAGAAAAATTTTTACAATAATTTACTCTAATAGAATAATTCTTACAACTGATATCATTGATCAAATCTATCAGCTTACATCTAGTTTCAAAAAATTACCTGCAATTATTAAGATAGAAAATAAAGTATCTTGTATCTTAAATAAAAATAATCCAATACCTATCTCTGATTATGAAATTGTTGATAAAATATATATTAATAAAAAATGCTTATATTTGGTGGATTTAAAATATACTTTATGCTTTTTCAGGTCTTTGTGAATTTCAATTAATGGTTTTAACTTCTAAATAGATATATATATATATATTAAAACATTTAATATAATTAATACAATTTCAGAGATAAGTTTTTGCTTCTCTGAGTAATGCTTTTCCAAAATATCAATATTTTGTCTTTTAATAACTGAGTCATTTTTAGATTTTATCCTTTTCTATCAATTAGATAATACTACTCATTAAAATAAAATATATACTTTTCCAGGAGTATCAGTCCAAGATTCATCAATAAAGTGGCCTGTATCAAAGTTACGCTTTTTAAAAGATTGAGGGTTTAAAGTTTTTTGCTTATTTGGTAAAGTAATCATCCATTCTTCTCTTTTATTGAATATTTGATCCTTTGGAATTATTAGATCAGATATAAAAGCTTAGGTTAACCTCTTCCTTTTCCTTCATTCTAAGAAATTTCTTAAAATCAGCATCTAAAATGAGATGACTATTAATATAAATTAATTATTACAACCTTCATTTTGGTAATCTTTTTTATAACTTTCTAAAGATGGGCCAAGCTCATCACTAGATGATTCTTCCACCTCTTCCAATTCATTAATGGTTAATTTATTTTCATAACTATTGGCAAAATGTTTACTTAATACCTCTCTAAAATTAGACGGAATTTTTGGCCCTATTGATTTTTCTTCCAAAATGATTTTAACTTCATTTGAATATGTCTCTTTTAATTTTGGAGGTAATATTGGTCCATAATTGTCATCTGACATTAGAATTCAAATAGGAAATCGAATAGTATTTCAAATGAAAGATGACACCTTGTCAGCCGGGGATGTAAATGATGATCAATTATATTAAGTGTTGCAAACGATTCGTTTTTTGAAGAAAATGATGAACGGCATTCCTTTTATTTTGGACGAACTTTGAACGTGAACGCGTTCCTATTTTTTATGACGAACGCGTTCGAATTTAACGTTCGTTCAATTTTAAAACACTTTATTTTTATTTATTTAAAAATTTTATATAATCAATATTTTGAGAAAAAAGTCTTATAATTTATAATTAGATGTTTTTCCGTTTTCACATTTCAATTTTTTTAACATGCCATTATTATAATTTATTATTTTGTATATTATAGTTTATATTTTAGTTTAATAGATTAACATAAGCATGGAAATTATTATTTCATCATCATCATGTGATTCTGAAATTTCAAAATCAGATGATTTAACATTTCCATAGCCCAAATTTGATAAATATTTTACAGTAACATCCTATATTAAAGGAACTAATTCAATACTTACCAAATGTAAAATGTGCCAAAAAGTATTATAAAAGTTTCGAAATCTTCAAGTTCTAATTTTAAACATTTGTTTGTAATATTAATTATATATAATATAAATAAGTAAAATCAATAAATTTGAAGAAAAAATGCATTTGGACTATTAGACCCACAATAACGATAGTCATTTTAAACTTAATTTTTTTTTAGTAGATAACAATATTGTCAACGATTGATAGGCGCACAATGATATATATAACTATAGATTGGCGATTCATTATGCATTATAAAAGTGTCCACATATTGTAATCAGCTGTAGCGCCATTTTGTAGTTTGGTTATCCATTATTTGTCAGCAAGAAATATTAATATATAGAAAACAAGTCTACTACGATAATTTAGTTTTAAAGGTTTCGATTTATGATATAATATTTTATAGTATCTTTTATTCTTAAATTTTCATAAGACTTTTTTTATGAAGGTGGTCTAGGTGATTATATTTAAAAAATAAATCTAAGACTAACCCACCTTTTAATTTTTAAAAATATAGTTTAACCTAATCCTGCATGGACTTATAAATCTTATGTTAATCCATCTTAGGATACATGCAAAACAGATCTTTTAATATCACTTTTATTATTTTATTTAGATAATGGGAGTGTGCTGTGTTCATAATTGTAATAAAACAAATAAAATAGAATCTAATACACATATTTCTTATCATAAGTATATATATTATTTTTTATATGCAACATATTTATTACATAAAGCATTAATTAGCTACAAACATTGAAAAAAAATCCTTATTTAGTAAAAATATAAAGTTTTCTCATTTTTATTGCTAGGACAAATAATGCTTCTTCCTCTTGAGTTGATAAGATTTCTATTTTGAACTTTGCCTAAATATTTTTCTGGATAAAATATTAAGTTAGCCATTTTTAAAATACATATTTACTATGATACAGTTTCATTTTAAATATTTGTAAGAAATATGTAAACCATATATATATTAATAAAGGCTCTGCCAATCAACAAATTTTCACTGATTCAATACTATATTACTAATAACTGATCTGATATTTATATTGATTTTTATATACTATCTATCTTTGTATCAATGTCATAAATATATCTTATATTTTACTCATTATTATTCACCTATTTTTAAATATAGATTTCCATTAAAATCCAAATAATTATTGGAAAAATGGTTACAGGCTATAAATAGGAAAAATTTTATGCCTAATAAATATAGTATTATTTGTGGAAGGCATTTTAAAAATACTTGTTTCATTCATACTTTAGTTTCATTCATACTTTATCCGGAAAGATTTTATTGAAGGAAGATTCAATTCCATCGATATTTAGTATATCTAAGCCACTTCATGATGTATGTTAACAATATCATTACATAGTTAAAACAATATTTTAAAATGTATACTTTTTAGAAAACGAATGTTTATTCAAATAACATACAAACACCATTAAAAAGTGATATATTATATGAAAATGATCCAATTATACATATAATAAATGATCATAATTATTCCGCGACATGAAATTTTTTATATGAACAGTTCTTGGTAATCTTTACAAAATATCTGAAATTTAGAAAAAAAATTTTAGTCTAACAATTTAAAAAATTAATCACAAATTTTTAACCGCAATTTAAGAAAAATATATAAACTAAAAATTAATTTTATTTAACATACGTTCAAGAGTTTACTTAGGGCTATAAAATGAGCCATAATAGATATACATAGTGCATCTAGTATAAAAGTTATCCCAATTTTAAAAATTCATTTTTTTCAAAAAATGACCAAGCTGAGCCACTTTGAAGCCCTATATCTCCGGTTCTAATAGAGTTAAGAGTCTAATATTTTGGATTCGTCACTTACAATACTTTACTAACTTAAATACCAAATTTTAACAAAATCTGAGATGGTCGGGTTGTAAAGTGATTGATTTGACATGGAATGACCCAATGAAATTGGATACTACAATTACAGGAAATTGCATTTCCTTAGATAATACTCAATTAATATGTTCAAATTTTCAAAATAATCATGACGATGATTTTAATTCTATCAAAACTATTTCAAATCCAATAATACCACAGGCATTATCTTATTATTTTAGCCAAACAAATCCTCATATCCCGAAATTATCATTATATTTAGATAATTTAACAACTTATATTTCGGGATATATAGTACAACAACTTATTAAAGAAAAAAAGGTACGATGTGATGTTTGCATTAATGCAATGGTCAGTGATTCATATATTGATAATAATATAAATAATATGCTCATAAATTTTAAAAATAATGGGGGGTTAGTGATTCCTTCTTCTAGTATGTCATGCAGAATTTGTGAAAGTTCATTTAGAACTTATCAAAATGATATTAAACGTAAAAATATTATTAAAAAAATGGAAGTGTTGGTTTTTTCCACAATAATTGGTACAAATATTTTTATTGATCTTACTGAACATATTAATGATGAGATTGGTTACAGCCATTTTCAAATTCTTGTAAAATTAATTGTTCAAAGGTAATCATTTATTAGTTTTAATACTATTTTTTTTAAAGATATTTAAATATTAGATTTTTTCATTTTGCTGACTTGAGAAACCAGGAATTGAGAACTGGTATGAGGCAAAATCTTACAAAAGCAATACAATTTAATAATCATTAAGTCATGTAAATTAATATTTATATCTTCTTTTATTTTTTAAAAATTATATTGTATAAAGAACAGGCCTGATATAAGACATATTATAAAAATTATGATATTATATATAATCTATGCTAATGTAAATATTTTTTATTTTTTATAGGTGATGATAGAATCAAAAAGAATGAATGTTTATAATCAAAGATAATATGAATGTGAATCATCACATTATTAAAAATACATTTTGTTTTTTAAAGTGTACACATTTATATTTTTATATATTTTGTATAAACCTTATTTAAATGATTTATATAATAATTTATACTCATGCAAAAAATGTTATTATTACACTATGTTTTTATTGAAAAAAAATAAAAGATGTTTTCATTTGTCATTTATAATTAAGATGAAATAATTAAAACAAAAAAAATTATAAATGATTATTACAATAAAAATTAAGTGAGATGAGCTCTCAACCCATCTTTTAAGATGGTTTAACTTATTTCATCTAGAACACATAATCCAAAAAAATTTTTAATTGACAGGATATTTTTATATAAAATCTTATTTTCTTAACGTAATTAATTGATCTTCATCTACTTTTAGAGTATATCTTTGGTTCATCCTTTATAATAAAATTAATAAATACAAAATAAAAATAAAAATAGGTTAAAAAAGTAAGAAAAAAATTAACATTGATTTCTCTTATTAGTAAAACAAAATTTGTAGATTTTATTTAATTATATCTATACAGATCTTTTATATAAATTTTGATTATTATTTTAAGGTATAAATTACTTACCTAAAATTAAAAGTACCAGCAACTACAATAAATATCGGTGCATCATTTTTATTTATTAATAAGATATGAATCATAAAATATTATTATATTTAATAATAAGGATTCCATAAATGAACAATAAGTGGATAGTAAGATTTTTTTTGAAACATCAAGTGAATTTGATAAGCTATAAAAACTAATTTTATTAGAAAAATTAACAAATATATATAAAAAAATAAATGATTTTGATATTTGCAATTAATATGTATAAAATAAATTAGACTTTCTAATAAATGATTGGGGGTTAAATGGTTGAGGAATGTTTAAAAATAAATTTATTTTTATAATAATATATCAAGTAGATAAATTAACTTAAAACTATGATTGAAAGAAGTATTTTCTTGATTGAGTCAAAGGAATCTGTGTGATAAGTTTTTTTGGCAATTATATATAGGCAGTGGACCTTATTTGGTTGAATATTTGAGGGTGTATTGGATATAAGTATGGAATAATTTGTATGGGTATAATTTTGGTGATTTTTGCTTCAGTGATATTGTAGCAATCTATGTTTCTGAATAATTTCTGGGTGAAAGTAATTTAATGATATTATGTATTATTGTATTAAATGTTGAGTTTTTTTTATTTTAGAGAATACCAATGTAATTTAATTGAAGATCAGTTGAGGTTAGGATTCATTTAATTATTTTACATAATTACATTATTAACAAATTATTAGATATAAAATTGTTAAATTTTTAAAATTTATTATTATTATTGAGGCATTTGATCAACGTACAAGCTACAAAATGGCGCTACAGCTGATTTCAATAGGTGGACGTTTTTTTATGCATGATCGTCAATCTATAGTTATATATATCATTGTAGGCGCAGTATTAAAGGATACTATCAAATTAATTACATATATTTTTGAAGATTTGAACAGATCCATATTCTTTCTGCAATTATACATCCAGTATTCAAACTATAATCGTCATTGATAAAACTTCCACAGAACGAACTTATAAAAAATAAACTTATAGTGTTATTGAAAAAATGCATTGAAAACCCTATAAATGATAATGCGAAAACTGTTAATTTCGAGATATTCTTTTTTTTGACGAGGAAGTAGAAGATAGATTGGAGGAGGATAACTTATCTCAATTTTTTGAAGCAAAGGACAAAACAATAAATGTTTTTTATAAATTCCCCACGTTAAAAGAGTTATTTATTAAGTATAATACCGCAATCCCCTCCTGCCCCTGTATAGCGCTTTCTTTAGTATAGCTAATGCCGTATTAACTGCCAAGCATTCCTTTCTACCAGATGAATTTTAAAAAATTTTTATTAATAAAAATATATTTATTCGTTATATTACATTGTATTTAAAATTATATTATCAAATAAAACTCTATTATTTTTTAACATGGGTAATATATTGCGTTAAAAAATATAAGATATTTATTTATATTAAATTAAATTTGAAAAAAAATTTATCATAAAATTTTGAACAAACGTGAACGCGTTCCTTTTTTTTGAAAGTGAACGCTAACATGAACGTGTTCGAATTTTGTCAATGAACGTTGAACGAGAACGCTTTCGATATTTTTAGAAATGTTTACAGCACTAATTATATTGCATATTTTAAATTAAAATATGGAATCCGGGATTTGGAATCTTTTGATGAGGGCAATTTAAAATTTTGAAAAATATGGGCTAATCGGATATGTATTCTAATATAATATAGAATACCCGCATTGTGAATTTGAAAAATTTTGATGAGAAATGTGAAAATTATCTGAAATTCATGTAATGAATCTGTCAGTCTGTAATTAATATTTATGAACGTTTTCCAATAATTTATATTTTAGTAAAATGTAATATCAGTTAATGTAAATAATTACTATTTATTTTTTCTTTGATTTTTTTTTTATAAAAGATAATATGATAAACATTGTCCAATTTATTGTAAAATTTTGTGACAGTTAAATTTTTAATGGGACGTTGCCCACAATTTGAGTTCGAGAAGAGATCATTATATATTTAATCACGTTTTCTATTCTTGAACATTTAGTTCAAATAAATAATGTTATTGGGAATACGAAGAGAATTAGAGCAACAATTTTACATTTATCATTATCTATATATATATATATATTATTTGTCAATAGGTGCACTACACGTGCTGGTATACAGTTCTAATCAATCCTTTTTTCAAATCTTCCTCAGTAGATTATTTAATTATATTTCCGAATTCCCGAGGATTTCATAATTCAAAAAGACATATATATAATAATAATATGACTCTTACAATCCACGCGAAATAAATAAAATCGGACTTTACTATAATTTAATTTTAGAAATTTACCTTTTATGGTAGGACATTAATAATGTGAACACCTTGAAATAAAAATGTTTTAAGAATGAACACAATAACGTTTATATATATCAGTAACGAAGCGTCAAGTTTACTATTAAGATAGCAAAGGAAAAACTTCTATTTTAAAAAAAATCAAATCATACAAAAAATTAAGATTTCTAATAAGCGGAATCTTTTTTTTAATCATTAACTTTCAAATACTAAATTATATAGGATATTACTGGAGTTTAAGTTTTTTAATAATTTTTTTTCAATTGAAATCAATGATAAATCAGATATTAGATTTTGACTCATCAGGTTTCTACATAAAATTTGATTCTATTTGATGATAAAAATCCCCATTCTGGACTTGCTGTTGTTGAAGCAGTTAGGATGATTTTGCATAATTTAAAAAACTCTTTATGACAGAGATGTGAACCCGAACCCGGACCCTGAACAGGGTTGCCATGTCTCCCCCCATCAGTGGGAGTCTCCCACAATTTTTTAGTTTATCCACATACATCTCACTCCCACAAAACTCCCACAATTAGAAATCTCCCACAAAAAGCTCCCACAATTTTTTAATTTCTCCCACAATTTTTTTTTAGCATTTTAATGTTTTTAATATATAAATAATAATTTTGAGAGACAGTATTTGATTATTTTTATATTTTTAAAATAAATTTTAAATATTTATTCGAAAAATATGTCTAAAATATGTCTAGTTCTTTTATTTTATTTTTCCGCTCTAAAATATATTTTTTATAAAATTCTCCAATTCTCCACTCGACATTTTCAAAATTTTTGTGTTAGAAAGAATAGAAGTTAGAACAGTATGTATAATTATTATAAATATATTTTAAATTACTTAATATATTTTATATCGTTATACCTGCCATCAAGAGAATTTTAAAATTTTACGAACCCTTAAAGAAATACTTTTCTTAAATAAAGATTTTAAAAACTGTCCTAAAATTTTGAAAAATTTTTTCGAGGATGAAATGTCAGAAGCATATTTGGGATTAGTTTCACATGTAGGAAATCTACTTCATGTAGTTAATATTCAGTTGCAATCAGAAGATTCTTTATTGATAAAGATTCACAAAATCATGCTACAGCTCTGTTCATCTCTACAGTTAAAAATAGATAATAAATTTTATGGCGCTATTGCTAAAAATATTATATTAAAATGTTCAAATAATACTCTAATTAATACATTTTTAAATGAAGCAGAAATTTTTATTAAGACAATTTTAGAATATTTACAATCAAAATTTGATTTTAATAACTCTATTTACAAATGTTTAAATATTATGAAGATCTTCTTTGAAGATTTTTGAGCGAGATCTAGCTCAAAAATTTGAGCAAGATCTTTGAAGATCGTAAAATTTGAAGATCTTTTATTTTTTAAAAATTTTGTGTAACGATCTATGATATTTATTTTTTTACCCCTTTATTAAAAGCCAAGATGTTTTTCAATTTTCATCAAGGCAGGAGGAGAGGTATAAAACATAAAAGAAATATTATATTAATAAAATTTAAAAACATCTGGGCTTTTAATAAAGGGGTAAAAAAATAAATATCATGAAGATCTTTGAAGATCGTTAATCGCAGCGATCTTCAAAGATCTAAATCTTTGAAGATCGTTACACAAAATTTTTAAAAAATAAAAGATCTTCAAATTTTACGATCTTCAAAGATCTAATTTTATTTTGAGCAAATGTACAACTCTGCTTGGAACAGAAACCATCATTTGATGGTTTTTGTAATTTAATAAATATATTAAAATTACCGATAGACATTGAAGCCTTGTTTGAAGAGATTGTAATTTTTTCCATTTTTTATGATTCTCCAGAATACTTAAAGTTAGATGGTCTAAAAGCAGAGGAGAAATGTGTGGAATTTTTTAGTAATAACGATAAATCCCCATGCTTGGAAAAAATTTGCGAGTATGTTTTCTCCTTACCTTATTCTAATGCCTCATCGGAGCGCATTTTTAGCCTGATGTGGACTGCCTGGAGAAAGGGGGAGAAATCGAATTGCTTTAACAACATTAGAGGCCGAGTTAATGGTTAAACAAAATTATAAAATGTCATGCCAGTAATTTTATAAATATCTTAATAACGAGGTAAACGTTTAGTTCCATTATTTAAATCTCAAATAAAATATAATTAACTATAACTATTTGACTTTCTATATTTTATAAAATCTTATTTATACATTTGCATAAAATCAAATAAATTTATTTTTTACATTGTAGAATTAATATTTTGAATATTTTGGCAAATCATAAAAATAAAGATGCATTACAATCTCCTCAAACATGACATCATATTAAATCTTATTAATAATTATCCGATAATAGTAATAATATTCTTACTTTGGTATTTCTGCAGCATAATTTAGTGAACCTTTATTAAATTATATTCTTCTGATTGCAACTGCATATTAACAGTATATAGTAGATTTCCTATATGTAAAATTCCTAAATATACTTCTGCCATTTATTTTTGAAAATTTTTTTCAAAATATTAGGACAACTTTTATAATCTATTTATTTTTTAAAGGTTTGTAAAATTTTAAAATTCTACGATGGCGCGTATTAGGAGGAACCTGTCAACCAACATTATGCTGACTCAATTCTGTAAATACACTCTGGTTTTTGCCAAATTCACTGAGGAATTATCAGATCAGAAAGCTGCCATGCAATTCATTGGTAATGCCAAATCTGCCATATTTACCATTATATATGGTTAGCTATGTCTTTGGATATTTCATATCTGGAGAAAAATTTTTTAATAGTTTTATTGAAATGACATTAATTTTGTTGAAATAGGGGAGGATCAAGGGAAATGTTTTGATATCTCCTTATTAGATGCATCTGTTAGAATTGCATATGTTTGCACATCTTTCAAATCGTCAAGAATTGACCTTCTGGATTTATATCCTAAAAGATGATAGCCTTGCTCATTTGTGTTCTACAAAGTATACTTTTCATTTATATTAGTCGTTATATTATGGGGAAAGATTCTACCAACATTGTGATGTTAAGTAGCTCTCTGAATGTTGTACTGCATGATAGGTATTTACCATTTCCGCAACTGTAGTTGCATCTGTATTATTTCTTATTTTTGAAGAATATTTTTTTTTGCAATAGATGTTGATAGACTGCCCTGTACTGATTTATGCTTTGAAGATTTTTGATGCCTCAAAATATTATATTCCCTTCCCCCATTGTATTAACTAAATACTGTAGAACAACTTCCCCGCACTGATTATAATTATTTTTTACATTGTAAATTTAAAATTGTTTGTTTTTTTATAAAATCTTATTTATACATTAGCATAAAATATATTTTTTTACATTGTAAAATTACAATTTTTTTATAAAATTTTATCTTGTTTACATTCTTTTGTATTTAAAAAAGATCGTTGGTTATTATTTTTAAACAAAATTAATATATTATAATAAATCAATATGTTATTTTAATAATAAAGATAGTATTTAAGAAATTTTGTGTCGTACTATAATTACCTATTTTGAAAAATAGTTGCGTATTTTATTTTGGAAAATAGTTACCTATTTTATTTTGAAAAAGAGTTGGATATTTTATTTTGAAAAATAGTTGGCTATTTTATTTTGAAAAATAGTTGGCTATTTTATTTTGAAAAATAGTTGGCTATTTTATTTTGAAAAATAGTTGGCTATTTTATTTTGAAAAATAGTTGGCTATTTTATTTTGAAAAATAGTTGGCAATTTTATTTTGAAAAATAGTTGGCTATTTTATTTTAAATAGTTGGCTATTTTATTTTAAATAGTTGGCTATTTTATTTTAAATAGTTGGCTATTTTATTTTAAATAGTTGGCTATTTTATTTTGAAAAATAATTACCTATTTTATTTTGGAAAATAGATTCGATTTTATATTTATAAAAAATAATATGCGGATAACTCGGCCCGCAAAAATTTTTTTTAGCAATTTTCATATTTCTCCCACAAAATACCGAATTTCTCCCTTAATTTGAAAATTTTGACCTTGCAATATGACCCTGAACCCCCGTATTTTAACTGTGCCTGAACCCGGACCCTTTAGAGTCCAAGGGTTCTAGGTGACATAAAAAACTTTAAAAATAAAAATAAAAATTTTAAAAATTATATAAATTTTTTAAAATTTTATTAACTTTTTTTAGTAGAATCATTCATTTTATCTTCATGTTTTTCTTTCAATTTTCTTGACTTCCATTTTATTTAGAGATTGATATCGTAATTTATTTTCTAGTGTAGGTAATAATATTTTATTATATAAATTTATTAATATGCTATGTTATAGAAATGCATTGATTATTCCAATGAATTATTTTGTTAATAATTTATAAAAAAACGAAAGAAATATTATTTAAGGTGAGACTATTTTAACGTTAACATCTATTTTATTATCATTTTCTTCTCATATTTATATCTTTTTACAAAACTAAAAATTAGAATATAAATAATAAATTTATAAGAAAAGGTTAAATCCAAAAACAAGTTTAACCAAAAAAAATAAAATTGTAAGAATTTAAATATGAATAGAATAAGTTTAACAAAACAAATAATATTCAAATATGCAATATTCTCTTTCTTCTAATTTCATGTAAGCTGTCATCGAGTGCTTGTTGACATCTGGGTTTCTCAGCTTGTTGCACAAGTAAAATTTGTTATCATTGCTTGTATGCATGGCATTCTAACGTTGGTTTGTCCAAATCGTTACTTGATATCCTTATCGCAAGTTGTCTTCATCAATCGTGATTTTGTCATGTAAGCTTGCTTGTGGTACTCGGACGTTATTATTATCAATTTTCAAAATTGTTATCATCATCAGTCAATCGTAAATAATTAGGAATAATAATTAATCAAATTGGATATTAGAATAAGTGAACTATCAGAATAATATATGAATTTCGAATAATATATAGAATATGAATCAAATGGAATAATCTATATCATATTTTTTTATCGTTTAATTTATTTTTTTTGCGTTTTAGTGTCCAATATTAATTTTAATATTTTTATATATAAGTTATATAGGCTTTTAAATAAGCAGGTTTTTGTTTAATTCGTATTGGTCTAGAAATCGGTACATTATCTTTATTAGTAATTTTTTTATTTTGGTTCACACTTCCCTCCTTATAAGAATTTTTAGAGTTATCATAATTTATAAATGTGTTAAAAGAATTCTTATTCTTAATTGATCCAAGTGTCTCCTTAATACACCTTTATCTGTCTTAATTTGGAACATCATGTCACTTTCTTTGTGTGTGACTATGCCTTTCCACCATTTGTCATCACTTTGTACTTTGTACCAAACAAAATCTCCTACATTAAAGGTTCTATTGCGTAGTAATGTTATGTTTTTATCCTCTTTTTCCTCTAACGATTTTAATAAGCCCCATTTAATCCTAATGTCGCTATTAAAGGAAGGTGTAACTCCTGTTGTATCATTTCTTGTGTTTCTATAATTGAATAAAAATTTGTCAAATGCTTAATTTAAGTCAATCTTTATATTTCTTTTCATATTGCCTTAAACGTTCTCACCATACGTTCCACCTGGCCATTAGATTGCTGGTGGCATGCGGACGTTACTACATGTTTAATACCATAATGCAAAACTTCTCAAAATCATTATTTGTCAAGTTGGTACCATTATCACAGTAACTATGGTTTCAGGTATTCCGAATAGCTTAATGGTTTTAAAAATTTCTTTTAATGTGATATCGATAGTAATGTTTTTGACAGAAACAATAATTGGAAATTTTCTATAGGCATCGACCATTATCAACCAATTTTTTGTGAAAAACAGACCCGGATAATCTATATGTATCTTTTCAAATGGTTTGGTTGCTGAAACCCATGGTTTTTGTATCTTTTTAGGATTGTCATGATAATTATAATCTTCACCACTTTTAATTTCCATGTATTTGTCATTATTTATACCAAACCACCATATATAATCTTTGACTAAGGATTTGATTCTTCCTGCTCCCAAATGACCTTCATGTAATTACTGCAGTACGTTTTTTCTTATAGAAGACGACAGAATTATGATTTTGTTGCTTTTGTAAAGACAATCTTTAATTTAATTCCAATTCAATATTTTTGTAAATCTTGGTCTCTATAGCAGCGTCTACATGAGCGGGAGGGGTAGGAACAGTTTGCTTTTTATTTTTTTGAAGGGGGTAGGCTGCTTTAATGGGGGTAGGATAAATTTTTTGGGGGGTTATCTATTAAATTTTGAGATGAAATAGGACAAAATTGATTGCTGTTAAGATTATTACTTCTATTATAGAATTATTCATCGACCAAATCTATATATTGTAAAAAATCATAAACATTGTTTTCCAAATAAAACTTTCTGCATTTAAAAGGTTTAGATATTTCAGCAAGCTCATAATGCCATAATAATTAAGTCATTGTAAATAATGGAGGTTTAATTGAATTTATCTAAAAAATAAATTCTTTACATTCACAAAATATCTATAGTAGAGATAGATTAATTTAAGCTATCCTTTATAAATTCTCTGAAAAGAGTATCAATAAATTAAAGAGATGAAAATAATAATAAGGAGACACCACCACTGAAGGCGGCGAGGACTTTTTAGGGAGGTAGACAAAGGTTTTTGAAGGGGGTTTGCATCCAGGGAAGTAGACGCTGCTCTATAGGCTCGTTGTTCTTAATATCATTGATGGACCTGTGTTAATTTAATATCTTTGTAATTCATCACGTATTTTATTAAAATCATTAGGTATATCCCCAAAGTCATTTATAATTGGGATATTTTCAACAACTTCAAAGTTACATTCTTGTGGTAATCCTGAGAGACAATCAGGAACAACATTATGTTTACTAGCTTTATACTTTATATTTATTATATGCATATACCAATTTGGTGTATATACATATAAAAAAAAATAATAAAAAGTATTTTAATATAATGTAAAAATAAAATTAACCTTTATTGCTTTTTCATTCTTTCTAAAACATCAATAACAAAGTAAAAAATTGTCAGTTTTAAAAAATTAATAATCAAATTTTACGTGATACGTGATATATAGCGCTTTTGCCCTCTAGCGTTGAAGATTCAACAGAGCTACGCTAGGTTTTCCTCATTTCCATCTAATTGGAACAATTTAATTTGGGTATAAAAGTAAAAATATGAGGAGCCCTCCACACGTTTGTGGGCAAGCCGCACGTACTTGTAGGCACACCATTTCAAAAAATGTTGCTTAAACCTCTATAGGCTTTAATTTAAAAGGATTGGGACAAAGAAAAAGCCTATACCCAAGAACTAAAATATAATTTAGTTACTTTAAGGGTGGGCGGTGGATCATTTTTAATTTAAAAATTTTACAAATTTACAAATTTAATACAAGTTTTAGTAAGAAAAACTAAAGAATACTTCCAAAAAGTTGAATATTGTTGATTGGGAACCTTTAGATAATGATATGTGAGCAAAGAACTTCAAAATACGTTTTCATTTGAGGTAACTTTTTTTAATGCGGAAAAGTTTTTTGATGGATCTTTTATTGTTATTAAGTTTTATGAATTGTTTCATATTAATATTTAAATCCATTAAATCCTTTATGGTTTTATAGTACCATAAGGATTTATATTTTGTGTATTGTTTTCCCTTATGTGTGTACAGCCATGCTATGGCGTCATGAGCTAAATTGTGGTAGGAGTTCTTTATTATATGAGCTAGGAACTGTATACGGCGTTTTTTTACAGTGATATTAATTGGCGTGTGATTAGATTTTTTCCAGAGATTTTGGTTTGATATGACTCTTGGATAGAAAATGCCATTAATTATACGTAGACAATTATTTATAAATGATTGTAATCGTCTCATTTCCGTCTTATTTGCTTCCCAAATTTCCCCACCATATAATAGAATCGGAACAATTGTCGAGTTGAATAACTTCAGTCTGGTAAAAACAGAGATCTCTCTTGTTTTCCAAATTTTCATATACTTGTAGAAGGTTCCCCTCGCCTTTTGTATTCTTATCGACAATTCCTCTTTACCACTACCTTTATTGTCTAGTGTTATACACAAATATCTATTTTATCTACAACCTTAATTATTCTTCCTCCAAAAGTAAGATTGTCCATTGGTGGAGCATTTGGGGAGCGGAGAATAACAGTTTTTTTGAAATTATTTCAAGTCCAACTCTTTGACTTAGGGTCTCTAGTAAGTATAATAAATTTTTGGTTTCATTTATGCTCTTGGAGATTACAACAATGTCGTCAGCATAAGATATTATTCTGTTAACAAAGGATATGGACTTATCAGATCTTAGATCAACAAGATCAGCTGCCCCTACTGCTTATCTTATAACTTTATTAATTATCATGTTAAATAGGAGTGGTGATAGAGTACACCCCTGTTTTACTCCTTTTTTAATTCTAAAGCAGGGAGATATTTTATCGTTTATTCTAAAACACGCTACTAATTTAGAGTAGTGGTTTTTTAAGATGAGGATTATTTGAGGTTCTATTCCACATTCAGCTAGCGTATCCCATAGAGCTCCGTGATTAACATTATCAAAAGCTCTACTAAAGTGGATGAAAGTGTAATAGGATGATATTTTGTATTTATAACATTTCTGCATTATTATTTTCAAGGCTAATATTGGTTCTAATATGTTTCTATTCGGCCTATAAGCACAAATGTATTTGGGGAAAAGATGGGGCTTCGATTGCACAATTTTATTTTTTAATAACGTCATAAATATTTTAGATACACATGATGTCAGAGCGACGGCACGGTAATCTGTGAAATTCCGTGTGGGGAAATTACATAAAAATGATTCATTCCATTCCTCAGGAGTTTTCCCACTTTCCCATATATTAAAAAGGGTCAAAAGGAAGGAAGAGACAGTCCTAGGTGCAATTTTCAGATACTCAGCTGTTATGTCATCAGGACTCGGAGCTTTGTTTCTACGTAATTTTTTTATTATGTTAGTGATCTCATCTATAGAAAAGTCAGATGGGGGTGATACCGAGATTATATTTAAGCTAGCTGGTGGGGTTGCTTTCCTTGAATCGAAGACTGTCATGTAATAGTCAAGCCATACAGCTATTTGTTCATCTTGATCTATGATCACTTTCCCATTCCTTAAGGCAATGGAGGGGAATTTCTTAAAGCTACTAGGTTTACAAAAATATTTTAATTTTTTATATGCGTCATATATCCTGTTTTCCTTCATATCCCTATCAATGTCAAAGGCTTTCCTCGCGATATATATTCGTCTATCTCTGCATAGTAGTTTCTGTATATTCTTCCATAAGTCGCTATTTGGGCCGTTCACGCTTCTTAACAAATTTATTTTCTCTAGAGTGTCATTAGCCATCCATTCTTTCCTAGAGAGGAGTCGCGTTTGGCAAAACGTTGTATGATTCTGTAAGACCACTTTTAAAAAGTTTCCAACATGCTTCTACATTTTCCTGTCTTGTTATATTTACAAAGTTAGCTACTTTTCTAATTAATTTTTGATCGAACAGTCTCGCATCTTCTGGTTTTGTACTTTATTGGGTTTATGTGTTATATTTGTGCGCGAGAGATTAGTATTAGGACCAATTGAAGTTTGTCTACTTCCACTGTGATAACTCCATAGGTTTTTAACCTGAGCAATCTGTGATCTGATATGTTGATATTTGTTAGTGCTTTTACATCAACAAACCACCGGTGAACATTCGAAATGAAAAAGTCGATTTGAGATTTTTGCTGAGCCCTTACAAAGGTGTAAGTGTTACTTTCACGGTGGCTAAAAAAAGTATTTTCGATCTTAAAATTATTGTTCTTACAGAAATCAAGGAGTTTCTTACTATGTTCACAATTTCGTTGTAGTATTGTAGCATGCCCAATAACATTACCATTTACATATTCATCTTCTTTGCCAAATTTCATGTTAAAATCTCCTAAGATAATTATATTATATCTTCTCGGAAGGGAGTGTATCGTGTTTATCATAGAATCAACGAAACTTGAACTCTCCTTCCTATTGGGAGGGACATAAAAATTAATGATTATTGTGGGCCTAAAATTCGTGTTCAAATATAACAGTCCGCATCTATCTGATACCGGAACGAATTTGACTATGTATTTCCGCATACGTTTATTTATAAGGAACGCTATCCAGACCAACTACCATTCGTGAATTCCTGAATCCTCCGAGAGGAATGAAGGTACATCGGACTAGGAGGCTGGGCTAGCGGGGGGGGGGGCTTTGGCGCGCAGGGGTGTGATTGTTATCCAGTGTATCATCGGGCGCATCGCTGTCCCCATCAGCGTTTGTTGGTGAAAACAATTGATGCCTCAGTTCCCTGAGATATTTATTAACGATGGCTAACCAATTAGGGAGCTGCATTGTTTTCGCCCTTCGAGCCGGTGGACCGTTGCTCGGGCCGGGAACCCCTGCTGGTACCGGCGGGTTGTTAGAAGAAGAAGGTAGAAGAGTAAGTGGTAGAGATGAGGAGGGAGAAGATAGAGAAGATAGCAAGATAAGGAAGTGGCGGTAGGAAGACTCTCATTTCATTTTCTTGCCCCTGGCGGGGGCCGCCTCCTTCCTGTCCGGTCGCTTACGGTATGTTGAAGTCGACGGGCCTGCTCGGTTCCTTTCACGAAAGGGCCGTGGATCGTGGTACACCGTTATGTTTTCCCCACACAGGAACTTCTCTTGATATGAGGCGTCATTGTTTCTGGCGGTCTGCCAATTCCAATGAATTGCTAGGGCAATGACTCTAATTCGCTTTGTCATTATTTTTAGCATCCTGATGTCCGAGTCGACTTGAATAATCTCAATGATTTAGGCAATATGCTTAATTTTATGTCTGTCTCGGTCATTTGCCTTGCATTTCGGCTCCAAGAGATCCTGTTGGAGTCCGGCCCATACCTTTGTTAATCTTTCAAAAGCCTCGGCTGGTGTGCGGGGTACTTCCGGGAGCGGCGGTGGTGCAATTGGCGGCCGGGACGTAGAGTTCTCTATATTTCTTGGGGTGGACGTGTGGTGCGGCGATGGCGTCCTTTCCCGGTCCCGCTCTTGCCTATCAACCTGGGTGTATAACAGCGCCATTTTTACTGATATCGCCTGCATGGCAGAGATTATTGCCAGAGAACTTGGGTCTGCAGGTGGAATGTCAACAGAATTATTCGGCGTGAGTTCGAAGATAGTACCGTCTAACGCTGGCATTCGCTGGCCCGTAGCAGCTTGATTGGCTACATCCACAGGGGGCCTATTCCCCACGATAGTTGCCTGGTTGAGTCATTCTTGGTCGAACCATGAGGGAATAAAAAATTTCGATATCAAATACAAAAGAAAATAACAATGAGTATAATATCGTAATAATAAAGTATTTATGTAAGCCGCCTCCCTCCTGTCCGATCGCTTACGGTATGTTGAACACGAAAGGGCCGTGGATCGTGGTACACCGTTATATTTTCCCCACACAGGAACTTCTCTTGATATGAGGCGTCATTGTTTCTGGCGGTCTGCCAATTCCAGTGAATTGCTAGGGCAAGGACTCTAATTCGCTTTGTCATTATTTTTAGTATCCTAATGTCCGAGTCGACTGTGAGAATCTCAAGGTGGTGCCCGAACAGAAAATTTTATAGTCATTAAAAGTAGCTGTATTCACCCCTGGAAAGTGAGTTTCCTGAATGCCAATTATATCGATTTTCTCAGCTTCTAACATCCTTAGGAGAACCGCCAGCTTGTTTTTCATATCCTTTTATGTTAAGAGACGCTATTTGTAGCTTGCCTGTGAATTTATACTCCATAACAGTGTTCTGGTTTGAATCCAAAGATGTATTGACGCAATTAGGAAATTAAAAGTGCAGTATATTTAGACCCTCGATATCAAGTTTTATTGAGTATTGAGCAAAAACAAATGACTAAAGACCATCTAAGGATTTATGACATGCTCAAAACTCCATTATTTACAATATATTGGAGGCTAAGACAATACCTACTGGTAGTACTGATAATAATAATGATAGCAACATTGATGATCTTGAAATTTTACTTTTAGATAGAGAAAAAAAAATCAATTATCATCAGAGAGAAAGGAGGATCAAAAAATGCCTATTGCATCTTTAATAGTAAAGTTGTCAGAAGTTAAGAGAATAAATAAGGATGTAAATATTTTAAAATTTGGAAAAAAAATACATCAATATATCCAGAATTATATATCTTATCTAGAATCGTCATGGTTGTACCGGCGACACATGTATTACAAAGATAACTATCTATTTTAGGTATGGGTGGAACGTGGATTTTCATCTTTGAAACATATATATTGTCTAATTTACGTGGAAATCTCAAGGATATATTTTAGAAGATATTATTATTGTCCGATTGAATAAAAAATTTAAAATATAAATTATTTCATTTATAAATTTTTTATTTGTAAATTATGAATGTGTATTGAAGTATTATAATAAATAAATGAAAAAATAAATCTTACTGGACCCTGACTCTTTTTAAATTTTACTGTACTTAGACCTGTACCCTTTTTTTTGTCGAAGGGTTCACATCCCTGCTTTAAAACACTTAATCGCATATATTAAAAATTCTAATATTTCATTGACATTCTTTTTCTTTAAATTAATCGTCTTGAAATACTATCTTTAATTAAGTTTCCAGCTTGTGTAAGTCGAAAAATTAAGAATAAAATGCATTTAATTTCCAATAAATTTTTGAGGAAATTTTGATTTGGAATTTGTCAATAAAAAATTGCATTGATTTATTATCTCTTATTCTAATTATAAAAATTTATAAGTTTCTTTTATGTTGGACAATCCGGTCTATTACGTTTTTCTTGTCTAAATTGTCTTCGATATTCTCTTTTACATTTAAATTTCTACAAAAAACATCTAATTATTCTTTGTTTGATTTAACTGAATTTCTGACATCTTTAATACTTTGCAGACAATAAGATTATAGCATGAAGCAGTTAAATAATAAATCTAATTCATGAGAAATTTCTTAAGAGAATATATAACAAATCCGGTTGATATAGCCGATGGAAATATGCCAAGCGGAACTTTAAAGTTTTTAAAAAATATAGGGGACAAGACAAGAGCCCTTACATCAGAACCTAAAGAATTTTATTTTTTAAAACAAAACCTTCAAATCACAATTTTAAAATATAATTACGCATGTTTTTTGAGAACTTGTAGTCCCACCTCCGTTTTTATATAATATTGTTTTATTTTATTTTATTTTATTTTATATTTGATGTGAGAAAACTATATTGAATAAAAATATATTATTTAAAAAAAAAAAAAATCGTATTTATAGTGATAAAATATATTTTTTTTATGTAGTCGATATAAATTTTATTCATTAAACGAATTTAAATAATATATTTTAAAAGCCAGGTTATACACATTGGGCAAAATTTATTACACAATTATTATTTCGACAAAAAATGCTTGCATTGGACGATATTCACAATTTCGCGATTTGTTGGTTAGAGGCCTATATGTTGTGTCATCGTTTTAGCTAGCCCTTGTAAAATAGTATTTTTTTTTACCTTATCATTCCACTTTATTCAAAGATGCTGTTTGTTAATATAGTTATTAAAAGTAGCTTGCTATAGTAGAGTTATATTTTTTGGTATAAGCCCCTAAATTGGGTTATTTGTTTAGGTACTTTAACAAAATTTTATTAATATTTTAAAATTATGAATATCAATCATTTTTTACAAATAAATAAAATAGATGTATTCAAAAAATTATATTTATGTAAATTTGGTAATCACTTTTGCATTTATTCAATTATTAAGAACTTGAAAACCCAGGGATTCGAATAGAACCCGAACCTGGTGAAAAAAATATGAACCCGAACCAAACCTGAACCCTGTTTATAAAATTTTAAAAAACCTGAACCGAACTCGGGAATTATATTTGAACCCGGGTTCAACCGGGTTTAGTGTATTGTTTAAAATCATATATTAAGATATTTGTATAATTGTAAATACAAATATTAATAATTTAATTGAGATTTTGTAATATTTTAAAATTTCCAATAAAGTGAAGTGTTAATATATTTTAAACAACTTAATTCATTTACGCCATTTTTAAAATTTTTTTAATTTATTCTCAAAGTTTTAAACAATTAAATTCATTTATGCCATTTATTTTTAATTTTTTACTTATTCTGAAAGATTAAAAAGTGAACAAGTCAAAGTTAAAATTATTATATTAGATATTGTTAATTTTAAAAAATCTAACTTAAAAATTGTTAAACAAAGATATAGAGCAGTTTTGTAAACTTTTGTAATTTTAACTATATTTTGCCTATAAATAAAATAAAAAATTTATTTTTTATACCAAATTTATGTCTAGTTTTCTAATTATGATTTAAATATAGAATTTTTTTTTATCAATTCAAAAATTCTTAAACCCAAGCTGAACCCGGAACCAACCCGGGTTCAAAAATATTTTCCTAAATAGAACCCGAACTGAACCTAATCCGGGCTAAAATTTTGTCGGGTTCGATCTCTGTGAAAAACTTAAGAAAGTTTGTTTAAAATAGTTGAAAATCAAAATAATCAAGAAAATAAATTTTTCGAGAATAATAGTATGATGTCCCTGATTCGTGTTGTTAATCGACTAAAAGACGACTAACTAATAGTCGTAGTTAGGAAACTCGAATAAGAACTCGAGCGATTAAAGAGACTATTTAGTCGAATAAGTTGGTTCATTAAGTCGGCTTAGACTACCCATTTAATCAACTAAATTGCTAATATGGTGGTGAAAAAATTTTTATTATTTTATTTTATTTTCTAAAATATATTGTATCTTTTTACAAAATATCATCGGTATATATATAATTTAATATAACAAATTTGAATTACATAAAAGCTTTTCCAAAATAAAATATAAAATTAGTTTTACAAAAATAAGAATAAGATAAGAGTATAAAAATAAGAATAAGAATAAGAGTGTAAAAATAATAAAAAATTAAGGTACAAAGTTAATATAGTTTAATTTTTATTATTCAACATAAATCAAATTTTTGAGCCTAACTTGCATTGTATAGTTGGGGTAAAATATATTATAAACATGTTAAATTGAGATTTCAGTGAAAATAAACCATGGAAAAGTGACAACTGTAATAATCTTTATTTTTAAACTTTTTTCACGCAAATGGGTGAAAATATTTATAAAATTTAAGTGAAGATGAACCATAGAAAATTGTTCGTCATATTCGTTATTTTTAAAAATTTTTTGAATTTTTCGAAGCAAATGGTTCAAAAAATAGTGTGCAAACATGTTGAAATAAAATTTCAAAGTTGTACCAACGAAAAGTAACAATTGTCATAATATTTATTTTGAAACTTTTTAATTTTTTTTTAAAGCAAATGGGTAAAAATATACATTGTAAACATATTAAATTAAAATATCAACGAAGATGAACCATAGAAAAGTGATCATAATTGTAAAAATATAGAATCATTGATATAAGTGTCCTTGGCAGAAAGGCCCGGATAAAAAGGCCTGGACAAGAATTCCCACGGTCCCCTTATACACCCACCCCTCTCTCAAAAATTTTACACAATATTTCAATATCAAAAATCTTGAAAGCCTGGCCCATTAGATCTTGGTAAGAATTTTTACACAAATAGTCCGCTAAAAATGGGAATACTTCATTATTACCCAAACTTATAATATATATGATATTTACCATTTTTAGCGATATTTTCAAGAATACAAAAGAAATATAAGTTATTTACTATAATATTATTTTTAATAATGTTGTGAAAAATTTATAGGAGATATTAGCAATATTTCAAAATTTAAGCGATTTAGATAATATCCCTTAACCTGACTTCAGATAAACAAGTTTCAATATTTTAATTAAACTATCTAACAAGTGTTAATTAAGCCTCTGACAATATCATTTATTGACATTAATTTGAAAATACCAAATAAAAAGTAAGGTGGTTTTTTCCCCCATGGGCAAAGAACTTTGTAGATGGATACAAGAAAAAATTATTGAGCCGCTAAAATATGTTTGGTAGGCAAGTCCTATAACCGCCGTCTACAAAGATGATAGGAGCATTAGGCTTTGTGCTGATTTTAAAGATACTATAAACCAAGCTCTAGAAGATTTCAGATATCCACTTCCACGAATAAATGATCTAATAGCTAAATTTTCAGAGGTAAGAAATTTACCAAGATCGATTTTAAAAATGCTTTTCTACAGATTCCGATTGATAATGGTTGCAGAAACCTTTTGACAATATCCACACACAAAGGATACTATCAATTTACTAGACTTCCTTTTGGGCTAAAGACCCTATCTGCAATCTTTCAACAAATTATGGACCCGATGTTCGCTGATATGAAAAATGTCATATTTTATATTGATGATTTACTTATAACTGGAAATAACGATGTAGCTTATTTAGACAACATCAAAAAGGTGTTTGAAGGAATATTGTCATATGGGTTAGTACCTAATTTTGCCAAAAGTTTATTTTTTAAAAACAAAGTGAAGTTCCTGGGTCATGATATTGACGTCAAGGAGATTTATGCTACCCATGACAAAATTGAAGCAATAATAAATATGCCAGACTAAATCAACTGCTGAATTATCAACATTTCTAGGAATGGCTTATTATTATAGAAAAATTTTTAAACAATTTTGAAGAAATTGCTGATCCTTTATACAAAATTGTCAACAAATAAAAATGGGTATGGAACTTATAACACTGGAGAATTATAAATGATCTGAAGACTTTGATTAGTCTTCCTCCTTCCTTGACTTATTTTAATCCTGAATTACCTATTGGAATTGCGACTGACACATCTAAATGTGGATTAGGAGCTGTATTGTTTCATACTGAAAAAGTGGACAGAAAAAAACCAATAGCTCTTGCATCGATAACCTTATTAAAATCTGAAATGAATTATATAATTGAGCGTGAGGTTCTCACACTATTATGTTTACTATAAAGAGGTTCCAGGAACACTTAATCGGGGCTAAATTTACAATAATTAGACCATTTCTAGTCCATATCTTCACCAAATAACTTAAGTACAACAGTACTATGTCCTTAAGACTTCAAAAATGGAATATAACATTAGGAGGTTATGATTTCAACATAAAGTATAAAGCCGGAAAATACAACATTGTTCCAGATTGTCTCTTAAGATTACTAAAAGAAAGTAACGATGAAGTTGTTGAAAACATCACAATTACAAACGACTTTGGGGATATACCTATTAACTTTAATAAAATACGTGACGAAATTTACAAGATATTGAAATAACACAAGTCATCTATAATATCAAGAACAATGAGCCTTTAAAAAATAAGATTTTTAAAAACATTGAATTGGAATTAAGTATAATTAAAGATTGTCTTTACAAAAATAACAGAATTATAATTCCGTCTAGTATGAGAAAAAACATACTGTAGACTTTACATGAAGGTCATTTGGGAGCAGGGTAAAACAACTTAGCGAAAGATCATATGTGGTGGTCTGGTATGAATAATGATATAGAGATAAGTAAGAAGTTGTTATAACGGCAATATATATCATGAAAATACTAAAAAAATACAAAAACCATGGGTTTTGACAACCAAACCATTTGAAAGGACATAGATTATGCGGGTCCGTTTTCACAAAAAATTGGTTGATAGTCGATGCCTATAGCAAATTTCCAATTATTGTTCCTGACAAAAACATTATGACAGATATCACATTAAAAGAAATTTTTAAAACCATTTCGCTATTCGGAATACCTGAAACCATAGTTACTGATAATGGTACCAATTTGACAAATAATGATTTTGAGAAGTTTTGCAATGATTATGGTATTAAACATGTAGTAACGTCCGCATGCCACTAGCAATCTAATGGCCAGGTGGAACGTATGGTGAGAACGTTTAAGGCACATATGAAAAGAAATATAAAGATTGACTTAGATATTAAAATTAAATGGGACTTTAAAACCGTTGGAGAAAAAAGAGGATAGAGATAACGTAACATTATCACGCAATAGAACCTTTAATGTAGGAGATTTTGTTTGGTACAAAATACAAGGGGATGACAAATAGTGGAAAAGCATGGTCACACACAAAGAAAGTTACATGATGTTCCAAGTTAAGATAGATAAAGGTATATTAAGGAGACATTTAGATCAATTAAGAAAAAGAGAATATTATAATACATTTTTAAATAATTATTTTAGCTCTAAAATTTTTTAAGGAGGGAAGCCTGGACATAAATAAAAATTCCACAAATAAAGACAAAATAATACCGATTTCTAGATCAACACGTATTAAACAAAAACCTGCTTATTTAATAGATAATATAACTTAATATATAAAATATATATTGGACATTAAAACGCGAAAAATAAATTAAACGTTAAAAATATTATATAATAATCTTATTGATTTATCATTACTATTCGATTATTCAATTTATTCAATTAGATTCATATTCTAAACACTATTCCAAATTCGATATATTATTCCGATAATTCACTTATTCTAATATCCGATTTGACCAAATTATTATTTGTAATCATTCGCGATTATTGATGATGATAACAATTGAGATTGATAACAATGACAACCGAGTACCACAATCAAGATTATATGACGAAATTACGATCGATAAAAATACCTTGCGAAAAAAATATCAAGCTAACGATTTGGATAAACCAACGTGTGAAATCAATGCGATATAACAAGACAGCGATAACAAATTTGACTTATGCAATAACTTGAACAACCAAAACGATGTCAACAAGCTCTCGACGACAGCTTACATAAAATTATGGGAAGCTTCTTATAAGAGGGAAATAGTTGAATAATTAAATTCTTATTTCAATTTTTTATATTCAGATTAGCTTATTTTATTTTTGTATAAAATTTATTATGGCTATTCAAAATTGAATAAAGTTTATTGTTTTTATAAAAAACCATTTTATATTTTTCATTCAAATTATAAAGATTTGTTTTGTATATATACCAGCGATAAATTTTTTAAAAAAGTGAAAAGGTTGCAGAAATCAAAGGCAGAAAATAAATGTTATAGACGTATATTACGTAAATTTATTGATATTTAAATTTAAAAAATATCATGATCACATATTCAAAATAGTTTCCTATATATATTGACAATTTAATTTAATGTAATTTATAATAAATTGATCTTTTTTTTAAAAGTTAAAAATAAAAATTTGAACATTAGTTTATTAAGTAAATTGATTTATATAATATAAAATTTAATATTAGTTAACAAATTGACTTAAAATATAAAAGTTGTTTTTAACAAAAAGAAAGAAACTGATTTATAAAATATAAAATTTAATATTAGTTTATAAACAAATTGATTTAAAATATAAAAGTTGTTTTTAACAAAAAGAAAGAAACAATTCTTATTACATTTGAAATATTTTAAGTTACGCCATAAATGGCTTAAGGATGTAAAAAAAAACAAACAATTTTTTAAAGTTAATACTGTTTAACATTTCACACTTTTTTTTTTAATTTTTGTCGTTTGTCATTCTTGCTCGTTCACCTCTTCGTTGATCTTTTTTTTTGTTGTACGTTTTATCAATTTAGTTCCACGCACAAAAAAACTAATTTTGTTTTAATATAAGGAAGAGGAAAAAAAAATTTATTATCAAATTTAATTCATTATAAAATTTTCAAATTTTCTAGGCAACACACTATTTCTAACTGGTTTTGAACGTTGCGATTCTGATCATTTACTTGTACATTTTGGTTTCTTGGTTCATCACCTCCCCTTCTAAAATTCAATGTATAAGGTGATGCATTATTATTAACATTCGCTTTAAAAACTGTTGCACCATTAGAAGAAAGTTCTACATTAGTTGATCTTTTTTTTATTTGGTCCAAGTGTCTTTTTATAATTTTGTTCCCAGTATCTATATCATACAACAAATTTCCGTTTTTGCGCATTATTGTACCTTTTTCCCAATTATTATCTTTAAAAGTTTTATACCATATGCTGTCTCCTATTTCTATATCCCTATCTATTGATATCTTGCGATTTAGTATATGATCTCTTTCATCCCACAGTTTTATCAACTCCCATTTTGTCCTAATCATTCTGGAGAACATTACTTTACTTAGTATTTTGTTGGTCGTTGCGTTGGGTGTATTACGATAATTAAAAAGAAACTTTTCTAGAGCTATGTCTACGTCTATTTTATTATTATTTTCCATATTCCTTTTCATATTCATTTTCATTGATCTAATCATACGCTCACATTTGCCATTGGACTGTTGGTGGTGAGGTGCGGTGAGCAAGTGTTCGATTTCGTGATCTTCGCAAAATTTCTTAAATAATTTACTGGTAAAGTTAGTTCCATTATCACTGACTATTCTATTAGGTATACCAAATAAACTTATTATTTTCATCAATTCTTTAATCGTTGATTCCGTAGTTGTGTTTCTCATTCTCCTAATAATAGGAAATTTGCTGAAGGCGTCAACACATACCATAAAATTATTATCTTTGAACTCTGCAAAGTCTATGTGTACGCGCTCGAATACTTTCGTTGCTGTTTCCCATGGGTTTTGAATATTATGAGGATTGTCTGCGTATTTATTGCAAGCATCGCAATTCTTTACCTCCTGATCTATTTCTGCATTTAAACCAGGCCACCACAGATACTCTCTCGCTAATGATTTTGTTTTTCCAGCACCGAGATGCCCATTATGCAACTCTTGCAAAATCTCTTTTCTCATACCTTTCGGTATTATGATCCTATTCTCTTTAAAAAGGCAACCTTTGATTAAACTCAATTCCAATACCATATTTTTATACGTTTTGTTCTTTATCTGCTCATGATTCCTTATATCGTTGATTACTTCCATTAGTTCTTGATCAATATTAGTTTCTTTAACTATTCTTTTAAAATTTATTGGTGTGTCCCAAAAATTGTCATCAATTATTTCGTCATCTAACTTTTGTACCATCTCTTCTGTATTCATTAGTGGTAATCTGGACAAACAGTCTGGTACAATATTTCGTTTCCCGGGTCTGTGAACTATCGTAAAGTCATGCGCTCCCATAGCCAAGTTCCATTTTTGAAGTCGCGTTGATATGGAAGAATTGTCCTTGAGTCCCTTCGTAAATATATACACGAGTGGTTTGTGGTCGGTAATTATTACAAATCTTGTGCCTATTAAATACTCCTGGAATTTTTTAACCGCGTAAATTACCGACAAAGCTTCTCTTTCGATATTGGTATAATTTAACTCTGATTTAAATAGTGCTCTTGACGCGAAAGCGATGGGTTTTTCTTTGCCATCACCCTCAATATGAAATAAGACTGCGCCTAAACCTTTCTTTGAAGCATCAGTTGCAATGCCCACTGGTAGATCCGGGTTATAAAAATTTAACGTAGGCGGAGTGCTTCTGAGTTTTTTTAGGTAATCAAAGCTTTCTTGATGTGTACTATCCCATGACCACTTGTCTTTATTTACTATTTTGTATAAGGGATCGGCGATGTCAGCAAAATTGCACAGAAATTTTCGATAATAGCTCGCCATCCCCAAAAAAGTTGCCAACTCTTCTTTTGTCTTAGGTTCCGGCATATTAGAAATAGCCTTTATTTTATCTGCGTTCGGATGGATTCCATTGTCGTCTATATCGTGACCTAGAAACCGTAGTTTTTTTTTAAAAAATATACTCTTTGTGAAGTTTGGTGTAAACCCATACTTTGATATTTTGTCAAATACCATTTTTATGTTGTTCACGTGAGCTTCATCATCCTCCCCAGTAATCAATAAGTCATCAATATAAAACACGACGTCTTTCATGTTCCCGAAAATATTATCCATGGTTTGTTGGAATATTGCTGACGAAGTTTTTAATCCAAACGGAAGTCTTGTAAACCTGAAATAGCCTTTATGAGTTGAAATAGTGAGAAAATCTCTTGATTCTTTGTGTATTGGAACTTGAAGAAATGCATTTTTAAAGTCGATCTTTGTAAATTTCTTGCCTTTCGATAACTTTGCCATAAGGTCATTGATGCGTGGAATTGGGTACTTGAAATCCTCTAACGCAGGATTAATAGTATTCCTGAAGTCAACACATAGCCGAATTGAACCATCGCTCTTGATAACAGGAGTGAGAGGACTGGCCCATCTTACCTCTTCAACAGGTTCGATTATTTTGTCGCTTATCCACTTCTGTAGTTCTTTTGTAACCAAGTCAATTCTTGAATAAGGTACACGCCTGGGAGGTATGATTTTCGGTGTAGCACCTTGTTTTAGATGTAGTTTGACATAATTGCGTAGTATTGGTTTCTTGCTAAGTTTTGACTCGCATTGTTTGATCAGTTCTTGAATAGTATTGTCATAATCTTCTTCGACTAAGTTTACAAATCTATCTAGTATATTTCTAAAGACTGCTATCCAGGTCCTTCCTAACAGTGCAATCTTATCACTCTGGACTACATAAGCAGTTAAGATTTGACTTTTGTCTTCGAATTTTGCCTTGACTTTGGTAGTTCCTAAAACATTTATTGTGTTTCCATCATAACCAGTTAATTTAATATCTGATTTATTTAAGATTTTTACTCCTATCTTTTTCGCGATATGAATCGGTAGAATACTATACTTTGACCCGGTGTCGATCTGCATCAAAATAGGCACGTCGTTCAAATATACCGTGACCTTATAAGCATCGTTAGCTGTGTAATTATTATCGGTATCCATATTGTTTATGTCTAAATTGTATAAATTATATTCTTTTCTTTCTAGTTTGTCATTATCATCTTCTTTTATCTCTTCTATATTTACAGTGTTTACTTTATTTGTATATCGTGATTGATTATTGTCGTTGTTATGATATTTACAATTGCATACTTGATTAGTTCCTCTATTTCCAATATTATGATTATCGTTATATCTTTGAATACATCTTGAATCGTTATAATGTCTGTTATATCTGTAATTATAATCATTATTAAATCTATTATTATTATAGTCATTTTTATTATAACTAGCTCTATTATCAAATCTCGAAGAATTATTGTACGATCCTGGATAGTTTGCTCTGACGTTGTAATAATTCGCGTTATAATTCTGATATCTAGGGTTGTAATTATTTCCTTGGTAACTGGGGTTATAACTATTTCCTTGATAAATATTTCTTTGAAAGTCATGGCCTCTTGCTGTCCATCGTTGTCTGTTATCGTTATTCGATCGTGGATTATGTCTATCGTCGTATCTGACCACCTGTTTGTTTTCTTCAACTTTTATGCCTCTTTGTCTTTCCAAATGTTTTACACTTGTTTCTTCTTCAGTCTTTTCATTTAATGAAATGTTTTCAACTTTAGCTATTATATTTTCTTTTAATTCTGTCTCCTCAAAATCATCTCTTAAACTAAAGACTTCTGCTAACGTAATATTCTCTTTCAACGTAATTTTCTGCCTGATACTTCTGCTATTTGATGAAATATTTACTTTTTCAATGACTCTACTATCGCTTAACGAACATTCATTTTGTAAAATACATAATCTACTTACCCAATTGATGTAACTTTCATTTTTACCTTGTACAGCTGCATTGAATAATAACAATTTCGAACTTGTAGATTTCCTCGGATGTAATAACCTAAATTTTTCAATCAATATCGATGGATTGGTGAAATCGGTAGGTGAACATATTGATTTGAGCTTGATGTATTCTTCGTCTGGTAGTCTTCTTGTGAAGGATCCTGCTTTTTCGATATCAGAGATCTGAGCATCGTTGAATATGTCTTCGAAACGACTTAGAAAAACATCGCCATTACCTGTGTATGTTGGAAATTCAATATTAATATTAACGTTATTATTTAAGGTCTGTTTCATAATTTATAATTTACAATATCCTTGAATTTTTCTATTTTATAGTATTGGATTTTATAAAAATTTTAAGAAGTTAATTTATATTTAATATTTTAGAAAATTTTACTGCCACCATGAAAAGGTTGCAGAAATCAAAGGCAGAAAATAAATGTTGAAAGAGGTATATTACGTAAATTTATTGATATTTAAATTTAAAAAATATCATGATCACATATTCAAAATAGTTTCCTATATATATTGACAATTTAATTTAATGTAATTTATAATAAATTGATCTTTTTTTTTAAAGTTAAAAATAAAAATTTGAACATTAGTTTATTAAGTAAATTGATTTATAAAATATAAAATTTAATATTAGTTTATAAACAAATTGATTTAAAATATAAAAGTTGTTTTTAACAAAAAGAAAGAAACTGATTTATAAAATATAAAATTTAATATTAGTTTATAAACAAATTGATTTAAAATATAAAAGTTGTTTTTAACAAAAAGAAAGAAACAATTCTTATTACATTTGAAATATTTTAAGTTACGCCATAAATGGCTTAAGGATGTAAAAAAAAAACAATTTTTTAAAGTTAATACTGTTTAACAAAAAGAGATAATTTATGAAATATTAAAATGATGTAAAAATAAAGCCATCTTCTTTATATAATGTAAAACATGTGGAGGGAGCAAGTCAAGATAAGAAAGTTAACCAACAAAAACCAACTAACAGCAGATATGATAATACCATGATACAGGATGATGAGACCAACAGACATTACGATAATCATTACAAATAACAGTTTAGACAATCATGGCAGACGCGATCACATTATGATAACCAAATATTTAACAACCAAAGTAGTTAACATTTTCTAAGACGAAACTGTGACAAATTTCATGATAAAAATAGTTGGAAAACTCCTTACGTTCCTATCAATAATTACGACACAAGATATAATAACAATAATAGATTTAACACCTACAATTATGGATATAATAATAATTACAAGCCTATTAGTGATTTTGAATACCACAACAGATTTGACAACATCAGAATTTTAGAGGTTATAGATCCAACGTGCATCAACAATTTTACGATCGTGACAATAAAAATTACGTTACTCATAATCCTAGACATCAAGCGCCTTACTTAAAGATCAATACAGTTAATATAGAAGAGATCGAAAACGACAAAATCATATCAAACGATAAGAAATATTATAATTTATTAAATATTGACATAAATAAGTAGAAAAAGAGGTTCAGAAATGATGCATACATGGTGACCATCAATGACAACGTCACAACCTCAATACAAGTAGATACTGGAAGAACAAAATTTATAATTCTACCAGAATATATGATTGTGAAAACAGGCAGAAAAACATTATGAAATCCAATATACAGTTATCTGGTTACGATGGCAAGAAGATACAAGTGATAGGTACAGCACGAGTAAATTTAGATACAAAGGGGATTCTTAAATTTTGGACGCGTTAATAGTAACAGTAACAAGATGCCTTTGTTAGGAAGATCATGGTTAAAACATTTTAAGAATATACTTGAAAGATTCATAGGCATGATAGATATAAAGACAAGTTGAAGTTGATATCTAATTGCGAATCAAAGTTAATTAATAAACCTGTCATGGACTCAAGTTAGATTAAGGTTAAAGAATGCCAAGCCAAAAATTATACTACCGAGATGGGTATCTTATTCTAGGATAGATATTATAACTAAAGAATTAAATACCTGGCTAGAAAGAAAGATCTCAACCCAGTAAAAGACGTCAGATGGGCGAGCCCACTTACACCAGTCTTCAAAAACAATGGGAGTCTCAGGCTGTGCTCCGATTTCAAAGACACTGTTCACCCAGCTCTTGAAGATTTTAAATACCCTTTACCCAGAATCAACGATTTAATTGCCAAATTAGCTAGAAGCAAGAAGTTCAGCAAAATAGATTTTAAACAAGACTTCCTTTAAATTCAGATAAATAAGGCTCTAGAGATTTACTTACATTATCCTCGATCAAGGGATCTTCAGGTTCCCAAGACTTCAATTCGGACTTAAAACGTCTTCATCCATATTTCAACAGACAATGGAACAAGTTTTTGGAGATTTAAAAGATGCAATATTCTATATAGACGAGGTGATAACGATGATATACCATGGAGAATATAAATAAAATATTTGAAAGGATATGGATTAACATCTAATTTTTACAAAAGTTTATTCTTTTGGGACACGACATAGACAAAGATGGTATACATCCTAACGGTGACAAAATCAAATCAATCATAGACATGTCCGAACCAACGAATTCAGAAAAATATTGCGACAGTTATTCCTCCAAGGAAACTTATGTTCAATCACGATATGAGAACTAATTGAGATTTATTAAAGTATAAAAAAGACAACGACAACATTTTGCTCACAACTACCAAAAAATAGAACTATGGATATTGGTTAAAAAATTTGGTACAAAACTTTTGGAGTAAATAAATGAGATGAAGGCATTATCATAAAGAAAGAAAGTAACATGCTATATCAAATTGACTCGAAAAATGTTATATTAAGGAGGCATTTAGACCAACTTATAAAAAGATTAACCACCGACAAAGTTCTTATGCATAAACAAAACACTTTACCAATGGTTACATTTTACAAAAAGGGAAATGTTATCGACCCACAAAAAAATTGTCTGATTAATGTTTCAAGGACTAGTAAAAAGAGAACATTACCCGCACGATAGGAAGATTACATTTTAAACATAAAAGATTCACGTCCAAGGAGAACTTGGGCAGGGTTTTTTTATTTAAAGGGTGGAATATTAATTTATTCGGACTGATTTTTATTTTTTATTTTTCCTTGCCTATTAACTAATATTTTCCTTACGGGCTGATTTTATTATTTCTTTTATTTTACATTATATTAACTTAATATTTACCTTACGGACTAATTTTATTATTTCTTTTAATTTACATTATATTAACTATAATACTTTGGTCGTTTAAATGATTGTTATTTTATATTAACCGATTAAATAAATTGTTAAATTGAATTTTATAACATATATATAGATGTAAAATTTATTAGATTCAGTAGTTAGAATTTTTAAATAAATAAAATAAATATAAAATTTGTATAACTTTTTTATTTAATGTCTTACTCCCTGCCTACCTTAACAGGAACATTATAATTAATTGATTTAATCCATCTTAAAATAATAATTTGTCTGTTGGTCAATTTGGATTCACAATCTTTATTTATTTCATCTTCGTAATTGGTGTCAATATTTGCTATAAATTTGTTCAAGATATTTTTGAAGGCGTTAATCCATGTACATCCTAAAAACATTTTTTCTTGATTATACAACCACTGCTTGTAAATATTTTGTTAAACCTTCATAAATTACTTAGAGAGTCGTCCCGATGATCTTAATTAAGTTTCCGTCGTAAGCTGTAAGTTGCAGCTTGGATTTTTTAATTTCTCTTATGCCAATTTTCTTAGCTATTTCATGAGGTAAGATGATAAATTTTGATCCTGTGTCGACTTCCATTGTTGTAGTAACATCACTTAATTTTAAGGTAGTCATAAAAGCATTATCATTATCCGCGATCTCGGTTATGTTGTTGATGTTAAGACCATTATCATTATTGTCTTTGGCAGTACGAACTTTGTCTTCAACAATTTCTTCAATATTCATGTTGCAATTGTTGTTATATTGATTCTGGTCATTATATTGTATTTGCTTTCTCTGATTGTAATCAATGACACCTGTTGTTTCCTCCATAGTTATTTGAATTGTTATTATAGGATCGGTGATTGTTGCGATTTTGATCATCGTATTGAATCTGTTATCTGTTTCCTCTGATTATTATTACACCACGTGTTGTTTCTACCGTAGTTATTTGAGTTATTGTTTTTAGAATAATTGTTGTTATTGCGCCTGGTATGGGACTGAACAAAGAGACGCTTGTTTAAAGAAAGATAGATGACAGACTCGATATAAAAAAAAATTTTCGTTTGTCCTTCCTCGAAATTGAATGGTATTTTAGACAAGAATACTTGTATGGAAAATTTTGTACTCACATATGTATGAAAAATTTTGTAATCACATTTTTTTACAGTCAAAAAGGTTTTTAAAGGCTTTTTAATTTTTTTTTGTGTAACATTTAAATTAAGTTTAATTTTTAATAACAATGATTAGTATTTTAAAGTAATACATACCAGGCCTGTTGTAATATAATAATTAAATTTTAAACCATTATTATTAAATATTATTATATTATATCAACTAGCCCATATATAGTGTAATTTATACCTTTCTAAGTTAAGGGTATAATTTCGAAAAAAAAAACTATTATGGATAGCTATTTTGACCCCACCACATTAGTCTATATATAGAGTAATTTAAACCTTTCTTATATCTTTCTAAGCTAAGGGTTTAATTACGACAAAAAATTATTATGGATAGGTATTTTGACCCCTCCCAACTCATTTTATTTGATTTGTTGGCATACTAATTATTGTTATTAAATTCTTTCTCCCTGATATCGACTTCTCAATGTTATTTTTCCATGATAACATCGCTTTCATACATAATTTTTTTTATTTTAAGTGGTGCATTGTTATATTATTGGAAAATAATTCAATTGATATGTAAATCTTTATTTTTTAATGTAAGGTGTTAATTTCACATTATATTTTGACTTTGCTTGTCAATTTAAATGCTTTTTATTTTGAGGCGTCAATTCAACATCTTACCGATTAATTTATATATGACTGTATTATACATACAAGATGATTATTGAATTTTAAGGAAAATAAAAAATTAAATTCCTATATATTATCAAAATAATACCGACTCAAAACTCAACGTTAGTGCAACCTCGCCCCTAATTGCATCAGTTTCGATATCAGTTTCATATAATTCTTTACCTATCTTTATGATATCATCTAAAATGAGTGAATCTTTAATTCTGTACTTTATTTCTTTAGACAAGCTTGACACCTTTATTTTCTCTATAACCCTGTTGTGTCCAACAAAGTTGCAATTCATGTTGAGCTGACAAATTCGGGTGATCCACTCTAAAAAACTTTCGTTCTCCTTTTGGACATCTTTTTACAATTTCTTAAGATCGGCCAAAGTGCATATAGATTGTAGTTTAATAGAGATGGCATCTGGTAAATTTTGGAGTAAGATAATGGCATTATCGTCATCTTTACTATTATTTATTCTTGAAAATAAGTTCAATTGTAGTTATAAATGCATCAAATATTTCGTATATATTTAGGAAACTCACATTGATATAATACAGTGTCATTTGAAACAGTGGGTTTTTTATTATCTACCATATTTAAGTAATTATGAAAAAAAAATTCTCTTTGCTATATTTTTTTTAGAAAAAAGAAATAATTAATATGAAATTCATCCTTAAGTTTTAATAAAATTTTAATTTATAAAAGATAGCCGCTGCCACCATGTTAAGGCAGGCAGGGAGTAAGACATTAAATAAAAAGTTTATATAAATTTAATTTTAATTTATTTTTTTAAAAACTTTAACTACTGAATCTAATAAATTTTACATCTATATATATGTTATAAAATTCAATTTAACAATTTGTTTAATCGGTTAATATAGTCCGAGGTAAATATTAAGTTAATAAACAGTTGAAAAAAAAATAATATAATTTACAGTTCCGATTAGTGTTGTTAAACGGCTCGATTTGGGCCGATTCTTAAAAACGGCTAACTCAACATAATAGCCAGGAAAATATTGCCTAAGCGTCAAAATTTCGCTAATAGATGTTCAATCCTATGTGCCATCTATGAGCAAAATTTTTAGGCTTGCATAATATTTTTATGGATAAAATATTGAGTTAGCCGTATTTAAAAATCGGCTCAAATTGAGCCGTTTAACAACACTAGTTCCGATGTTTAAAATGTTTATGATAGGGCTCATGCCACTTCGTATAAATAAATAATATTAAATTATTTCTTTTATTCTTTTAAGGATAATAGTCCTGATTTTTGTATGAAAATTTAAGGACAATATCATGTAAAATTAAGGAATATTTAAATATATGCTATTTATTTTCATTATTTGTACTAAATAATTTTGTTATTCGTAAAATATAAATCAAATAAAATGATTCACCAACATGAACCGTTATAGATTTTTTGGTTTGAAATGAGAGAGCCAAATCATCATATATACTTTCGAACCTAATAACAGTGTTTGAGATGAGATTATATTTATTTAATGATTGAAATAATTTAAAATACGTTTAAAAAAATTAGTATAAATTGATATAGAGCCATGCAAAGTAATTATTTACAACCTGAGCCCGATTTTAAATTTTTATGTCAGAGCCCAACCCCCCCCCCCCCCCCGATTAAAAAAGATTGGAATTAAGTTAAATATTATAATATATAAGGAAATGATAAAATTATGTGTATTGCCACCTTAAATAAGTATATTTAACCCCCAATTCTTTAAATATAAATATCTAGGACTTAAAACAAAATTATTACATGAAAATATTTCGTAACTGTTATAACAGATTAATATTCTAGATTTTATGTGCCTAAATGTAGAATATTTTATTTAACCTGATAGAATATAATGATGTAAGTAATAAGCACAATACAAATCACAATCACAGTAAATTGCTAATTTGGGAAATGGAATTTATGTAAATGAATAAGTGAAATGTGTTAGATGAAAGATCACATGTGATTCTGATTGAGATTTCGATGAAAAAAAAATGATTATTTAAGATATTTAGAATATTTATTTATGATCGGGCTGCCTTTTACAACCCGACCCTAGGCCGAGAAAAAAGTATTGTCCAATCCGAGGTTTGGTCGAATCGGGCTTCTGACAGCCGGCTATATATATGTAGTTATTGCATTCCTTAATTTGTAATTTCTTATTCATGTTTTATAATTAAAATATTTTATTTAATTTTTGTTTGGTTTTATCTTTAAGTTTTTAAAATATGTTTGTTTGGTTTGTAAAATAATCAGATTGATAAAAATAAAATATATTATTATTAATTTTAAAAAATCCAATAAAAACCAAGCATGTGAACCCGAACCCTGGTATTTTGGCTGTACCCGAACCAGAACTCTTCTTAAAAGTAAAATGTTCAAAGGTTCTAGGTGTCAAAAAAAATATATTAAAATTTTTAAAATATATTAAAATTTTTAAAATATTTTTAATATTTTTACCTTTAAATTCATGAAAAATAAATTAAATTTTTTTTTTAAATCAATATTTTTATCTTTTTCCATTATCAAAATTTTTTGGTTTTATACTTCCATTTTATCGGTAATATCTTGTTTAATTTATATCAATTTTTGAATGTGATATGTGTGAATTTTGTAGGTTAGGTAATAAGGTTTTATTATAAATGATAATTTTATAATATGCTGTATAATAGTAATACATTGCTTATCTTGTTTTATATCAATTTTAGTAAGTGATACTGGGAATTTTGTAGCAGGCGCGTAACCAAACCCCCCCCCCCCATTGCAAATTTATCTGACTTGTAAATACAATTTAAGGTAATAAAAAAATTTCCCCCTAAACAATATATTACGAATTTGAGTGAAAAATTAGTATTAATAACTTTAATATAGATAATTCAAAATTTTTAGGAAAATGTATTTTTATAAAAAAAGTGAAACCCAAGATTATTTAATATAGCCAAAGTCCTACAATACGTGGACCTAAAAATCTCCAATAAAATATATGGAGGGGGGGGGGGGCAACCTAATAATGCCCCTACCTTAATAAAATCTCTGATACGCTTATGTGTCTAGGTATTATTATTTTATTATAAATGATGTAAAACATTTAAAATATAAATAAATTTTTAAATTTTTTACTAGTTAATTATGCTTGTCTATTAATACTAAGTATTAAAAAAATTGTGTAATTTTAAGTCAATATTCTTTATGATCTCCAAACCCTGAACCCGGACTTGAACCTCTTTTTAAAATTTTATTCCTGAACCTGGACTCTTTTTTTGTCGAAGGGTTCACCCCTGATAAAAACCGTAATAAACCAAATAACCGATATAAATTTAGAACCAAAATGAACTGATATAAATTTATTCAAAAATAGCCAAAATGGATATAAACTTTTTAAAATAAAAAACCGGAATTGAACTGAATTGTTATACCTAACGGTTCGGCATCCTAATTATATGTATAATTACACCAAGGGGTCTGTAAATAGTTAGTTTTTAATCTTTTCACTTGTCACATTTAGTGAGGAATTGAATTTTAAATGTAATTAAGATTAGCCAAGATTTATATTTTTCTATTTAGATCTATAAATTATATTTTTGTCAAATTCCTATGTTGTGATTATGAATTAAGGGAAAGAGGTTATTGGATGGGGGTAGATACTTCGATTGTAATCCTACATGATATGTGGACCTGGGAGCACTTGGTCAGAACCACAATCATCATTCGGGATATGGAGCGTTAGCTAGTAAGTGGAGAGCGTTGGCACAGAAATATACAGTAGTGATACCAGCAGTCCGAGCCTTGGAACAATCTGGAAGCCTGATTAAATCAAGAAGAGAGTGCGGATCTACGGGACATCGATGATGGTGCCCCAGGGAGCATGAAGGCCGTCAACGCAAGAACAGCGCATGGGAGCGCAGAGGCAAAGATAAGTGGATGCGCCTGATGAAAAACAGGTTCACCATCGTTACGACTATTGAGAGTGGAAGATTAGAAATATCCAGAAATACTGAGACCTCAAGGATTGGATAAAGAGGGGATATGTCACAGTTAGTGAGGATGAATTTTAAATGTAATCTGATTCATATTTTTCTATTTAGTATTTTAAATCATATATTTGTGAAATCATAGGCGTAACCAGGGGGGGGGATCCCCCCTTTAGAAATTTAACACTTTTTGTGAATATCATTTTAAGCTAATAAAAAATATCCCCCTTAGTCCTCTCCCCACTCCCTGACCCTCAAAAATGTATGCATATATCTTAAACAATAATTTGAAAGAAAGAATGTAAAAGTTGATATATTTTTATAAAACTATTCATCATAATTTATACATTTTTGGAAAAAAGCATTTATATATTTAAAGTGAACCAAAAATGTTTTTTAATAAATGGAATGTAAGCCAAAGATAAGTCTTAAGACAAAAGTGTAATGTATTTTAATTATTAATTATAGATCCATAAAATTACTAAATAATATAATATATCAAATATAATATTTTAATTTATTTATCTTAATAAAAGTAAAATATAATTATAAAACTATTGATAAAATTAAATCATAAATTAAATAAAAAAATTAAAGCACAATACAAACAGTGGAATATTATATGTCGTAGATTAACAGTATATCTAATTTTATCAATTATCATATGACAATCAAGTAATTTTTACCAATATAGCGAATTATATATTTTCAGAAAACTATAAAATATTGATAAGGACATCAGAAAATATCTTTTAAAGACATTGTGGGATGAATAATATGAAGATTTATTTTTAATATCATTTTTTATTTAAATAAATAGATGGCGTAAAATAATTGAATGCAAATTGTTGCTATATTTATTATCAAGAGCATTGATTATTAAAATTTGTTAAAATATTAACTGTAATATATTATCTAACTGTCAAATATGTCTGTAAAAGTGGAATTTTACCTAGTTTTTTGTAACTATTTTTATATAATAGAGTAATATCAACTATATGACTACTTACTTTTTATAAATAAATTTCTTATACTTGTTTGGAATAAATTATTACCTTGCTATTATATTAATGTATATACAAGTAATTCATTATATTTTATATAAACTAATGAAAATATATTCCATATTTGTTCCAAGCTTTTTAATGTTAAAATTAACCTCCTATCTTGGACAAAATATTTTATAACAATATATAGACTAAGGTAACCCGGACGAAGTCCGGGCAAAAGCGGGCCGAAGGCCCGCCATAAGGGGTCTGGGGACGAAGCCCCCAGTAATTTTTTAATTCCCCCACCTTAGGAAAATCCTGGTTACGCCTATGTGTGAAATCATCATGTATTTATATTATGATGTTATATTTTTAGATTTATAAATTCAATTTTTGTGAAATCATCTTGTATTTTGATTTTTGAGTTATTTATTTATATAGTTATATTTTTAGTGATAAAGATAATTTTTCAGCATGATTTGTGGTTTATAATTTTAAATAAATGTATTTTTAAATTGTTATTTTTTTTTACAATTAGGAGTTCCCAAAATGGAAGCGAATAGTAATGATTATTATTCAATTTTTTCTAGTGTTTAAATCCTTGTAATGTTTATAATTATTTTTGGATTCATATTTGAAAATAAATTAATATTGGAATTATTTTGATTGAAATTTGATTATTATTCTTTCTCCATAAATTTCGTCTTCAAATAAGCGGTCACAACTACACATACCCATGATTTTAAGAAAAATATTATCAGCCCATCTATTTAACAAATTTGTTTAACTGCCCTACCATAATGTTTAAAAATTTTTAATTTCTTGATTTGAATCTTTATTTATTTTAATCAGATACACTGATGCCATCTTTTTAAATGATACTATCAATGTGTGTTATGAAAAAAGCAAAGATTTTGCATCAACATTATATTAAATTAAATTAAAAAAGTAATATATAAAGATTAACAGCACCTTTTCTTTTCTTTTTATCAGTTTAGTTATTTTTATATTAATTTCTTCTTTTTTTTATGAAGATTTATTATCATTTGAGTTATATTAGTTAGAAATTTAAGTATCCGCCAATACTGAGTATTGATGGTCCTTTGATTTAAATATTTTTACTTAAAATGTAAAATACAGTTTAAGAAAAATAATTTTAATAACTATAAGCTGATGAGGATATTTCAATTTCACCAACCCATTTTTTTTATTTTCTCAAAGTTATAGGCCATAAATGAGATAAAACCCGCCTATTGCAAGAAATGGCAACAATTACCATTGCTGAATTTACCCTTTGTAATATTTTAAGCCCATCAGAGGATTTAAATCTTATATTTTCAAACCTGGTTTATATTTCCTAAAAATTTTAATCTTAGGTCAGCATCGATTTTTAAAATTTGTTCACTATAAATCTGGGTATTTTTTGTAAATACTTGAAAATTTGAGGTTGAAAAGAATGTTTAAATTATTCAGCATATTTTAAAAAAATCTGACCAGTGTAGGATATGTATGATTTTTAAATATCCAGTGTTTATTAAATATATCATAATTTCTAGGTTATAAATATATTATTAACCCTTTAATACTCTGGTGGGGTATATGAAACCCTAGGAATTCTAGAAATGATATTATATAAAAACGGTTAAGTATTAAGATCTGGATTCTTCAGTAGCTTCATCAAATATATCTTAGAATCTATATTTCAAATTTCATATATTTTGGTTGAGTAGTTTTTAAGATATAATCAATTTGTGACTGATTGGGGTTTTTGAGACCCCACCAGAGTAAATTTGTAATTTTTTAAGAAATTTTTTTTTTAAAAAATTATAAATATATACTACTATATTATAAAATTTATTAAAACAATATTTAAATATCTTATATTTTAAATGAGATATATGAAAAAGAAAACGTAAAGATTTTCTCTGGTGGAGTTATTTATTTTTATTTTTAGCTGACTCATTTCTCAAATTATTTTTATCATTTATAATAATTTTTGCAGATTCTGAAACTAAACATATAATTATTTAAGATGTAATATCATTTTATTTGAGGTGATTATGACAATATAATTAATAGTGAGTGTTGTAATAATTAGAATGTTATTATTTGTGTTTGCATTTAATTAATTAGTTGTTTATATAAATTTTAATAGTTACGTAAAATAGTTTTTTTTATATATAAAGTAAGTAAATATTTAGAGTTCATGTAAAATTTGAATGTGAATATGACGAGATTATATGAATTTTATTAGTATAAATATAAAGAAAAAAATATATAATATGAAGAAGAAATTTTTATAAATTTTAGTTGACTTTAATTTTTATTTTGCTTTTTAATTTTTGTTACTTTCTCCTTTTACGTTAATTTATAATTTATTAAATTACAATTAATATTATTTAATAAAGTATTAGTATTTAATTCTATTTATTCTATGTTATTTGTATTCTCTGAATTCTCATATCTAACAGTAAGGATGAAGATTATATAAAAATTAACTCAATAATTCGATATAAATTACTTGATAGATTTTGTAAACTATATAAACTTGGAAATTTATTGTACTTACCAGTTAAAAATATTTTTAAAATAAATTTATTAAATAAAAGTTTTATTATCACTTTCTTAATTTTGTTCTTCTCCCTGCCAACCTTAACATGGTGGCAGCGGCTATCTTTGTAAATTTCTTTGTAAATTAAAATTGTATTAAAATATAATTTCATATTTCTAAAAATAAAATAATTAAATTATATAAAAAAAAAAACAAGAATAAATTTTTTTTCAATTAATTAAATATGATGGAAGATAAAAAAAAATAATGTTTCTAATGATACTATGTCATATAAATACGAATTTCCTAAATATATCGATATATATTTAACCAAAATTGAACATACATATTTTTAAAAAAAATAACAGCACAGATGAGGATAACGCCACGACCTACTTCATAATTTACCTGATGACGTATTTTCAAAATTACAATCGATATGCACTGAGTCCGACAAGAAATCGTCGATACTCATCAACAAACTTAGAATATTAGAGCCTTCCAAGATTCGAAACAAAAAAATTTGCGAATTCAATGCAGCGGTTCAAAAAGAGAGAGAAAGTTTTTAAGATTGGGTTACCCGTATTTGTCAACTCAGTATGGACTGCAACTTTATCGGCTACGACAGGGTTTTAGAAAAAATAAAGGAGGAAATTAAATACAGAATTAAAGATTTACTCATTTTAGATGACATTATAAAGGTAGGCAAAGAATTAGACGAAACTGACATCGAAACATCTATACATAAGATTGTTATCAAAGAAAATACACACTCCGATCTAAAACATTTGGAGGGAGCAAGACAAGGTAAGAAAGTTTATGAACTAAAACCAACTAATATTAGTTATGACAACACCCACATGATGCCATATCTTGAGAGCAACAGATATCATGATAATAATTACAGCCATCAGTTTAGACAACCATGGCAGATGCGACCATATTATGGCAACATAAGATTCAACAACCAAAATAACTATCATTTTCCAAGACGAAATTATGATAGAATCCTAGACACCAAATACCTTATTCAAATAAAATTAATACAGTTGATATAGAAGAGATCGAAGACAACAAAATCATATCAATCGATAAGAAAGATTATAAATTATTAAATATTGATATAAATAACGTAGAAAACGAAGTACAAAATGTCAAAGATGACGCATACATGGTGAACATCAAAATAAATAACATCTTGGGTAGGGCACGAAATTCACAATTCTACCAAAGTATATGATTGAGAAAGTAGGCATAAAAAACATTACGAAGTCCAACATTCAGTTATCTGGTTACGACGGCCACGACTAAATGTAGAATACGAAGGAAGTTCTCAAATTTTAGATGCATTGATAGTAAACAGTAACAAGATGCCTTTATTAGGAAGATCTTGGTTGATTTTAAAAACATACTTGAAAAATTCATAGGCTTAATTAACACGGATTATAAAGATGATTTGGCGGAATTAATATCCAATTGTAAGTCTAAATTAAATAATAAACCTGTCATAAAAACGCAATTCAGAATACGACTAAAGTCAAATGCTAAGCCAAAAATTATACCACCGAGAAGGATACCTTATTCTAGAGTAGATATTATAACTAAAGAATTAAATACCTGGCTGGAAAACAAGATCATCGAGCAGGTAAAAGACGTTAGATGGGCGAGTCCATTCACACCAGTTTTTAAAAACAATGGGAGTCTCAGATTGTGCGCCGACTTTAAAGATACAGTTAACCCAGCGCTTGAAGATTTCAAATACCCTATACCTAGAATTAACGATTTGATTGCCAAGTTAGCTGGAGGAAAAAATTTTAGTAAAATTGATTTCAAACAAGACTTCCTGCAAATTCCTATTCACAAAGACTCTAGAGATTTGCTAACTATATCCACGCATAAAGGATACTTCAGATTCATGAGACTTCCGTTCGGACTGAAAACATCTTCAGCCATATTCCAACAGACTATGGAACATATTTTCGGAGATTTAAAAGATGTTATATTCTACATTGACGGCTTGTTAATTACAAGTGATAACGATGAGATACATTTGTAGAACATTAAAAAAGTATTCGAAAAGATCATCAAGTATGGATTAACCCTCAATTTCGACAAAAGTTTATTCCTGCAAGATAAAATACGCTTTTTGGGACATGATATAGACAAACATGGTATACATCCCAACGATGATAAAATAAATGCAATTATGGATATGCCGGAACCAAAAAATTCAGAAGAATTATCTACCTTCTTAGGCATGGCGAGCTATTACCGTAAATTTTTAAACAGTTTTGCGGACCTGGCAGATCCACTATATAAAATAATCAACAAAGATAAATGGTCTTGGGATACCGAACATCAAGAATTCTATAAAGGATTAAAAATTTTAATCAGTCAACCTCCCACATTGAACTTTTTCAATCCTGATTTACCCATAGGTACAGCCGCGGATGCATCTAAACGCGGTTTGGGAGCTATTTTATTTCACTTAGAAGGGGACGGCAAAGAAAAGCCGATAGCTTTTTCCTCAAGATACTTAATTAAATCCGAAGAAATTACACTAACATTGAACGCGAAGCGTTGTCGATTATTTTTGCAATGAAAAGATTTCAAGAATATCTTATCGGAACTAAATTTACAATCATCACCGATCACAATCCGTTGATTTATATATTTTCCAAAGGTTTAAAAGAAAATTCACCTATCTCGAGGTTGCAAAAGTGGAATATTGCAATGGGAGCTTACGATTTCGAAATACGACATAGAGAAGGTAAACACAACATGATGCCAGATTGTTTGTCCAGATTGCCATTAACACCTTCAGAAGAAGAAATACACATTATGGATGATATAAAAGAAAATAATGATTTATGGGACGTACCAATTAACTTAAAAATGATCGAAAAAGAAACTTCTAACGACAGAGAATAATGGAAATAATGAACGACATTAGAAACGGTGACACGATAAAAATAAAACATATAACAATATGTTGACAGAATTATGTATTATTGGAAATTGTCTATTTAAAGAAAATAAAATCATCGTACCTAAAGTTTTAAGAAAATCAATATTACAATATTTACACGAAGGGCACTTGGGTGCTGAAAACCAAACATTTAGCTAAAGAATACCTTTGGTGGCCTGGAATTAGTAATGATATTGATAACGAAGTAAAAGAATGCAAATCATTTGGGTCGATAATCCCATTAATACACAGCATCCTTGGATGTTAACAACGAAGCCATTCGAAAGAATACGCATTGATTACGCTGGGCCATTTTTTAACAAATACTGTTTGCTTATAGTAGATGCGTACAGTAAGTTTCCTATAATCACGCCGGTAAAATCAATAACTTCGGAATTTACAATAAAAGAATTGATGAAAACAATTAGCTTATTAGGTATTCCAGAACAAATAGTATCTCATAATGGCTCAAACTTTACAAGTCAACTGTTCAAAAAATTTTGTAGAGACCATGATATACATCACTTCCAGACTTCAGCTCACCATTAACAGTCAAACGGGCAAGTTGAAAGGATGGTCCTTTAAATCACATATAAAGAAGTGAATGGAACAAAATAACATGGACATGGATATCGCTTTGGAGAAATTTTTGTTCAATTACAGAAACACGCCAAACAGTACGACTGGCATCCCACCAAGAAAACTCATGTTCAATCATGATATGAGAACAAATTGTGATTTATTAAAATATAAGAAAGACGACGACAACACTTCGTTCACAGTTTTACCAAAAAATAGAACGATTAATATTGGAGAAAAAATTTGGTATAGAAATTTTGGAGTAAACAAGTGGGATGAAGGCGTTATAATAAAAAAAGAAAGTAACATGTTATTTCAAATTCAAACGAAAAATGGTATATTAAGGAGGCACTTAGACCAACTTAAGAAAAGATTTACCACTGACGAAGTATTAATTCATGACCCAAATACTTTACCAACGATTACATATTACAAGGAGAGAAATGCTACTCAATAGGATAAAGATTGTACATACGACATTACGAGACCTAGCCGGAATAGAACATTACCCGCACGATATCAAGATTATATTTTGAACATAAAATATTCACATACAAGAAGAATTTGAGCGGAGTTTGTTTCTTAAGGGGTGAAATGTTGTGATGTACAAATTGATCTATTAATTTATGGCGATCTATTAAATAAATTATTGATTTTTTTTATTCTTTATATTATATTAACTTTAACCTCGCGGACTCGTTTTATAAAATTAACTCAATAATTCGACATAAATTACTTGAGAGATTTTGTAAACTATATAAACTTAGAAAATTATTGTACTTATCAGTTTTAAATATATTTTTAAATAAAATTATTAAATAAAATTAAGTATCTGTTTTTCTTTTTTTTTGCCAACCTTTCCCACATTGAATTTTTTCAATCCTGATTTACCCATAGGTATAGCCGCGGATGCATCTAAACGCGGTTTGGGAGCTATTTTATTTCACTTAGAAGGTGACGGCAAAAAAAAGCCGATAGCATTTGCCTCAAGATCCTTACTTAAATCAAAAAGAAACTTCTAACGACAATGAATTAATGGAAATAATGAACGACATTAGAAACGGTGACACGATAAAAAATAAAACATATAACAATATGTTGACGGAATTATGTATTATGGGAAATTGTCCATTTAAAGATAAAATTATCGTACCTTAAGTTTTAAGAAAATCAATGCTACAACATTTACACGAAGGACACTTGGGTGCTTTCAAAACCAAACATTTAGCTAAAAAATACCTTTGGTGGCCTGGAATTAACACTGATATTGATAACGAAGTAAAAGAATGCAAATCATGTAACATTTGGGCCGATAATCCCATTAACACCCTTGGATGTTAACCACGAAGCCATTCAAAAGAATACACATTGATTACGCTGGGCCATTTTTTTAACAAGTACTGGTTGTTTATAGTAGATGCATACAGCAAGTTTCCTATAATCACGCCAGTGAAATCAATAACCTCCGAATTTACAATAAAAGAATTGATGAAAACAATTAGCTTATTTGGTATTCCAGAACAAATAGTTTCTGCCCCCTGCCAACCTTAACACATACCAATGAAAAAATTAAAATTTTATGTAATAACTATAATGACCAATATGAAAGTTCTACTAAAGGAGTTGATGTAACACAATTCAAGACATTATTGGGAAATCTTTATTTAGCTGGAATTTTAAAATCTAACCATAAAAAGAACAAAATATTTTTTTTCAAATATGTAAAATAAATTTATGTTTTGAACACATTAATGTTTTATGTAATAAATGTTTTGCATGTCAAATTTAAATATTTCAATGTTCTATATTTTTTTTTGATTGTATTAGTGTAATTTTTTTTTTATATTGTAGAATAAAGAAAAGATCCTTATTATGAATTATCATGATTATATGATAGATAAGTTATTTTTTTAATTTAATTTGAAATTTAAAATAAATAAGCTTTTTTTAGAAAATTTTGGCACAAATTATAATTATCCTCATATCTTTAATCTAAGCTTAAGATATAAAAATAAATAAATATTTTATCAAGTTGGTTAGTTCTATCTTATATCCAAATATTAAATAAAAATAATGAATATAACTGAAGATATATACATTTGAAATTAGGGTCTATTAAACCCCACCCAAGTACAAACGTCATTTTTTTCACTGGAGTATTGAAGGGTAAAAAAAAATATGTTTCCTATTTCATATTAAATGGTTAATTTTTTGATTTATTTTAAAGTCAATCACATATTTACTAATTTATAAATTTTATTTAAAGTAAAAGTCATGATTAGTTTTTATTGTAAATTCATATATTTTTAATTATTATAAAGGTAATAACTTATTTTCAATGTATCTTCAATGTCAGTTTTTTAAAAATTGTTACATTTTATTACAAATTAAAACTTGCCTTTTTTTAAAAAAAACTAGGCATAATAAAAATAAATCTTAATAAATATATACACAGCATTTAAAATAGTTTATAAACATGAAAATAAAATGATATAATAATTGATTATTGTTAACTCTTTTATTATAAATAAAAAATTATTTATATGTTAATACCAATATATATAAATGAATCCATATTATTTACATATTTAAATTTTATAACAACATTTATTTAATACATCTTTTAAAATATACATTTCCAATATACCCACCCCTCATAGATCTATAAACATTTTGTTCAAAGAGCCGTTTGTTATTTTTTAACTCTTCGGCAGCTTCTTTATTCAAGGGATCCTCTGCATTTGGCTCCAATAAAAGATAATGAAGTCCATATATTAATGAATTTATTGTTAAAACAGGTTTCCAATCTTCCCTTAATATGTTAAGGCATATATTACCTTCTAAATCAATATTGGGATGATAAACCATTGTCTCACATTTAACTTTAGGTGGTTCGTGTGGATAGCCTTGACTGACTTTAAAATTGAATAAAAATTGGCCAGCACAATAAAACCCTTCATCTGGGCATAAAATTATTTTAAAATTTAAGAGATCATCTGGATCAGGAAATTCAATTTCACAATTTGGTGGAAGATTTAATTCATTTATATCTTTTTGAATCCGTAATTGGGCGGCTGAAGATTTTTTACTAGATTGTGAATTGTTGTCTTTAGAATTATCGTTGTCATCTTTTTTCTGTTGTTTTAAAGAAAATAATTTGATCATACCCTAAAATAAAAATTGAATATACCGTGCCTAGCCTAACATAAATTAAGGTAACATAGCAAGTCACATGTGATTGACAACGGTTAATTACAGGGTTTTCCGTTATTTTCGAGTAGAAACTAACATTATGAGAACAAAAATTATGTAAATAACACTACATTTTAATTCGTCTAGCTAATCCGGATCCTATGCATAAAATAAGGCACAAATCGCACGCTACTTTGCAAACCCCCATCGTCAGCATTACAGAGGATAGGGATAAACCTCTAGTTGGCAACTCCGTTGCATACCTGAAATCGTAGAGCCAACCCAAGGACCATTCTCCACCTTCCGAAGATAGTCGATGATCGAGGCTTTCCCATCGCGAGACTTTGACCTGCTTCAAAGCAATGATGAACTACGTCACGCCATTGCGATATGGGAATGCATTATCACTGTATCCTCTGTCAAACGTCGATCAACTCCAAGGGCCGTCACTCTCTACACTGCAAGCGCTGTAGAGGTAGATTCATTAGGCATTCAAAATGCAATGATACCATTGCCAGGACCTTAAAATCCGAAGGCATCCTAACAAACCTCGAACCTACTGGCATTTACAATTCCGATGGTAAGCCGCACGATGGTTTGACTATAATCTCTTGGAAGAGGGGGGAATTCCTGGAATTTCTCATGCATTGATCCTCTTGCTCCTTCTAATATAAATAGAGATGCCATATTGGATACCTGGCGAATAAACTAGTTAAATATTCGCTATCGCTTCTCGCCAATTATGCATTCCTACCATTAATCGCCACGACTCTAACGTCGTTCGGCTCTCATGCTCTGGTTTTCTTTAAAGAGCTCGGTAAACGGATCTCTGCTAGGACCGAGGATCCTAACGAGGGATTCTACCTACGCCAAAGATTAGCCATAAACATAATAAAATACAACTATCTCAGCTTTATTCTTTCAATATCTGAAACCCCCTAATTGAACATCCTATGCATATGGTAGACTTTGGCTATTTTGCTCCAATAATAATGCTAACGCTAAAAGGGAACTTGACTCTCAATCAATAAAAGATAGCAAGAATTAATGACTTTATAATTGTGAATATAATATTTTTTTTCCAATAATTGTGTGTAATTTTAAATTTCTTATTTGTATAAATAATTTTATATTACAATAATAAAATATAATATTTAAATTTTTTAAAAAAAGTGTTAATATTCCAAAATATGTTCTGATATATTAAAAAATATATATCTCTTTTAAATTTGAATTATGATCTAGCTAATGTCACACAAAACATATAATAATTCCGATTATAATAAAGTTTGGAATCCCTTACTGGCCTCGTCCTAAATATATTTAGTGTGAAGTGAAATACTATCAATTTCTCAACTTCCTATTGACTTTTCATTTCAATCCATCACTCAGTAAAATTTGTTTCATCTATGTTCATTAATTGGGAGGATAATTAGTTCTATAACTTTTATTAAGAATTTTTATTATTCCTAAAGGAGGCAACTCCCCTCTTACAATCTTTCTCACCCCTAATCACGTATTTTCCTTAATCAAAACTTTAATTCCTTAAGTCTTTTTGTCATATCTGGCTTACTTAACTGATGGTATTCTGAACGTACTCGATGAGGATATTAAATCCCAAATAAATAAAATTCTTATTATTAAATGACAACATGGTTTAAAATATATATTTAAAATATCATGTACTAAAATATTTAATAACACTAAATATATATTGTAAATATTTTCTGGCAGAGTTAAATTAGATATTTATAAATTTAATAATAAAATTTATATTGTTAAACTAATTAAGTAGTTTAATCTTTTATAATTTTTAAATAAAAAAAAATCGTTTAATTTGGTAAATATAAAGAATATGGATATACCAAAAAATTTTTTCACATCGTAATCAAGGTATATTTTAATTTATTTATAAAATTTATGTAATTTGAATTAGAATAATATATGGATTTTGCTAGTGAAAATCAGCCATCAGTTTATTTGGTCTCAAAATACTCAAATGACGATGGTAATGATATTTACTTATAATATCTTTTATTTAAGTCTTTCAAAATACAAATAATACGATACCCTGTGAAAACAAATGAGTTAGCTATAAAATCATCAAATAATGATGGTATATTCTAAATTATTTTTAATTTCTCTTAATATTTTATAATTAGAAATACTATGTATTACAAAAGCATGAGAGCTATCAGTTGATTTTGCAGGAAAATTATCAAATGATGGTATGGTATTTTATAATATAAGTGAGTTCCATTATTTATTTGTAAGTTTTATATTATTTTGATTTAGTTATTAAAAATTTTGCAATAAGCTTTATTTAGTTATAACCCTTTTTTATGATAAAGTCCCTCATTTTGATTATTATTTCCAAAATGATCTTTAGATAGTACATTAAACAAAGAATTGGGCAGATTCTGAAAACTTGTATCTTAGATACAAACAAGTAATTTCCTTCATTGTCTTGTACTCTGGCTTTTAAATTTTGAGGAAGAAACTTGAATCTGTATCTGAGATACATTTTTATAAACTAGATTCTTTTCTTGTTATGCTGCTCAGGTTTGATCACTACAATTCATATTGAAATATATAATTTAAAATCTAAAAATCATATAGAAACACACTGTCCTCAAAAAGATGTTTCATTTTCCTTAAATTTTCATTTTAAAAATGATAATGAAAAATTGTTAGCTCTTGAAAATATTTGAATACCTGATAAATGCCATGAATTTCCATTGTCCTTGGATAAAAGAAATTTAACATTTCAAACATCATGGCTCAACAAATATAAGTGGCTTGCCTAGTCAGCAATGAAAATTGAGCTCTTTGTAAAATTCGTGACATTTATTCACCAAGATTGCTGGAAATGGGTTACATAAACTCAGCACATTGATAAGTCAAGTTTATAAAAGATGGAAAGATTCTCTTGAAAATTTTAACTATCATCAACAAAATAAGTATCATCTCAATTCTTATAAGATATCGGATGCCTTAAAAGCTATCTCCATGAATCAAAAGATATCATTATCTAATGTATTGAATAAAAAAAAAATTGTTACCAACAGAGCAAAATAATTATTGATGCAATCATTTGGTTAGGGAATCATGGCTTAGCTTGCAGAGCTCATAGAAAGTCTGAATTGTTGATTACACTTGAAACGCTAGAGGATATTAGAAAATCTTAGAGTTTTATTCTGATGATTTATCAGGATCGTATGATAAGTTACTTTGTGATGTCGAATTTTGGTATAAAAATCTTGACAGAATAGAGTACTCTTTGAGATCAAAAAATTTGCAAGCCTTTTCCATGTGTATTGTACTTTAGATTCCCTGCCTAATATCAAAACATTGCTTTTTATTGCTACCTTACCAATTGGTACCTGCACTAATGAAAGGTCTTTTTCAACTTTGAAAAGTTTAAAAGCCTTTTTAAGAAAAAGCACAGGTGAAAACCGTTTAAATGGAAATCCAGGAAAAAACCCGAAAATTTTTCCCTAATTTACTTAAGATCTAATAATATCGGTATATTTATATTTGGATTTATTAGGGTATAGACAAATTTAGTATTTTAGAAAAAAATATAATTTAATAATAAATTATATACATAAATGATTTATCAATAAAATAAACAGATCTTATTGCAAATTTTGTCAAATTTAGTCTATTTAATATAGTAATTAAGGATGGATATTGTATTTATTACCATAGCAAAAATTTTCGAAAATAAGTAATACATGGATTATTTTACTGGGATATTTTTTTCCCCAACATTAATTTGAACATCAGCATTTTTTCTTGTTTAAGCACTGCGATTTTGTTTTCGGTGTCCAACTACCTACACGCCATCGTTAAAGTTTGGTTTCATCGGCAGCCACCTCGCATTTCATTTTTTAATCAATACCCAGATTAATGGGTTTTATTCCCAACCAGATTAGAAAAACGAGGATTCGAACCTTCACATTGATTATTTATGAGCTATTCGTTGGATAGAGTGCTCTAATTCAAGTTTCTGGAGGAAATCGAGGCCCAATTTGATCTGTCTGGGATGGAGAATTGCTTCTTGTGACCTCCCTTGATACTCCATTGATGTAATTTTTATCGAAATATTCAAGAATATCCTTACCTTTGCTCGGAGTAACCGATCTAAAGAATGCCATTGCATTGCCCATATCACATAAAGGAACAAATGCTAAGCCGTCCATATGCCACAAAAGAAGCTTAGGGCTTCATCGGTTCTGTTGGCTTTCCAGATCTAGCTTTTGCGTAAGTATTTTGTGTTTTTTTGGAGTTTAATAGCTGTTAATGATTGTGACATTCGCTTATAAAATTATTTATCAATATTAATTATTGCTAGGTTATACTAAAAAAATTTAGTGAAAATTGAGAAGAAAAAAATTGAGAAAAGGTCAGAAAAATAAAGATTAACAATGACTTAAAGCAAAAATGGGAAGAAAATAATAAATTGAGAAAAAAATTTAAGAAAAATTGACAAGAAAAAAATTTTAAAAAATAACGATTTTCTTTTTTTTTAAATTTTTTTCCGGGGGTTTTTTTCCGGGGGGTTTTTCCGGGGTTTTTACCGGGATTTTTTTTCCAGGGGTTTTTTTCTATTACCGCTTAAATGGATTAGCCTTAAATATTTATAAGGAGATTATCTAGATAAATTTTGATTCTAGATGAATTGGCCAAATCTCAGAGAAAAGTAGACCTCTCAAATCATAAAATTGCAATATGATTATATGTTCTTAGTCATAAAATGTTTATATGCAATAATTATAATGAATTCTTAGTCATAATATTTATATTTATATATTATACTATTTTTAATAAAAGTATTGCATTTGCAATAAAAATTATTTATATTTTGATAATATACTCATTTGTATTAATTATAATTGTTAAATTATATTTTTTTTAAATACTGTATTAAAAAAGCTTGTATTTTATTGTAATTACATTTTTTTTAATATATAGTTATTTATATAAAATTTTGAAATTTATTTTATTGTATATTATCATTAAAATAAAAACAAATAAAGGGATGTTATTTATACTAAATTATTAATAATAAATAAAATCTATAATGAAATTCTCTATATGCAAAAATTTAATTAAGATAATTATTTTTAACATAGAAGAAGATATATTGAGTGATCATAAATATGGGAGGTTTGGAGGGAGGAGGGCAAATTTTTTTCTTTCTATATCGAATGGATTGAAATAATTTACAATTGACTAAACATTGATAAAATTTTCAGTGTAATGCTTTCAGTTGCTTATTAATCATAAATTTGGTCAAAATTTTGTTACTAATATTTTTCTCATTTATGCTATTTACTATAGTAGAAACTAATAAAGCATAAAATATTGGTAAATTTTAAAATGGCGAGTTTTGGGGTGAAGTCCACAAAAAATTATTACCTCCCCCCCCCATCCCCCATGGATAAATCCTGGCTACGCCATGACAGATTTGACAGCATTGGCATTCTTTCTTCAAAAACCATTCTATAGCTGCCTTTATTTCACGACTATCATCTTATACAATTATTCAGCGTATCACTAGTTTGCCTGCATCCAGCTTATTAAAGTTCCTTTTAAATGAGATGATGATAAATTGGACCTCACGCTTTCCCACGAACACAATCAAAAGCATAGAACCTTCCTTTAATTGCTCGTTCCGTAGCTTTTTTTTCGAACTTGCAATCTAAAGCGGAGCCATATTTAAGTTTGCCAACTTGGATTATGGCTATGAGCAGGGTTGTAGCTACAGGAGGCCCTCCTCCCAAAAAAATTTCCTGACCCACTATATTTTAAAAAAATGGACTGCTAAAACATGATGAAATCTCACAAGCTCATTTAAATTCAATAACAATTTGGCTTGATAAAAATCTTAATATAAATAAAGATACTGAGATATCAACAATTTTGGTAAGCAAACAAATTAACCGTAATCATTATTATCTTAAATCAATATTTGATTTCATGCTATTTCTCAGCATACAGAAGATACCATTTCGTGGGACTGGTTCAACAAAACTTACTGATGCGGCAAAAGATGAAAACATTATTCTTCTGGACTATTTATAGCAATGTTTCATACACCATCCAAAAAGATTCTGGATTAAATAAAATTATGAAATACCCAAAAATTCCCAATATACATTATCTCAGATTCAAAAGGAAGTAATATCTGCTTCTAATATCTCAGATAAATATAACAAAAGTGAGTGCCTTTTTTTGTCTTAAGGCTCATGAGGCAAAAGATGTATAAGTAAAAACTTGAGCATAATTATTCGCTATATTTTTTTCTGGAGAAATTCAAGAAAATTTAATAGGAATTATTAATTTACAGTGTCTTTCTACTGAAAGCATCACTGATTGCATTTTAAAGCCACTTAATGAGTAAAATATTAATTCAACGAATATAATAAGCCAGGTATATGATGGTGCAAGCGTCATATCTGATCGAAAGGGAGGAGTTCAAATCCTTCAAAAAAAATTTAATAAAAAAAGCTTTATAATATTGTTATCATTTCTAATTTTTTTAATTTATTTAATGCATTGTATAATTTTTTAGACATTTTAAAGTATCCTATAAATATACAGGTCATATTTTAAGAAACTTTTTAACCATAAATGGACTGGTCATTTAAAAACATCTCTCATCATTTATGAGAATTTTGATGGGCGAAATAGAATCTAGGAAAAAATTCCCTGGAAAATAAATCCCCGTTTTTAAGATATTAAATATTACAAAATTAATAAAATAGGAGAAATAATTCCCTATAAATATATTCACGGAATAAAAATCCTCAAATAAAATATTTAAAAATTTTGAGAAATCAATTCCGGAGAATTATTTTCTAAGAATCATTATTGAGGATTTTTTTCCGAGGATAAATTTTCCGCTTACCGGAAAAGTATTATTTTACTTTTCTAATAGATCTCTTAACTCAGAGGTTTCCACTCATGATTCAGTCTAAGCTTCTGTTCTTTTATCTCAATGCGTTAATATAAATTACGTTATATTAGCCATTATGGATATTAATAACAATAGATCCACTAAATAAGTATCTCAGTTAGTAGGAACTAATCTGGTGGATGGTAAAAATTATATTGATTCCACGATCAATATAAAAATAAAAGAAGCGATAATTCTTATGATTTGATTAGAATTAAGGCTGAAAAACTTCAAACAAAATTTAATCTCACCCCCCAAAAATCATCATGGGTATGTAAAATGTCTATACATTTTCAAGATTTTTTAGTCAAGACAAAATTACATTTGATTTTGAAAAAGACTCCAATTGGAGTTCTTTAAAAAAGAATTATTATGAAATTATTGATAACTTTGTTGATCGTTTTTTAGATAGATTTACACAAGATAATTATAATATTATATCATGTTTTAATACATTGTCCTCCCTTGACCCTGATTATTTTATTTTAGATAAAACGGTCCGTTTCATCATGAAATAAAAATAGCAAAAGGATTATTAGCTGCAGAAGTTAAAGAAACACATAATTTTGAAAATTTCCTAAATATTATGTACAAAAAAATATCATCTTGCATTTAAAAAATTGTATAAATGCTATTCGGCAGCCATCATTATTGGAATAACGGCTTCTTGCCTTTCTTTCTTTCTTTCTTTCTTTCTAGGCCTCATTCTTTATACTAAAGAGTTCTATCGAGCACTAGAGAATCGATGAAAGATCAACGTAAACAAAATTTAGTATTATGGCTTATGAAAAAAGAATAACAAGGAATTTATCTTTTAATTCATTTATGTCAAAATTTAAAAATAAAAATCATCGTATTATATTAGAGTATTATTTTGTATCTTCATATTATAGATTATTTTGTAATTATATTACATTTACAAACTTTTAATAAAACAGCAAAGAATTTATATGGATGCTTAATTATTTGTTTTATTTAAAAAAATAGTGCCCTCCTCCAAAGTAAGTATCTGCCCCCCCCAGCTGGAATTTCCTGGCTACGGCCCTGGCTATGAGTAGCTTGAAGCTATGCCAAGTTTAAATTTTCAACTTTATTTTAGTGCCGAGAAACTTCGTATAGCAGCAGGTTAACTCTTAGGATGCGCAGTTGTTTTTCCTTAGATGTATTATATGTAAAGCGGCAAGTCGAATGGCTACCATTCTCTCCGCCGCGAAATTTAGCAAGGGAAGATGTATCTAACATCAAACAGTAAATTCCTTATTGATAGTATAACTACTATTCCATTCAAGGAAGGGAAAGAATTAGTTTGGAATTATACTGGCATTTGCAGACAGCAACTCTTCGGGAATGTAAAATCTAAATGAAAATGCATTCATTTCCTTTTTTTAACCGACATTATATTTATCATGTTAGTACGACCACTTTAGGGAATTTTGGCCTTGAAGCCATTAAATTTTTAAAATTTTTAGGTCGTAAAATCTCTCAAAATCTGAAGATTCAAATGAATGTTTTCATCTAAAACAGCAAATCTCAGTAGCAGCATGCAAATCAAATCTAGTCTCCGGTTCAATGCCATTATCTAAAAAATTATTAAATTTTTTTAAACCCTATTTGTTGTTTTTTCTTTAAAAATAAAATTTTTAATTATTAAAAAAAAAGAACTTATTTTATATCTTCTAACTAACCATTCTTGACAGATGATCTCATATAAATTTTGACTTGATTGAATTTAGAAAAATATCTCTCATTTGTGAACACTAAAAGAGGGAAAGTACTTATTATCCATAATCCTATTGTAACGTTTGGTAATGTAAGATTTTATTGGGTACAGAACCAATGATTGATACCCTCTTCTCTACCCCCTCTAGTGGGTGCCCTATTACGCAAGCCCTGCTGATACCTTATCAACATCAGTACTATTATATTTAAATAGTTATTTTATTAAATGGACGTTCCACGATCAACATCAATTTTAAATATATTTAAATTGTCATTGATGTCCTACGGTGATAGTTTTGATTTTATATTTTTAATTTCAATGTTGGTTTATTAAATATTAAATGTATTTAATTTTAACAATATAAAATGAAAAACATCATCGTGACACATCAATTTAGAACTGAAGTTGATAAACACTCAAAAAGTTATTTCAACTTTAAGATAATTTAAACAGCTGTGTTTTTTAGTCTAGTTTCAAGTATTATACCTTATTCATCACCCTTTCGACTGTGCATTGTGTTATATTCGCTTTGTGAATATGTGATCGACGATTGTTAAGTATTAATTTGAATATAAATTATATTTTTATATAATTTGTTAGTTTGTGAATATGTGATCGACGATTGTTAAGTATTAATTTGAATATAAATTATATTTTTATATAATTTGTTAGTTTGTGAATATGTGATCGACGATTGTTAAGTATTAATTTGAATATGCAGTCTAGGAATTTTTTTTTTATGAACTTGAATAGACTTGTAATTTTAATTATTTTTATGAATACTTGTAATTTTTATGAATTTTTAATACAATTGTAATTTTTTGGTTAATGATGCTTGGTACCTTAAGGTACCATCTATCAAATTTGAATTTTGTTCATTTTTCATTTGGATAGGCACTACCAAATATATTTATAATATATATTTGAAAAATCGTGATTTTTGGAAAGCCTCTATGGCCTAGTAGGCAAGAACTTGGCTTATTTATCCTATGGTCCCGGGTTCGAATCCCGGGAATGATCATGTTTTTTTTTCCTATTCTAACTTGGTGGTTCCATCCTTGGGGGGATGATATATAGAAGGCCGGACTCGACCACGTGATTCCGTATTAATATATTAAATAATAAGGGTCTTATTACATTTTAATAAATTTTGGTCGGTATTTAGCAAATTAGATTGGTATTTAAAATATTTCCATACATTCACTTGGTAGTAAGCATCATTAACCTAATTTTTTTTGCATATTAAAAAAATGAATCCCGGAAAAAAAACCCCGGAAAAATACCCCGGAAAATAAACCCCCGGAAAATAAACCCCCAGGAAAAAAAACCCCCAGAATTTTTTTTCATTTTTATAGAATTTAATTAAGACCTAATAATATAGGCATATTTTTATTTGGCCTACTCTTCATAAAAAAATGCTTAAATAAGAAAAACTGATGTTTAGATTGGTACTGGGAAAAAATGCCTCAGTAAAATAACTATGTATTGTAAAAAAAATTTGCTATAGTAAAAATACAATCTTTAAATATGATATTAAATAGACTAAATTTGACAAAATAAGAAATGTTTATTTTATTGGTAAATCATGATTATGTATATACAAATTTTATAATTTATAATAATAATTATATGGGTTGACATCGAATATTGAAGGAAATCGCTCTTATAAAATCTGGAAGGCTTCGCACCCCATCACGGTATTCTTCGCAAAGTTTCTTTAGCCGAATCTGGTTGTTAGAACTCTGCGATTTTGTTTTCGATGTCCAACTACCTATGCGCCATCTTTCAAGTTTGGTTTCATCGGCAGCCACCTCGCATTTCATTTTTTTAATGAGTACTCAGATTGATGTGTGTTTATTCCCAACTAGAGACGATGATTCCAACCTTTGCATTGATTATTTGTTCGTTCTTCATCTGAGAGAGTGCTCTGATTCACGTGGTTTCTGGAGGAAATCGAGGCTCAATTCGACGTGTTTGGGATTGAGAATTGCTTCTTATGACCTCCCTTGATACTCCATTGACATAATTTTTATCGAAATAATCAAGAATATCCTTACCATTGCTCGGAGTAACCGATCTCAGGAATGTCATTGCATTGCCCATATCACATAACGGAAATGCTAAGCCGTCCATCATACCACAAAAAAAACTTAGTTTCATCGGTCCTGTATATACCACTCTGTCCTATTAAATATTAGATTCAAGGAATCATCTGTTGCGAACATTATTATGCGTTCTTCAGCTTGTGGGCCATTATCAAATAATAAAAATCGTTTTGAGTTCTGGGAGCCACAATTTGCCCAATCACCTATAATATTTAAATTTTTATGAAAATATAATTATATTTAAACTAATACCTTCAATAACTAGGTCTTCCAAATTCTCAAGATTTGAAGGGTGTTGCATTGCTTTGTGATTCCTTAGAGTTCTTTTTATAGAATCTTCTGATAACATATGCGACTGAACTCTTTGGTCTAATTTTACAATTTCCTCTGCATAAATTTGAAGAGGTTTTGCCAAAGAGTCTGCACATCGCTTCTTCATGTTAGCAATGGATTTCATTGCTACTAGTCCATCAATATTTGATGGATGATTATGAGCTGTATCAAGAACCGGGTCTTGATTATCGAGTGTTGAAAAAAGTATTGCTCGGCATTTAAAAGAGAATATGAATAAAATATTTTTGTAAATTAAAATTTTTTTTTTGTCTTTATATACGGCATAAAGATCCAAATTATTATTGTTTAATTTTATAAATAAATACCAATTATAGCGTTTTTAATTGATAAACAATTTTTATTCTTTTGATTAAAAATACATTTTAAAACTTTTTTCCGGGGGTTTTATTTCCTTGGAGTTTTTTTCCGGGGGTTTTATTTCCTGGGGGTTTTTTTCCGGGATTTTTTTTTCCTGGGGGTTTATTTTCCGGGGGTTTTTTTTCCTGGGGGTTTATTTTCCGGGGGTTTTTTTCCTGGGGGTTTATTTTCCGGGGATTTTTTTTCCGGGGGTTTTTTTCCGGGGTTTTTTTTCCAGGGGTTTTTTTTCCTATTACCTAAAAAAATGTATATAAATGAAAAAATTTTAAAATAAAAGTTAGTGTATGGTTTTATAATTAAAGAAATTTATTTTTGTGGTATAAAATTCAAGATTTGGTTTCGTAAGATTATTAATCGAATTATTAATTTTTTATATATTCTTTTTTATTAAAACTAGGTTCCATTAAATTCATTAAAGTCTCTTCCACGAGCCTTCGACAATTTTATTACAATTCATATAAGGAATTGTAACACATTGATCGGATGTAATAAGTTTAATATTTCCCTTTTTAACTTAATTTAATTATTCATATATTTTATTCTTTATACCTTTGATGGGAACTATGCATTTTTGAAGCCATCATATTAAAATCATATTTCTGCTACTAGAGCTAGCTATTTCGCCGAAAACCAACAAAATATTAAAATTAAATATTTTAATTATTCCAATTTTTGCTACACAAGTTATATAATATTTATATTTAAAATAGGAGTTAATCATATATGATATTTATTATTTTTTATACCAAAGTTAAAATTTAAAAAAATAAAAGCTATAAAATTATTAAATTTGATGATTCATATTTAATTAGATGGGTACAATCAATGCACCGTTCTCACTTATTCAATCATTTAATAATATTGCCCCGCTTTCTAGAGGTGGTATTTATATACCACTTATTTATTTTAAATATTGTTGAAAAATTTAAATTATATTTTATTTATATAGACAAAAATAAAACTTTTTTCTGTAACCGACAATTTCTTACGTGCCTCAAAAAGTGGTACAAAAAAATATCTTTATTCCTTTTTATTTTCGCACAAAAAAGTAACTTTATTTCTCTAACTTCAAATTCTCTTTTATTTATAATATTTTTTAAATCAATTCTTGGAATATAATATTTATATCGATAATAATACTTCATAAAATTGCTATCTATAAATATAATTGTAAAAAAAATACGATGTGGATATTTCTTACAAAAAAATTAGGAAGGGAAGGCTCAAAATAGATATTCACAACCCTGTTTTCCAAAAATTAAATAGAAATCTATGACATTAGTTATACCATAGAAGTTATTAATTTAAAAGGTTGGCCTACTGATTTCAAAAAATCATATTATGTTATAAACAAGGACAATACATCTTGACATATTAATCAAACAGCCCAATAGACAAAAATAGATAGAAGTTTAAAAATATAAAAATTGATTCTGTACAGTCTGTCCTTAGATTTGACTTAAGGAGGGGGGGGGGGGTGGATAGGTACAGATTTTTCCCAATTTTTTAAGGTTTGTAGAGGGTAGGCATTTAAGAGGGGTAGGCTAGAGGTAGTATAAATTTATTGGGATTATATTTTCAGATAAAATAGGGCAAAATATATTTCCATAAAAAATTATTCAATACTTTCATTATAGACCTGCTATAATAATACAATGATATTGCTAAAATCGACTAAATTTAGATATTGCATACATTTATAGTCATTTTTTTAAAACAAAACTTATTTCTGGATAATTTTCTGCTATCTATTCAAATGTAATTTAAAAGGATTGGTCTATCAGCAAACTGTTATTCATGTATAGTATAATAATGCATTGTATTCATTGAGGGGTTTAATAATCATTCATGTTATGTTCTAAATAATAACTCGTTTACATTCACATTTTTATAGTTGGTAATAGGGTATTGATAATTTTAAAATATATGAAGTGGGTACTATTATAAATAAAAACGTGAAATTCAGAGCAAAAATATTTAAAGGGTATGTATAGGTTTGGGGAAAAGGGGGGGGGGGGAGGGTTGTTGGAACCGGTTTGATTGCTGTGGTTCTGGAATTTAAGGAAATTCTGGATTTTGAATTTGCTTCAATTCTGGATCCAAAATCTGATTTGATTTATAATTTTATATCATCCCATTTTATTTAATGTTAAAATGATAGCTCATAATTAGATATATGAAGCTTCATTTTTTATATATGCTCGCATTTATTATTTAAATTTAGAGGTTTGGATTATAAAACTGTTCAATAAAAAAACTATATAATATCCCAGGGGGGTTATAGCTTAACAAAGTTTTTCGCAATATATCCAGTAAATGAAAAACTTCTATCGAAATCTAAAAATTATTCAATCACGTTAAGTTATGGTTTCTCTAGCATATATGTATAATTTATACAAATTATTAATCATAACAACATCTTAATAAAACAATCATAAACATCCTAATTCCATTTCACAATCCTCGGTAATCATTCTCGAACTTTCCTCAATCTCCAAAACCAAATGATGTGGATTAATGATGTCTGTCAATCACCGTCTTTAGTAGCTAATTACTACATCTCTCCAGCACCTCCTTTTTCCTATCCAGAACATTCTCGTGCAGTGGCAAACCTTGGATGGTCCTAAAGGCGTTAAACTAATGGTTTTCGAGGATCTCGTTATCGCTCTAGGACAGATCGCGGTCACGATAACTAATTCTGCGCCCATAATTGTCACCAATCGTACCCAGGTGGACAGTCCACAAGGCGTTAAAAGTTAAACTATAACGATTCTAACACAATTCGTTATCGCTTGAACTACCATGAGGCACTGTAACCACCCCCCACCAATTCCCTCTTAATCCCACTCCTCCTCTATTATTAACTGAGTAGTCATCATTAGTGTTGTTAATTTTATGGGTCAAAACTCTAGCAAGGTTTGAGCCGAAAAAACGACCTTAAACCCAAGCTAAACCATTTAGCCATATATCAGACCCGACCAAATGGGCCTCATGAGCCGATTCATCGGATCGGCTTTCTAGGACGTCCTAGGGCTCGGCTTGTTGGGTTGGCCCGATGGATCGGCTGACTGGATAAACAAATATAGAAAATTGAACTAGTTTGTTTTAATCCGGGTTTAGAGGTTTTGATATTAGAAAGATGTTCTAAAATCTTTGGTTCTTATTAAATTGGCACTGCCATTATATTTTATTCCACGAAGAAACAAAGAATTTTTTAAAGCTTTATTTTAATTAAAATTTTTTGATAGAAGTTCTAAAACCATTGGAATAAATTGGCACGGGTTATATTATGAAATATTTTTAAAACTATGCTTTAAGCCTAGTTAAAAGTTTTTGATATACTAGAAAGAAATTCTGAAATCATTGTGTCTAGTAAAAAATTGACACTGCCATTATATTCCACTCCAAGAAAAAATCTATGAAAATTTTTAAAACATTATCTTAAGCCTAGTTAATAGTTTTTGATACTAGAAAGATGTTCTAAAACCGCTGGATCTAGTAATAAATTGGCACTGACATTAAATTTTAGTTCACAAAAAAAATTATGAAAATTTTTTAAAACTTGTGTTAAGCTTTGTTAATTACTAGGTGTTCTAAAACCTTTGGGTCCAGTAATATATTGGTGCTGCTATCATATTTTACTCCAAGAGGAAAAAAATTATGAAAATTTTTGAAAATAAAACTTTGTTAAAGTTTTTGATACTTGAAAGATGTTCTAAAACATTTGGGTGCATTAAGAAATTTCTAGCGCCATTGTTTTTAACCCATGCATATAATGTAGAATTACAAAAAATATATATTTATGTGTTGAGCCCAGTAAAGGGTTTATGATATTGGAAAGAAGTTCGAAAACCATTAGGGCTAGTACTAAATTCACACTGATATTCTATTTCGTTTATGAGGAAAATTAAAATATGAAAAATTTTAAGAACTTTATGAGGCTAATTAAAAGTTTTTGATATTAAAAAAATTTTCTAAAACCTATGGTATCATAGAGAGATTTCTTAGCCATTATTTTTTATAATTCCTTGCGTTAAATGTTAAATATATTTATGTTTTGAGCCCAGTAGCAGGAGCGTCGCTGGCCTTTACAATCTAAGGGGGCTCAACTAATAATTTTTATGGGGGGCTTCGCCCCCCATTTTCCTAATTTGCGAGACTTTGGCCGGGTTTTATATAAATATATTTTACTTTTTTAAAATTTGATAACTCTAAACAATTATTCTGAATTTCATATTTTGTCATTTATTATATTTTGCATACAAAATAAACTAACATATAAATAATTAAAACAATACAAGATATATTTAAAAATAATATTTTTTAATATAAAATCTATTTATTACAGTATAAAATATCGATGGTTGATATAAAAAAATTTGCGTTTAAAGAATTACAAGTGATAAAAAAGGTTAATTATTTCATACATATGCCTCAATTGATAATGGTTTTTAAAAACCACATAAGGCTATATAATTCTAGACAACTTACATTGACAAAAGGTCATGAAACTAATATAAATCTCTGTTACCATTTTAGACAATGTTTTATAGAATGGACTAATAAGAAAAAATTTATAGCCCTTACCAAATTAACAATTCTTGAAAAGAATATAAACGACCAATCCAAATCATAAAACTATATGGTAGTTAGAGCTTCATCTTAGATGACATGATGGAAGCTAGATAAGTAATCGAGAAAATTAAATTTCTAAAAGATTATCTTCCATTTTTAATGATATATAAACGAATACACAGTTGACCATGATTGCATATCTAAAATATGCAATCATATGTTCTTAGCAACTCTAGTAATAATCTTAAATTACATAGCCACACAAATAATAGATGCTGGTTAATTTAAGTCATAGCCATGACACTCACGATGGTAACCCATATCTGAATTTATTATGTTAGAATTGATGAAACAAAAACACTAAAAATCTTTGGAAGAAATTATGCAAATATATTAAAGCCTTGAGTTATTTATACCGCAAGGATGACATATTAGAAATGAAACATTTTGAAACTATAAAATAAGAACCAGAGTGATATCATGAAAACAATTAAAATTTTATATATTAATGTCGCACCATCTCTAGTTGGTATATTATATCTTAATAATAGTAGTTTGTAATAATATATATTCATATTAAAAATTTAACTCAAAACTGTTTTTCAAAGAAGAAAAATAGCTTTCCTATAAACACGTAAATAAAGAGAAGAAAAGATATCTAATTTATTACATCCATTGTGGGATGAATAATAAAATGTTTAATTATAATAATTATTAAATAAATAGATGGCGTTAAATAGTTGAATGCAAATTGTTACTTATATTTATTATCAAAAGCATTGATTAAAAATTTTAAAAATATTAATAATATATTATATAACTGTCAAATACGTCTGCAAAAGTGACATTTTACCTAGTATTTTATAAATAATTATATATAATAGAAAATTATAAACTATATGTCTACTTACTTTTTATAAATAAATCTCTTATACTTATTTGGATTTGGACTTGGACCTTGAAAATAATTTTAAAAAGAGACATGATAATTAAATTTAATAATCAATAATAAAATAGTTGATTAGTGATGTTAAACTTGGCTAATTACATTTAAATTTGTTAATTTTCAATTAATAAATGATTATATTAATTTAATTAGGGTTATATAATAATTTAAATAATAAAACTCAATTAAGATTTAACTGTGTTAATGCTAAAATAATATTTAGTGAGTGATATCGATATATTTTTAACACATAATTTGATTGCAAGCTGGTATAGTGAAAATATAATTTATATGTATTAATCTAATCTAATAATTTAAATAGTATTAATTAATAAAAATTTAGATAGTCTTATTAATTTTTAAATAATAAAATTAAATCTATATATTACTCAATAGAATTATAAAAGAAATTGTTCAGGGAGCAATTAAAACAATTTATTTTTTCAAGGGGATATTAAGGAGTCATTAAAAAAAAAATTTTTGCTTAAGGGGGCTATTCAAATTTTTCAGGAGGATAGAGCCCCTGCGCGCCACCCCCCCCCCTAGTGACGCCACTGCCCAGTAGAAATTCTGGATCTAGTAATAAGTTGTCACTGTCAATCTATTTTAATCCACGAGATAAATAAAAATTTGAAAAATTTTTATTAACTTTGTTTTAATTAAGCCTAAAAAAATTTTGAAATAAGAAAAAGTTATAATAAATAAATATTGCTATTATATTTTATTTCTTTTCTTTTTAACTTGAGTTTAGTTTAAGATTTTTGGTATTAGAAATGAGTAGTATACCATTTAAAACTTTTTAGGGGTTTAATAGTGGAAAAGAAAAGACTGGGTAAGTTGATCAGTTGTTGGAATTTAAGACACTAGGATATATGAATTTATCCAAAAATAAATCTTAAATTGACCATCTCTATGCATAAAATATTTTGAAATATTTAACTATTATAAATTTTTCATATCAAATTTGGAAAATGTTTGTAAGACAACAATTTTTAGCAGATTTTGAACTATCTTAATTTGTAAACAAACATTTTTGATGAGTTTGCAAACATTTATGATGTCTAGATATTATTTAAATCATGATTAGTTAAGAGATTGTTAGTGAAGTTTGCTAAACCACAAGATTCTACCACTTGTTGTGATGTACTAATTGATCTATTAATTTGTCGCGATCTATTAAATTAATTATTGATTTTTTTTTATTCTTTATATTATATTAACTTTAACCTCGCGGACTCGTTTTATAAAATTAACTCAATAATTCGACATAAATTACTTGATAGTTTTTGTAAACTATAAAAACTTAGAAAATAATTGTACTTATCAGTTTTAAATATATTTTAAAATAAAATTAAGTATCTGTTTTTCTCTATTTTTGCCAACCTTAATATGGTGGCAGCGATGGGATGCCAGTCGTAATGTTTGGCGTGTTTCTGTAGTTGAACAAAAATTTCTCCAAAGCGATATCTATGTCATGTTATTTTGTTCCATTCGCTTCTTCATATGTGATTTAGAGGTTCCTACCATCCTTTCAATTTGCCCGTTTGACTGTTGATGGTGAGCTGAAGTCTGAAAGTGATGTACATGGTCTCTACAAAATTTTTTGAACAGTTGACTTGTAAAATTTGAGCCATTATCAGAAACTATTTGTTCTGGAATACCAAATAAGCTAATTGTTTTCATCAATTCTTTTATTGTAAATTCGGAGGTTATTGATTTCACTGGCGTGATTATAGGAAACTTGCTGTACGCATCTACCATAAACAACCAGTACTTGTTAAAAAAATGGCCCAGAGTAATCAATGTGTAATCTTTAGAATGGCTTAGTGGTTAACATCCAAGGATGCTGTGTGTTAATGGGATTATCGGCATAAATGTTACATGATTTGCATTCTTTTACTTCGTTAACAATATCATTGTTAATTCCAGGCCACCAAAAGTATTCTTTAGCTAAATGTTTGGTTTTGAAAGCACCCAAGTATCCTTAATGTAAATGTTGTAGCATTGATTTTCTTAAAACTTTAGGTACGATGATTTTATTTTCTTTAAATGGACAATTTCCCATAATACATAATTCCGTCAACATATTGTTATATGTTTTATTTTTTATCGTGTCACCGTTTCTAATGTCGTTCATTATTTCCATTAATTCTTTGTCGTTAGAAGTTTCTTTTTGATTTAAGTAAGGATCTTGAGGCAAAAGCTATCGGCTTTTCTTTGCCGTCACCTTCTAAGTGAAATAAAATAGCTCTCAAACCGCGTTTAGATGCATCCGCGGCTATACCTATGGGTAAATCAGGATTGAAAAAATTCAATGTGGGAAAGGTTGGCAAAAAAAAAGAAAAACAGATACTTAATTTTATTTAATAATTTTATTTAAAAATATATTTAAAACTGATAAGTACAATAATTTTCTAAGTTTATATAGTTTACAAAATCTCTCAAGTAATTTATGTCGAATTATTGAGTTAATTTTTTAAAACGAGTCTTAATATAATATAAAGAATAAAAAAAATCAATAATTTATTTAATAGATCGCGATAAATTAATAGATCAATTTGTACATCACAACATTTCACCCCTTAAGAAACAAACTCCGCTCAAATTCTTCTTGTATGTGAATATTTTATGTTCAAAATATAATCTTGATATCGTGCGGGTAATGTTCTATTCCGGCTAGGCCTCGTACTGTCGTATGTACAATCTTTATCCTATTAAGTAGCATTACTCTCCTTGTAAAATGTAATCGTTGGTAAAGTATTTTGGTCATGAATTAATACTTCGTCAGTGGTAAATCTTTTCTTAAGTTGGTCTAAGTGCCTCCTTAATATACCATTTTTCGTTTGAATTTGAAATAACATGTTACTTTCTTTTTTTATTATAACGCCTTCATCCCACTTGTTTACTCCAGAATTTCATACCAAATTTTTCTCCGATATTCATCGTTCTATTTTATGGTAAAACTGTGAACAAAGTGTCACAGTTAACCCAGCGCGTGAAAATTTCAAATACCCCATACCTAGAATCAACGATCTGATTGCCAAGTTAGCTGGAGAAAAATAATTTAGTAAAATTGATTTCAAACAAGCCTTCGTGCAAATTCCTATTCACAAAGACTCTAGAAATCTGCTAACTATATCCACGAATAAAGGATACTTCAGATTTACGAGACTTCCGTTCTGTCTGAAAACATCTTCAGCCATATTCCAACAGACTATGGAACAGGTTTTCGGAGATTTAAAAGATGTTATATTCTACATTGACGACATTAATTACAGGTGATAACGATGAGATATATTTGGAGAACATTAAAAAAGTATTCGAAAAGATCATCAAGTATGGATTAACCCCCAATTTCGACAAGAGTTTATTCATGCTAGATAAAATACGCTTTTTGGGACATGATATAGACAAACATGGTATACATCCCAACGATGATAAAATAAAAGCAATTATTGATATGTCGGAACCAAAATATTCAGAAGAATTATCTACTTTCTTAGGCATGGCGAGCTATTACCGTAAATTTTTAAACAGTTTTGCGGATCTGGCAGATCCACTATACAAAATAATCAACAAAGATAAATGGTAATGGGATCCACGTTGAATTTTTTCAATCCTGATTTACCCATAGGTATAGTCGTGGATGCATCTAAACGCGGTTTGGGAGCTATTTTATTTCACTTAGAAGGGGACGGCAAAGAAAAGCCGATAGCTTTTGCCTCAAGATCCTTACTTAAATCCGAAAGAAATTACACTAACATTGAACGCGAAGCATTGGCGATTATTTTTGCGATGAAAAGATTTCAAGAATATCTTATTGGAACTAAATTTACAATCATCACCGATCACAAGCCGTTGATTTATATATTTTCCAAAGGTTTAAAAGAAAATTCATCCATCTCGATGAGGTTGCAGAAGTAGAATATTGCAATGGGAGCTTACGATTTCGAAATACGACATAGAGCGGGTAAACACAACACGGTGCTAGATTGTTTATCCAGATTGCCATTGACACCTTCAGAAGAAGAAATACACATTATGGATGATATAAAAGAAAATAATGATTTATGGGACGTACTAATTAACTTTAAAATGATCGAAAAAGAAAATTCTAACGACAGAGAATTAATGGAAATAATGAACGACATTAGAAACGGTGACACGATAAAAAATAAAACATATAACAATAGGTTGACGGAATTATGTATTATGGGAAATTGTCTATTTAAAGAAAATAAAATAATCGTACCTAAAGTTTTAAGAAAATCAATGCTACAACATTTACACGAAGGAGACTTGGGTGCTGGCAAAACAAAACATTTAGCTAAAGAATACCTTTGGTGGCCTGGAATTAAATGATATTGATAACGAAGTAAAAGAATGCAAATCATGTAACATTTGGGCCGATAATCCCATTAACACACAGCTTCCTTAGATGTTAACCACGAAGCCATTCGAAAGAATACACATTGATTACGCTGGGCCATTTTTTAACAAGTACTGGTTGCTTATAGTAGATGCGTATAGTAAGTTTCCTATAATCACGCCAGTGAAATCAATAACCTCGGAATTTACAATAAAAGAATTGATGAAAACAATTAGCTTATTTGGTATTTTAGAACAAATAGTTTCTGATAATGGCTCAAATTTTACAAGTCAACTGTTCAAAAAATTTTGTAGAGACCATGATATACATCACTTTCAGACTTCAGCTCACCATCAACAGTCAAACGGGCAAGTTGAAAGGATGGTAAGAACCTTTAAATCACATATGAATAAGTGCATGGAACAAAATAACATGGACATTGAAGGAAACAAGTTATATTTTTGTTTTAAATTAATTTTATTTCTTCTTTTAAAAATCAAATAATAATAATAATAATATGTATAATAATCAACTGGTATATATACTAAAACATTTCAATAGATATTTAAATTAATACTCAATTAACATCAAAATAAATTATTTCACAAATTTGAATAAACAACACAATTAACATTCCTCTCCTCGACAAAGCATCAAGTTGCTGCTCGGTGGGCGCATAAGTCTATGTTTGAGTCGCGTGAGTCCATACGTTTTTATAGGTTTTAAAAGTTGCTGTACGTTATCATTATCAAAAGGAATAATTGATCAAATTTGAATATATGGAATATGGAATAAAATTTTAAATTTGGAAAAAAAGAATTTGGAATAAAAATTTTGGAATATGGAATGGTAAATATGTAGAATTCCGTAAGAATGATATTATATAAAAATTTTGGAATATGGAATGATAAATATGTAGAATTCCGTAAGAATGATAAATCAAAAAAGATTATTATTTTAATAATTTAAGTTATAAAATCTTTTAAATAAGAAGGTTTTTGTTTAATTCTTAATGGTCTGAAAGGTATCTTACTATTTTCACTTATATCTACACTTCCCTCCTTACAAGAATTCTTAGGGTCATCTCAATAGATTAGGTAGTCATCTCAATAGATTAGGTAGTCATCTCAATAGATTAGGTAGTCATCTCAATAGATTAAGCATTGGTCACATCAATAGATTAGGTAGTCATCTCAATAGATTAGGCAGTCATATCAATAGATTAGGTAGTCATCTCAATAGATTAGGTAGTCATTTCAATAGATTAGGTAGTCATCTCAATAGATTAAGCATTGGTCATATAATAGAATAGGTAGTCATCTCAATAGATTAGGCAGTCATATCAATAGGTAGTCATCTCAATAGATTAGGTAGTCATCTCAATAGATTAGGTAGTCATCTCAATAGGTTAGGTAGTCATCTCAATAGGTAGTCATCTCAATAGGTAGTCATCTCAATAGATTAGGTAGTCATCTCAATAGGTTAGTTAGTCATCTCAATAGGTAATCATCTCAATAGATTAGGTAGTCATCTCAATAGGTAATCATCTCAATAGATTAGGTAGTCATCTCAATAGGTTAGGTAGTCATCTCAATAGGTTAGGTAGTCATCTCATTCTAGTCCACCACCCAGAGCCAGGGCATTGTCCATAATTAGCATTAAGTTTATTGTCCATAATGAAAATTTTACTTTAAGAAAATACTATATGTTTTAATTTATGAATTTCATATCGAACAAAAAAAAATTATGTTCATCGTCAAACGGAATTAAATAATTCTATGTCTTTAAATTTTATATCGTCAAAGCAAATCAAAAAAAATCCTATGCTTTAATTTTGAGTCGTCAAAGGAAATTAGATAAATCAATCTCTTTGAATTTAAGTCGTCAAAGGAAATTGGATAATTCTTTAAAGTTTTTAAAGAAAACTAGATTATTCTAAATCTCTAATTTTAAGTTATAAAAGAAAATCAGATAATATTATGTCTTTATATTTAAATTATCAAAATAGATCAGAAAATACTATAACATGAAAAAATGTGTAATTCGTATTCAATTTATATACTATAATTTGTAGCATAATAAGCGTATCAAAATATAAATTGGCGTAAAATTGTAAGTTTTAACATTTTGTGATCACGCAATCTATGAACATAAAGTTCTTATCTTGAATAATATGCGGTCTCCCATTCATTAACATATAATTGCGTAGCATCACAACCACACATATCACGATGAAAATAGTGTTCGGCAAATTAATCGCCTTAAATTCAAACATTAAAAAAAAAATTTTTTTTTTTACCTTTTGTATATGTATATATCAGAATAATATTTGACTATATATTTTTTTAAAAAAAACAAGTCATGTCCTTCGAATTTAATTTAATTTTTTTTTAATTTAAGGCAAATTTTGTATATTTTATTTTTACAAAAACGTGCCGGGGCACCATGAAAGAAACAAGAAAAGAAACAACTTTGTATTTTGGTTTTAAATTACTTTTATTTCTACTTTTAAAAAATCAAATAATAATAATAATATGTATAATAATCAACTGGTATATATACTAAAACATTTCAATAGATATTTAAATTAATACTCAATTAACATCAAAATAAATTATTTCACAAATTTGAATAAACAACACAATTAACAGACATAGATATCGCTTTGGAGAAATTTTTGTTCAACTGCAGAAACATGCCAAACAGTACGACTGGCATCCCACCAAGAAAACTCATGTTCAATCATGATATGAGAACAAATTGGGATTTATTAAAATATAAGAAAGACGATGACAACACTTCGTTCACAGTTTTACCAAAAAATAGAACGATGAATGGAGAAAAAATTTGGTATAGAAATTTTGGAGTAAACAAGTGGGATGAAGGCGTTATAATAAAAAAAGAAAGTAACATGTTATTTAAAATTCAAACGAAAAATGGTATATTAAGGAGGCACTTAGACCAACTTAAGAAAAGATTTACCACTGACGAAGTATTAATTCATGACCCAAATACTTTACCAACGATTACATTTTACAAGGAGAGAAATGTTACTCAACAAGATAAAGATTGTACAGCCGACATTAAGAGGGCTAGCCGGAATAGAACATTACCCGCACGATATCAAGATTATATTTTGAACATAAAATATTCACATACAAGAAGAATTTGAGCAGAGTTTGTTTCTTAAGGGGTGAAATGTTGTGATGTACAAATTGATCTATTAATTTATCGCGATCTATTAAATAAATTATTGGTTTTTTTTTATTCTTTATATTATATTAACTTTAACCTCGCGGACTCGTTTTATAAAATTAACTCAATAATTCGACATAAATTACTTGATAGATTTTGTAAACTATATAAACTTAGAAAATTATTGTACTTATCAGTTTTAAATATATTTTAGAATAAAATTATTAAATAAAATTAAGTATTTGTTTTTCTCTTTTTTTATTTTTGATGAGTTTTACAAACATTTATGATGTCTAGATATTATTTAAATCATGATTAGTTAAGAGATTGTTAGTGAAGTTAGCTAAACCACAAGATTCTACCACTAATTAAATTATAATTTAAATTTTATATTTGGCAGGATAATTCATCCGAAATTACTTGATATATAATAAAAAATCACAAAGAACCTATAATATTTTATCCTAAACAAAAATTTTAAATATTGCTTCATTATAAGACTGGTCTGGTTTATGAAACCGCATTAGATTGCTTGGCTAACTTTATATTGGGCAATTAGGTTTGAACGTTTGACAACATTATATTAAATTACAAGTTATGTTTATTGCAAAATGATAAAAGTGAAAACTTTTTATTGGGCTAAAAACATGAGTATATTCTTTAAATGAGCCAAAGTTATTTGACCAATTTTGCAACCTTAAATTGTTTATATTAAATAAAATGAGGTATGTTCAATATAAAAAACTTACTCTTCACTAAAAATTGGCCAAATATTTCTATGATATTTTAATACTCAAATATGTAAAGCTAATTGGTCGATTTTTCGACCCTGGCTCAGGGTTGGGCCAATTTCTAAGACAGCAACTCGTGTACTGGGTCAATAAACCAATTATTTAGCAACACTAGTCATCATAATTTGTCCCTTATCTTCGACAGACACCATCGATTCTAATAATCTTCCTAATGGAGAGTGGGGGGCTAATTCATAGCCCCACTCATCCTCATATTCAACCTCTTTGGTAACTATGGTTGATAGCTGAGAGTAACGTTGTTACTTCCATAATTACGTCTAATTAACCAGGTTCCTTTATAAATTTTCCAAAGTCTAAATTAGCCAGGTTCTTTTATCAGTAACCTATTTCTGAATGTCCAAATAAGCCAGGTTCTCTTATCAGTAACATTTTCCCCAATGTCGAAATCAGCCAGGTTCTTTTAGCCCTTTTCCCAATGTCCAAATTAACCAGGTTCTTTTATCTGTAACCATCAAAGTCTAAATTACCATAGATTCAAACCAAATTACCATGTAAATGCCACAATATCACTAGTATCCATATTTTCACAATATTATTTCTCAAATTTTAGTAAAATTCTGATAATCACAATTTGTTTCATCATATTTATTGTTAATTCATTATTTAAAACTAGAAACTTGTCAAAATCTCAATTTAATTTAAGTTTTCTCACATAAAATCAATTTCTTCTAAGTCACATTGTTAACTTATTTCCAAAATATCAGATTCACAAATCTTCATCACATAGAATTATTATCCAAATTTCAAACAGGCTTATACATTTAAAATTATTCAACCACATAATTTAAATTTAAAATTATTCAACCACATAATTTAAATTTTATCATATTCTAATGTTTAATAATTGTATAAATAATTCATTCAATATCAGAATCATTACATAATCACAATTCATACTTCATTATCAACCATAATCTATTCAACTTGCTCAACATAATATTAAATAACTAATATATTTCATTTGATCAGGTTAATCCCATCCTCATCACCAGTATGTAGCATTATCATTTGTACAAATTATATTAATAATAACAACATTATAATAATTCAATCATAAACATCCTCACCCCATTATATAATCCCCGGCAAACATTCCCAAACTTTCCTCCATCTCAAAACCATATGATGTGGATTAATGATTCTTGCCAACCCATGTACGGTAGCTAATCACTACAGCTTCAAATGTAAATTTTGATCATTGTATTACAATTGACTTATATCCTTTTTGCTGTTGGACAAACAAAACTCGAACTTTTCAACATGTAAAAATTCATTTTTTATGTTTTTTTTAAACTTTATGCGGAAGATAATTTTGTAAAAAAATGGTTTATAGTAAAGATTTGAGTTTAATTAAAATTTTAAGTAAATAAAATTATTATGGAGCTAAAAGGAATTTCCTCAACACATACTGGTCTATCGTAGCAAATCGATTGATTGTAAAATTGATGCTACAGGATTAGCAGAAATAAGGTATGGTGGTGGTATAACAAGCACAGCTCGTACCAGGGATGTAGACACGGGAGGGTTTGGGGGTTCAAACCCCTTCCCTATATTTTTTTTAAAATTTTTTTTTAAAAAAACTTTATGTTTTTAATTTATTATAAATAATAATTGATCTATAGTATTTGATTATTTTTATATTTTTTTAAAATAAATTATATGATATTGTATTTATAGCCCTGGAATTTTATATATCAAGCAAGGAAAAAGATTTAGCAGATGCTGAGAATCTTTTGCAGGCTATTATTAAGCCACAATTTTTAATATCAATTTAATGTGTTATTTTTTATTTAATTATACATATGATTTTAGCAAAATGCTACAAAAAAATAATTTGGATTTAAGAGAGGTCATGAATGGAGCAAAGGATATTGTTGAAATATTAACAAATATCAGAGAATGTGGAAGAAAATTTTCATGAAATATATGAGAAAGTAAAGGAGATTGCTAATATGTTTGAGATTGAAAATTTTAATCCTAGATTAGTTTCTAGACAATCCAATCGCTCAAATTATTGATGCATCTACTATTAAGGATTTTTATAAAATAAACATTTTTATTCCTCTTATTGATTCATTTTTATTTCAATTTAAGGAAAGATCCATTTGTCATAATTTTATTTTACAAAGTTTATTTTCTTTTTCCGGTTGAGTCTAAACTGTTGATTACCACTTGAAACACAAGTGGATATTAAGAAAATCTCAGAGTTTCAAGCTGATGATTTAATAGGCTCATGTGATATAAAAATCATGGCAGAAAGAATAGAGTATTCTTTGAGACCAAAAAATGCTGTGCAGGCTTCCATGTGTAATTGCACTTTAAATTCCCTGCCTAATATCAAAACATAATTATTTTAGCTACCTTACCAATTATTACGTGCACTAGTGAAAGATCTTTTTCAACATTAAAAAGATAAAAAAATTATTTAAGAAATACCACCGGTGAAAAATACTTAAATGGATTAGTTCTATTAAATATTCATAAGGAGATTATTCTAAAAATTTGATTCTAGATAAATTAGCAAGATATCAGAGAAAAGTAGACCTCTATTTATAAATTCAAATCAAAAATTGCAATATGATTATTGTTGTGATTGCATTATTTCGATTTGCTTATAAATTTGAATATTTACGAAAATTAATTTTTTTTATATAAAATTGAATTTGAATATGTATATTGTTAATAAGACGGGTATTATATTATGATGGTTTTAAAGTTATATTGTTTTGTTTGTGATAAATTCACGGAAGGCAGGTAAAGAGAAACCAAAACAAATATATTTTTAAAATCTTGATTTAATTTATTTTTAATTTTATAAAATTTACTACTCTAATATTTACAATTTTTACAGCTATATATATATTATTATTTTAATACTATTTAAACATTTACGAAAATTAATATAATTTAAAAGGTCATTAAAAAAAGAAAGATTTTTACAAAAGGTCATTAATTACAAAGTAAAAAACATTCAAATTATATATTAACATTTCCCCCCTTTTTTTTATGTCTTCTTTCCTGAGTTTCTTATCTTCACTTCCAGTCATTTGTTTCTCAATTGCTCCATTAGTCATTTGTTCATATATCTTTAGATTGTTTGTTTGAACATCTGATTATCGTTAGTAAAATCGATTATCACACATCATGAAACATCGTTGCTTGAACATCATTGTTGAAACGTCGTTAGTTGAACATTGCTTGTTGATTTGCTGTTTGTATTGATCATCCCATTTCTCTTTCAAAATTTTATATATATATTTTTTTTTACAAAATTTTATTTATTCATAACAATCATTTTCTATGTCGTAGGTCATATTCTCGCTTTTGAACTTGACTTTGAATTTTCGAACTTGAACTTGACTTTGAATTTTTCGATTCTTAAACTTGACTTTGAATTTTTCGAATTTTGAACTTGAACTTGTTCACTTCTTCCCCCTCTAAAAATTTTTTCATTTGTTTGTAGTAGAATTTTCATATCTTTATCGTCTAATCATTTGCTTGAATATCATCCTCCCATTAGCTTGTTCATCTCGTTATTTATTATCATTTTTATCAATGTTTGTAAATATATATTATGATCAATATATCACAAATAAAATAATTTTGGAATAATTGAAATGATAATGGAATAAATAATTTATCAAAATCATTCATAAGAATAAGAATCATGGAATATAGAATAGAATATTTGGAATTGTTTCATTTTATATTATAATTTTTTATTTATTATGTAATTATTTTTATTTTTAAATTTTACTCCTTTATTTAATTTAAACACTTTTTTTATATCATAATTTCTCTTCAACTTGTTCTTTATAACAAAATTTCTCTTTCTCCTTCCATTTTCAACATACGATCTCCATATCGTACTCTTAATCTCTCTTTCAACTTCACGATATTTAATCACCTTTGTTTTAATTTTCTTTTCCAAAGTTTTTTTAAATTTTTTATTAATTATAAAATTTTTTATTTTATTATTTTCTTCAATTTTTATTTCATTATTGTTTTTAATAACTATTATTTCTTCTGTTGTAATATGTAAATAAATTTTAGATTCGTTAAATTTGTACTTTATATTTAATTTGCATAAAGAGTTCTTTTGGATTTATTATTATAACGCGTGATAAAAATATTATATTTGAATAGTGAGAACTGAAAATAATTTAAGTTATGAATATTAGTTATAAAGAAGATTGAAAAGAGTATAAAAACTCCAATTTTTACCATTCGCGAGCATCTTTTATAATTATTCACTTTTTTGTATTTTATTTTATTTTTTATTTTTATTAATCTTTTTTATTATTTTTACTTTTATAATTTTGTTAATTTGAAAATGTTATAATTTTGAATAAAGAATTAAATTGATTTCATGATTTCGTGATTCCTAATTATTATTAATTTCTTTTTCATATGTATATTTATTTTCTATTTTTATTTTTAGGTTTCAAAAGCTCCACTTTCAACATTGGTGCCGAAACATTTTTAGGTTTTAAACTAGCTGCTTACAACAGTAATGCCTAAAATAAAGACCCAGGGGATTTAGATCTTCAGTCTAATGCCAACCAAACTCCATACAAAAGAAAGAAATTCAAAACAGAAAAGGGGTAAGAAAAATATGAATTTGACAAAATGTTATTTAAAGTTATTTAAATCAAATTTAAAAAACGTAGATTAAAGAAAAAAATTGTTTTATGGTAGCTTATGTAAATTATGTGTTGTAATTAAATTCTTATTAAAGATTTGCGTTCAATTTTATTTTAAGCTCAACTATATGTGAATAAGATACATAGATTTTGATAATATTTAGTAAATAGTTGCAGATTAACCAAAAATCTTCATAGAGAGAATCGGCTTTCGTCATTAGAAAATTTAGGCCGCAATCGAGCTCAATTAGAGATCGGATTTTTATTTTGAATCATTTATAAGATTTAAGAAGAATTTTACAATATTATTCTAATAATACAAAAGGAAAAACTTGCTTTAGAAATATACATATCAGTTTTCAACAACGGTTGTGCGAAAAATTATAATGATTAGATTTCATAAGTTCTTCAAAGACGTGGGGTGAAAACCATAGTGATTAGAGTTAAGGGGTTGTTCATAAACGTGAGTATGAAAACTTTTATGATTAGATGTCTTTGATTTATTAACAACATATGTATGAAAAGAGATTTATATATTTCAGCAGTTTTTTTTTTAAAGACTTGAGTGTCAAAGAGTACATGAGGAAATAAATACACAATGATAATTTTTTGACATCGCTGAAAAGAAGATGAGGATCAATAGCTAAAGGATGAGTACAAGTAAATTTTTCAATGAAAATATTGGTCTAGGCTTCATTAAGGGGAAAGGGGTGATTGAATTTGATATATTTATATAATTTATTATATATATTTTTGCTACGTATTATAAATTTAAGATTTAGTATAATTTACGCCATTTAGAAGTTGGTATATTTATATATTTTATTAGTATATTTGAATTAGGTAGTTTATATTTGAGAATAAATATAAAGTGATAAAATATTTCAGAAGTTATTTAAATAGATTATTTTAGGTAGAAGTAGATTAGGTGTGATTACCTGAAACCTTAAGATAAAGTCGATATCTCAGCAAAGGCAAACTGTCGTAGAAGATCCGGAAGTCTAAAAGATAGATACGATTACAAGAATTAGAGGCAACAACCAATCAATTACAAGAGAAAGTAGAAAACAAGCTAATTGATAGAAAGTATGGTCAAGACGTGATGCTGCAATCGTTAATCGCTGACCAATAATAGCCAATTATTACCGAGACTTTAGTCTAAGATACGGAAATCGACAATCATAGGAACAAGAATTCGTGAAAACCATCGTTTATCGCAGACCAATCAATTGTTTATCGAGATAAAGAGCTAATCGTGGATTACAAGAGAATGATAGAAAACAAGCTACGATAAATTCTAAAAAAATTAAGACAGACTAGAAAAAACAAAAGTTGAAAAAGAAACTGGATGTCATCGATAATCGTTCATCAAGCGTGGATCGTGGAAAACAGGCGTTTATCAAGTTCGTCAGTCGCCTACAGAGATAAAAAGCTGATCGTTTCCCAGGGTGACAAGCGACAGAAGATAGAATTCAAAATTTCAAGCGATGATCGGATACAAACGGTCGTTCGAAACCAAGAATACTAGACAAGAGGCAGCCTTCGTTAGAACTTAGAAGACAGCAAAGATTAAGAAGAATAGATATGGTGTATATACGAGGTCAGTAAAGTCGAAATCGAAAGAAGATTGTTTATTAGCAGAATGTTGTATCTATTTTAAGTGGGGAGGTGTTGTAATATGTAAATAAATTTTAGATTCGTTAAACTTGTACTTTATATTTAATTTTCATAAAGAGTTCTTTTGGATTTATTATTATAACGCGTGATAAAAATATTATATTTTAATAGTGAGAACTGAAAATAATTTAAGTTATGAATATTAGTTATAAAGAAGATTGAAAAGAGTATAAAAACTCTAATTTTTACCATTCGCGAGCATCTTTTATAATTATTAACTTTTTTGTTATTTATTTTTATTAATCTTTTTTATTATTTTTACTTTTATAATTTTGTTAATTTGATAATGTTATAATTTTGAATAAAGAATTAAATTGATTTCATGATTTCGTGATTCCTAATTATTATTAATTTCTTTTTTATATATATATTTGTTTTCTATTTTTATTTTTAGGTCTCAAAAGACCCACTTTCAACATCTTCAATTGTTATCAAATGATTTATTTCTTCTAATTTATAAGAAGTTATTTCTTTTTTAACATTTGGTATTACATAATTCAATTTTATTCAAGTTTTTATTATTATGATATTTATAATTATAATTTTCATGCTTTTTATTGTAATATGTACCTTCATAATTTTTACTATCTACTTCTCTATTTTCCTCGATTACATTTACAATTTTATTAAGTATGTTTCCAAAAACTTTTATCCACGTCCTTCCCAGAATTGCAATTTTGTCATTTTGGACTACAAAAGCATCTAAGTTTTGAGTTTTGTCTTCATATCTCACTTTTATTTTAACGATTCCTAGCACCTCTATTCTTTTCCCATGATAGCCAGTCAGTTCCGTATCCGATTTATTCAAGACTTTAATTCCTATCTTTCTAGCAATATTAATCGGCAATATCGAAAATCGTGACCAGGTGTTGATCTGCTAGACTATTGGTAAATCATTAAGATATATTGTAAATTTGTAATCATCATTTGCCTTGTCATCATCATCCATTCTATTTACGTCAAATCTGTTTTTGTATGACTGATTATTGTTCTGATTATTATTGTATCTAGGTATGTATCTCGATTCGTTCTGATGTCTATAATATCTATAATTATTTTCATTATATTTGTAATTATCATTATTATTATATTTATAGTTATCGTAGTTATAATTATTTTTATTGTTAAATCTTGTAAAATTATTATACGGTCCTGGCCCATTATACCCCCTATCATTATCATAAACTCTAGGATTATAATTGTTTCGATATCTTGGTTCATAATTATTTGTATGTCTCGAATCTTCATAATTATCGTATCTCGGTTTCCACTAATATCTGTGTACGTGCGACTTCATCCCTTTATCGTGCTCATCTTATTTCATCATCCTAAATTTTATTTACTAAATAATCTTCTAATTAATCTATGGATTTTGTTTTATCATTATTGTCTTATTTTAAATATTTCATCATTAAAATTTTATTATATTTTTATTCAATTTTATATTTTAATCATCTCTTACGTGTTTTTAGAATAATATTAAAATCATTTTCCATAATCCTCTTTCGTCTAGCTTCACCATGTTTCAGTATAATTTGTAGCGTCTTAAACCGCTGCCACCATGATAAATTCACGGAAGGCAGGTAAAGAGAAACCAAAACAAATATATTTTTAAAATCCTTATTTTATTTATTTTTAATTTTATAAAAATTACTACTCTAATATTTACAATTTTTACAGCTATATATATATTATTATTTTAATATTATTTAAAAATTTACGAAAATTAATATAATTTAAAAGGTCATTAAAAAAAGAAAAGATTTTTACAAAAGGTCATTAATTACAAAGTAAAAAATATTCAAATTATATATTAACAGTTTGATATAAATTTTGAATAATGATGTAAAGTTCATTATAATGAGACGAAATTTTATGTTATAATCGGATGATGTTAATTTTATATAAAAGACACGATTTTTATCATTTAAAGCACTTCCACTTTTTTAATTTTTTTTTACTTTCACTTAATTTTTCGCATATAATTTTTAGTAATACTTTTACTTTTTCTTTTTTATATTTTTTTTGGTTTTTTCACTTTATATTAATAACCTTTATTTTTCATCATCCAAAACAAACAAAGAAATCAATTTTTTATAAAACAAAAATATATTATTATAATATATAATAATATTATAAAAAAAAGAACGGAGATGGTGTGGCGCAGGGAAACAAAAATGAAAAAGGGACGTTAGTGTTGTTTAGGATAGCTCTTTGGCTAGAAGACTACCATTGAAACTGATATAATTAGCTTTGAGAATCGCTATGGATAGTCGTTGACGAAGAAAAAAACCCTCTCGAGGTTCTTCTGAGAGTTTGCTGATTTGTGATCCTAAGTTTTTGAAAATGCTAAGGCGAGTTTGCCGAAGGTGCCAAGAGTGGTTGATATGATTGGGATGAAGCAATGATCGTTCATTATTTCTGTGTATTTAGAAGTTTTAAGTTGTTCCTTCTGGTCAAGGATGTTGATGGCGTGGTTGGATGGGACCAAGGGGTCAATACAGGAATAGTCCCATACCAAAAGTTGGCCTTTCCTCCATGGGATTTGAGAGATCCCGTCAGGACGTTTACCGTCAGATCTAAAAAGACCCTGTGGTTCTAGAGTGGAAGGAATTTGGGCGGATTTCAGAGCATGTTGGATGATTGTAGTGCATTGCTTGTGTCTGATGAATCGTCCATTGCAGGAGCGACAATGTAAACTATGTCTACCCTTCGAGTCAACTGGCGAGTTGCACCCTGAGCAGATGTGAGGGTGAGGGATGGAACAATTTAGACGAATGCCGATGGCGTGGGTAAATTCATTGTTGGATAGTTGAAGCTGAAGATTGGTAGATGGGATGGCCTCAAGAAACTCATGTCCCATACCATTGAGCAGGGAATAGAATAGGGTGCGGTCGGTAGATTGCATGCTAGATAAGAGAGTTTCAACGCAGCGAGCAACCACTGGTGCATCCTAGTCTTTCTGTCTATGGGTTGTGGGGGGATGAGAATCAGCATTGATCCTTGTTTTCCAAATATCCATAGCCACGATTAAGGAAAGGTCTTCTTTAGAATTATGGGCGGTGGTTATTGGCTTTGTCAAGAGACTACTCGATATGAAAGTAGTTATTGCTAAGTCATGTGGAGATCTGATGCCGAGAAAACCAAATTTGATTGGAAGAGTTGCTTGGGCCCAAGCGGCTTCGTTGAATCTGATATTTACTATTTTTCGGTTAAGTCCTTTATTCCTTTTTCGTAAGTTTGGAGAGGAATAGGATATTTAAAAATTGGTGTTGACCGAAGTGCGTAAAGAATCCTTGGTATAAAAAAGAAATTTTTTAGCAAAAAAAAGGACTTGTGTGATGGAAGAAGTGTAAAGATTTCCTCCAGTTTAAGGAGTATGTCAAGTGTGGAATGAAGAAAGGTGCTTATTGCCTCGTGTCCTCCTACAGGCGATCCTAGATGTGTTAATTCAACGCTTGATGTGAATTTGAAATCGTGAGTGTTGGGAGCATTAGAATTTAAATGTGAGAATTCAGATTTGCTCTGGTTAAGCGAAAGTCCAATGGCTGTGCCCATTTCTTTAATTATGTTGACTGATTTGGTAATTTCACTACAGGGACCACTCAAGATTCCATCATCAATATACCAAGCGTGGAGCGATAGAGTACATGAAGAGTTTATTGATTTTATCATGTCATTGATTCCAAGACTAAAGAGAAGGGATCCGAGAGGGTCACCCTGTTGGATACCCTCGACAGAAAGTATCTTTTCTTTGTTGAATTGTAAGATTGTTGGTGATTGGTAGCAAGAGAAAAGAAATTTGGTGTAAGCGGGGAAATGGAAGCAAGTTGAATGTAGGAACGTGTTGCGCGAAAGAGTGTTGTAGGTGTTAGAGAAGTCAATTTTTACTGGGGATTCGTTTTTTGGGTAATTTTCAAGGTGAATTCTTGTTAAGTGCACAGCAGTTTCACACCCACCAGGTATCCCTACACCAAGTTGGTAGGGGCTTAGAATGTGTGCGGCATCGTGTTTGATTCTAGATGCGATTAATTTAGCGACCAATCTACGGTATGTTGAACCAATGGCGATGCGAATGTCCTTGTTTGGTTTTTGGAGTGCGATGAGTCTGGCACCGAAGAGTAAAGGGGTAATAAAGCTGGGTACGTCTCCATTTAGGATTTTGTTGACTAAGTTTGTGATTTTAGTGAGAATTGAAACCTGTGTACAGATCACAGGAGAGGTAATGTCCTGTAAAAAAATTGGTCTAATCCCATCTAGACCATGAGCCGAATCCCGATGAAAAGATAGGATTGCTTTCCTTACTTCTTCCTGTATGAAGTCGGCTGCACAATGAGAGTAGGGTTGGGGCAATATTGGCATAAATGTTGTTGTGGGATGCTTTGATTGAAGCTTAATTAAGGTATCTAAATTGGATTCCGCCAGAGTGTCATTGGTTGAAATGAGTTTGAGGACCCCTTTGATATTAAGACTGTCAATTTTCTTCGAAATCAATGAGGCTTTTTGTTGAAGTGGGGGTTTTTTTTTGTTTTTGGGATGTCTGGAGATTTGGGATTTATGAAGATGAGTGTTGATGTTTAAACAGGCATCTTTTATTTGTTGAGTTAAGGATTTTTGGAGTGATATGTCAGGTATTTTGAAAGTATTGTACCCGAAGTTTAGAAATTTTAACCATTCTTCTTCTTTGTTAAAATTTTGCAAAAGATAAGATTTGCAGTTGCTGAGAGATTTAGCTACTTGTATTCTCGCTCCTTTGGGTATTCTCGTTAATATAATTTTTAATTAATTTTTGGTATTAGTATTTAATAAAGGATTCAAACTATTAGTATATATTTTTATTTCTATTTTATTTTTTTAGGTTCCAACTTCCTTGATATGACAGTTCATCCCAACTGTGACAGTGATGCTGGAGAGAGGATTTGTTAGACAAATAAAACCAGGTTCTCCTTTTCAGTCTAATGCAAATCAATATATAAAGTGGGACAAGGAGACGTGTCAAACTGTATTCTAATAAAAAAAAATCCAGAAGAACGTAAGAAAAATATGTAAATAAAAGTAGGAAAAATATTTAGAGAAGTATTCTAAAAAGAAGAAAATTTATCTTTTAAAATAAAAATTGGATAAAGATTTATTTTTAAAGATGTAGGTTGAAATATAAAAATAATTTTGATAAGATTATGTTACAAAATTATGTAGGAATATTATATCTAAAATTAAAAACAAAGAACTATAAAGGTAGCATTCATAATTGATAAAATATAAAGAAGTTTGTGTTTAGTTATTTAAAGGTGATAATTAGGAATTTTATATTTAGAAATTACTGGTAAAACTAAAAACCATTTGAATTTTGAAACTAATAGAGACTACTTTTAGATTTTAGAATTATTATTAATTGCATGAATTTTAAGAGTTATTACAAAAATTATATAAATGATATAACTAGGAATTCATTTTACAAAAATATTTGATTTTAAATATTATATATTAATATAATTGTCACAATTGAATGAATTTGGTATTGGGAAATTACAACCTAAATATAAAATAGAAATAAAAATTTATACTAAAATTATAGTTTGAATCCTTTATTAAATACTAATACCAAAAATTAATTAAAAATTATATTCTATATTATAATTTTCCGATGTCCTCACTACGTCATCGTGACGTCATGTCATCGCTACGTCATGTCATCGCTACGTCATGTCATCGCTACGTCATGTCATCGCTACGTCATGTCATCGCTACGTCATGTCATCGCTACGTCATGTCATCGCTACGTCATGTCATCGTTACGTCATGTCATCGTTACGTCATGTCATCGTTACGTCATGTCATCGGTACCTATTTTTATTTATTTGTTGATTTTATACAAACAGATGATCCCATAACTTAATTTTTTATGCAACTGTAGGAGGCCATATTAAAACCAATTGTCAAAGTATTACATTATTTACTAAATATTACAAAATATTAATATTTTATATAGAAATCAATTTACTTATGAGGTGGGCTTGAGAAAATCTTTTTAAAATATTAAGATCTTGGATGCTTGGAAAAAGTAATACATTATTTACAAATTATTAATATTGATTGGGATTTTTAATGTTTAATGTTAGTCTTATGTTAATATACATTAAATATATCTATTTACAAAATATTACAAATTATTAATATTTTATATAGAAATTCAATTTAACAGATCTATATCTTAAGTTTTCTATTCAACTGTAGGAGGCCATATTAAAACCAATTGTCAAAGTAATACATTATTTACTAAATAAGAGTTATATCCAATAATACGAGGTAATATTTTTTATTTCTTATAATAATATTAGGGCAGACCTTATTTTGTCATGATTCTCTAATAAGTGGTTTGCCCAGGCTTTCTCAGTTTCCCTTATTACGAATTCACATGTTTTTTTTTGCATCAAAGATTTCTCATTCATTAATTATAAATTAAATATCTCTAGGCTTGGGAAATTTTTTTCAAAATTATTATGGGTTGGACTGGGCTTAAAAAATATTTCTCAAAATTAATATTGGCTTGGTTTTCAAAATTATTAGGGATTGAGGTGGGCTTGAGAAATTCTTTTTAAATTATTAAGATCTTGGAGGCTTGGAAATTTTTTCCAAATATTGTAGGCTTGAACCTATATTGGGATTTTTTAATGTTAAATGTTAGTCTTATGTGAATATTTTTATAAAGAAATATATTTTACCTGTAGACTAATTGGTAAATCAGAGATTTCCCCTTCATTAATTATAAATTTAATATCTCTGGGCTTGGGAAAATTTTTTCGAAATTATTATGTGTTGGACTGTGTTTAAAAAATATCTCTTATATTTATATTGGCTTGGTTTTCAAAATTATTAGGAATTGAGCTATGCTTGAGAAATTTTTTCCAAAATAACCATTGTGGTATATCGTGAGGTTATAATCGATTAATCCCGGTTTATACGAATAAGAGTGAACATTACTTAGTATGATATTATTTTATAATTTAAACAATTTTATATTATTTAAGCATCCTATGTATTTTTAAAGATATCCATTTTGTTGGGCCGCACAATATGCCCTTTTATCTCTGATGAATATTTTGTCTAACTAACTGAAAAATATATAAAGTACATTATTTTTAATATTTAACTATATCAATATAATAATTTTTAAGGATCCTACTTTTTTAAAAGTATACCATTTTATCGGATCCACCATTGCTCTATTATCCCTGCTGATTATTTAGTATAACGCACAAAAAAATATACATAGTACATTATTTTTATTATAAATAATTTTATATATGATTTTATATCTAATCCAAAAAATCGAATATTTTTTTATAATTTAAATAAATTTTTATTATTTTAAGCATCCTACGTATTTTTAAGGCTATCCATTTTGTCGGGCCGCACAATATGCCCTTTTATCTCTGATGAATATTTTGTCTAACTGAAAATTATACAAAGTACATTTTTAAAATTTAACTAAATTAATATATCAATTTTTAAGGATCCTACTTTTTTAAAAGCTTACCATTTTTGTCGGATCCACCATTGCTCTATTATTCCTGCTGATTATTTTGTATAATGCTCAAAAAAATATACAATATTTTTATTATTAATAATTTTATATATGATTTTATATCTATTCTAAAAATCAATATATATTACAATATTTATTTTTATTCACTTAAAATTATATATTTATTCTTAAGGTTCCTACCTTTTTTAACAATATTCATTTTTATTCTTTCAATAAAAAATACTAAACGGGGTTTTCTAATTTTAGGATTTTATATTTATTCCAAAAAAAATACATATTACGGTATTTATATATTATTTAAATTATTCTATACTTATTCACAAGGATCCTATTTTTTTTTAAGTTTGCCATTTGGTCTCTCCGAATGGTATTTTACTTTATTCCTACCTTATAAAATTAACTTGAGAATTATTTATAATTATATGCTTCCTAATATTGTGAGCTTGGACCTGTCATGACATCTATCGTAAAAAAATGAATAAAAATCTCATTCCCCGTCATTTTTGACGGGCTTTCTACTAGTATAAATAAATACATGATTAAATAAAAAAATGTTATTTATGCTAACGTATTTTTATATAATAAATAAAATCTATAATAAAATACTCTCTAAAAAATTTTTTATATGCAAATATTTAAAATAATTTTACATAGCCTAAGATATATAACTGAGTGTTCATAAAAAATAAGGTTGCCCCCTCCCCGAAAAATTTTTGGCTACGCCACTGGCTAGTACTATAAAATATGTTCATGTTGAAAAACCCGTATTAAACTAAAAAGAGACCTGGCATTCACGCAACAATTCATAATTTTCACGAGAAATTGGTATTTCGTAAACTTCATTGCATTGAATTATTCACAAATAAAGGAAATAAGCCCAGGAATTAACCGATGCGAATAAAATTGCCAGTCTGGTACGTACCAAACAACTTATACTAAAATACCCTCAGTTCATTTCATATGGTTCATGATGAAGAGCTGTTTACAGCAATTTCACTGGTAAATCTGTAAAATGATAGGGTGTTTACGATTATGTCGAATTTACTTTGTTGATAGAATTTGCAGAAAAAATTAATTATATGACCCTCTCACAATCTATAAAATTTTATTGAATTAGTTTAAGAATTTGCAAATTTATTACTTAAACAAAAAGGGTATAAGTTCATTTGGAACACAGAATATATAGGTTATAGTCTTAGAAGCAGTGGCGTATCCAGGATTTCCTATAGGAAGGGAGGGTAATTTTTTTTGCGGAAGGGGATGCTTCCCAATAATGGAACCAAATCTCTGTGACATTTAAGCGAGCTAACCCATTTAGCCAAGATTCGGAAGTAGCATTTCGAAAATATAAGTTTTCAACCTTATAAAGTTGGAAAAGGTCTTTTCATTTGTACATGTTGTAATGAACAAACATGAAAGAATATAAAACAACTCCAAAAAATTTGGAAATTGAGCCAAGGTTTCCTTACACCGATTGAGCGCATCAATAATATGCATATTTATACAATTCGAATTCACTGATTAAATTTATTTCAGTATCAATATCATAGAAATAAAATTTTGCTATATTTAATTTTACCAATAGTGGCATCAGAAAAAAAAGGATCTTTAGGTAATAAATATGAAGATCGAAAGACTTGTTTTAATCTAAAATGCGCACTTTTATTTGTGATAAAAAAGTATCTAAGAATGGGATATAAATTGATATTTTAAAATATTCTTCAGTTGAGTCGATATTTATATTAGGGGAGACCGGGGTAAAGCGATTGACGGGGTAACAATGTTAACGCGAATAACTTTTTAACCATTGAGTATAAAGACCTTAAATTTGGTGTGAAGATGTATTTTTATATCTAATTTCTTACCTATGTTCATCTTTTAAAAAACTTACCTGGTTTTATATATTTTGTCAAAAAACTGTTTTTTACCCAAAAAATATAAAAATCAATCTCTAGTATATTTTGCTTTTAGTAAAATTTACATATCCTCAGGATTCAAAATTTGGCACACATGTTCCTTAATGTATTAACTATAAAATAAAATTTATCTGACATCTTTAGCTATATTAGAAGTCACGCAATAACGATATATATAATATATGTCACCTAGGGGTAAAGCTGTTATGGGTAAAACGGTTAAAATATAAATTATTCACATTAAATTTTTCATTCATTCATTTATTATAATCAAATAAATATTGATATTTAATATTAAAGTTACCAATTGAGCATTATTAAAATTATGAAATTAATTCAATTTATTTAATTAATTATATATCATTTTAACTCTATGGAACTGGTATTGTTAATTATTAAAATGAAATAGTTTTATTTTATAAATAAACAAGATAAGAGGATTTGCATATCAGCTTGCTAAAGAATATGGCAAATCTTTCCCAGAAAGCTGGACAACTAATGGTATGGCTGGAGAGAACTGGTTTATGGGGTTTAGAAAACGACATTCCCAACTTTCGATTCGTACCCCTGAAGCTACTAGTCTAGCAAGAGCATATGGCTTCAATCCACAAATGTCAATAAATTTTTTGAAAATTTAAAGCTATATAATTCTTATAACTTTGAACTACATAATATATGGAATGCAGATGAAAGTGGTTTCACCACCGTTCAAACTCCTGCAAAAATTATAGCACAGAAGGGTGCCAAACAAGTCGGCTCTATAACGTCAGGAGAAAGAGGAACGTTAGTTACAATATGTTTAGCCATCAATGCTATAGGCCATAGCATTCACCATTTTTTATTTTTCCAAGAAAACGATACAAAGATCACTTTATTCGTGATGGGCCTATTGGATCTAAGGGTGTGGGAAACACATCGGGTTGCATGCAAGAGGAGGAATTTTTATCTTTTTTGGAACACTTTAAAAAATATTCTAGTGCATCCAATGAGAAAAATGTCTAATCTTAGATAACCATAGCTCTCATTGTTCAATTTCCGTTATAAACTATTGTCGCTCCAATGGGATTGTTATTCTAACACTTCCACCACATTGCTCGCATAAACTCCAACCATTAGACAAAGCAGTTTATGGGCCATTGAAAAAGTTTTATAATGGAGCTATTGACACATGGATGAGAAATCATGTGGGGCAACAATTTCAGATTTATGATATTCCAGGAGAGTTAAAAAATGAAATACCAAGGGCAGTGACACCAAACAATATATTAAATGGGTTCTTAGCATGTGGCATATTTCCTTTAAACCCAAATATATTTACAGAACAAGATTATATCTGCTGTAATAATTCAAATGCTAGCTCAAATATTGAATTTGAAAATAATGATGAAAATATTACAGTGACTCAAAATCTTACAGTGACTAAAAATAATGATAGTGATTTATCTATATTATTGAACGAAAATGTTCCAGATGATATTGATGAACCCTATCATGATATGTTACCATCATGCTCAAAAAATTATAATAAAGTATTCAATCCTTCATCTATAATACCTATTCCAAAATTATTCAATATTTCATCGGATAAAATATCTAAAAAAAAGAATTCAGAAATATTAACATCTACACCTTATAAAAAAAAATTATTAATTCAGAGAAAAAAAAAGATATCAAAAAATAATTGTTTATGTGTTATAATAAAAACTATAAAAATAGTCGCGAGGGCGATGAATGGCTAAAATGTATAATGTGCCTTGAATGGGCACATTCTAAATGTGCTAATTATGATAATTATTTTACATGTCCTTATTGTATCGATTAGTTTTTAAATAAAAATCATAAATAAATCTTAAATTTGTAATATTTGTTAAATAAAACAATAAATATGTGTCAAATATTATTTTAACCACTTTACCCTAGTGCTTATCCATTTTACCCTGTACCCAGGGTAAAATGGCGAAAATGAGTAGTTTTACATAACAAATCATAGCTCCTAAAATATTATAGATAGAGGGCTACACTTTTTTTTATCTTGTAGAAGAGGGATGGGGCTACACATTGATCTATAATTTGTTGTGTTTGACTCTTGTTTAAAATTTTTATGGTAAATATGCAAAATGCCTATCGTTTTACCCCGGTCTCCCATACATCTTAAAAATTGCCTAGTTGAGACGAGATTTAATTAGTGTTATATCATAAAATTTAGCTTTCGATTCAAAGTATATAAATATTATGAAAATATTCATCTAAATTCATTCTTATTGTATTTACCTGTTCATGTACATTTTCCACCAAATGAATAACCTGAACCAAATCTAAATTTGGTCTTTGTAAATTTCTACAAAGTAATTAATGTTAATTACTCACAAAGAAAGGAAATTTTAACAAAATTTATTTTTTAAAAATAAGATTTATATTGAAAAATTGATATTCAAATATTTGCAAAATTTTGACAGAAAAGAAGGTAGGGGGGGGGGGGGGTAAGATTTTTATTAGCATAAAATGATATTTATGAAAACAGTCAAATTTGCGATGGGAAGGGACCCCCCCCCCCGCATTGGTTAAGCGCCTGGTTAGAAGGTTTTATTGAATTAATTACTTAAAAATCTTTCAATTTTAGGTATCAGTTTATCATTTGAATAGTGTACTGTAGAACAACGTAGAGATCTTTAAATTGTAACTTCAAAAAATGTGGGTAGATATTTTAATCTGTTTTTCAGTAACCTATTATTCTATGCTAGACTATGTTGTTTTCATGCACTTTTATTGAATAATTTTTAAGATGTAAACATTTCTTGTAGGCAAAAACGTATTTTAAAAAAAAATTTGAAAACGAGTTTAGACTATATTTAATAAATAAACATTAAAAAAAAATTTTGTTTAAAATTTTTATTTACAAATTCAATATTAAAAAGATTACATTAAGAAAAATATTTGATTATAAAATAAAATATTAAAAATATACATAATTACATTTTTTAAATAAATTTTTATAATAATATATAATATAATATTTAAAGCAATTTGGCTTTATTTTTGAGTCTCTTTATAAAAATTCTCATAAAATTTTATTTCTTCAAAATTCTAACATTTATAATTATTTAATAAATGTTTAAAGTATCAAAACTTAATATAGAAATTTGAGTGGGATATAACAGTTATATGGGCGAGCTATGCCCACTAATTATTGGAGCTATTTTTTTCCACTTTATCAATCATAATATGCATCATAAGCCATCATCTCATCATTCAATTGTTCAAGGCCTAATCGATGCTTCTGATTGAACTCACAGAATGATGCCCTATATCCTTCCTCACTTGACGACTGAATATTCCACGACAAAATTCATAATTAATGTTAAAAATGTTATTTTTAGCATTTTGATATTACATCTTGATATTCATTTGTATTTACTTATTTATATATCGTATTAATATGTATATATAAATAGTTATATATAATAAACAAATGCCAAATAAATTAATTTAAATCATTAAATATATTTATTATTAGGATATAAAAATATAATATATGGAGCAATATTCGAATATTGCAATCGTCTTATAGAGGGCAAAATTGAAGCATTTTAAAATATAATTTTCAAAGAAATATCTATTGGCATCCATAATATTGATTAACAAACGCATCCGCTTTCCAACTTTTTAATCGATTTTGTGTCGAGGGCTTTTAGAGATATCACTATGAGATTATGAATTGAAAATAGACCTTATATATAAAATAATAATATTCACATTGACAATATTTTGTAAGCTACAACTACAAATCAAGAACGCAATTCTGGCCCATTTATATAAAATACTCAGGTAAAATAAATAGCAAATGATTTTTAAGCAGCAGATGGATAGAAGGAATACAATTTAATAACTAATCTAAAAAAAATTTTAAATGATGCAAATAAAAATTTTATTTTTTAACTCAATATATTAACAGCCATCATAATAAATACCCCAGACCTGTTTATTATAAATTAATAAATATACAGCATAAAAAATACAATTATTGATATTATAATAATGTAAGTTTAAATATTTTTTTAAAATAAATTAGGTTATTTTGGAGATAAATTACATTCTCACTATTGATACATTAAAAAATCATATGTATTTTCGTTAAAATAAGTTGAGTTCATCTTATATATGAATTCACAAAGAAATTAGTAAAAACATTTGCATAAACTTAATTTACAGTAATATACGTATATATATATATTCAATGTTTATTGAGTCGATTTGTGTGGTTTATTTTTATTTTGTGTGCATACGATAATTAACAAGCGCAACCACCAGTTTTAGCATTTTGTTCTATAGGGGTATCTTTTAACTTTACTTCAATCACTGAAAATAAAGTTACAAGCATATAAAAATATTTAACGCAAGCATACGAATATTAATAGAATTAAGGCATGCCAATAATACTATTTAAAAAAAATTTTAGGGCAAAGAATGTAAAATTATAAGATAATTAATAATACTAAATATGTATTAAACATTACTATCTTCTCTCCTATTTTCAGTAGATTCCATACCAGGTAACGCTGCAGCAACTCTCCTAAAGAGCTAAATAAATTAAAACCAATAAATATTAATTGTGATAAGTTATTAATTTAAGAGAATAAATTATTAGGAATAAAAATGGGCATTATTACCAAATAATTTTGACAGTTTAAAAATCATTTGATAAATATTTTAAATTTTTATAAAGTATTTAATTATTTTACTTATTAATTTGGTGTTTATTTTTTTCAGTTTAGAATTTTTTAATATTTTTTTGGTCGATATATAATTTAATTCTTCCATTAGTTCGAGTCAAAAAAATTAACCGGACCCGGAAAACGATATTGAATATTGCAAATAAAAGAAAATAACAAATCAAAATATGCAACATAATAAAAGAGCGATTAATAGGCGGGATATAAATTCTACGGCATCGAACGGAATAAAAATACCGATAATGGAAAGGAAGAAATTAGGGCAACATTAACAACATAGCCTTGCTGCCCCAACAACACATGCTTCAGTCGAAAGAGGATTTTCAGAATTAAAATCATAATTTTATATAAATAAAAGTTGACGATAAAATTTCCGATTAACTTTATTATGTTTATTCCTCTGTTTGTCATGAAATCAAATCTATTTATATAAGGAAATTTGTATAAAAAAATTAACCTTCATTAAAGGTTTTATAACTAAATCGAACCTTTATAAAATTTAATTCCTTAACCTGACCAGAACCAAAACCATTATAATTTTTCTTCCATGACATGAACTGAATTTATATATCAAAAGGCTTGACACTCTATTTTAAACAGCTCATACCTAGCACAATAACAATGCATAGGAAGCAAGCACATGTTTCAAAGTTATTGCAATGGAATAACATAAAAAGGGGGTCTAACTTTTTATGCATAAAGAATGGCTAATCCAATAATCGTTTTAAAAATATGGACTTTGGGATATTATTTGGAAAAATTAAAGAGCAATATCGTATCAATTTAAGGGGATAAATATCCATACATACAAATTGCAAACAATTAATGAGGCAGAAATAGATTCCGTTAAAGATTTAGAAGGGAAATCTCACAATCAATATAAAATCAAGTATTCAATATCTATTAAGTAAAAACCCGAGATGAATGGAGCAAAAATTGCTTCATTTTTTCAATAATTTATATGCAAGCATGATTGGCTTTGCAATAAAACTCAATCTCCCAGCTGATTCTTCCAATAGGACAAAATGAAGCAGAGGTTCACTAAGGCTAAACGCTTTTATTGTTCAATAAAATACATAAGATTTACCTGTAAAAACATTAGTTCTTTTATTAGTGGTATCAGTTTTTTAATAATAAGCTTAAAATGATTCCAAATGTCTTTATTGGCGATACTATCTTGTATAATAGGATTTTGTTAAGCAGGAACTCATTCAGTTTGTATTTATCATGTTAAAAGGCAATTAAAGTAAAAAAAAATATTTATAAATCCTACTTTTTGCAATTGTAACACATATGTTTCATCCTTAAATGTAAAGCAGATAGTATTATTCTTATATAAATATAATTTTTATTTATTCCAAATCCTAAAAAATATATAAATGTTTCTGACCACAAGATGCATCGTAGGCGGCGGCAGCAATAAACTGCAACTTTTTAGACGCGTCATTATGGTAAAAAATACCAGCAATAATGTGGCGGCACACAGGATAGATTATACAACATTTCTATATTATTTTCTATTTTTTAGTGTTCAATCACACATAGAAATACAATAAAATAAAAATGTTACAAACCGTGACTGTACACATTGATACATAAGCGGCGATCGCAATTAACTGCTCTTTTTAGGCATGCCAGTGTTAAAAAAATAAATGGCAGCGGCGTGTCGATATCACATTTTTAAATTTTTCATGTGCATTTTACTAGTAAACTGTTTTCAAAAATAAATTACATCTGTGTAAGGGATTTCCCTTACTTAAAATATTTTCAATTTTATGATTTTACGATCTTTATAGATATTTTTTTATATCTTCTGTTTATATAGATATAATATTAGTTCAAAAAATTTGATAAGTATTGAGTCTAATATTAAGACGTAGCATTAAGCCGTTTTCCAAATTTTCGCTACACGTCAAGTTTTAAAAATATTACCGAATAAAGACAACTTTTCGAAATCTCAAAAATGGTAAAATTTAGGTCTTCATACGGATATATTTTAAAAAGTATCAAATAAAAATCCCTGAAAATTGATTAGTGTTAAACTTATATTTCTTTATAAATTTACTAATTTTTATAATTTTTTATCGATTGGTTTTTGAGAAAAATGGTAAAGAATTTCGTTATGGGGGTCTTAAAGTCTTCAATTTAAATTACTATCAAAATTATTAACTTTAGAAGATATATTTTATATAATTTTGCTTCAAATATGCTCAAGATTATATATTAATTCTAATTATGTTTCAAAAGTACTCTATGCCATGAAAATTCAACCAAAATCTATAAATTAAAAAAGTCGGTACAGATATTTTCGAACTTTTTAATTTGTACACTTTTATTGAATTTTCTCTGCATAAAGCATTTTTAAAGCAAAATTATGGTAATATTTATCTTTTTTAGTTGTATTTAGTAATATTTTATGCATTTATGATCAATTTATACCAAAATCAGATATCTGTACCCACTTTTTTAATTTGTACTCTTTTTGAATTGAGCATTTTTGAAGCAAAATTCATTTAAAATGCCATAATTGGTAATTTTTTCATATTTTTTATTAATATTTATCTTTTTTTTAAGAATATTTGTTTTTTTAATCAATTTATATCAAAATATGATTTTCCAATGGAGTACCTCGAACCCGTAGTATGGGCAATAAATAATAATGCAAAATAACGAGTAGGAAGAAAGGAGAATTATTTTTTTTCGCGCTTAATTTTTCATAAACATTTAATTTCTTCATTCATTTTTTTTAAAAATTGGATTTTAAATATTATTCAAATTCCCTCCTTATATAATATTCTACAAAAAATTAATGCCGAGGTCCCCTTGTTTAAAGTGTGTCTCCAAATTTTGTTACATCTGTGCGGGCTATATATTGCCCGCACAAAAATGTCCAATTTCTCCAATCATTCAAAGGATTTATGAAATTTATTACAATATTCCACTCTGCGATTTGGATAAACTATTTGCCCCTAATTACATATGTAAAACATGTTATAAATATGAATAATGAACTTAGCCAATCAAATTGTTACAGAAGGAACTATTCCCGAGAATTGGCGAAGAAGTATAAATATTCCAGTATATAAGGGGAAAGGTGATCCATTAGATAGCGGGTATTAAAGAACTATAAATCTCCTGGAACATGCAATGAAAGTATTTCAGAGGGTGTTAGAGAAGCGGATAAGGGAGCAACCTAAAATTAATAAAATGCAGTTTGGTTTTACACTGGGGATAGGCACGACAGAAGCAATTTTTGTGGTGAGACAAATACGGAGAAGTGTCTAGCGAAGGAAAAGAAACTTTACCATGCGTTTGTGATTTGGAGAAAGCATTTGACAGGGTACCGCGCGAGGTTACTAGATGGACCTTGAGAAAATCAGATGTGGAAAAATGATTGGTTATGATAGTGATGGTAACGTATGTGGGAGCACAAACTACGGTACGGACGGATGATGGAGATAGTGAAATTTTGAAGTGAAGATAAGACTACATCAAGGGTCTGTTCGGAGTTCATTATTATATATCTTAGTAATGAATGTGGTGGCTAGAAAAATGCGTGAAGGACTTCCCTGGGAGCTATTATATGCAGATGATCTTTTATTAATGGCAAACAGTGAGGATGATTTGAAGGATAAAATTAGTAGATGGAAGATGGATATGGAGTAAAGTCTGAAAATAAGGTGCCAATAAAAATAATTTTAAACAGGTGTAATTTTTGTTTTGTTATAAGTGATAATAAATGTTTAATCGACTTATTTAACTAAATTTAAATTAGGGAGTGCCACCCTTCCCTATGATGCCAATGATTACAATTCTCATGTTGGTTATCATATTTTATAATTGTGATATTTATAAATAAATGGAATTTATTTTTCAATTTTATATTTTCTTTAATGACATTAAAAAGCAAAGTGGGCCACACCGATTCGGCTTTAATATTGTGGTACACGGTTCAAATTTTGAAAATCGATTCCAGACACAGTGGCCTTTACTAATTTTGGCCATTAAAAATAGTGCGATTCACTTCATAGTCTGATAAATCATAGCTATCGTTTACTTATTTAATTTTTAAATTTATTCATTCATTAATTAAATAAATATTAACATTTTAAAACTATATATTTTTTAAGATTAAAAAATTATGTGAATTAACACCACATGCTCGTAGCCAATAATTTGCTTTGGGAAAGGAGGGGGATAATTTATATATACATAGGATCTTATTTTGAAGTTATTTTTGAATAAATTTCGTAAATTTATTGGGACTAGTATGTAGTGACTATAAATGATATGTAAAATTATCAAATGTAAATTAATGTACCAAAATGTTGTTATAAAATATTAAATGTAACCGGCATATAACCCCTAAGATGAGGATATTTTTGGGTTAGAGCTAATTTTTGATTTCAATGGTGATTGTTGCCAAAGCCTTATATTTAATTAGAATGCTTAATCCATTCAATTTTCTGAGGTATCAATGTGATTTATTTGTGCAAGTGCTAATTGACATAGTAGTCGAAATATATAATAATTTTAATATATCAGGAAATAACTTAGATTTTTAAAAACTGCTTGATAAATTAAAAACCTCACATTTGATTTAAAAACCTCGATTTAGGAGATTTTTTTAAAAACAATTAATCAATATCTTAGCCAAATAATATTTATACGATATTTCACCAAAAGTTGACAGATATTTGACCCTTTTGGCAACATTTTTAAATAGAATAGGGGAAATCGAGGTTGTAAAATAATATTTGAACGAAGGATGGGAATATCAAAATTACATCTTTCTATGATTTTTATGGTGTCTTAGTTATCTTTTTTTTGAAAGAGATAACATAAAATACGAGTATATTAAATTATTTGTTGATACATTCGAATGCAAAGAAAATATCGAGTTAAATAAGGCGTTTTATTTTGAAAAAGTCATTTTGCCATTCAAAGAGCACTCATAAGGCTCCTTTAGCTCCATAAAGTCAGCGATTGTGCCTTTTTAAAATATTTTAATGATCTGTATTTTTCGATTTTAAGGGAATTCCCCCCTCCCCACTATTCATTCCCGCCGCTTACGCGCCTGTAACATCATAATATTATCGACTATTTATAAACCTGTTTAACGTTATAACCAGCTTTGGCACTTGTTTCTATAAACATAACATTCAAATCTTTGGCTTTCCGCTCACCTTCTTCCGTACTAACTTGTCTTTATTATTTAATAAATTTAAGCTATAAATAGTTAAATTTAAATTATAATAAGAATTATTGGTAAGATGACAGGTAAAATTTTTGCTACGTAGAATTATTTTAATTATCACATCAAAACCTTTGGTATAAAATGAAATAAATATTTTTGAAAAAGTTTGCAATATAAACTGATTGATAAGGATAATTAAAGTTATTGAAATATCTAAAAAAAATATACCTTGAAAAATTTCCATATAATTATATAAAAATAATAATTATTGCAAAATTTGTTAAATAATTTTATTAAAGGTTATTGATTAAAAATGAATAAATTAATGACCTTTTTTCGGCTAGATCTGTTTTATTTCCAACGAGCATAATTATGACATCGTTCCCTCTTTCTGCTCTCACGTCGTCTATCCATTTCGAAGTTTGATGGAATGAATTTGAATCTAAATATATGATTAGTATAATACTTATAATATTGAGGATAGGTTTAACCAGATTTATTTTTGCGGGATTCAAAGTTTAAAAAAAAGTTCCAAATATATTTCTTCTTCTGATATGAGAATCTGATGCTTTAAATTCACATGTGAGGTGGCATAAAGAGCATTATTTTAAGTAAAAAAATTTACCATTCTTTGTGCTAAGTGACAAAAGTTGAACTAATTATTTTTTCCAAAATTATTTTAATAGCATTTATTTTATTTACATTACATGAATTTGAAATAATTATTGCAAATATTAAATGAAAAATTGTCCTATATAAAAGCTGGATAACATTCATATGAGAATAAGATAAAATCCACGAGTAATAACGGAAAGAAATTGTAATATGGTGTATTTTACAATATTTATATTTCTTTGAATCCCGAACCGAACCTTATTTTTTGAGGATAAATTAAAAATGTGCTATTTGTTCCCGAAAAAGGAAGTACGGATTCGGTTCAATATATATTGGTATAATGTATGACTCTTTATTCTAACAGTTTTGTAGGTAAATATTATTAATATTTAAAATTAATAAGATTAGAAATAACAAGAGAGCAGCGTGTCAAAATGTGAGAAGTCAAGTATATAAAAAAAGAAATCATTACTCAAACAATTTGCAATTTTCAGAGGAAGCTTAAACCCCCCCCCCCCCCAAAAAAAGGTCACTATAACAATACAAATAATATAAGAACTTAAATGTCGAATTTTTTTAATATAAGAAAAATTTATAGAATATATATATATATACTCGTAATATCATATACAACAACTGCCACAGTTGAATCTCGAATATAAGAAGGAATGAGGCTTCTGAATCTTTCCTGGCCTGCAGTGTCCCATAATTGCAATCTGACCTATTAACATAATATTATAATTATTTTATTAATTAACCAAGTTATTGAAATTTAGCTTAGCTTATGGGGTCATAGTTTTTTATATCATATTTTTACAAAGATTTTTTTAAAACTAACATATCACCATCTATTGCTAGAATCAGCTAAATTTGTAAAAAGGGAGAAAAATAATATTAAACATTATTTAACCCTTACTTACAATGAATAAAAATAAATGTCACACAAAATAAAAATTATATAAATTCTATAAATTAACATCTAAAGATTAACTATACAAGAAATCAGACCTGTAATTCGGTATCACAGCCCGGCTCGGGTATTCAGGTCGTAATAAATCTGATTTTAAAAATTTGAATTAGGCTGAATTTTTAAAAATTCAAATTATATCAAATAGCAAATTGAGGCATATGCATATGATGGATTATTTAAACCCTCCCCTTCTCATATTGATTTCCCATTTAAATGATTAAGTTAAAATTAGGGCCTAAAAATTAAAAAAGTCGAACTGAAATAGGTTCATATCATGTTTTAAGAAAATAGATATTTTTCAAGGAAAATTTCTTTTTTTGGATATTAACAAATGCTCGTTTATAAAAAACACAATTAATATATTTATAAAAAAAAAAATTTTTATTATATTTTTAGTTAGGAACCATTAACAGGAACTACCTTTTAAAATTTATAGGAACTGGAACTACCTTTTAATTTTCAAACCATAATTGATGTTTTGCAACGTATTAATATATATATTTTTCCATATTTTAAAATTATCCAAGGGTCTACAGTTACATAAAATTTATGAGGGAAAACCCAACCAAATATGCTTAACCCCCTCCCCTCTAGGAAAATCTGGATATGTATTTGTTAATCATAACACCTCTCAGATAGATAAATTGTTAATAAAAATGACAAATGATTAAATTTTATTAAAAAACAAAAATTATTCCATATAATTAAAATATTCAATTAAATTATTCAAATTGTTCGATTTTAATAAACAAATTACTCAAGTAATATATCGAATAAATGAATTAATCGTTTTATTCTAATACGAATAATTTATTATTCGTTACTATGCAATTGAATAGGCTACTTCCTAGGGATGATCTATGTCGTTATTTAAAAATTAAGAATAAAAATAATAAGATAAATTCTTCTGTGTCGTATTTTATAAATACCCCCCAAAACGGGCACTTAATATTATATTATATTTTGTAAACTCATAAGTGCCAAACTTTTAAAAAGAATATAGCATTAGCATAAATATTTGATTTTCGTCGTGATATCATATAGAGAAAAAACCAATTATTTCTCAAAATCGTATTCGACTCTCTAATCTTGTATCTAAGAATCTTTGAATAATATTATCATTTAAATTTCCTTTATATATTTTCCTTCTTAATCTTGACGCTAAGAAAAAATGATATATTTCGATTAAAATATGAAAAAAATTGTTAAGTGGCATTTGCAAAATTATTAACAATCAAATTTTGAGTATAGTTATAGCAAGGCATGCAAATAACTCTGTGGTTCAGAATAAAGATCAATTTTTGTAGGCTATTCTTCTTCTTATGTAGGACCATTGTCACAAATTTCAAACAATTTTAAAATTTCTTTCAAGTCTATTTTTTTTTAAAAATTTATATCTAAATTATTCTTCAAGAATACAAATCAAAATACTACTGATGTGTTCAGTGAGGCTATAAAAATATTTAGAATTTTTAATTACCTAATATATTTATTTGAAGTTTTTTTTAAATTTCAAATCTGGTTTTATCAATAAATTGCTAATTAAGTCAAATTTTAGGAGATCCAGGCACATTGCATACTATGTAAATGGCGAGGCCTGCCCTGTGTTATTAAAATTTTATTTTAAATTTTGGTGGTTCAAGATTTTCCAAAAAATTGAATTAAATTATTAATATCAAGTGTTAATAATTTTGAGACAATAGATTTTATAAATGGTTTCTTAATTAAAATGATTTCAGGAAATCATATTATATACAGTTAAACCTGACTAAATCATGAAAGTTGCCCAATTTAGAGACCTTTTACTTTAAAAAAATTTTGCCATCTGCTATATTCTTAGTTTAGTAAAAAGTGCGAATGTTCAACCATTTTCGAATTATTTTTATTAATTTACCAAAATCATGAGTAAAATATATTTGTGTATATAAATTTATACAAAATAAAAATGTATAAAATTATGGTTGAATACAAAATAAGAATAAAAATATAGACCTATTTATGAAATAAAATAAGGTGTTATCTTATCTTTGCTTTTTTATTTGGGGTAATGATATATATTGCTGAACCTTATTGATTATTTATGTGCTTATTAAAATATTAGATAACGTTGCGTCATATTTTTTATTATGTGGCCTAGTCAATTCAGTGTGTGTATTCAAGAACCATGTTCTTTTCTAAAGCCTACTAGGTGGTTTATTAATGAATAAGAGGAGGGGGTGTAATATAATAGATTGGACTCAATTACATGATTCCAATATATGTTAAAAAATATGGGCATTATTACATTATAGAAAATTTTGGTCATTATTTTGAAAATAGCTATATGCCAACCATTATTATATATTATTAGCCGTATTTGGTACAATATGTTATATTTGCATGGCGTATAATATTATATATTATTAGCCATATTTGGTACAATATGTTTTATTTACATGGCATATAATAATGCCTTTGGATTTATATATTGTGAACAGTTCCTTTAGAAATATTATCTTTTAGCAAATTCTCTTTGAGTATGATGATTTAAAAATTTAATAACCTATAATTTTTTTAAATAACAATAACTTGTTATATTTGTTTTCTTTATTAATTTTGTTATTTGACATGAACATAAAAAAATGATAAAATTTTATAATATATGCCCACATTATAGAGGTCATATGCAATGGGCAAAAAATTAAAAACAATTTTCAAAGAAGACAATGGCCATTTTATAACAAGAAATTTTCTAATGATAATTCATAAAAATTTGATTAGAATTTAAAATTTTGGTCAAATTAGGAAGTTGGCTTAGACAGGTTAGAATGTATTTTATTTTGTTCTTTTGCAATTTTATTTAACTTTTGATTAAAGTCTATAGTTCAGATAACATATTATTCCATTTATAAATTTAAAAATAAATATATTGAGGGAGGCCTTAAATATGCCGGTGGGTCATCAATTGGTCTAGTCCAATCTTATTTAAGACATAGATGTATCCAGGATTTTGCTGGGGGAGGGGGGGGGGCACTATTAGGCAGGTATTTCCCCCATAAATTTTATTGGAGATATTTAGGTTCACTTATTGCAGGCCTTTGTCTATATTAGATTTTTTATTTTGGGTTTTCACTATTTTTTCTAAATATTTTGAATTATAATCATTAATTAAAAAATATTTAAATTCTTAGTAATTTTTCTTTCAAATTCTTTCTTGTAGTGATTTATTGTATATAGTTTTTGGAGAAAGGGGGATAAGGTGGGGGAGGGGGTATGTGAAGGGAAATTTTTTATTTACTTTAAATAATATTTATGAGAACACAAATTAGCAATAGGGAGATGATCTTTCTCCTTGGTCATAGGTTTGGTTTAAGACCAATAGGACCTAGCCATAGACTTTCATTATAATTATGTGATAATACACATATTTAATCTAAACCTGCATATAGTTAATTTGAAAAAAAGCAAGTATATATATTAAAATAATCTGCAGGCAAAATTTAATTTCATTTTAAGATAAAAAACATCTAAAATAAAGGATTTTAATATAAAGTACTTGCATGATAACCCTTAATTAAATCAAATATTTAGATGCAAAATTAATTTAAACTTACAGTTCGGTCTTCTAGATACATCGTTTTTGATAAAAAATCAATTCCTATGGTGGCCTAATATAATAGTAAATATTTTTGATTGATTTATAAGTGAGATAACCTGATAGGTATTATCAAAACTATCATACATAAACCTTGTTATCAAAGATGTTTTACCAACTAAAAATTTTATAATTTTGCATAAATAAATATTAATACCGCTCTGCTCGCCTAGAAAGACTAATTTAAATTTTCTCAAAGGATTGCTAAAATCCGCTGAAGACATTATACAAATTGTTAAATGTTTAACAATACTATGAAAACGCACGCATATGTTAAGAGAATATTAAATACCACTAGACAAATGAAATTAAAAGTATAATTTTATTTTTTATTAATTATTTTAGCAACACCAAAATGTTTAGAGATATATTAAGCATATTTTTTGATGATTATAAAAGGAATATTATATTTTATTAAATAATGATAAATATCGACATTTTAGACTCAGGTTATTAGTTAATAAATTTTAATAAGATAACATTAATAAAATAATTTTATTTTATATAAATGAACAATAAATAAAGAATTTGTTTATAACTTTCATCTTAGACACATTTTATAATTATTGTATTATATTGCCATAGTTGGGTCTGTCCTCCGGGAAGAATCTAGTTACAGATACAGATTCTTTATAAAAAAAATGATTCTTAGATACAGATATTTGTATCTTTTTCGAATATCAAAAAGATACAAGATAAGATACTTGTATTTGTTAAAAATTATCATTACCAATCAGATAAATAAAATCCAGTTTTTATTATTTACTTGTGAAGATTAACATATGCATGTAATAAGAATTAATATTTACAATAGTTAATAAAATATTTAATAATAAATTAATTATAATAATCAGAAATTTTAATATTAATATTAGCGCATTCAGTGGTGTAGACAAGATGGGGTAAGGGGTTGAACCGCCCCCTCCCCCATAACCTCCCATTTTTTATAAATTTTTTTTTATATTGTGAATAATTTAATTTAAACGGTTTCAATTTGGAAATAAAATATTATATACGATATCAAAATGAAATATTTTTTTAAAAAAAAACAAATAAGAATTTTCAATTTTAAATGGTCACATGGTTTAAAAATAAATATTAAAAATTATATGAACTAAAGTATTTATTATCTCAATTCTTGTGAGATATCGGATGCTTTAAAAGCTATCTCAAAGATATCAATTGAATAAAAATAAAAAAAATTCTATTGTTACAACCAACAGAGCAAGAATAATTATAATAATTGATGCAATCACTTGGTTAGGGAGGCAGGGCTAAGCAAGAGCTCATAGAATATCTGTATATCATTGGCTGGCCCATTAACACTTACATACTCTTCTCATAATGAAGGGAATTTTAAGGAATTGTTGAAACTTTTATGCTATAATAATGATAAATATATAAAGCTTTTCGAAAGCTCTGCTAAAAATGCCACCTAGTCCCAGTATTCAAAATGAAACAATAGCCATTAGGTTCATGTTGAAAGAAATTTTTTCAAAAGTGAAAGCATCACCATTTTTTAGAATTTTGGCAGATGAGACTTCAGATGGTGGTAACATAGAGCAATTATCCATAGCAGTAAGGTTTATTATGTAGCCAGGTGCAAAATAAAGGAACACTTTTTAATTTATTGGCTTGCATGACCAGGGTTGCCATGTCTCCCCCCATCAGCTGGAGACTCCCACAATTTTTTAGTTTACACGCAGACATCTCTCTCCCGCAAAACTACCGCAATTGGAAATCTCCCGCAAAAATCTACCGTAATTTTTTAATTTCTCCCGCAATTTTTTTTAATAGTATTTTAACATTTTTAATATATAAATAATAATTTTGAGAGACATTAATTTATGATTTTTATATTTTTCTATTAATTTTAAATATTTATTCGAAAACATGTCTAATTTGTAAATTTCTTTCTATCCTGTTTATTTTTATCCAATAATAAATCAACGTCATTTTATTTATTAAGTCAGTACAGGGGAGTATATAAAAATACAAAAATATTCTCAAATAATAAATAATACAGATGCAACTACATTTGCGGAAATCGTATACATCCATCATGTAGTTCAACATTCACAGAACTATATCATCACAATGAGTGTCGAATATTTTTCTCATGATATTTAACGACTCCACTATAAGTGCAAACCTTACTTGTGGCAGAACAAAAATGAGTAAGGCTATCACAAATGTTTTAGTACCTGAATCCTAGAGGTCAATTCTAGACGATTTGAAAGATGGGCATCCATATTCAATTCTAACAGATACATCTAATAAGAAACATATTAAAACATTTCCCTTGATCCTTCGCTATTTCAACATGAATAAAAACATTTCCTTAAAACTGTTAAAATTTTTTCCTCGGATGGTGAAAAATACAACACTGTAGCTAGCCACATAATGGTAAATATAGCTGATTCAGGGTTATCAATGATTTGCCTGTCAGCTATCTGCGCTGATAATGCCTCTGTAAATTTTGGCAAAAACTAAAGTTACCGAATTGAGGCAGCACAATAATGAATTAATACAAATTGGCTGTATATGCCATATACTACATAATTTTTGCAAAGCAATAAATGTACTAATTGTGGATGTCGAAATAATTGTGATGGTTTTAACGAATTTAGTCATCAACTAAAAGAGTTAATGAATTAAAAGAGTTGGTGAAGTGGTCTGACTTGGAATGGTGTGAGTTGTTGCGATATATACCTATCAGGTGGTTGTCATTAATACCTGCCATTGATAGAATTTTAAAATTTTACAAACCTTTAAAAAAATACATTTCTTAAATAAAGATTTTAAAAGCTGTCCTAAAATTTTGAAAAATTTTTTTGAATATGAAATGACAGAAGCATATTAGGAATTCATTTCACATGTAGGAAATCTACTTCATGCAGTTAATATTCAGTTGCAATCAGAATATTCTTTATAAAAAAGATTCACAAAATCATGCTACAGCTCTGTTCATCTCTACAGTTAAAAATTGATAATAAATTTTATGGCGCTATTGCTAAAAATATTATATTAAAATGTTCAAATAATACTCTAATTAATACATTTTTAAATGAAGCAGATATTTTTATTTAGACAATTTTAGAATATTTACAATCAAAATTTGATTTTAATAACTATATTTACAAATGTATAAATATTATGACCTTGGAATAGAAACCATCAATTGATGGTTTTTATAATTAATAAATATATTAAAAATACCGAAAGACATTGATTTTTTGTTTAAGGAGATTGTAATTTTCTCTATTTTTTATGATTCGCCAAAATACTTAGAGTTAAAGCAGAGGAGAAATGGATAGAATTTTTTCGTAATAACGATAAATCCCCATACTTGGTAAAAATATACTAGTATGCCTTCTCCTTACCTCTAATGCCTCATCGAGCGCATTTTTAGCCTGATGAGGACTGTCTGGAAAAAGGAGAGAAATCGTATTGCTTTAACAACATTAGAAGCCGAGGTAATGGTTAAACAAATATATAATATGTCATGCCAGGAATTTTATGAATATCTTAATAACGACGGTAAACATTTAGTTCTGTTATTTAAATCTCAAATAAAATATAATTAAGTTTTAGCAATGGCGCCATAAAATTTATTGTCAATTTTTAACTGTAAAGATGAACACATCTGCAGCATAATTTTGTGAATCTTTGTTAAGATTCTTCTGATTGCAACTACACATTAACAGCATGTAGTAGATTTTCTACATGTGAAATCATTCCTAAATATACCTCTGCCATTCATTGTTGAAAAAAATTTTCAAAATATTAGGACAGCTTATATAATCTTTATTTAATAAATATTTTATTAAAGGTTTATAAAATTTTAAAATTCCGATGGCTGGTATTAGGAACATATCGCAACCAACATTGTGCTGACTCAATTCTGTAAATACACTCTGTTTTTACCAAATTCACTGAGGCATTATCAGATCATAATGACATGCAATTTATTGATAATCTCGAATCTGCTATATTTACCATTATGTCTTTGGATTTTTCACTATTTGAGGGAAAAAAATTTAGTTTTATTGAAACGACCTTAATTTTGTTGAAATAGCTAAGGATCAAGAGAAATATTTTAATATTTCCCTTATTATATGCATCTGTTAGAATTGCATATGTATGCCCATCTTTCAAATCGTCAAGAATTGACCTCCTGGATTTAGGTCCTAAAACATTGATGATAGCTTTGCTCATTTTTGTTCTACAATTATAGTTTTCATTTATATTAGAGTCTTTAAATATTATGGGGAAAAGATTCTACCAACATTGTGATGATAAGTATCTCTGTGAATGTTGTACTACAAGATAAGTGATTACAATTGCCGCAACTTTAGTTTCATCTCTGTTATTTCTCATTTTTGGAGTACCTTATTATGTATTTAAACGTGACACGTGATAATTAAGCGCCTATCCCTATAATACACACACACGGTAGATTTACAATTGCGGTCGTTTTGCGGGACATTCGCATAAAATATATTTTATTGTAAAATTAAATCGTTTTTTTTTATAAAATTTTATCTTGTTTAAATTCTTTTATATTTGAAAAAGATCGTTGGTTTTTTTTATAAATTAATATATTTTAAAAAATCAAGATGTTATTTTATTTTGAAAAATAGTTACCGACTTTGTATTTATATACACTAAATATAAAATAATAGGCGGATAATTAAATCAATTCAAATTCCTGACCTAAAGCCGGGTTTGCGGGCCTTCTGCCCGCAAAATTTTTTTTTAACAATTTTTATATTTCTACCGCAATTTTTATATTTCTCCCGCATAATATCAAATTTCTCTCGCAATTTGAAAATTTTGACTGGCAACCCTGTACATGACACTAAATCAAAGACGACAAACAAAAGATTTTAGCAACCATTCAAGACATAGACTTAAATTAATCTAACGAGAGTCCAAGAATATGATAGGTGCATTCAAGAATTAGAGAGCTTTATAGAACAGCTCTCACTGTAGTTCACATTGCCTAAATTTGATGATATATGAGGCATGGGAAATCGAGACATCCGGAACAGTTTACGTAAAAATATTTTAATTTAATTGAAATTTATTAGATTTTATCAGAGTTGTACAAAAGATCTTCTTTGAAGATTTTTGAGCGAGATCTAGCTCAAAAATTTGAGCAAGATCTTTGAAGATCGTAAATTGTCGGTGCATCTTTATTGAATTTATATTTTAATTTAACATGCTTAAAAAATAAATAATATTTTTTTCTTTCATCAAGGCAGCAGGAGGAGAGGTATAAAACATAAAAGAAATAATATATTAATAAAATTGAAAAACATCTGGGCTTTTAATAAAGGGGTAAAAAAATAAATATCATGAAGATCTTGAAGATCGTTGCTCAAATTTTTTTATAAATAAAAGATCTTTTTATAAAAAAAGTTTTACCACAGAAGGGTAATAATTGCGTTATTAGTATTAGTACATAATAAAATCATTATTCGTTTCGATTCGTCGAATATTCGATTCGATTCGAAAATTTTTCTAAAGCTTATAAAAAAAATATATAATTTTTTGCAAAAAAAATAATAAACAGATATAATGTTTCAAGATGACACTTTTAAGGAAACTAATTTTCATTAGCATATAACAATTTACAGAAAATAAACGAAATAAAACCTAGTGATTTCATATAACGTTATCCAAACAAATTGGCCAAAAACGTCCGATTTTTAGAATTAGAAATGCTTATAAAAAATATTTAAATTATTTCTTCAATCTAATATTCAAATTTTATTAAAAATTTTTAAAAATGTACAATAATCTCATTTTATAAACATCAAAATATAATACACAAAAAATATAATTATGGTATATACGAATTTGATAAACACTTTGGTTCGGCATGCTATTATTAATATGACCTAAACCTCGCCAATTCGCTGATAGATGTCCAAACTTTTGTGCCATCTATATAATTGACTGGATTTGCCGTTTTTAAAATATTTTTAAAAGAAATAGAAAGATTTAAAAATGCTTTATATTAAATAGAGTTAGTATATAAAGTAAAAAAAATTAATTATCAAATAAGAGGTAAATTATTCATAAATTTTGAAGTATAACTCTTAGAAGAAAAATTTCTTTGGTAAACTATTTTAAAAAATAACTAAATAAAATAAAAACAAATTTGTGTAAAGATAATACCATAACATAAATTACGGATTTTGTGCATATAAATAAATAAAAATGTTAATATTTTTTGAAAGAGTAAAATAAAAAACGAAACGAAATAATTTTTTTTTTCTTTCACCAAGGCAGGGCGGGGGAGGTATAAAAGAAATAATATATAAAATTGAAAACCATCTGGGCTTTTAATAAAGGGGGATATATTTGGGAGAATCAAGGAATTTGATGTCTATAGATTCAAATATTCTTAACTGATTCCTTATCATGAATATAACTATTCAAGATGAATAAACAAATAAGATATATATGCCTTATATTATTATTTATTTAAATTACAATTACAATATCGGAAAGGGTAAGTTCCACTCATTTAGTTAAACTACAACTGGGTACAAGGTTTGTTGGTATCCTTGAGGGCATAATTTTATGAAGGGTGGGCCTTCATAAAATTCACGTTCGCTCATTTTGGGCAGGTCTATGACCAACGTGCTAGATAAGATAAGATAAGATTTGAATTGAAATATATATACGTGGGTTGAATTATAAAAGATGATGTACAAAAAATGTATATGCGCAAGAATTTATTATAAATATATTGAGATGAATTGTAAAATCAGAGATACAAAGAGATATTTGAAATTTGCGTAAAAGTTTAATATATTAGGATGAATATTTAAAGAAGTATGAGTTGATATTTAAAAGGAGAGATACTAAAGAGAATATAGGATAATTAATTTGATGTTAATGTTGAACTATTTCCCTAAGTTTAAAATAAAGATTCATAATTACAACTGCATTTCGCGACTCGAGTTGGTAGAGTAAAATTAAAATATATAAAATATTTTCAGAATAAAAAAAACTGAATTGACCCATTTTAATTAGTTAAGTCTATAATTTAACAACCCATAATTATATCAAAACATGGATAGGGTATAGACCTAAATATATATTTTCTAGCGGGCCTAGGCCGGGTTTGGGTTCTTTGGAAATTTTATGCAATATGACTTGGGCCGGGCTTGGGCTTAATTTTTTTATTCAAATTTAGCTTATTTTAAATGACAAATATATCATATCATTCTGATTTTATTGGTGGTTTTTATGACATTTCCTAGACATCTTGGGAAAGTGTTAATTTTGTTTTACTTTTATTTTTAAAATCGCAACTTGCTATTTTATATCGTTGTAACTAGTAAAAGCATGACTTTTACTTAATATTAAAAATCGCTAAAATTATAGGGATTAGAAGGCACTCTTTTTTTAATATTTTGCAATCTAATAATAAAGCCATCAAAAATTTTAGAAACATGCTGTGTCAATATTTTTTTTAAAAAAAAATTAGATTGGGGACGCTAATGTTTTTAAAATTATATGAGGTAGCACCGTTCTGACAACAAACCTGGTTAACAATACAAATATTTTCAATGATTTTGAAATAATCACTAATTGTCGAATTTCTATGTTTTTGTTTTATCCTTGTTTAAATTTTATAAAAGTTTAAAAATATTACATATGATAATTGTCAGTTTTCTATATTATATCTAACAAGGTTCAAAAAAGTTTTATAATAACATTATGACAATTGTCACATTTCTATGGTCAATCTTTATTTGAATTTTAATTTTACATCTTAGTAATATAAAATTTAACCTATTTGCGTCAAAAAAAATCAAAAAAGTTAAATTATAACGATTATGACAATTGTCACTTTTCTATGGTATATCTTTATTTAAATTTTAATTTTACATCTTAATAATTAAAATTTTAACCTGTTTACTTAAAAAAAATCTAAAAAGTTAGGTAATAACGATTAAGACAATTATCACTTTTCTATGGTAGGGGAGGAGACCGGAGTTATATTGTCCATAAAAAATTGAAGTGCTATAAAAAATAGACAAAGCAATTTTTCCAAAAGGTTTAAATGTAGTTTTATTTTTTACATATATCTCTACGGTAGAAAATAATATTTAAGAAAAAAGTCTTTTAGTTTTTAATTAATATGAAATTAAAAAAAATGAAAATTTAAGAATTATGAAAAACACCCGAGGTACCTATTATCCTTTCGCGTTGCGTGTCATAGCCTTTGTTTATTTGTAGATTTTTAAAACAAAATTTATATAAAAATATTAATTCTAATTAAATAAATAGAAATAAATTGTCAAATATGTTAAATTTATTAGGTTCATCTATATTATATATATTACCCGGAAGAACTTATTATCACTTAAAACTGTCATATAATTTACAAAAAATAAGTCAATCATCTTCATAATGTCATTCATGGCCCAAGAAAAACTAGTGGCTTTTAATGTTTTTATAAATTTAATTGAATATTTTTTATTCAAAATAATCCCTGCTTAAAAATGGCTAATAGGTACCCCGCCAAAACCTGCCCCCTGTCTTCACAATTAATTAAAATTTAATTTGATATTAAATTACCACAAATATTGTCAATATTTTTATAAATGATAGAATGGAGATTTTTTTATCATTTAGAATTAATATTAAGTCTGAAATATTTTTATAAAAAAAGTTATTAGTAAAAATGTATAATTTTAAAAAGTTACTTTGGGTGTGTTAAAATTTAAATTTGCATTTAAAATTTTTCATGAGCAATTTTGTCCGAAACATTTTTAGACCTACTTAAGCACCTTATTAAAATACATATTTGGTTTAAATTTCAAATCCCCAAGTTTATTCATTTTTAAATTATTTGAGAAGGAAATACCTACCCCGGGAACACACTATCCCCTATTGAATTTTAACCTATTATGGCCAAAATAAAATCAAAAAAGTTAAATTATAACGATTATGATAATTGTCATTTTTCTATGGTACATCTTTATTAAATTTTAATTTTACATCTAATTTTAACCTATTTGCGTCAAAAAAAAGGTAAAAAGGTTAAATAAAACGAATATAACAATTGTCACTTTTCTATGGTACATCTCTATTTAAATTTAACATCTTAATAATAAAAATTTTAACCTGTATGCTTAAAAAAAAATCAAAAAAGTTAAGTAATAACGATTATGACAATTGTCACTTTTCTATGGTACATCTTTATTTAAATTTAAATTTTACATCTTAATAATAAAAATTCTAACCTGTTTGCGTAAAAAAAAATCAAAAAAGTTAAGTAAAACGATTATGACAATTGTCACTTTTCTATGGTACATCTTTATTTAAATTTAAATTTTACATCTTAATAATAAAAATTTTAACCTGTTTGCGTAAAAAAAAATCAAAAAAGTTAAGTAAAACGATTATGACAATTGTCACTTTTCTATGGTACATCTTTATTTAAATTTAAATTTTACATCTTAATAATAAAAATTTTAACCTATATGCTTTAAAAGAAATCAAAAAAGTTAAGTAATATAATAACGATTATGACAATTGTCACTTTTCTATGGTACATCTTTATTTAAATTTAAACTATACATCTTAATATTAAAAATTTTAACCTGTTTGCGTAAAAAAAATCAAAAAAGTTAAGTAAAATGATTATGACAATTGTCAATTTTTTGTGTTACAACATTGAAATTTTAACTTAAATATTTTTTACAATATTAATTTTTACCCATTTATGTAAAAATAACGATTAGAAAAATTATCGCTTTTCTGAATTTAACATTTTATTAATAATATAAATTAAATTTTTACCCTTCTATGGTAAAACTTTTTTTATAAAATACGATTATGAAAATTGTCGGTGCATCTTTATAGAATTTATATTTTAATTTAACATGCTTAAAAAATAAATAATATTTTTTTCTTTCATCAAGGCAGGAGGAGAGGTATAAAACATAAAAGAAATATTATATTAATAAAATTGAAAAACATCTGGGCTTTTAATAAAGGGGTAAAAAAAAAATATCATGAAGATCTTTGAAGATCGTTACACAAAATTTTTAAAAAATAAAAGATCTTCAAATTTTACGATCTTCAAAGATCTTTGAAGATCTTTTTATTTTGAGCAAATGTACAACTCTGGATTTTATTATGTATTATACATATCTTTTTATAATTCTAATATATTTTTCAAAATTTAGAAACAATATCGTCGGTTTGTGACTTTTTCACACCACCCAAGAAGATAAGCTTTTTATCCGAACGTTTGATGATATTGATTTAAATAATTTTAAAAAAACTAAAAAGATTTTGTCCAACTAGATTTATTGAAAGACAACAATCAATGATACTTTTCATCGAATTATATTAAGTCATTTTTGCTTATCAAGCAAATAAAAAGATTCCGCAGATGCTGAAAATCTTTTGCAGGCTATTACGAAGCCACATTTTTTAATATTAATTTAATGTGTATTTATACATTATTTTAGCAAAATGCTACAAAAAATTGATTTGAATTTAAAGGGCAAAAAATAATGCTGAAATATTAACAAATATCAGAGATAATGTAATGAAAATTTAATGAAATATTCGAGAAAGTAAAGGAGATAGCTAATATGTTTGGGATTGAAATTTTTAAACCTAGAGTAATTTCTAGACAGTAATGGCTTAAATATTGGTGCATCTACGATTGAGGATTTTTATAAAATAAATATTTTTATTCCCCTTATTGATACATTTTTATTCCAATTAAAGGAAAGATTTATTAGTCACAGTTTTATTTTAAAAAGCTTTTATTTTCTTCGTCGGTTGAGTCTGAATTGTTGATTACACTTGAGCGAGAGGATATTAAGAAAATCTCATTTTATTCTGATGATTTATCAGAATCACACAATAAGTTACTTTGTGATGTCGAATTTTGGTATAAAAATCTTGATATAATAGAATACTCCTTGAGACCAAAAAATGTTTTGCAGGCCTTTTCCATGTGTAATTGCACTTTAGATTCCCTGCCTATTTTTAATAAAAGTATTGCATTTGCAATAAGTATTATTTATATTTTGATTCTGTATTCATTATAATTGTTAAATTATATTTTTTAATACCGTACATTTTATTTATTTTATATATTTTTTTAAATATAGTTATTTACAATAAATTTTTAATTAATATAATAATCTGTATTATATTTATACATTTTGAAATTTATTTTATTGTATATTATCATTAAAATAAATGTATAGTTAAATAAAGAGACGTTATTTATATTAAAGTATTTTAATAATAAATAAAATCTATAATGAAATTCTCTAAAATTTAATTAAAATCATTATTTTTAGCAATCAATAAGATATATTGAGTGATCATAAGAAATGGAGGGAGGGGGGGGGGGGGGATTTTTTTTCTTTCTACACTGGATGGATTAATTCATAATTAACTAAACATTGATAAAATTTTTAGAATAATGCTTCCAGCCGCTTATTAATCATAAATTTGGCCAAAATTCTGTTACTAATATTTTTTTCATTTATGATGGCTATTATAGTGATGACACTAATAAAGCACATAATATTGGCAAAGTTTAAAAATAAATTTTGGGGGTGAAGAACCCAAAAAAATTTTAAACCCCCCCCCCCTATGTATAAATCCTGGTTACGCCACTGAGCCCATTCTTGGCATGAAGAGAGACTAATATTTTTAATGGGAGTTGAAATATTAATTTGAAAACGAGTATTTAAATAGATTCATTATTTTATAAGACACCCAATCAGATAGTTTATTATTAGATATTTGCCGTTTCGACGTACTTAACATTGTGACAATAAATAACCTTTTAAGGTATTGCAGTATTATATTTTAAAAACATTACCTTAATGAAAGGATAATAAATAAGATTTATAATATATTTCGGCTTCCTTTCATATAATTTAAAACCTTCAGTTCAATGTTATTTGTATTATTAAACTCAGCAACATTTGTTTCACTAAAAGAAAAGTAATCATCATTTTCTTTATTAGATGTTAAATTTGGTGTTATCGTTTGAGCTTGATTATATACTCATTTTGATGTGTCGTGGTCGTGTTTTTTAATAACAAAAACAGCAAAAAAAATATAATATTTTTAAAAAAAGAGAATCTATATTGTTTCTTTCATTATTGTAATATACATTAACGTAATAGTTTGATACATTGTTTTATTAACACTTCGAGCGACGAACATTGACAGATTGATATAATCGTGATGATATATAAAGCGTGATAAAAAATAAGACATCATGATAAAATGTAATTCATATATTTACTAAATTAAATACTTAATTCAAATAAATATATTTATATCGAAACGCACTATACAATTATTATATCAATAACCAAAGTATGAATTTAATAAAAATACTTCTCACGAATTTTCAACTCTGGTACTACATTTATGGCTTCTTTTAATAATATATTATGAAAGTATTTTTTTTTTTATTATCCAACTCAATCCATAAGTTCTTAAATGCCAAAAAAGCCTCATTATATTCATATCACAGGAAAAATTTTTCTCAGCCCATAACATCTTGGGCAGCTCTTAATAAAGGTAGACAATATTGTAAACTTGAATTTTTAAGATAATCTATGTCCCTTTCAAATTTAAATATACTTTAATATGTTTAACAAAATTTGTGTTGAACCCTTTATCATTTTTTTGTTTATACATGTTTTACATTCAGCATGTACATTATCCTTTTTAACTTTTATTTGAAAAAAATTTCCATCTAAAATTTTAAAATTAGGATTTGATTTAGGGGAACTTATTGTAATAATTTATATTTAACTATCATAAATGTTAATCATCTATGAATTAAATATATTACATAAAATTGGATGATATTCTATCGAGTTACATTTATATATAAAATATAATCTTACTTATTTCGTTTTGGTGTTGTTATTTTTTATCTATATCTTATTATGAGTTAGAAATTTTTCAGTTAATTTTGGTTGTCAATATATTTAAAATATTGCGAAAAAATAAGAAAATTAATACTAGATTCATGAAGAAATGTAAAATTTTAAACATGAATTTTAAAAAGAATCTATCTGCTTATCTTTTGTCAAGAAAGTGAAAAAGATACAAGTTTCTTTTCAGAATAAAGAATCCTAGATACAGATACTTATCTTATTTAAAAAGTCAAAAAGATACTGATACAAGATATAAAAAGGATCATGTATCTTTACAAGTATTCACGATACTACAAAACTCTGTTTATAACTTATTTTAGTGAAAACTCATAGCCACTTGGAAATGGACACCTATTTTACAAGTGGATACTAAAAGTGTCTAACTTATTTAAAAAATGTTCTATAATATTTAAACTTATAAAGATAATTAATGGAGGGCTTCGTCTCCGATACTTCCCTTTGGCTGGCCTTCATCTAGTTTTTGTTTTCTATAGATTGACTATAATTAAATATAATAATCATGAACACAAATATGAATCTAACTCCTTCATAACCAATAATGAATGACTTAAATCTAAATTTTAAGATTTTCTTATAATAAATTTTAGAAATTTTTTTTAAAAATAATTTTTACTTTGTAATTAAATAGATTATAAACCAATTATTTTATAATATATTTTGATTTTTCACTATTTTGTATTTGCTTAAAGCAAAAGGTAGAAAATTATAAAAATAAAGTGGTTTCATGCCACAAGAAAATAATATTTATTTAAATGCGCTCTAAATTTTGTAAGAAAGCTAATTGACGGCAGAGAATGATGAGCAGGGATTCAAAATATATATTTTAATAAATCAAAATTTATAAATATCTTAATTTGGAAAATAGATTAGGCTTATGAATTTACTAAATGAATAAATTATGATTATGTAATGGTTCTGATATTGAATGAATTATTATAATTTCTATCAAAGAAAAATTCGGTGATGAATTTGAGTACAAATCAAAATCTCATGTTGATTATATCTAAATAATTGGATTGAAATTGCAGAAGAATAAAGTGAATTCACATTACAATTATTAAATGAGAATATAATAAAATTTAAATAATGTAGTTGAATAATTTTTGGTGTATCAAGACTGTGGTAAATTTGGATGATAATTCATATGATTAAGTTTTGGGAATCGGATATATTTAGATAATAATTTAATGATTGTGAAAATAAGTTAAATGTGACTTAGAAGAAATTGATGAGGAAACTTATATTAAAGGAATTAAGATTTTGACAAGGTTTTTTTGAATAATGAATTAAAATTTGATGAAACAAAATGTAATTATTACAATTTTACTATAATTGGGTAAATAATATTTTCAAAACATGTATACTAATGATATAATAAAATTTACATGGTAACTGGGTTTATGGATTATGATTATGGATCTATGGCAATTTACACATTGAGGGAAAGGTTACTGAAAGAACCTGGCTAATTTGAACATTAGGATTGTTACTGATTAAATAACCTATCTGATTTGGACATTGGGAAAATGGTTACTGATAAAAGAACCTGGCTAACTAGACGTAATAATAAAATTACAATGCTGTGGGCTGATTCAAGTTAAAAGGGGATAGTCCAGCGGTAAGACTCATTGACATGGACTAGTTTTTACTTCTCAGTTAATGATAATAAGGAGTGGTAGTTAAGATAAAAAGGAAAAGGGTGTTGGCGTTTACAGGGACTTCATGGTGGTTCAAGCAATAACAATTATTCAACGAAAGTTCAACGTTTAATGACTTGTAGACTATCCACGTGGGTACTATTGGTGACAATTTGTGCAGAATTGGTTATAGTGGGATCCTCGAGAACCATTTATAGTTTAGGCTATTGGGATCATCCAAGGTTTGCGATTATACTAGGATGTTTTGGATTGGATAAAGAAGGTGGGGGAGAGATGTAGTGATTGGCTACCTAACACGATGATGGATATGCGAAAATCATTAAACGGGATCATGTGTTTTTGGAGATGGAAAAGTTCTAGAATGATTGGAGGTGTTATCGATTTTATATGTTGACTATTCTGATTGTATATGATAATGTAACTTTGTTATATCGGATTATATATGAATGATTAATATTATTTGTATAAATGGGTTATTTGATTTTTTTTTAAAATAAGCCCCGCCTGGTACGGGCTGGGCCTACTTTCGCAGATATCTATTTAAAATACCTTTTTCTATGCTTTCGATAATAAAAGAAGATTAGTTGTAGTTCTGAGAGATATAAATATTGAAAGCAAAAAAGTAAAGAGAATGAAAATAGGTAAATTAATTTATATATAAGATATTATATTTGTAAAAAATAGGAACTATATGTGGTGAGGCTCATTGTGAAGATATCTCTGATGGTAATAATTTTTCTAATGTAATTAATAATAAAATTATATAGGCATGGAATATGATGAAGTTGCTATGGCAAGCCTGATTGGTGGTAGCAACAATACTTATAAAGGTATATTGGATCATGAAGAAAAAAAAAATCATGTTTTAGTATTCTATAGAGATTTTAAAATTGATCGTGTAATTCTTTTTAAAAAAAATATTTTTGGACTTTACTCAAAGCTGGAAAATATATATTAAACTCTTTAGAGCCATTTATTTCGATTTTTTTAGTTATAAAATTTATTAAAATTCTATTAACAATTCCCATAAGTGCTTGTTCTTCAGGACGATCGTTTCAGGTTGAGCTAGGACGACAATCCTATTTTTTAAACTTAAAATCAGTGAATAATTTAATATTATAGAAGCAGGTGCATATGCAGGGGGTGGAGTAGGGGATAAATCTACCCTCCCCCCCGGTCAAGAAGTTCAAATGTCGGCTAAAATACTACTGTTTTATGATTATTATTTATATTTTATATTAATCATTTATATCTGTTAACGAAAATATATATTCCTATTTAAATTTATTTATCACATTCACAGCAGAGATAAATACGCTGATAATTTATTCTATAAATTAATATCGATTCCATCATTTTAAAACCAGAGTTGTTAAAAAATACTTTTCAAATGGACACAGATTCAGGTAATTGTCTAAACGTATCTAGATACCGATATAATTTTTATTATAATGTAAGGTGTTCATAATGCTGAGTTTAGGATTCTGTTGTTAAAATAAAAATATTGAAGTGAGCTAAAAAATTTATTGGGCTGATATATCATTTATATATAAATAAAATAATGATTGTTAGATTTCAATAAATCATATATAAAATATATAATTGAGGCGTATCCATGATTTTCCTAAAAAAGGGGGGGGGGTGGATTAGGCGTGTTTTACTGCCATATTATTGGAAGTCTTTATGTCCACTTATGGTTGGTTATATTATATTTTTATAAAAATAATTTTGGGTTTTCACTTATTTTTATAAAAATGCTTTTTTTTCTAAAATTTTTTAATAATCTTTCTTTCAAATTCTTCATTATATTGAAATATTATATACATTTTTAGGGAATGGTGGGGGGGGGGGTATAGATGGGAAATTTTAATTGTTGGCTTAATATGATAATGAGAACAGGAAAAATTCCGATGGGAGTAAATTATTATAAATAATTATTACATTTTAATAATAACACATTCTCCAAATTTCTATCATTAAGTCACCCCCGTTTATCTGCAAATTTTTTTTAGCAACACTAAACTCTTTATTTTGTTATATTCAATGAATAACAATTTTATTGGTATAATCATTAAATTATTTGTATCCCGATTCAATCGTACCATTTAAGAGAGATGAATTAAATTACTTAAAATTTATCTTTTTTTTAAACCAATTGTCATATTTTTTTATTTTAATAATATAAAACCGTTCGCTTCACTACATTCATTCTTTAACTCTATTCCACCAAAAGTAAAACTCTTTGGCATTGTTCTTTAGAGTAATACCTGGTAAATGTTAGTTGGTATTCTCACGAGAAAATTAAAATATAAATATATCTGGATCTAAATTTGAGTCAAATTACATATTATTAAATATTAAAAAAATTTTAATATCCCTTTGGTCTCTCCTCTAAATACACTATTGACGGAATGATATAAGCTTGTTCAAATTTCAAATTTATATAAACAATAGAAATTTTAGCAATTGGCAAAATAACCTTACAAAATAAGCAATCTAGGGATAATGAAAGTAAAAATTTGATAACTTTTAAAGGGAAGACACTAGCTAAGTGTTCAAGGTTGACTGACTACTCCCTCTAACTTCTTATCCATCTAATTATTTTTTCTGAACATTTCACCGAATATATAGTTATGTTATGTATCCTACCATTATAAAATAAATAATTAAATAAAAATGTTTTTATCCTATTGAACCAAAATAGTTTTATGCATTTTTTGCCTAGCGAATAAAAAACATGTTAAAATTTAACTCTTCAATACTCCAGTGGAAACACAAATGTTCTAGTGTGGTCTAATAAACCTGAATTTAAAATAAATATATCTCCAATTTCCAATTATAGTCATATTTTGTATTTGCATTTTGATATAATATAGAACTAACCTTAAAACTTTATAAAATATTTATTTATTTTAATTTACTATGCTTAGATAAAAAATTTAGGAAGAATAACTTCGGCACAACTTTCTAAAATGGCGTTAAAAAAAATTAATGCTGAATATTAAGTAAAAAGAATGATTATTGGATATTAAAACTTAAACATTTCAAAAATTATTATTTATTCATCAAAATAAAATGGAAATTTTTTAAAATAAAATACAAATTAAGGTTTAAATAAAACTAACGAATTCATTCTCTGGGGTTTCACAGACCCCAATTAGTCACTAATTGATTATATCTTAAAAACCACTAAAGTATCAACCAAAATAAATAAAATTTAGAGTATCCAAAATATACTAAATGAAACTACTAAAAATTATAGTACATAATAATTAACCGTTTTTTATGTAATACAAATTCTAGCATACCTGGGGTCCTATAAGTGGAATATTGAAGGGTTAAATATTATTTTTATATTTTTTTGTTTTTTTCCTTCTTTATTTTCACTCACGATATATTTCTATATCTATAGTAAACTTTGAAAATAAATGAGTTAATAATCTTTTCTTTAATATTTTAGAGGGAATTTACAGTAATTTTTTTTTACTAAATTTAACCTTGAATTAATCACAGTTATTAATTTAATTTTTAATATTACTAGATTTGTTTTTAATCTATTTCCATACTTGAGTACATATATAGCTCACATAATTTACCTATTTCTTGATCAGGAAAATAAAGTATTATTTAATTTTTTCCCTCTTTTTTAGCTGATATATATATAAAATAAACAATCAGCGCACTTCGCTCACTCTCTCACTAGGTTTCACGTAGAGTACGTTGTTGGCATAGCGCTTTAGACAAATTTTAATATATACATTTTTGCATGTAGCATCCTCTCTTTGAATATTTCCACCAACGCACCAGAAAATAAATGCAGCATAACATTTTATACTATAATTTACTCAAATATTTCTCTAAGAATTAATATTAAATTATTGATATACATATAAATAAATATGGTTAATAAAAATATTTAATCTCATATATGAATAAATTCCAAATAAACTCTTATCCACTATAATCAATTTATCAGATCCAATCATTCTAAAGTAAATGTAAACCTGAGAGTCATATTTACACAATAAGTTATTTATGCGCCTATTACCCACTACTATTGAGATTTACAAAACCCTCATTTTAGGCAATTTTTTTAAAATAACACGATTTTAGCCCAAAAATTGCCTAATCTTTAGTCTAACTACAATCAACTATTTATCAGATCTATATGCAAAATCGAGAAGCTTATTAATATTTATTGATGAGCATTATTTTGACAGTAATCTAAACGTTACTGTTTACTCTATAGCGCTGCCTGCATGTCGTACTCTCTGTGAAATAGAGTGTGAAAGTGAGCCGAGCGAACGGTGATTATCTATTTAAACTTTTTCTATTTGAATTTATGTATTAAAAATTGTCAATATTTTATAGTCACCAGTCCCATAAATTTCTAACTTAAGATATTCTTAAATAACTTCTAGAAAAATATATTTTCAATTATTACCACCTCTTATAGCCAATTCCAGCATACGCGCCTGTATGGAAGTAATCAGTTAACCTTAAAACATCATAATATAACTCATATTATGTAATATACTACTATTACAGAGTGTGTCATTCTATTTATGAGATGCCATTGTAAATAATTAGAGCATAATTATACTTTTACAAATTATTTGGAATTATCAATATGAAATTATCATAAATTTAAGTGTTCCCTTTTGAGTGCTCTATAGTCATTCTTTCCCCAAAAATATGTTTAAATATTGAATATTTATCCAAATGGCGGTAAAAATTATTGGAAATAGAATTATGTTGGATATTATCTGTGGATGTTAATATTTCGACAGATGTTTTGTTTTTAAAATTTGAATTGGCATTCGATTTCTTAAATTTTTTCCAATTATAATTTAACATAGATGGATTGAATATATAAGTATATGTCGGTGGTTTTATAGTCGTTTTATACATTCCTTGTTTAATGACCTTTATTATGTCAAATTTTTTGGTATTATTTAATCTATATTTCTTAGTGATATGGAGCTTAGGTGGTGACAAAGATTTCTTAAATTCGGTTGTATATTTTTTGATATTACGAATAGATGAAATGTAATAGTTCCTTTTTTTAATTTTTTTTCTCAGGATTTGTGAGGACCGATAGTTAACGGTGGTGTATTGAAATTGAATAATGTTTTTTTTTAATTCACGACTCAAAAATTTAGAATTTTTAAGAATTTTTTCGTTAGCAACCAAATGGTTTATTTTTGGTTTGTAAGTATACTTTGGAATTCTTTTGATAACCGAAGGAGCATCCCAATAACTTGAATCATATATTTTATTAGTTTCGATATCTTTCGATGTTGGAGTGGCCACAGATACAATTATACTCTCAAAAGAACTTTGGGATAAATCTTTAGAATTTTGAACGGGATCAATTTGAAAAAGAGTTTCAGACTTCGGTAAGTTGTTTTCAGTTACTTGCGATATATAATTTAATTGATGTTTTTTTTCCTCTATTGAAAAAATTGGGAAATTTTTATGACAACATATGCCATGAGTTTTGTGTCTGTCATCACAGATGTATTCCCTATCTTGAATCATGCACTGCTTTGTTGAATTGCATGCCATTTGTAAGCATTTTATTTTACCTTTGAAATATATATGGAAGTCATTTAAATCTTTCTCCTCTGCAAAACTTAATTTACGTGTTGCTAATCGGACAATTTGACCGGAATTTCCGTTAATAGTTCCATCACTACAACATTCTCCAGTTTTACTAATGACTTTGTGGTTATGACAAAAGTAATTATCAGGGCATATGGTATAAATTGTGCATATCAATTCTTTTCTACATCTAATATCTGTTTTTTTCTGTAGCTTGTAAGAAAATCGGCGATCACTCAAATTTTCTTCGATATTGTCAAACAAATTTAATCTTTCTATATTAGCTTTAGGTAAAATTTCACTCAATATTATGTAGCCTATCTTTGCATCAGGTCTGACTTCTTCAATATCCGTTAAAATCTTTAACGTATTTTCATCGTCATTATTTGGTACTATCAAATCAATATAATCTGTCCCTTCTCCGTTTTCATTTATTCTTCCTATTGATTGTTTTTGGTCTAATTTTGGGCCGAATCTTATAATTTGACTATTTTCAGCCTGCGGAATTTGATTTATCAGTTGATTGGATAACATAATATCTTGATAATTACGACTATTGTAGTCTCTACTTTGAAATGAGCTATACTGACGATTTACGTGAATATCTTCCGTGTTTGATGAAGGCATAGGATATTCAATTAATACAGCCGTTGTGAGTGGATTATCAGTATTAACCTCTGGAAAGATATTCTTATGGTCATCGATGTGAAATTCTTGATGTATGTTATTTTCATTATATGACAAATTCTCAATATAATTTGGCTTATTCAATAACTTTGTATTAATGGGAGTCCAATAAGAGGTAGGATTTTGATTTTGTAGCAATAGTTGTCTCCCTACCGTATTACTAATCATTTTCGCTTCCTTATTGTTAAGTCTTTTTGATGCGCTGCTAAAATATAGAGGTCTGTTTGTCGAAATATCATGTGTAGTCTCAGTATCGTTTTGTAAAATCATTAATTTAGTTATACAACACAGACCAAAATCACCGTATCTAAAATCGCAAATGTGTTCAAATGGGCAAAGTGTTTTATTTGTACAAGCTATTTTCTTACATTTTTCACTATCTAGCCTAGCTTTTTCTATATATCAAAATTAAGTAATAAATTAAATTAAATTAAATGAATAGCTTGGAAACCTGCATCTTTGTTGGGAATGCATTCTATAATTAACACTGATAGCTTATTGTAGACAAAATAAAAATAATTTTTCAATAAAATGATTAATTTAAATTTAGAATTACCATAAATAAAAAGAATATTCTGTCAGAATTAATGATAAAAGATACTAATTTCATTTTTCAAAAAATATCACTAAAATGTATATATTAGCGTGTTAGTTTAAAATAAAATTGCCACATTTTTATCTCATTTTATGATTTCATTTTATGTAAATATAAATATAATTCAAAGGTATAAAATAAATAATAGATAACATAGAAATCGTTAATCCTTTACCATATTATTTTTACAAAATGTTTAAAGAAATTGTCACTTATAATGTATTAAAAATATAAATCAAATTTAATTTTTTTTAACTAGGTTATTAAATATTAATATGAATTTTTATAAATAGTTTTTTATATAAATTATTTTTTTCAGTATTATATTTGTGCAAATTTAAATTTATTTGATTTTACTGAAAGTAATAATTTATTAAGACAAAAAAAATGATATTAAACATAGAAATCATATCCTTTGTTTTTTTAACTATATTTTTAATCTTGATATAAATTTCTGTCCGTCAAATTTATAAAAAATATATACAACTTTAAGGCATAGAAATCATTTTTTTATTTTAACACAGTACAGGCATCGTTATATCTTATCACATAATAGTGCAAAATTGTCAATTTTTATAAGCTGCCCAATTAGATAATATTTTTGGTGTGGTCAAATTAATTATTTGGCAGGCTGAGCTGCTTTACTCCTATTTAAGGGTTGTTACAGCATTTAATTCAGTTTTGACATAACCCTGCTTAAAAATTTTAATTTAGTTGAAACTTTATATCTTAAATTTACAAAGCGAGATGTTTCAATACAATTATGGTGCCCCTAACTCATAAATATTTGACCCATATTTTTTTAATAAAATTTATAGTGTTGAGAATTATGCTTCACATGAAGCTGTGGACACCAATTATTAGGGTTGCTATATAGCATTTATATAACTGTTGGTGTGCGGTATGCCAATTTTTATAATTTTAATTAAGAATACTAATTCATCTGTCAATATTAATCTGGATTTTCACCAAAGCAGGGAAAAATTTTATATGCATCACCGAAATAATATTCCTTTAAAGTATTCAATAAAAAAAATCAATAATTTCAAAATATGCTTTTAAATAATCCAATTGGAATCATTTTGGCAATAAAACTTTATTTTTGCATCAACCAAAGTCATTTAAATTTTTGGCCTTTTTTGGTGGATTCTTCCAGGTCTGGGAGCATATTAAATTTCCAGACTGAGTTGACTTACTATATCTTTATAAGATAAAAAGATACATTTTCTTTTATCTTTTAATACATTTATATTTGTAAGTTAGTCAACAAACTCTTTTAATTAACTGAAGATAATTAACGGCCCGTTCTATGAATCATATATGGAAGCTTCCGCATTACTATTTTTATCAGAAAAATAAAATAAAACAGCGAATTGCTAAAATTCTCATAAATAATGCGAGCTGCTTCTAGCGGGGATGTGAACCCTCTGACAATATAAAGGGTCAGGAAAAGATATATTGTTTTCATATATAATTATATTCCGTATAGAAAATACACATACAACAAGATTTTAAATGTTGTATTTAATCACACAATCATAACATCTTCTAAAATATCATCTTTGAGATTTCCAAGCATATGTGGCATTATATATTTCAAAGAAGAAATATATGTTCCATGCTGCCCTAAAATAAATAGCTATCTTTGTAATACATTATAAATTATTGCACTTCTGTCTTGGTACACTCATGATGATTCTAGATAAGATATATATTTCTGGATAGTGTTGTTAAAAGGCTCGATTTGAGCTGATTTTTAAAAACGGCTAACTCAATATTTTAAAAAATGCCTGAGCATCAGGATTACGCTAATAGATGTTAAAACTTTTATACCATCTGTGAGAAAAATCTTCAGGCTTGCATAATATATTTCTGGATAAAATATTGAGTTCACCGGTTTTAAAAATCCATTCAAAACGAGCCATTTAACAACACTAGTTCTTGATATATTGAACACATAATTTTAAAATATTTGCATTGCTATTTATTCACTTAACTTGTGAGAACTTTTCGATTAAAGATAGGAATTTGTGCTTCTTCCTTTTTATAAAGTAAATTTTCAAAGTCAACAACGGTTTTATCATTATTATATACAATCAGTAGATGTGTTACATCCAATATGTTGTAAATAATGAGTGTTAATTATTCCCTAATTCTATAGATGGTCTTTAGCCATCTGTTTTGGCTCAATACTCAATAGAACTTTATATAGAAGACCTAAATGTAAAAAGGCAGATACAACTATGTTTTGCAGATTTGCTCTAGAATTTTTATGTATTCGATATTTCATATGAAAAAGAACTAATTAATTTTTCCAAATCTAATAGGCATTTAATCCATATGCCACCTTAGAGTTGTTATTTTTAGAGGTCATAATACATTATTAAGGTTCTTTATTTGATTTCAATTATATTTAGACAATACTTCACTTGTGCCTATAAAATTTATACAGAAATCGTTCAAACTCAATAATCTTTTTAACATCATACAAATTGAGGACCAGCATGTTGTGCAACCTAATATTGCTATTGACCTTTTTATTTTTTTTGAAATTCTCATAATTGTGATGGTTCTTAAATATTTTAAAACATCCCAGGCTTTATCAATAATAGTTTTAACATGATTTTTTAGGGAATTATTAATAGCAACTGGAGAGAATGGGCTGCCCACCTGTTGCAATATATTTTGGTAAATAATTCTCAATCATCCTTTCTAAATTAATTCCATGTTCATTGTCAGAATTATTAGTATCATCATCTATATCATTTATCTATAAAACAAGATAAGCAACCTATGATATTATTTACACAAAGTATCATTTATAATAAAATACTATCTATAAAATGGAAATATAAAAACCAAAAAATTTTTAAAAATGCGAATAAAAAAAATATTATTTTTTAAAATTTAATTTTTTTTGACACCTAGATCCTTGAGCACTCCATTTTTAAAGGGATCCAGGTTTTGAATCAACGTGTTCTGGGGTAAGAATCGTTTTGGTGAATAAGGCTTATAATAATGACAACATAATATAAATAAAATTTTGTAAGACAAATATAATAAATATTATATGCTTTTAATCAAATACAAATATACTTATCCCCCCCCCCATTTTCTTTCATTTTTTTATTGATATTTTTTTAGAGTAAACTGGTGTTCTTTTGCCACCCTTTGATTATGAATCTGATCTATTGACTAAAGCAATGCGCATATTAACTGTTTACTGAATTAACTAGGATAAATATATATAATAATATTGCTAAAAATAAAATTAAAATTCGATTAAAGCATGTGGGTCAAATATTTTTGAACTAGGGGGACTATAAATTGTAAAATAAAATTGTATATAATTATCAATTTCATAAAAATTCAATCGATTTAACTGCAGAACGACTCAACCGAATACTCATTTTAAAAACGTCTAATTATAAATAATTAAATTTTTAGCACGCATACATGATATGAACTAGCTCATGTGTTGTGTTTAAATGGTTGTTAAAACATAGTGGCGATTCATCATTAAAAAATTGAGCGTAATCACTATTCCTTAAATTTTTATTTATTTTTATTTAAAATTTACCGGATAGAATTTTTTAAATATGAATTATTCTTTATGCAACATAATTTTAAAACAAAATGTATTCATATAATTTCTATGATATTGAAGCAAATTTTTGGATACTCCCCCCCCCCTCACTTGTGAGTTAAGACCGTACCAGAATGGTTTTACGTTTGAGAAATTGCCGTTGAAGTCATTATATTATCTAGATAACTACAAATATAAAGTTATAAATTATACATGGTAGTTTCAATAATATTTTAAAACTATTATTTTATAATATGACAAATAATTGGAATTAATACAACTAATAAGCAGGCAGTAAAACATTTAATATTAGACGAACTATATAAATTTTAGAAGTGGTATGTTTCAAGCTCTATTTTGTGGCTCGCTATCTATTAACATTATGCGCTTAAACGCTCTTATAGGTCTTCTATATTAGAATAGATAGAGGCCTATAAGATTAATTAAAAATATGTTCTAACTGTTCAAACTTTTTTTTATAGTATAACATCTATATATAATCCATCTATTATATTTATTGATACATTTTGTTTTGCATTGAGTTAGGTATTTTTGTTAAAACTATTTTTATCTCGCCTATTTCTGTAAAAAATTATATTTTTGATTTAATTTTTTAAATTTATATTAACAAATGACAAGGGATATTGAATTACAATTAAACTTCCTTACTTTTATTTAAAAGAATTATTTTTACATAACGAATTATGTTTTAAAAAAATTAACATAAATGTATAACTATTTTACGATTTTCGATATCTACAATACTGACCTCCTTATTTCTGTTATAACTTATAAGTATCTTTATATTTTTTTTTAATTTATGTTTATGAGAGTTTTATTTACATATATAATTGCATTAAATAGTATATGGAAGATGATTATATAAGTCACCTTTTTGCAAAAATGTTGTAGGTCAATCCCTTTATTATATTTATGAGATAAATATTGATGTTTATGTTAGACATGATTATAAGTGATTTTTTAAAAAGGACACGGAAAATAATTTATTCCTTAATAAAGTCTAGATGGTTTAAATTTATTTATAAACATTTTGTATTAGGGGAAACCGAGGTGATACGGCGACCGAAGTAACAATGCAAATGCCAATAACTTTTTAACCATTTGGAGATAAATAACTCTAATTTGGTCAGAAAGTGTATTATGAACGTTTTCTATCATATTTTTAAATAAATTGGGAACTCCACAAATAAAAGATATTGGCAGAAATAATGTTTTTATCTGTTTTCGACATTTTGTTCTTTTTCTAAAGGTATTTCTTTTATTATAAAAATATAATAAATAAAAAATTTATTAATTTCTAATGTATTAGAAATTTAGTTGGTACCATATAGTATATCTAGAGACCAGTGGTCAAGAGGTAGGGGAAAAGAGGTCAAATAACAAAATTTTAATTAGGATAAATAGTTAATAACAGGAAGTAAACAACCTTACAACGATTATAATAAATTAATTCATGATATTGTATATTGCATTAAAAAGAAGTTTATTGACAAATATTATAGAAAAATATCAAGTTTTATAGTCGAGTATTTAACTTCAGATACATAATAGAGGCCAATAATAGATTGGTATTACCTAAACAAGTAATGTCAGGCACGTAGCCAGGAATTTTCTATGGGAGGGGGGGGGATAATAAGTATTAAAATTTATTAGAATTAATCATTATATAAAATTTATTAGAAATAATCATCATATAAAATTTATTAGAACTAATCATAAAAAATTTATTAGAACCAATTTGAATAATAATTTCCAACACAAATAATAAAATATTGGAATATACAAAATATTAAGAGGGAATATAATATGGTTAGAAAATATTATAGCTTATTAAACCGATAACAATAAAATTTAACATTTTATAATGATTTAAAAAGTTAATCAAAATATCATTAAGATGAAAATTTAATCTTCTTTGCTATTGAGCCAATTTTTTAATAATTTGTTTTGTGTATTAGATCTTAATGACTAGTCTATTCATCAATTTTAAGACGTCGTACTTTTAATATAGGTTCTTATTCTCTGTAATGAAGAAAATGTCCTCTCATTTGTACTTATACTCATTGGTATCATTGCCAAAATATTTTTTTTTCTTTTTTAGCTTTCACCTTTTTTGTTGGTAAGCTCCTTTATCTTTCTCCACTTTATGTTATTCTTGCTCTTTATCTAATTTATACTACTTCTTCATATTGGCTCTAACTTTATGGCCCCATTGTAGTTTTGGCCTTCCTCTTTTACGTTTGCCCATCACTTCCAAACTCTCAACCTTATTTCCTATATAGTTCATAGGCCTTCTCATTGTGTGCCCATACTACCTAAGTCTGTTCATCATGATCTTAGTCTTAATAGACACTACCTTTAAACTTCCTATTCTTGTACTTCGCACCTTATATTTTCTTGATACCCCAGCAATCATCCTCAGCATTCTCATCTCCAGAGTTTGTAGACTTCTCTCGTCTTATTCTTTGGCTGGCTATATTTCCGAACTATAAAGATAAGTTAGTTGCACCATGAAACTGTAAATTTTTCCCTTCAATTTGTGTGGGATTCTTTTGTCAAAGAGCACTCCAGATAAAGCTCTCCACTTTAACCACCCTTTATTAATTTTACTCTTTATCTCTTTTTCTATTGTGCCGTTTGTTTGTATAGTGTAGCCCAATATTTGCAGCTTTCAATTTCCAATATCTGCCATTCATTTAAATCAATGAGTCACCATATACTCCATCCTTTTTCTGTTTACTTTTAGTCTGTGCTTTTCTAGGACATTTATCCAACTCACTAATCTTTCTTCCATTTCATCCTTGGATTCGGCAAGTATCACAATATCATCTGCAAATATCATATTCCACGGGACTGTTTGCGGTATAGACTGTGTTAATACATCTATTGTTATGAAGAGAAGCGGGCTGAGAGCAGGGTTGCAAGATCAAAATTTTCAAATTGCGGGAGAAATTTGGTATTATGCGGGAGAAATAAATTTTTGCGGGCTTCTGCCGGGATTTTGAATTGACTTAATTATCCGCCTATTATTTTTAATAATTAGTTTATAAAAATACAAAGTCGGTAACTATTTTTCAAAATAAAATAACATCTTGCTTGATTTATTAAAATATATTAATTTATAAAAGAACCAACCATCTTTTTTAAATATAAAAAGAATGAAAACAAGTATAAAAAAAACGATTTTAATTTTACAATTATAAATATATTTTATGCGAATGTCCCGCAAAACGACCGCAATTAGAAATCTACCCTGTGTGTATAAATATTATAGGGATATGCGCTTAATGTAATCACTTATCTTGTAGTACAACATTCACAGAGATACTTATCATCACAATGTTGGTAGAATCTTTTCCCATAATATTTAACGACTAATATAAATGAAAACTATACTTGTAGAACAAAAATGAGCAAGGCTATCATCAATGTTTTAAGACCTAAATCCAGGAGGTCAATTCTTGACGATTTGAAAGATGGGCATACATTAGCAATTCTAACAGATGCATTTAATAAGGGGAATATTTTCCTACGATATTTCAACAAAATAAAGGTCGTTTCAATAAAACTATTTTTTTCCCCTCAAATAGTGATAAATCCAAAGACTTAGCTAACCATATAATGGTAAATATAGCGAGATTATCAATAAATTGCATGACAGCTTTCTGATGTGATAATGCCTCAGTGTATTTGGTAAAAACAGAGTGTATTTACAGAATTGAGTCAGCACAATGTTGGTTGCGATATTTTTATAATATCCGCCATCGATAAAATTTTATAAACTTTTAAAAAAATATTTCTTAAATAAAGATTATAAAAGCTATCCTAACATTTTGAAAATTTTTTCAATAATGCATGGCAGAGGTATATTTAGGAATGATTTCACATGTAGGAAATCTACTACATGCTGTTAATGTTAGTTGCAATCAGAAGAATCTTAACAAAGATTCATAAAATTATGCTGCAGATGTGTTCATCTTTACAGTTAAATATTGACAAATAATTTTATGGCGCCATTGCTAAAACTTAATTATATTTTATTTGAGATTTAAATAATAGAACTAAATGTTTACCGTCGTAATTGAGATATTTATAAAATTCCTGGCATGACATATTATATATTTGTTTAACCATTAGTTCGGCCTCTAATGTTGTTAAAGCAATCCGATTTCTCTCTTTTTTCCAGGCAGTCCTCATCAGGCTAAAAATGCGCTCGGATGAGGCATTAGAATGAGGTAAGGAGAAGACATACTCGCATATTTTTCCCAGAAGTTGGCCGAACTTTTGGAAGCACTAACGATGAAACTTATATCATTCTTTTGCTTTCTTAGTAGAGGTTAGCGCTTCAATCACTTTTGTAGCCGAATTTAAGAATAAAAAGTTATTAACGAAAAAAACAAAAATAAACAAATATTGGCGACGTGCCAAAACAAAAACTAGAGTAGTACTAAACATCCGGTTTTGCCATTATTTAGTACTAAATTAGTAAATTTGAATTCCATAATTAATTTGGTTAACCGTCTTTAAAAAAATTGTAATACGTTAAAGAAATGTTTAGGAGGTCAAATTTTGGCCAGAAAATTATGAAAGCACTAACAATGAAATTTATATAATTCTTTAGAACTTCCTTAGTAGAGGTTAGTGCTTCAATCAGTTTAATAGCCTAATTTAAAATAAAAAAGTTATTAACAATATAAACTAAAAATCTATCAGCGACAAACATTTTATTTTCACCATTATTAAGTACTTATTTTGTAAAATTTAAACCCTAATTAGTTTGATTAAAAACCCCAAGTAATTAAAAAATTCATATTGTCTTTTTGCACTTAACCTATCAATTGTTTCCGTAGATCATCTGTCATATTTGAGTAATATAATGTTTCAGAAGCTTATATATATTAAGGTTCCCAAAATACATGAATAGCTATAACAAAGTCACAAAATATTATTTCCACTACTGCCTAAATGGGTCCATTGAACCCCATTCTTGTGTAATAATTATATAATTTTTATTATTTTATTGCAACAACTACATTTTTTCTCCAGCATCTATTATTCTGAGGTGTCATTGAATGATATGGTTAAAAACATTCTCAGAAATTTTTTATTCTTAATTCAAATTGTTCTTTTTGCCAAGTTTTATTTTGTTCGAAAAAATTACACATATATTTATTTCTATCATAAATTTTAGTTATATTAAGATCACAATAATATAAAGTACCCGTCGAACCGTGCTCAGACCTAATTTTTTTAAAATAAATCGGGTTCGGGCCTAATATTTTTAAAAAAAGGGCCGGGTAGGGTTGGGCCTAGAAATTTTTTTAAATATATCTAAATTTATCAATTATATATTAAATTTTTTATGTAAAATAAAAATATTTGATTTTATTTATAGAAACTAGACAACATATAACATATGTCTTTTATTTTGAATAATTTTAAAAATTATTTTCTATATTTAAATAAATTCGGGCATGACCTGGCCGGGTCGGTAAATTTTTTTAAAAAAATTTCTGGTTCGGGCCAGTGTAGGATTGTGAAATCAATACCCATTGTAGTTTCAATACCGTATTGATATTATCATTGTAGATTCAATACCGTAGTGATATTTTAGTATTGAAGAATCAATACCGTATTGATTTTTAAGAGATGTTTTCATCGCTTCAAATATATCGGCGGCCATTAAAATTGTAAAATATCTATTCATTATATATTTTTCATCGTTTCAAATATATTAGGGGCCATTAAAATTTTAAAATATTTATTATTATATATTTATTCATCGCTTCAAATATATTGGGGGCCATTAAAATTTTAAAATAAATATTATTATATATTTATTCATCGCTTCAAATATATTGGCGGCCATTAAAATTATAAAATATTTTTTATAATATATATTCTTCATCGCTTCAAATATAATGGTGGCCATTAAAATTATAAAATATTTTTTATTATATATATTTTTCATCGCTTCAAAAATATTGGCGGCCATTTTAGATTTGTAAAAATTTATTTTAAATAGATTTAAATGATTATATAAATGATTTTCTATTCTTTTATATAATTTTTTAAGGGAGTTTATTTATTTTACAATTCTTAATATCCTATATAAATTTTATTTGTTTAATATATACAAGTTTTCTTCATACATCATATTATTGAAATCTCAAGCCTTAAAATTTTAATAGACAAAAGTAAGCTAACCACAAACAAATAAGGGTTTCTATTACGTCAAAGGATCTCAATCACTCACTCTGATTAATCATTTCCTCTTGGCTTCTTAAAATCGTCATTTTATTTATTAGATTTATATATAATTATTGCAGAAAATTTTAAATAAATAAAATGTATACAAATTTTCTTCATACATCGTATTATTGGAATCTCAAGCCTTAAAATTTTAATAGACAAAAGTCAGCAAATCACAAACAAATAAGGTTTTCTATTATGTCAAAGCATCTCAATCACTATCTATCACTCTGATTAATCATTTCCTCTTGGCCTCTTAAAATAGTCATTTTATTGATTAGATGTATATACAATTATATTTTTAGCTGATTAAAATTTAACACTTATATTTATGGAATACAAAATTTTTTATACAGATATAAAATTAAGTTTAAAATAAAATCATTATTCTTTTAAACTGAAACAACTATTTTTGTTTGTATATATATATATTTTATTGCAATAATATTAAAACTGGCTGATTTCTTAATACTATTTAAATAAAATGGATATATATAATTTTATTTCAAAAAAACAAGAAAAATATTATAAAAAGAAAATATATCCCAAAAAAGGAAACATAATTATCACAAAAAATTGAGTGTATATTACACAATAATACGATTAAAATGATCTGAAGATGCATTTATCAAATATATATTTAAATTAAATTTTTTTATACAGTCCATTTTTGATAATGCAGAATATGTAATATATTTCATTTTCATTTTTACAATAAATAATAATTGGCGTCTGGAAAAACGTAGCAGAAGCTACGATATCTAATTCATACGCCCACGTTTCAAGTTGATGTTTTTTTGTATCAACCAAATGTTTTATCATGTCCTTCCCCATAAAATCAGTAAAAATATCATTATTCCAACAGCATCATATAAGAGATTATAAATCCCCTTATAATGCATGGTGATCCTCGCTGCCTGTGATCTCTTTGCTCAAGCAGCGATGGACATTTTTCCACCCTTTCTATCTGCACGTCGTGAGTTCCAGATCAGGACATGTTGCCCGACTTCATAAGGGATTTTATCCTTTTGCCTTTTCTGATAATCCCTTTTTGGTCTATCTTGGGCAACAAGTATATTTTCTTTTGCCCTTTTCCATACGACTGATAGGCTCATTATTCTTTCTAATAATTCACTCTCTTCAAAGTCATTCTGAATATTATTATTGATTTAATTTTCGAATTTCTGATGGCAGCTTTGCGTTCCGACCATACATCATATAAAATGGGGTGAATCCTGTAGATTTGTGGACACTGGTTTGCATTGCAAATAATACCCCCGGAAGAACCCTAGGCCATAGTGTTTGATCATCACTCAAAACCTTTAACATTAAGTTTTGAATAGTACGATTATTCCTTTCTGTCAACCCATTAGCTTGAGGATGATATGCACTGCAATTGCATTGCTCCGTCCCTGTCATTTTATGTAATCTCGTGGCCATTTCATTCACAAACTCTCTTGATCATTGATTTGTATCTATATTGTATAAAATCAAAAGTTTATAAATTATCATAAATGCACATTTTTTAACCGATATATATATTTATATAATTTGATTTACAGTTGCGCAGCCATGGGGGCAAATCAGACCATAAATAAATATACAAGTCTCTTCAGCTGTCTTTGATTTCATAGGTTCTGCCTCAACCCATTTTGTAAAATAATCAGAGGCAACTGCAATACATGTGTAGCCTTCTTCTGAAGTGGGCAGGCTGCAAAGATCAATTCCTATTTGAGCCCATGGAAGAGGTGGTACATCTATTGGATTCAATGTAGAAGGAATTTTAGAAAATCTTGTATTGGCCTTCTGACATCTATCACATGATTTTATAAAATCAATAGTGTCTTGAAATAATTTTGGCCACCAATATCTATAAACACAAAATTAACAAATTAACACCTTAATAAATACCTTTCAGAAAGTTTAAGTTGAGTTTTATTAATGCCTAGGTGGGCACCAATAGCTTTAGATTCTAGGGATATATATGATCCTTGGTGAATAATAGATATTACCCTTTGTTTCTCTGCTTCATCCATTATTACTAAAGCTAATAAATAAATAGAAATTATTATTTTGTGATCACATTTACCTTCTTTATTCTTTATTTTTCTATAAAGAATATCTTCTTTAACAATAAAATTGTTTGCCGTACATCTAAAATTACTTTTTTACCTGGATCCTTTTTAAGGAGTATAGGATATTTTCCTGTTACTAGATATTCTTTTATTGTTTGTATCTGTTATTGCTTGATAAAATTTATAATTATAAATCTAAATGTACCAATTTGATACATTAAAAATTTTGTGAGCAGTAGAATATTTTCCTGTTATAAGTATTAGCAATAAAGGATATTTTTGATATTTATCTGTTCCTGCTTGATATAAAATTATAATTATAAATTTAAATGTACCAATTTGATCATTAAAAAATTGTGATATTTTAAAGCAGTATTTCTGTCACTAAGTATTGGCAGCAAATGATATTTTTCTGTTACTTATATTCTCTTATTGTTAGATATTTAATTGTTATTTGATATAAATATAATTATAAATTAAATGTACCAATTTGATTCATTGAAAATTAGGTGATATTTTAAAGCAAGTATTAGCACCAATTAATATAAATATAATTATAAATTTAAATGTACCAATTTGATTCATTAAAAATTTTGTGATATTTTAAAGCAATAAAGAAGAATATTTTCCTGTTATAAGTATTAGCAATAAAGAATATTTTTGACATTTATCTGTACTTGCTTGATATAAAATTATAATTATAAATTTAAGTGTACCATCATTAAAAAATTTGTGATATTTTAAAGCAGTAAAGGAAGGATATTTTCTGTCACTAAGTATTAGCAGCAAATGATATTTTTCTGTTACGTATATTCTCCTATTTTGATATTTAATTGTTATTGCTTGATATAAATATAATTATAAATTTAAATGTACCGATTTCATTCATAAATTTTAGGTTTTATTCTTAAAAGTTGAGGTTCGGTCATAAATTATCAATACGGTATTGATTTTACAATATTGTAGAATCAATACCGTATTGAATTTAGATGGTATTGTTTTTACAATACTATACCGGGCCGGCAAAACTTTAAAAAAAAAATTCGGACCGGGCCGGGCTTGAAAAATTCGGACCGGGCCGGGCTTGAAAAATTAGGCCCGTTGCAGATCACTAATACTTATGCACGAATTCTGAGAGTTCCTGATTCGATAAATTACTGCTGAATTAATCCTTCAAATTTTCTGACACCTTTCTCGACGCCTAAGAAAATTTTAGACCAAAACATTAAAAAATTATATTCGATTCATAAATTTGACGTTCGTCTTTATTAAAGTTTTATTAAAAAAAATTTTTTAAAAATTATATCAAAATCAAAATGTTTTTTACAATAATTATGGAAAATATTTTACCATATAAGAATGTTTCACATTATGAAAATGTGCTACATACTATAAAAATTTACAAGTAATCAAAATTTTTTTGAGTAATATAAAAAATTAACCACAGAATTTCCCACATGTGATTAATAAATCAACACTCAGCTGTAAACCATATAATAAATAGAAGCCTAACAGCTGCACACATTACAAACAATCTTGAACCATCAAATTTATCTCAAGTAGATGGTTTAAGACCTGATGGTATGACAACCATACTGTTGTAAATGTTAGATTTAATTTGGATAAAGAATTCTTTTGAATATATTATTATAACGCGTGATAAAAATATTATATTTGAATAGTTATGAATATTAGTTATAAGAAGATTGAAAAGAGTATAAAAAGGCCAATTTTTACCATATAAAATGATCTTTTATAATTATTAACTTTTTTGTATTTTATTTTTTATTTTTATTTTTATTAATCTTTTTTATTATTATTACTTTTATAATTTTGTTAATTTGATAATGTTATAATAAAAGATTAAATTATGGTTTTACGAACTTAATTTTTTTAATCTTTAATTTTTAATTTTAATTTATATTAATTTATTTTGATTATGTTTTTATCTTATGATTTAATAAAGATTTAGTATCATTTTAGTTCTAACTTTTCTTATTTGACGAATATTATAGAAAAGTATATATAATCGAGGATGTTAGTCTGATTTAGTATCATTTTAGTTCTAACCTTTCTTTATTTGACAACGCTTCTAATCTCCCAATCCTTCTAAATTCCTCAAAATGTTACATTGGTGTTGGAGAGAGGAGGAGACCGGCCCTTTACAATAATTCAGTCTAATTAACTCTGAAAGGAGATTCTAAATAAAGGGGGAAAGGGATGTATGAAGTGACGATCGACACAAAGACAAAGAATTAGGTCAATGAAACATGGTGTCAATATCAATGGTCGTAACGAAAAAGAATAGAATTAGTCATTTAATTAAAAGGAATTCGTCACAAGAGATCGTTATACGTACAAGTGATCGATATAGCTAAAAGAAATTCGTTATAAATTTTTATTAAAGATATACGGTTAACTGTTATTTAAGTTGATAATATTTAGCAAAATATCAGGTTTTTGATTAACCAAAATCTTCATAAAGAGAAACGGCTTTTCGTCATTAGAAAATTTATGCCGCAATCGAGCTCAATTAGAGATCGGATTTTTTATTTTGGATCAAAAGATACAAGAAATCATTATCGTATAAGAGATTTTAAGACAACGTGGATATCTGGACAAGCGACTAGGTAGAACAAGTGGTCAAGACGTTATGCTTCAATCGTTAATCGTTGACCAATATAGCCAATTATTACCGAGACTTTAGTCTAAGATACGGAAATCGACAATCATAGGAACAAGAATTCGTGAAAACAATCGTTTATCGCAGACCAATCGATTGTTTATCGAGATAAAGAGCTAATTGTGGATTACAAGAGAATGATAGAAAACAAGCTACGATAAATTGTAAAAAAATTAAGACAGACTAGCAAAAAACAAGAGATGAAAAAGAAACTGGATGTCATCGATAATCGTTCATCAATCGTGGATAGTGGAAGACAGGCGTGTATCAAGTTCGTCAGTGGCCTACAGAGATAAAAAGCTGATCGTTGCACAGGGTGACAAGCGACAGAAGATAGAATCCAAAAATTTCAAGCGACAATCGGATACAAACGGTCGTTCGAAACTAAGAATACTAGACAAGAGTCAGCCTTCGTTAGAACTTAGAAGACGGCAAAGATTAAGAAGAATAAGTCGAGATCGAAAGAAGATTGATTATTGGCAGAATGTTGGGTCTAATTTAAGTAGGGAGGTGTTGTAAATGTTAGATTTAATTTGCATAAAGAATTCTTTTGGATTTATTATTATAACGCGTGATAAAAATATTATATTTGAATAGTTATGAATATTAGTTATAAGAAGATTGAAAAGAGTATAAAAAGGCCAATTTTTACCATACAAAATGATCTTTTATAATTAATAACTTTTTTGTATTTTATTTTTTTAATTTTATTTTTTATTAATCTTTTTTATTATTTTTACTTTTATAATTTTGTTAATTTGATTATGTTATAATTTTGAATAAAGAGATAAATTGATTTCATGATTTCGTGATTCCTAATTATTATTAATTTCTTTTATATATATTTCTTTTTATATTTAGGTTTTGATTCACAATGACAAATCTCCTCATTGTGACACATACCTTGGGCCCTCGGCAAATCACTCATTGTGACTACACGTGTGTCTCATCATTCCCTTCAAACATAAATTTCAATTTAATAACACAGGCAGAAATTAAAAAGACAAACAAATACAAAAATTAAAAACTTTATATTCACTCCAGTAGTGACTTCTACTAACGGGCATTTTTCGCCTTCAACATTTATGTTTTTAAAAAATATGCGTAATAAAATACGACTTTTCACAATTAACCCAGAGAATTTCTTTTTATTCGACAAAAAATTCAAATAGAAATTTTTAGACACAATTATGGTTCCTTTTTGGGGACTCAATTATAGAATTTTATTTTTAATTATATAATTATATATTTATAAATTATAATTTTTTAATTAGGTTTTATTACATATTTTATAATTTTATATATTTTCATAATCCTTAGTGTATTACAATTTTTTTATAAAGACGGTTAACCAAATTAATTACGGAATTCAAATTTACTAATGGAGCACTAAATAATGGCGAAAACCGGATGATTGGTATTACTATAGTTTTTGTTTTGGCACGTCGCCATTATTTGTTTATTTTTGTTTTTTTCGCAATAACTTTTAATTCTTAATTTCGGCTACAAAGGTGATTAAAGAATTAACCTCTACTAAGGAAGCCCTAAAGAAGGATATAAATTTCATCGTTATTGCTTTAATAATTTTCTGGCATAATTTGACCTCTAAACATTTCTTTAGCATATTACAATTTTTTATAAAGACGGTTAACCAAATTAATTACGGAATTCAAATTTGCTAATTAAGCACTAAATAATGGCGAAAACCGGATGTTTGGTACTACTATAGTTTTTGTTTTGGCATGTTGCCATTATTTGTTTCTTTCGCAAATAACTTTTTATTCTTAAATTTGGCTACAAAAGTAATTGAAGCACTAACCTCTACTAAGGAAGCCCTAAAGAAGGATATAAATTTCATCGTTAGTGCTTTTATAATTTTCTGGCCATAATTTGACCTTTAAACATTTCTTTAACGTATTACAATTTTTTATAAAGACGGTTAACCAAATTAATTACGGAATTCAAATTTGGTAATTAAGCACTAAATAATGGAAAAACCCGGATGTTTAGTACTACTATAGTTTTTGTTTTGGCACGTCGCTATTATTTGTTTTTTTCGCAAATAACCTTTTATTCCTAAATTCGGCTACAAAATTAATTGAAGCACTAACCTCTACTAAGGAAGCCCTAAAGAAGGATATAAATTTCATCGTTAGTGCTTCCATAATTTTCTGGCCAAAATTTGACCTCTAAGTATTTCTTTAGCGTATTACGATTTTTTCATACGACGGTTATCCAAATTAATAACGGAATTTAAATACATTAATTAAGCACTAAATAATGGCGGAAACCGGATGTTTAGTATTACTCTAGTTTTTGTTTTGGCATGTCGCCAATATTTGTTTATTTTTATTTTTTTCCCCAATAACTTTTTATTCTTAAATTCGGCAACAAATGTGATTGAAGCATTAACCTCTACTAACGAAGCACTAAAGAATGATATAAGTTTCATCGTTAGTGCTTCCAAATGTTCGGCCAACTTCACGCTTAAATCGTGACGTCATAATTTTTATTTAGCTTATAACTTTTTTCTATATGGCGGTTAACCAAATTAATAACTGAATTTAAATACATTAATTAAGCACTAAATAATGGCGAAAACCGGATGTTTAATACTACACTAGTTTTTGTTTTGGCTTGTCGCCAATATTTGTTTATTTTTTTTTTTCGTTAATAACTTTTTATTCTTAATTCGGCAACAAAAGTGAAAGCACTAACATCTACTAATGAAGCACTAAAGAATGACATAAGTTTCATCGTTAGTGCTTCCAAAAGTTCAGCCAACTTGCTTAAATCGTGACGTTATAATTTTTAATTATTTTATAACTTTTTTTCCATATGGCGGTTAACCAAATTAATAACGGAATTTAAATACATTAATTAAGCACTAAATTATTTCGAAAACCGGATGTTTAGTACTACTCTAGTTTTTGTTTTGGCATATCGCCAATATTTGCTTATTTTTGTTTTTTTCGCCAATAACCTTTTATTCTTAAATTCGGCTACAAAAGTGATTGAAGCACTAACCTCTACTAACTAACCACTAAAGAATGGTATAAGTTTCATCGTTAATGCCTTCAGTCAACTTTTATGCGTGAAGTTGGCACAAATTTTTATTTTTGCTTGTAACTTTTTTTCCTTAAATTCGGCTACTATACGGATTGAAGCACTAATAAGCACTAAAAAATGACATATGATTCATCATTAGTGCTTCCAAATGTTTGGCCAACTTCACGGAGCTGAAGAAATGAGCTTTCAAAAAAAAAATTAATCATAATCAATCAAAATTTGATAATATAATATATTTTTTTAAATAATTTTCAGAGACAAAAATTAGAGATTTAATATCAAATAATTTAAATTTCTATTTTTACTTATTATTATTATTGGGAAAAAAATATATTTACTAGCTTATTATAACTTAAATTTTATTTTTAAATTGCAAAATTTAACAAATATATATCCATATGAGGGCGTTATATGCATAAATACGAAAATATATTCTTAGGAAACCAGAATTATTATTGGATAACGTTTTCTTTATATTTGGGTGTAAATACATGTGAAAAACTTAAAAAAATTTTAAAAAATATAGGTTTCTTTGACATTTAATTAATGAGTAGGTTTAGAATCGAAAAATAATATAAAATTTGTAAGGCATATATTGCTGGCGTTATTGATCAAAATCTCTTCATTTTTGGTTTATACGTGTATATTTAGGTGTTAAGCATTATCCTAAAAAAGATTTTGAAAATATTATGATTTGACCGAATGCCGAGCTCAAAACTACTAAATATTTGATTGATCAAATTTGGTAGTAATATTAACTGGAAAGAGTTCATTTTTTGTTTATTTATCTATAAATACGTGTAAATCATTATCGCAAAAAATATTTTAAAAATATCGTGATTTGACAGATAACCGATTTGAAACCGAAATATTGCATTGCTGGCGTTATCCATGGAAAAATTTTTATTTTTGGTTTATACGTGTACAATAACGTGTTAAGCATTATCCTAAAAAATATTTAGAAAATATTATGATTTGACCGAATGCCGAGCTCAAAACCGACCACTTACTAAATATTCGATTGACCAAATGTGGTAGTAATATTATTTGGAAAATGTTTATTTTTGGTTTATTTATCTATAAATACGTGTAAATCATAATCGCAAAAAATATTTTAAAAATATCGAGATATGACAGATAACCGATTTTCCACCGGGCCAATGACTAAATACTGAATAATTTATTTTTGGCTTATACGTGTACAATAACGTGTTAAGCATTATCCTAATATTTTGAAAATATTATGATATGACCGAATGGCGAGCTCAAAACCGACCACTTACTAAATATTCGATTGAACAAATTTGGTAGTAATATTATTTAGAAAATGTTCATTTTTGGTTTATTTATCTATAAATACGTGTAAATCATTATCAAAAAAAATATTTTAAAAATATCGTGATTTGACAGATAACCGATTTAAACCCGAAATATTGCATTGCTGGCGTTATCCATGGAAAATTTTTTATTTTTAGTTTATACTTGTAAAATAACGGGTTAAGCCTTCTCCTAAAAAATATTTAGAAAATATTATCATTTGACCGAATGGCGAGCTCAAAACCGACCACTTACTAAATATTCGATTGAACCAATTTGGTAGTAATATTATTTGAAAAATGTTCATTTTTGGTTTATTTATCTATAAATACGTGTAAATCATTATCCCAAAAAATATTTTAAAAATATCGTGATTTGACAGTATTGCTGTTGTGACCGCTGCTTACTTAATTTACTCTTATTTATTTTACGGATCTCCTCCCGAAACAAAATTTGACTAATTTCAATTTATTCAATGCAGAATAAATACAAATATTTTAATTCACAATAATAAAAAAAATATTAATTAATTTTTAAAACGAAAAAAATTAACTGTTAAAAAAAAATTAATTAAAAAAAATGAATTCAAAAAAAATGAATTGATAATTTACAATTTCCCTTCCCTTTTATAGGGAAGCAATAATCATCACAAATAAATAATTAAAATTTAACAATCTAAAAATATCTTCTTTTACAATTATAAAGCGCCTAATCATGCCTCAAATTAAAATTATAAGATAAAAATACATTTTTAGACATTATAAATTATCCCATCATAATGACTTTACAATAATTAACTTTTATAAATCTAAAAATCAAATGTTAACGCGATTAAACTAAAACATAAAATTATAAAAATAATAATGACTCACCAAATTAACTAAAACATAAAATTATAAAAATAAAAATGACTCATCAAACGCAATACATACTGACTTTACCAAAAATCAAATTTTACAAATCAAAGTCTCCCAATTATGACAGACAGATAACCGATTTGGACCCGGCCAATGACTAAATACTGCATTGCTGGCGTTATCCATTGAAAATTTTTTATTTTTGGTTTATACGTGTACAATAACGCGTTAAGCATTATCCTAAATAATATTTTGAAATATTATAATTTGACCGAATGGCGCGCTCAAAACCGACCACTTACTAAATATTCGATTGAACCAATTTGGTAGTAATATTATTTGGAAAATGTTCATTTTTGGTTTGTTTATCTATAAATACGTGTAAATCATTATCCCAAAAAAATATTTTAAAAATATCGTTATTTGACAGATAACCGATTTGGTAGGCGAATGAGTAAATACTGCATTGCTGGCGTTATCCATGGAAAATTTTTTATTTTTGGTTTATACGTGTACAATAACGTGTTAAACCTTATCCTAAAAATATTTTGAAAATATTATGATTTGACCGAATGCCGAGCACAAAACCGACCGCTTACAAAATATTCGATCAACGAAATTAGCTAGTAATATTAATTGAAAAATCTTCATTTTTGGTTTATATATCTATAAATACGTGTAAAACATTATCCCAAAAAATATTTTAAAAATATCATGATTTGACCGATAACATCATTTTATGACCTCGGCCTGTAATTTTATATATTTCATTAATATGAAAAATTTTCTTTGCATTTTTATAAGTTTTGAAAATATGATCCGAAAAAATTTTTAAACCCTCTATTATATTATTTTCCAGTTATTGAATTGATTTATTAAATCCATTCTTTTAAATTGGCAATTAATTTAATAAGATCTTAGGACCGAGGCATTTGACTCGTGCCATGGGTATCTTGCATAATATTATAGAAATGATTAATAAATCATGTAGTTTGAGAAAATTTGAAAAATATAATATATATCATCAAGTCTAACAATGAGCGAGGGGGTGTGAACGATTTATAAAATATTAAAATTGGTATAAAAATGTTTTCAAAGATAACCTTTTCAACTAAATTTTTATTTAAACGCTTTATATTTGTAACAAACATACGCTTAAGAGAAATTTATAAAGTTTCTGTTCGAAAACAAAGGATGACTATATAACAAATCAAACAATATTATATATGTATATATAAATTATATTTAAATTAGTCTCTCTTGAATAAATACATTTTGTATTTTTAATGTATTTTTTGGCTTCTCTTATATTTTGGATATAGCTATGTTATTCCTTTCAAGCAAATATATTTTTTATAGTTTGTTAAAAAGTAACATCGTGTTTAATTAGTTAATAAAATATTAAAATCATAACATATACAACGATGCTTTCTACAATTTTTATAAAAATAATAAAGATATATAAATGAATTATTATTTAATTATTGTCATTAAATTTTATAATGTTATACATAGTTAGATTGTGGCTAAAGTTAAATGGATTCATAATATAAGGAATGACGCTTTGCAATGCTCTCTGCATCTATAATTATGCAAAGCATATCTTCGAAAAAATATATAATTGAGTTCTTACATGGATAATCAAATTATTTGAAGATAAACCTTTTCACTAGAGATTAATTAAATCAAAACGAGCCAAGAAATTGAATATTTCAAGTATCGGGATTCTAATTTACATTTATTTTGATCAAAAGTAACTCGATACTAAGAAGGCGTATTGGTTAGAATCTATACCCTGTCGAGAAGTTCATAGTAATGGGCTTAGAAGTTCTGGCCATGCTTACCACTATCATATTCTGTTGCAGTCCCTAGGTTCTAAAGCTTTCAAACTTCGCACATAATGTTCATTTAATAGAAAATCTTTAAGTAATTATATCTAGTATAAATATCTATTCGCATGCTTAGCAAATATCGAATATTTTTTTTATTGATTTCTATTTCAAGTGTAATAAATTGCTGGAATCTTGATCTATTAAATTATTGATAAACTGATATGATTAGAAAGAAAAAAGATGAGAGAAGATATAAAAAGTAGCAAAAAGGAAGAGAGGAGAAAGATGTATGAAGAAAAAATCGAGATGAAAGGAGATAGAAGATAGAAGAAAATCTAAAGAAGTAAGACAAAAGAAAATATGTGGTCGTTTTTGTGTCAGCATTCGGTCAAATCATAATATTTTCAAAATATTTTTTGGGATAAGGCTTAACAGGTTAATGTAAACATATAAACCAAAAATAAAAAATTTCCCATGGATAACGCCAGCAATGTAGTATCATTGGCTCGGTTTCAAATCGGTTATCGGTCAAATCACAGTATTTATAGATATATAAACCAAAATTGAACATTTTCTAATAAATATTACTACCAGATTTGGTCAATCGAATATTTAGTAAGAGGTCGGTTTTGTGCTCGGCATTCGGTCAAATCATAATATTTTTAAAATATTTTTTAGGATAATGCTTAACACGTTAATGTACACGTATAAACCAAAAATGAAGAATTTCCAATGGATAACGCCAGCAATGCACTATTTCGGTTACAAATCGATTATCGGTCAAATTACGATATTTTAAAAATATTTTTTGGGATAATGTTTTACACGTATTTATAGATATATAAATAAACCAAATATGGACATTTTTCAATTAATATTACTAGCTAATTTCGTCGATCGAATATTTTGTAAGTGGTCGGTTTTGTGCTCGGCATTCGGTCAAATCATAATATTTTCAAAATATTTTTTAGAATAATGCTTAACATGTTAATGTACACATACCAAAAATGAAGAATTTTCCATGGATAACACCAGCAATGCAGTATTTGGGTTCCAAATCGGTTATCTGTCAAATCACGATATTTTTAAAATATTTTTTGCGATGATGATTTACACGTATTTATAGATAAATAAACCAAAAATGAACATTTTCCAAATAATATTACTACTTGTTCAATCGAATATTTAGTAAGTGGTCGGTTTTGAGCTCGCCATTCGGTCAAATCATAATATTTTCTAAATTTATTTTAGGATAATGCTTAACACGTTATTGTACACGTATAAACCAAAAATAAAAAAATTTCCATGGATAACGCCAGCAATGCAGTATTTAGTCATTGCCCGGTTTCAAATCGGTTATCTGTCAAATCACGATATTTTTAAAATATTTTTTGCGATTATGATTTACACGTATTTATAGATAAATAAACCAAAAATGAACTCTTTCCAGTTAATATTACTACCATTTGGTCAATCGAATATTTAGTAAGATGTCGGTTTTGAGCTCGACATTCGATCAAATCATAATATTTTCAAAATATTTTTTAGGATGATGCTTAACATCTAAATATACACATATAAACCAAAAATGAAGAGATTTTGATCAATAATGCCAGCAATATATGCCTTACAAATTTTTTATTATTTTTCGATTCTAAACCTACTCATTAATTAAATGTTAAAGAAACCTATATTTTTTTAAAAAAATTTACGTTATTCATTAATTATTCTGGTTTCCTAAGAATATATTTCCATATTTATGCATAACGCCCTCATATGGATATATATTTGATAAATTTTGCAATTTAAAAATAAAATTTAAGTTATAATAAGGTGAATATATTTATTTTACAATAATATTAAGTAAAAATAGAAATTCAAATTATTTGATATTTAATCTCAAATTTTTACTTATTAAAAAATTGATTTATATACATTAAAAAAAATGTCTCTGAAAATTATTTAAAAAAAATATTATATAATCAATATTTGATTGATTATGATTAATTGCTTTTTAGCAATGCAGAATTTAGTCATACCCGTCTTAAGTTTCGTAATATCTAACAACTTCATACTTTTCTAATTTTGTTGTAAAATCTCAGACGCTCAACTAAAAAAATTTTGATGGAACTACGTCCCCTATTTAGCGGGTCTTCGGTCCCCTTTTGCCGGCCTTTCGTTCGGGTTTTATATTAATATATCTTGCTTTTCTTTTGTTGTTAAATCTTTATGGGTTTAACTTTGTTATTTTATAACTTAAGTTAAATTCAATTTTAATAGAACATTTTCATTTTATATAATCGATTATTTTATGATTTATTTATTTTTAAAAAGATATAGAAAGAATATTTTTTTTGTTAAAAGAAAGTATAATAATAAATTTTTGATTTATAATAAAAGTTTATTTCGATCGGTGATTTAATGCATCGATGACAAGTTGATTACTCCATTTGCATAAATATTTTTAAAAAAACACTACTAAATCCCTTTTCAAATTGTTTATCATCTAAATTGTGCAATCAAATGCTCTCAGCAGCAGGAGTAATAATCTTAAATATAATAGCCACATAATTATTAGATGCTGGTTAATTTGCAGTCATAGCCATAACACTCACAATGTAAACTCATATCAGAATTTATTGAAAAATTGATAAAACCACTAAAAATGTTTAAAAGAAATAATTATGCAAATATATTAAAGCCTTGCGTTATTTACACGGTAATGATGTCATATTAGAAACAGTGGCTTCACTAAAGGGTAGCACAGGGGCTTGAGCCCCCTGAAAAATTTGAATAGCCCCCTGAAGCAAAAAAAAAATTTTTAATGGCTCTTTAATATCCCCTTGAACTAAAAATAATTTTTTTTAATTGCCCCTGCACGATTTCTTTTATAATTCTATTGAGTAATATATAGATATAATTTTATTATTTAAAAATTAATAAGACTGTCTAAATTTTTATTAATTAATACTATTTTAATTATTAGATTAGATTAATACATATAAATTATATTTTCACTATGCCAGCTTGCAATCAAATTCTGTGTTAAAAATATAACGATATCACTCACTAAATATTAATTAAGCATTAACAGTTGAAGCTTAATTGACTTTTATTATTTATATAAAACTAATTAAATAAATATTCATTTATTAATTGAAAATTAACAAATTTAATATTGTAATCAATAATCAGCTATATTATTAATTTTTAAATTTAATTATCATGTCTCTTCCTAAAATTATTTTCAAGGTTCAAATCTAAATAAGTTTAAGAGATTTATTTATAAAAAATAAGTAGACATATAGTTCATATTCTTCTGTTAAATTTCGTATTTTAATTGTAATATATTTGTCGAAGGCTTTAAGGGAGAGACTTTTAACAAAATCAAAATGAAACTTGTAATAAATAATAAGAAAAAGATTAACATAATTAATTAATTTAATAATAATTCTTACGAATTTTTCCACTAGAACGATTTACCACGCTGTTACTATTCCGTATTTTAACAAATAACACTGAAACTTTAATAAATCACAAAACAAAGAACTTATTTATTTTAAAAAATTTATGTCTATTTATATACATTTTTTAATATGCAAAAAAAAATTCAAAGTACATTAAAGTTCATCAAATAATAATCTCTTTCCAAAAATTAAATATTCAAATATCTTTAAATATTAATTTACAATCGTCGATACTCGATTAACAATATTCAAAAATCAACTATAAATATATACATATTCCTCAATCTTCTAATGATCTATAAACCATTGTATTCTATCAACATGATAATTCTCGTAACCGTTTTATTCCTTTATAAATTATGATTCTCATAAATAGGTCTATCATCAATTTATTCCTTTATAAATTATGATTATCCTAATTATGTCTATCATCAATTTATTCCTTTATAAATTATGATTCTCCTAATTATGTCTATCATTAATTTCATTTAGTCAGAAAATATGATTTTCATAATTATGTCTATCATCAATTTATTTCTTCTAATAATTCGAATATAATTATATCTAATATCTCTTTATTGCCCTCGGCTTCTAAGTCTTACTTGTTTCAGGTGCCTTGTACAGGTTCCACTTTGTCCTTCAATTTCTACCTCCCATTTCTTCCTACATTTTTCTTTACTACACCCTTCCCCCATTTTATTGGACCATCAAACATCAGTATCCACACTAAGCTTCCAATCTTAAATTAAATTTATTATTATATGGGCTTTCTTGCTTCTCTAATTTTTCCTTTAAAAAATCTAATTCAGTTCTTGTTTTCCTACCTAAAAATATTTCAGCAGGTGACTTTCCTTTGACTGTCTTAGAGTTGTTGTAAGTAATAACAATAACCATCATTTTCCTTCTCCATATCTTTCTTTGGCCAGCTTTTAACAATAGCTACCATTCTCTCGGCTTGCCCATTACTTCTCGGGTAATGTATTTGCGATACTAAATGCTTAATATTCCACTTATCACAAAATTGGTCAAAAAATCTACCTTTAAACGCTGGGCCTCCATCCGATACCAAAGTTTCCATTAATCTATATTTACCTGCAAAATCTTTTATTTTCGTCAAAGCTATTTTTGTCGTTAAACCTGAAACCTGTTGAGAATCTATCCATTTCGAACCAGCATCTACCATGATAAAATATTTTCTTTTTTCATATTCTAAAAAATCTACATGTATTCTTTTACCTGGAATGTCCGTTTCTGACCATTTATCTGCTTTATTTTTGCTGGTACATTAGCCCACATGTTACAAGTATCATGACTTCTAGCTAAATCTTCAATTTCACTATTCATCTTGGGCCACCAAATATATTCTCGGGCCTTATTTTTTATTCTATCTACACCTTGGTGTCCTGCATGTATTGCTGCTAAAATATTTTTCCTTAATGCCAACGGAATCACTAAACGATAACCCCTCATGATACAATTGTCTTCCATGTTTAATTCATTCTTAACCTTTTTGAATGATTTATCTTCATTTCCATTCTATGTCTCCTATCAAACATGCTTTAATTCTTATTAATTCTTCATCTTGTTTAGATACGTTATCTTCTAGTTCTAAAGTTATCGGTTTCTCTCTAGTATCTAATTTCAAAGATCTTATAATGATATTATTCAATTCCTCTTCTGCGAAACATCTTTCTAAACTATTAATTTTGGATTCACTTTCTTCCTCTTCTGTTTCTTTTTTGAACAATCTTGATAAAATATCTGGTAAACAATTTAATTTACCTCTGTATCTTATTTCAAAATCGAAATTACCTACCAATAACAACCATTTTTGCAGCCTCGGCGTTAACATTAATTCCTTATTTTTTTTTCTTAAATAAATAAATTAACGGTTTATGGTCCGTATATAATACAAACTTTCTTCCAATCAGATATTCTTTGCACTGCGCTAGCCCGAATTTTACAGCCAGAGCCTCCTTCTCGATCGTGAAGTAATTTTTCTCAGCGCTACTAAATCGTCTCGATAAAAATAAAATCGGTTTCTCGACATTATCGGTCATCTGTAATAAAGCTCCTCCTAAACCTTCATTAGATGCATCAACTGCTTTCATATCCAAATTCTAATTAAAACAATTTAAAATCGGTTTCTCTACCATCTTTATTTTCAATTTTTCAAAACTTTCCTCCTGTGCTTCTCCCCATTCAAACCTTTTATTTTTCTTTAATAAATCATACAACGGTGTGGTAATTTCTGCAAAATTTTGAACAAACCGATATTAATAATTCGTAGCTCCTTACTTCAGTTTTATTATTTGGGGCCCTCGTGTTCATTATCTTATCTATATTCTTTGCAATTGGAGTAATTTCATTTCCCTTTATAATATGTCCTAAGTACTTTATTTTTCTTACTCCAAAAATACTCTTATTCAATTCATATTAGCTCTTAAACCATTTTCTAATATTATATCTAACACTTTAACTAATCTAGTAATGTGTTCTTCTTCTGTCCTTCCAGATATCAAAACATCGTCTAAATAATACATTATTCCCTTTATTCCTTGAAATAACGCCGCCATAGTTCTTTGAAATATTGGAGCCGGGCAATCGGCAGAATGCAAACAAACCTCTATGCGTTGTAATCGTTAATATCTTACTTGTCTTCTCACTCACCTTAATTTGCAAGTAAGCATTAGAAAAATCTATTTATTTAAAAATTATATTTCTATTTATATACATTTTTTTAATAGGCAAAAAAAAATTCAAAGTACATTAAAATCTCTTCGCAAAAAACTAAATATTTAAATATCTCTAAATATTGATTTAATATTTTTAAAATTTTACTAATAAATGCTTTTGATAATAAATATAAATAACAATTTGCATTTAATTATTTAACGCCATCTATTAATTTAAAATATTAAAATTAAACATCTTATTTTTTATTTCACAATGGACTTATTAGATATTTATATTTCCTTCTATTTGTTTTACGTGTTTTTAGGAAAGCTGTTTTTTTCTTCTTTGAAAAACAGTTATGAGTTAAATTTTTAATACGAATATATTTTTTATATAATTACAATACAAACTACTATTATTTTAAGATATAATATACCAACTAGAGATGGTGCTACAATAATATATAAAATCTTCATTGCTTTCATGATATCACTCTGGTTATTATTTTATAGTTACAAAATGTTTCATTTCTATATCGCATCCTGCCGTGTAAATAACGCAAGGCTTCAATATATTCGCATAATTTCTTCTAAAGATTTTTAGTGTTTTTGTTTTATCAATCTATCTAACATAATAAATTCTGATTTGGGTTACCATCGTGAGCCTCATGGCTATGATTTCAAATTAACCAGCATCTATTATTTGTGTGTCTATGTAATTTAAGATTATTATTACAGCTGATGAGAGCATATGATTTCATATTTTAGATAAGCAATAATGGTCAACTGTGTAGTCGTTTATATATCATTATAAATGGAAGTTATCTTATAGAAATTTAATATCTCATAATAATTTTCTCGATTACTTATCTAGCTTCCGTCATGTCATTTAAGAGGAAACTCTAACCACCATATAGTTTTATGATTTGAATTGGTCGTTTATATTCTCTTTTTCAGGAATTGTTGATTTGGTAAGGCTAATAAATTTTTCCTTATAGGTCCATTCTATAAAACATTATCTAAAATGGTAAAAGAGAGTTATATTAGTTTCATGACCTTTTGCAGTGGCGTCGCTAGGACTGAAAAATTTGAATAGCCCCCTGAAGCAAAAATTTTTTTTTTAATTGCTCCTTAATATCCCCTTGAACAAGGGTTGCCATGTCTTCCCCCATCAGCGGGAGACTCCCACAATTTTTTAGTTTACACGCAGACCTCTCTCACCCGCAAAACTACCGCATTTGGAAATCTCCCGCCAAAATCTACCGCAATTTATTAATTTCTCCCGCAATTTTTTTTTAGTATTTTAACGTTTTTAATATATAAATAATAATTTTGAGAGACATTAATTGAATATTTTTATATTTTTTTTAATATATTTTATATATTTATTCGAAAAACATGTCTAGTTTGTAAATTTCTTTCTATCCTTTTTTATTTTTATCCAATAATAATTCAACATCATTTCTTTCATATAAGTCAGTACAGGGGAGTATATCAACATCGATTGCAATACAAAAATATTCTCAAGAATAATAAATAATACAGATGCAACTACATTTGCGGATTTTGTATACATCTATCATGTAGTTCAACATTCACAGAGCTATATCACCACAATATGGGTCGAATCTTTTTCTCATGATATTTAACGACTCCAATATAAATGCAAACCTTACTTGTGGCAGAACAAAAATGAGCAAGGCTATCACAAGTGTTTTAGTATCTGAATCCTAGAGGTCAATTCTAGACGATTTGAAAGATGGGCATCCATATGCAATTCTAACAGATGCATCTAATAAAGGGAATATTAAGACATTTCCCTCGATCCTTAGCCATTTCAACAGAACATTTCAATAAAACTGTTAAAATTTTTTCCTCGGATAGTGAAAAATCTAACAATGTAGCTAGCCACATAATAATAAATATAGCTGTTCTGGGTTATCAATGATTTTCATGTCAGCTTTCTCCGCTGATAATGCCTCTGTAAATTGTTACCGAATTGAGGCAGCACAATAATGAATTAATACCAATTGGCTGTATATACCATATACTACATAGTTCTTGCTAGAAGGCAATGAATGTACTATCTGTGGATGAAATAATTGTGATGAAATGTTTTAACGAATTTAGTTCATCAACTAAAAGAGTTAATAAATTAAAAGTGTTGGTGAAGTGGTCTTACTTGGAATGGTGTGAGTTGTTGCGATATATACCTATCAGGTGGTTGTCATTAATACCTGCCATGGATAGAATTTTAAAACTTTACAAACCCTTAAAAAAATACTTCTTAAATAGAGATTTTAAAAGATGTCCTAAAATTTTGAAAAATTTTTTCGAGTATGAAATGGCAGAAGCATATTTGGGATTCGTTTCACATGTAGGAAATCTACTTCATTCAGTTAATATTTAATTACAATCAGAATATTCTTTATTAAAAAAGATTCACAATGCTACAGCTCTGATCATCTCTACAGTTAAAATTAATAATAAATTTTATGGCGCTATTGCTAAAAATATTATATTAAAATGTTCAAATAATACTCTAATTAATACATTTTTAAATGAAGCAGATATTTTTATTAAGACAATTTTAGAATATTTACAATCAAAATTTGATATTAATAACTCTATTTACAAATGTATAAATATTAAGACCTTGGAACAGAAACCATCAATTGATGGTTTATATAATTTAATAAATATATTAAAAATACTTAAATACATTGATGTCTTGTTTGAGGAGATTCTAATTCTCTCTATTTTTTATGATTCGCCAAAATACTTAAAGTTAGAAGGTCTAAAAGCAGAAGATAAATGGGTAGAATTTTTTCGTAATAGCGATAAATCTCCATGCTTGGAAAAAATATGCGAGTATGTCTTCTCCTTACCTCATTCCAATGCCTCATCCAAGCGCTTTAGCCTGATGAGGACTGCCAGGAAAAAAGAGAGAAATCGGATTGCTTTAACAACATTAGAGGCCGAACTAATGTTAAACAAATATATAATATGTCATGCCAGGAATTTTATAAATATCTCAATAACGACGGTAAACATTTAGTTCTATTATTTAAATATCAAATAAAATATAATTAAGTTTTAGCAATGGCGCCATAAAATTATTTGTCAATATTTAACTGTAAAGATGAACACATCAGCAGCATAATTTTATGATCTTTGTTAAGATTCTTCTGATTGTAACTACACATTAACAGCATGTAGTAGATTTCCTACATGTGAAATCATTCCTAAATATACCTCTGCCATGCATTATTGAAAAAATTTTCAAAATGTTAGGACAGCTTTTATAATCTTTATTTAAGAAATATTTTTTTAAAAGTTTATAAAATTTTATCGATGGCGGATATTAGGAACATATCGCAACCAACATTGTGCTGACTCAATTCTGTAAATACACTCTGTTTTTACCAAATTCACTGAGGCATTATCAGATCAGAAAGCTGTCATGCAATTTATTGGTAATCTCGAATCTGCTATATTTACCATTATATGGTTAGCTATGTCTTTGGATTTTTCACTATTTGAGGGGAAAAAATAGTTTTATAAACGACCTTTATTTTGTTGAAATATCGTAGGAAAATATTTCCCTTATTAGATGCATCTGTTAGAATTGCATATGTATGCCCATCTTTCAAATCGTCAAGAATTAACCTCCTGGATTTAGGCCCTAAAACATTGATGATAGTCTTGCTCATTTTTGTTCTACAAGTCTAGTTTTCATTTATATTAGAGTTGTTTAATATTATGGGAAAAAGATTCTACCAACATTGTGATGATAAGTATCTCTGTGAATGTTGTACTACAAGATAAGTGATTACAATTGCCGCAACTGTAGTTGCACCTGTATTATTTCTTATTTTTGGAGTACCTAAATATGTATTTAAACGTGATACGTGATAATTAAGCGCCTATCCCTATAATGTTATACACACACGGTAGATTTCCAATTGCGGTCATTTTACGGGACATTCTAAAATATATTTTTAATTGTAAAATTAAAATCATTTTTTTTATAAAATTTTATCTTGCTTACATTCTTATATTTAAAAATGATCGTTGGTTATTTTTATAAATTAATAAATTTTTAATTAAAATTATTTTTAGCAATTTTTATATTTCTACTGTAATTTTCATATTTCTTCCGCATAATACCAAATTTCTCTCTCAATTTGAAAATTTTGACCTGGTAACCCTGTTTAGTGGGCTATTGCTAAATATTTGTCCGGTAGAAAATTGCGTTAATTTTAGATTCAGTACTACGACTTTTTATTTTGCCAACTAACTAGTGGTTAATTTCGCCGGCTTCCAGTTTAAAGATCAATTAGGATTAATAAACGAGCTATTTATTCAATGTTTACCTTTATTTTGCAGATAACTCACCTCTGGTTAATTTTCTTGACATTCTGTTTGAAAAATACTGAGAATCAAATAAAGCACTAAATATAAATGTGAACTATATGATTGTTTATCTTAGACTTTAGCAAAGTGTCTGAACCTTTCTATTTTATGTCAAAAACAGTTGATTCCGCCGGTATATGGTTGAAAAATTCTGGAGCATCGATTAACGCACTATACATTTGGATTTTTAGAATTGGATCCTTAATTTTTTTAAATAATTCCACAAGCTTCACGCTTTTAAAATAGCTATAACTCGAAAACGGTTAGCATATGATTATACTTTTAGGAGAATATGAAAGCAAATTTAGTATTAATTAGCAGAGTTGTACAAAAGATCTTCTTTGAAGATTTTTGAGCGAGATCTAGCTCAAAAATTTGAGCAAGATCTTTGAAGATCGTAAAATTTGAAGATCTTTTATTTTTTAAAAATTTTGTGTAACGATCTTCAAAGATCTTCATGATATTTATTTTTTTAACCCTTTATTAAAAGCCCAGATGTTTTTCAATTTTCATCAAGGCAGGAGGAGAGGTATAAAACATAAAAGAAATATTATATTAATAAAATTGAAAAACATCTGGGCTTTTAATAAAGGGGTAAAAAAATAAATATCATGAAGATCTTTGAAGATCGTTGATCGCAGCGATCTTCAAAGATTTAAATCTTTGAAGATCGTTACACAAAATTTTTAAAAAATAAAAGATCTTCATTATTTTGAGCAAATGTACAACTCTGTTAATTAGTATTAAATACGGGTCAAGTCTCAAAATAATTTCCGCGACGTTGGCCGAACTGGAAGTATTAACGTTTATAATCCATTTTTTATGGCTCGTTATTGCTTTAAACCATATAGTAGCCGAAGTTAAGGAAAAAAATGTTATAAGCAAAAATAAAAACATTACAAACTTCACGCATTAAAATCGATTGAAAGCTTTAACGATAGAAAATTATGTCCCTGTTCTAGATTTTATTTTAGTGGCCCCATTTTTTTTGTTTATTTCTTTAATAACTTTTTTATTTAACTTCGATTACTAAACGGATTAAAGCTCTTACCTCTACTAACGGATCACTAAGGAATGATAAGTTTCATCTTTAATGCTTTCATAATTTCTAAAGTCAAACATGGCATTTATATTGCTTATAAATAAATTTATAATGCAGATTGTCAAATCAAATACGGATTTAAATTAACTAATTAAAAATAATGGCTAAAGTAGGATGTTTGTCGCTGATCTAGTTTTTGTTTTGATGTGCCGCCATATTTTTTTAAAATTTCGTAAATAATTTTTTATTTTAATTTTCCCTACTAAACCGATTAAAGCCCTAATCTCTACTAACGGAGCACTAAACAATGATAGAAATTTCATCGTAAATGCTTCCATAATTTCTCTTATCAAATTTGACCTCAAAACATTTCCTTAGCATATAACTATTTTTTTTATTGGCTAACCAAATTAATTACGAAATTTGAATTTGCAAATTAAACACTATATAAGAGTGAAAATTGGATGTTTAGTATTGCTTTAGTTTTTGTTTTGGTTGGCCGCCATTATTATTTGTTTTTTCGGAAATAAATTTTTATTCATAGTTTCAGCTACAAAAGGGATTGAAGCATTAACCTCTACTAACGAAGCACTAAAGAATATTATAAGTTTTATCATTATCATTGGCCAAAGTATTTATTTTTATATAATTTTTTTCTTAACTTCTCCTACTATACAGATTGAAGCGCTAACGAAGCACTAAAAAATGGCATATTATTTTTAGTCAATGCTTTCAATCGTCCGACCAACTTCACGAAGCTTTCAAAATTATTTCCTGCTTTGGCAAAGGGCCAAAACTTTTATTTTGCTTACGACTCACTAAGGTTAATTCCTTCGTTATCCGTTATGAAGATCAATTAGGATCAATTAACAAGCTACATAATGGCATAGGTTTCGTCAATTGATCCTCAATAAGTTCCGTCATCTTAAAAATTTTGAAAATGTACATAACTCGGTTACAGATAGTGTTACGAATATCCGGTATTGAGAATTTTTAAGCACAAATTAAATACTATATAATTGCCAAATGTCAGAACATGATCTATCCTATCTTCGGTTCAGCAAAGTGCCAACACTTTCTAATTTTGATTATAACTCGTGTTTGATTCCGTTGTTGTCCGGATTAAAGATCATTTAGGATCAATTAACGGGTTACACAATGGAATAGTTGATCCTCAAGTAGTTCCGTCATCTTAAAAAATTCACACTTTCTTTATTTTGTTGATAACTCACTTCCGTTTTTGACATCCTGTTTAAAGAATACGGAGGATAAATTAAAGCACTAAATATTGGCCTTAACTAAAAATGATTGTCTAATCTTAGATTTTGGCAAAATGCCAAAACTTTTCTATATTGCTTATAACTCACGAGCGTTCATTACTTTGGTATACGGTTTAAAGATTCTGGATCAAAAATGGCTACATATTGACCCGCCAACTTCACACTTTTAAATGAGTATAACTCGGTTACGATTATACGTGTTTAAAAAATAGTAAAGCCTAAATTAAATACTAAATAATTGCCAAGTTTCACAACTTTCTTATTTTCGGTTTTGGAAAAGTGCCAACATTTTCTTATTTTGCTTATAACTTAGTAACATTTGTTTCCGATGTTGTCTGGATTGAAGATCAATTAACAACGAGCTACAAAATGGTATAGGTTACTGTTCTAGGCATATGTTTATTTTTTTATTATTATTAAAATATTATTGATTTTTTTAATGTATAAAATATATTATTGATTTTTTTAATGTATAAAATATATTATTGATTTTTTTTATTGGTTTTAAAAAGAAAATAAAAGTTTGAATTTTGGAAAATAAAAGAGTATCACAAAAGTGGTGCCTCTAATTTAAAAGATACCTGTATAAAAAAAAAATTAATTCGGAACAACAATGACTACTATTACGAAACAGGCCAAAGATTTATAAAAAGGAAAAAGGAAATTCGTAAAAATAAGGTAAAAGTTTATATTTTTGTTGAAATTTTATGTATTATTGTGTATTAGGGATTTTCGTAATAATTTCGATATTGTATATTTTATCATTTAAGTCAGTTAAAATTTTTTTGATAAAGTTATTGATAAGTTTATTATAGAAATAAAGAATTTGAAATTTGAAAATTAAGAGCTTAAATTAAAAATAATTTTAAGGAAATGCTAAATCGCAAAAATATTAAGACCAACAATTATTTTGAGGTCAAAAATGTTGAGCCGTTAAAAATGTATTTTGGAATATTAGTGGTTTTTATATTATGGGTTATAATATATTTTTGGTATAAGAAAAGAAATGGAAATAAAGATATAAATCGAGTAAGAATGTTAGAGCAAGTGGAAAGGGAGAAAAATAAAAAAATTGAAGAATTTAAGAGGAATATTGAAAATTTATTTAATGAAATATATATGGTGAAAAATGAAAATAAAAAGGAAATATTAAAAACAGATATCGTCAGAGATTCTGAAAAAAAGGTATGTGAAATTGATATTAATAAAACAGATTTCGTTAGAGAGTCTGAAAAAAGAGAAAATGGAAAAATTGGAGAAAATGAAAAAAAAAAGGAAAATGAAATTGGAAAAATGGAACATAAAAAAAAGGAGATTAATATTGAAGAAATAAGAAGAGAAATGAGGGAAGAATGGGAAAATGAAAGGAAAGAATAGAGAAAAAAGAAATGGAAGAAAGGAGGAAAAGGGAAAAAATGGAGTTGATTGAAAGGGAAAAAGAGATGTTGAGAACAGAAATGACAGAAATTAAAATTAAAATAGAAGAATTGGAAAAGAAAAGTGAAGGAAAAGGAGTGTATGGGAATGATGAAAGGGAAAATAAAAAGTGTTATAATTGTGGGAAGTTTGGACATATAAGTAGAGGATGTAATGAAAGGAGAAATCCAAATGTGTTAACTATAATTTGTAAAAGGTGTGGAAATAAAGGGCATAAAACTGAGGAATGTTATGTTCCTACGTATAAATTGGTGAATGAAATTCAAAAAGCTTGTGGAAATTATGGAAATTTTGGTCATGGTCATGATAAGTGTTTTAAGAATCAACAAGAATATTCTAAAGCATTTCCGGCGGTAGAATATATAAAAAAAGGGGAAAAAAATATCTATGAAAAAAGGAAAGTCGAAGATGTAACATGTTTCAAGTGTCGTAACATTGGACATTATGCGAGAGATTGTCCGGTCACATGACTATATGGTGGACAGGAATCAATATGTGGGGTTATTACATCGGAAACCCCAGTAGACAAGGGAAAAATTTTATTATTAGGGAATGTACTAAATATTGAAAATAATTTGGGAATTGAAGAAAAGAAAAATAGTAATGAATTAGTGATGAAAAATAAGGGGAATGAGTGGCCCAGGGCGAATATACAAATTTGTGTTATGCCAGTTTCGATGAAAAAAAGATATTAATTATGATGAATGTCCGCGCGTGAAAATTAATGTGGGAAATAAGGAAATTATAATGTTGTTAGATACGGGAGCAACTATATCGGTAATGGGGTATAGGGAATTTTCGAATTTATGGCCGAATGAACGATTAATAAATGATAAAATGATATTTAAGCAGTTAAATAGAACTGTTATTTCGGTTTTGGGAAAAGTAAATTTGCCGGTGTTAATGAATGGGGAAGTGCAGTTCTTGGATTTGTGGATAATAAAAGAAGAGGTGGGTGCGATTTTGGGATGGAATTGGATATCGAAATTTGGATTAGAAAGTAAATTTTTGAATATATTTCAAGGGAAAAAGAATGATAAAAATATTGAAGTATTGAAAACATCTGTAAAGGAGGTGAATATGAAAAATCGGGAAAATGAATGTGTAGAAAATGAAATAGTGGGAATTGAAATTTTAGAAAATGTTAAAGTGGAAAATATGGAAAATGATAATCAGGAAATTTGTGATAATGAAATAAATGGAATTTCGGAAATTGAAATATTAAAAATTGATGAAATTAAAAATTTGAGAAGTAATTTTGAGGAAATTCAGAGAAATGAAGTAATTATAAATAAAAAAATGATTCAGGAGGAGCCTGAGTGTATGAATAATAAACAAGTTTTAATATATGATTCTGAGGAAAATATTGATCTGAATGTTGATGATATTTTTGTGGATGTAGAAGTGGATAATATTTTGAAAACAAGTGATGAAAATTTTAGTTTTGAGGTAGACAAAAAGTTGATTCCAAGAAAAATGGGATTGGAGGATAGTTATATGAATGGTGATGAAATTTACAAAGAATTGAATTGGGAAAGGGAAAAATTGCTTGTAGCACAAAATTTTCCGGTGAAATTGGTGAGAAAAAAAATAGAAAATGAAAAAAACGAGGATTTAGTGTTGTTAAAGAAGGCCATGATTAATTTAAAAGAAAAATATAAAGAAATTTTTGATGAAAAATTGGGACGTTTAGTAGATTATGAAGTAGATATACGTTTGAAAGAAGGATATATTCCACAATATTGTGCTGTTAGGAGGGTACCTTTTGAGTGGAGAGCAGAAATGGAAAAAGAATTGGATAATTGGTTAAGAGATGGAATAATTTGTCCTTTTGGATATAGCGAATGGGCGACTCCATTAGTTCCGGTGAGGAAAGCTAATGGCAAGTTAAGGATTTGTGCGGATTTTAGAGTAACTTTAAATCCATGGGTTGTGGAAGTAAAGTATCCGTTACCGAGAATTGAAGAGATTTTAGCGAATTTAAAGGGGGCGAAGTATTTTTCAAAAATAGATTTTTCATGTGCGTATTTGCAATTACCTATGAAAGAATCTACGAGGAAATTGTTGACCATAACGACGTTTAAAGGATTGTTTACGTTTTGTAGATTGCCATTTGGATTAAGTGTTTTGGCACCAATTTTTTAAAGGACAATGGCCGCGGTTTTCCAAGGGTTAGAAGGTGTTTTTTATTATATGGATGATGTATTAATTACGGGAATAACGGTAGAACAACATAATAGAAGGTTGGAAGAGGTTTTTGAACGAATAAAAATTAAAGGATTGCGTGCGAGTAGTGAAAAAAGTGTTATGGGAGTTACCGAAGTGGTATATTTGGGACATAAGATAAATGGAATAGAGGTAAAACCATTGGATAAAAATTTGATAAGTATTGCAAATATGAGAAAGCCGATGAATAAGGCGGAGATTCAATCATTTATGGGAATGGTAAATTATTACCATAGATTTATTGAAGATTTTGCAAGGGTAGCAGCTCCCTTATATGAGTTATTACGGAAAAATGTATCTTTTGAGTGGAAAGATGAACAAGAATTATCGTTTGAATGGTTAAAATTACAAATTAGCAAGGAGCCTATTTTAGTGTGTTTTAACAGTGAATTGGAGGTTATTTTGGCGGTAGATGCATCGAATAAAGGTGTTGGAGGAGCTTTATTGCATTTGATAGAGGGTATAGAGAGACCGGTAATATTTTTTTCGAGGGTGTTCAGAGACGTAGAAACAAGATATTCGGTGATAGAACAAGAGGCTTTGGCAGTTATTTTTGGATTGACAAAATGCAGGGAATATTTGATAGGGAGGAAATTTGTAGTGTACACAGATCATAAACCCTTAATACATCTTTTCAAAAAAGATAATAAGGAGTTAATGATGTCGCCTCGGTTGCAAAGGTGGTTACTGCTGGTAGAAAGTTTTGTGAAGTATTGGCAGGAAAAAAAGAATATTTTGCCGGACATTATGTCTAGATTAGAAATCATTGATGAGAAACAAGAGGGGAAAATTGATGAAGAAAATGGAGAGGAAGCTCTTATCAGGATATTAACTAAAGTGTTAAAGGGTAGTCCCACCAAATGGGAGGATATTCAGAGATATACTATGAAGGATAAAGAATTGAATTTGGTAAAATTGTGGATTACTGGGAAAAAACGATGGAGTGATCAGGGAAAGAAATTTAAAAATGTGGAAGCGGAATTAACTATAGTAGATAAATGTATTATGAGAGGAAATAGAGCGGTTATTCCTCTTAATTTAAGAGGAAAAATTTTAGATGTTTTACATGCGGGTCATCAAGGAATTACGAAAATGAAACAATGGGGACGGGAATACATATGGTGGCCCGGGATGAATGAAGAAATTGATAAATTAGGGGAAAATTGTGAGGTTTGTAATGCCTGTGCCAATATGCCCCCTAGAGATAAAAATAGTAGTTGGCCGAGAACTAAAGAACCTTGGGAAAGAATTCATTTGTTTTTCGAGTGGGAAGGGAAAAAATTTGTTTTAATGGTTGATTCGTTTTCGAAGTGGATAGAATTCGTGGAGGTACATGGATTAACCACGGGAATTGTAATAAAATTTTGTAAAAAAATATTTTCGAGATTTGGAATACCGAAAGTTATGGTATCGGATGGAGGTCCAGCATTTGTTAGTATGGGTAAAAATTTTTGTATCAAATTAAATGTAAATCATATAGTTACACCACCGTACCATCCTAGTTCGAATGGATGTATCAAATTAAATGTAAATCATATAGTTACACCACCGTACCATCCTAGTTCGAATGGACAGGCGGAAAGGATGGTGGCGATTGTTAAAAGTTGGTTAATGAAAACTAAAGATAACCGAAGTGAAATATGGGTATTGCAGTTGTATTATAATAATGCTAAAGGCAAAGATGGTAAATCGCCTGCGGAAAAATTGTTAGGTCGAAAAATAAATATGTTTTTGGATATGTTGAAACCTGGAGAAATTGTGGAGGTACAGGAGAAGGAAAAACAGGTGAAGTATATAGTGAATCAATTGGTTTGGGTTAGAATGTATGGAAAAGGGAAAAAATGGGAAAAAGGAGTGGTGAAAGAGAATTTGGGGAATAAATTATGTTCAGTAGTAATGGAAAATAAAAGTGTAGAAATGAGACATGGTGATCAATTAAAAAAAAGGGGGAAATAAGTGGAATAGAATAAAAAATATATATATAGAATTTAGAAATATAGAATAGAATAAAAGGTTATATTTAATTTAAATATTTTAAACCATTTTAATTATTAAATTAATTGGGACAGGAATATCTGAGTCGATTTCGATTATTAAAATATTTGTTTGGGTCATTTCGAGTTATGATTATTAAAATATTTGTTCGGGTCATTTCGAATTGTGATTATTAAAATATTTGTTCGGTTCGAGTTATGATTATTAAAATATTTGTTTAAGGATCATAAAAAAAAAACTGAGATATAGTTTGGTATATATGTATATATATAATTGAATAGTTAGAAGTATGTAAAGGTAAAAGTAAGAATTGTCTTAGTATATGAGATAATATAACTGAATATGTTGATAATTCGTTTGGTTTAACAAAAATGTATATTGTAAGTCATTTTTTTGGTTTTATTAAATATTTGTTATTAAGTGAAGTGAAGCATATCGTGGTTAATAGTTTTTTTTTCTTGTGTTAAAAAAAAACAGTTGAGAGATAAAAGGAAAAGTTGAAAAGGGAAATTATTTTATAGTAATGTAGATTGTGTTAACTTTTTAAATTGATAGAATGTTAAGATAAGAAATCAATTTATTTGGTGAAGAATCGATAAAGAAAAAAATAAATTAAACAACTTATGGATTATTATTGAAAAAATGAAATTTATGCAGCAAGAGGTTGATTTAATGAAGTTTGGAAAATATATGTTTTGAAATAAATAATGAGGGTGGTGAGTGGATTAAAAAATGTTATTTGTTTATTAAATTAATTGTTTATTGTGAAAATAATAATTAAATATAAGTTGGAATAAAAATAAAAGTTAATAAGGGAGTTTGTTAGTAAAATTGAAAAATGGTAAAGTACATTTTTAAAAAAAAAAGAAGTTCGCGAGTCGATTAAAAAGGTATGTTTGTGAAAAATTGAAATGGTAAAATATATTAATTATTTTAAATTAATAATAAAAATAAATGAAAATTGAAGGATAGATTATTTTGTTTCAAGGAAAAATATAATCGTTGATTATGACTGAGGAAAATTCTATTTACAATGATTTTGAGAATATTACACCAATGATTCAGAATAAGCGATAATAAGACCAACTATCAAACTATCCACAATGACGCGATAATCAACTTTCAAGTTCGGATGCAGCCAATCATTTAACTACCAACTTAGTGATCGATAATACGATAACTTTAGATGATGCAAAGCAAATGATCCATTATGCTATGATGTACTAACGAAATTGCTAAAGACCGATAACTCGACGATGAAAAAATGATGAACAATACGACCGATCAATTAATGGTGTCAACAACAATATGAAAATTGACATATTACAAAGAATAATAGTTTTTTTTTAAAAAAATTTTGAATTCGTGTCCTGAGAATGCCTCTTAAAAATAAGGGAGGTGTTCTAGGCATATGTTTATTTTTTTATTATTATTAAAATATTATTGATTTTTTTAATGTATAAAATATATTATTGATTTTTTTAATGTATAAAATATATTATTGATTTTTTTTATTGGTTTTAAAAAAGAAAATAAAAGTTTGAATTTTGGAAAATAAAAGAGTATCACAAAAGTTACCTAACCGAAACTCAAGTTGTTCCAGGTTCAAAATTTCACATCTTCCTTATAACTAATTAAGCTTTGATTCCGCCGCTGTCTGAAATTAGGATCAATTAAGACTATATATTGGCATAGGTTTTGTTATTTGATCCTCAAGTCGTTTCGTCAACTTCTCGGACCTCGATATAAAATTATATAATTTCTTCCATTGATTACAATAAAGATTAACAATAATACTAAATATTTTACTTTAAAAAAGATGGTTTTTTTAATTTGACTTGTACTTGTTGATATATCCCAATTATCACAAAAGAAAATTTTGAAGTTGGGACATTCATAAAGTTATTTACTTGATATATTGTCAGTTTTGGACATTCTTTTGTACTAACCCTTAATAAAATAAATATTTTAAAGTGATTTAATTGCTAAATGGATTTAACCAAATTTTTTTTCTAATGGTAATATTAAAATAAAATTATTAAGGATTAAACACAAAATATTAAATATAATGAAGGTTATGTGGAATATGTTGCTAATTTTTGTTTATATTTTACCTGAATTCACAGATATTGGCTATCAAAGATGTGATTAATACCTTAACTCTGATTTACAGATATTAATTAACCTAATTCTAGTTTGATATTTTAAAGGAATAATTTGTTTTATCTAATTTTAAATATAAAATTATTATAGTAAATAAGTATATAAATATAGTAATATAATTTTCATATAAATTGACTGTTCATATAGAATGTTTAAATAAAAATTCAGTTTTTCAGATTATAACGATAAAAAAAATTATAATGAACAAACGAACATTTACATTCGTAAAATTATTTTTATAAAAATGAACATGACGTTTCTGGAGTGCTTAGAAATATGAAAATGATAAAAAAAAATAGTGCACACTTGGCATGCATTATCGTTCTCAGATATACGAGGGGTCAACAAAATATAAAATAATTACCCTCAAAAACGATAATTATAAAAAAGAGATGATGACTGGAAATCTTTATAATTCTGTATTAAATACAAAAAAACTTCATGGAAAAAAAGACTCACAGAAGTTTACAGGGGTAAAATTATATAGAAAAAAATTACTAAATCTCTAAGGTAAAGAAAACAAATAGTAATGACTTTGATTCAATGGATTTTATTTAGAAAACATTAAATAACAAAGGAATTATTCCTATATTTTATGAGCAACATTTTTTGAATGATACTTACTAGAGAAATGTGCTGAGAAAGCTCAGGAAATTTTTTTGACCGCAGTTGATTACATGCGGGTCCTTCTTCCTAAAATAATTTTTTTTTTGAACGCTAAGAAATATGGGTATCAACTTTAAACGTAGGAAAAAACTTTAATCGTAAGAAAAAGGTTAAGGCTAAGAGATCAGAATCAAAAAGGTTAGTGGTAAGGTAATCAATGATTGTGTTAATATATTGTTTATGGTCGTTATTTAGTAATGTACTTCTTTTCTTAGATCATTATAATATTACATTGTTACTTATAATTTTAAATGATAATGCGAGCTTCGAATTATTCAAATTCTGTTAATATAAATAACAACCTGAAATTATCCAAACAATTAAAAAATAATGATTTTATTAAGTCTGTACAACGAAGAGCATTAGGTGATATAAGCAACATCGGCTTATCACATATACAACAAAAACCCACCAATGAATCTAAACATATTTTTAATAACGATGAAAATTTGAAATTTAAAAATTATAAACATTCATCAAATCAAAAATTAGATCCAGAAGTATATTTTATATAAAATAATTAAACACTTGGTAATTGAAGGATGATGATAGTGCTGATGATATTGAAAATTTTCCTAATAATGAAATATGTTTAATTAATAAATAGTATTTTTAATACAACTATTTTAGATGATGATTATGAAGACATATTACCACATAATGAGAAACCTAGTAATTTTGATTTTAAGCTAGAATTTGATATTATTGACTATTTTGATGGATCTTATATGCTTGATTATAATGATGATATAATTGATGAATTTTTAACCCAGGAAATACCTATATATTCATTGCCACTTACGCAACTTGAAGGTTTTTATTATAATTGAGAAAATAACTAAATATTTAACTAGAACTTTCTTTAGTTCCCATTCCTGAAGAAACAGATTTATCATCATAATATTTAATACTATAGTACCCATTTTTCTGTATATATTATATAATTATGATTTTTTTAAATTTAAATATTAAAAGTTTTTTAAAGATGCCATAATTACAAATAAAATAAATATCATCCTTGCTATAAAAGTCTCATTGAGTATTTTCTTCATTTGGAGTGGTTCATATCAAAATCATCTGGCAATTGAAAAGATAGGAAGAGTAGTCTTCAAACAATTTTTCAATTATGAGAACATACATATTAATTCTGATTTTTAAAATATTTGAAGTTAGTGTACCACTTATAGCCAGGGTTGCCAAGTCAAAATTTTCTCATTGCAGAAGAAATTTTTTTGTTGGCTAGGTGAGGACTATGTTGACCTCAATTTGAGCTGATTTTTAAAAACAGCTAACTCAATTGCCAGAAAAATATTGCATAAGCCTCAAGATTTTGTTAATAGATGTTCAAACCTTTTAGCCACCTATGAGGAATGTTCTGATATTTAGCCATTTACAACACAAGAGCTTATTTGACATTTTATATTAAATTATTTATAATATATTACAAAATCAGTCTCATTAATTGGTTTATTTTTCAAATAAAGAAAAAATAAACTCATGTTTTGTGTTATTGTTTAAAACATATTTATCATTATAATTTAAAAACTAACTTCTAATAGAAAGGAGGGTTCTGAAATTTCTTCATTGATGATACAAGTATATTTATTAATAATTTCCATTTATAAAATAAGAAATTAATATTTATAATTTAACATTGTGAAAATGCAAAATTTTTAATGCAGTAGTCTAAAAAATATGGAGGAATTTTAGAGTTCTATGTTTGATTTGGAAATAACGGAGTCTAATACTGATGGGGGAGACCTAACAGCCCTGCTTTTATATGTAAATAATTTATTTTGAAGTTTTAGTCATACATTCTTATAAATTCATAATACTAAATCATTAAAACAAAAATGGATTCATATTAAGTATCATGAGGTGATGTTGAAAATGTAAATGCTAGTTAAAAAATATGAAGGTAATTTATCAAAAAAAGAAATAATTATACATGTAAATTACCTGAAATCTAGAAAGTATTAAAAAATACTTCAAATTTTTACAATATTTAAAAAATATGTAATAGTGATATTATAATATTTTATTTAATAATATGAAATGTGTTTCCAAAGGAAACTCATCTTCATAAGAACCTGAGGGGATGGGGTTTATTCTTCACAATTAACCTGTTAATTTTAGCATGTTAATATTTTCTAGATCAAATTTACCTGAGAAATCCATTTTTATTTTTTGAATGATAAGTGTAATTTTGCCAGGATCTTCCTAACATGGAGAGGAGGTAGGGGGTTATGGTGCAGTTTTGCTGGAAGTTTACTCATAGGCATGCTAGAATCAGTGTTTCCAGATGTTTAGCTAACTTTAACAGGCGATAAAAAGAGATTTAATATGTTAATATAAATACTTAATCATAATTTTCATAGGAGGAACCTGGCTGAAGGCCAAACAATGGGAGGGGAAGGGGGTTGTTATAAAGGTGGAAATTTGTGGATTGGCACAACCCTAGTTTAACAGGGACCCACTTATAATCTATCTCAAGTCAAAATTTCCAAAGAATTTCCAAGAACTTGTTTTAATGAAAAGAATAAAATAGGTAATATTTTACATAATTTTAAATTTACCTATTATCTTAAGCATTAATAAAATAATTTTTCAAAAATTTAGAGCATTTTTTATTTTATTTATAAGAGAAGGGTAATTATGATTGCAAAAACCCAAAGATCTTGAATAAAAACATTTTTAAAAAAATTGAAATAGCAAAAAAATCTTATGATAAATATTGATTTTTTTCTTTATTTTTTGTCAAGAATATTATTATCGATTTTCGGAAATTTTTTTTATTTATTTTTGTTTAAGCAAAATATCAATTTTTATATTTTATTTTGTTAATGAATATTATTTTTCAATTTATCGATTTTAATTAATATTTTTTTTCTAAGAATTATCATGATCGAATTTTGTATTTTTTTATGGTAAAGAAAAATTATTTTATAGAAGTAAATATATAGATGATATTTAACAATGGCGACGACTAAAAGAACCCGGGAAAACTGACAATTGAAAAAAAAAATTCGATATAAAATTATCTAAAATAAGCATCGATTCCTATTAAGGAAAACAGTGATTCATTCATAACATTTCATATCAAATTAAAGGCATACTTCATATTAAACGATATATATAACAATGAAAAAAAAACTGTTCATATCGACATTATCAACGTATGACTTAAATGAAGTTATTTTATTCGCTCCTAAGTCCATTAATAAAGTATGACGATATGCTAGATTCTTTAATAACCAACGAGGAAAAAATAGCACTGTTGGAAAGTTTCCAATTCGTTAAACGTACTCAAAGAGATGGAGAATCCAATCTAGAATTTTTAAATTCACAAATGGCGTCAGCGCTAAAATGTAATTTTGAAGAAAATTTAAATATGCAGATAATTAACGGATTAGAAAGCAAAGAGATCAAAGCAAATTTATTACCAGAATAAATATGGGAATAGAGGAAATTTAAAAACCCTTCGAACCATGGACTTGATAGGTGAAAAGCAAAAGGTAAATTTTATTGTCAAGCCGGAAAGGAACGAGATGAAGACAAAATAGAAAATGATGAATTTAACTATATACAAGACAATAAAAAGCATAATAGTAATAATAATTGCAAAGTTCAGGAACGCTATGGTTACAATTATCCCCACCAAACGAGATTAGATAACAGATTTACTAGATTTTATAATTATGACAACTCGAATTATGGAAGACGTAATAACATTAACCCGCGGTACAAATATAGTATAAAAGACAATGCGACCCCAAATTTTGCAACCCTAGGAAAATTTCATATACTTTAAAAGAAAGATCGATGATAAACTACTAAAATGGATTAAAGACATAATAGAACCTATAAAATTTTCGAAATGGGTCAGTTCTCTGGTAACAATAGTTCAATGGGAATATCAGGCTTTGCATAGACTAAGAATAACGATAAATCCATGAATGACACCGTACATATACCCTATTTCCAGAATACAGGAAATACTAAATAATTTAAGAAAAGGCGAAAAGTTTTCAATTATTGACTTTTCAAATACCATAAAATATAGATTCTAATTCAAAGAAGTATTTAGCTATTAACAAAAGGACTATTCCAATTTAAAAAGATGCCATTTGGAATAACTCTGGCGTCAGCGATATTCAAAAGGATCATGGACCTAATTTTGGGAAAATGACGAGAGTGGCATATTATATTGATGATCTATTAATTACAGGTTCTTCGGGTGAAGAGCATCTAATAATTCTAGAAGTATTTTAACGAATGTCGAAGTTCGGTCTTAAAGCAAATTTCTTAAAGGAAAAGTAAAATACCTAGGACATGTCATATTCACCAAAGGTTTTATGCCCTTAGACGAGAAACTAGAAACGATAAAACATGCTCCACTTCCTGAGTCAGTCAACGAATTGCAGTATTAGGACTTATAAATTAGTATTACAATCGCGGCACCCCTTTATGACTTATTAAAGAAAGGAAACAACTTCCATTGGAGGAATGCGGATACTACGGATGCGTCTATGAAGAACGTAGGAGCCGTATTATCTCATACCGAGAAAGATGGATCCAAGAATCCCATAGGTTTTGCTTCGCGGACATTATAAATGGCAAAAAAACTATTCAACTTTTGAAAGAGAAGCATTAGCGCTTGTATTCGGAGTAGAAATTTTATGAATATTTAATAGGACAAACTTTTACAAATAGACCTACCACAAACCACTTATATATATATATATATATTCGGTAACAAATGTTTCGCAAATATAACGTCACTACGATTTCTCAAATGATTCTAATGTTAGGAGGGTACAATTGCGAAATAAAATACAAGGCGGGTAAGGTGAACAAAGTGGCAGAAGGACTCTCAAGATGCTCAATGGAAGACATGATCAAAGACAATAATGAAGAAGTATATTTTATAAATGAACATCTTATATTGGTAGACGAAAATAAGAAAAACTCGAAAACGACGACACGTTAAAAAGGGTAAAGGAGAATATAAAAACTCAATTCAAGTCAAAAGATGACAGTGTATTAAGACTATACAGAATGTGCAAAAATAATCCATGGAAGAAAGATGGATGTTTATACAAAGGGGAAAGGATAATAATTCTAACAGAATTGCGAAAAAAATACTAAACGAATTACATAGCGATCATCAAAGAATCGGCAGAATAAAAAGGTTAGCCAGACAATATGTATGGTGGCCTGGAATCGACCGTGGAATAGAAGAACTATGTCGTCAATGCAAATCGTGTAATACATGTGCGAACAATCCTCCAAAAATACAAGATCACCATTGGAAGAAACCGAAAGACCTTGGCAAAGAGTTCATATAGATTTCGCAACACTGCTCAAAAACACCATGTGGCTGTAGACACTTTTACGAAATAGGTGGGGGTAAATGGAATTACCACCACCACATCAAAGAGAATCATAAGGGAATTAGGCAAGATATTTTATAAATGGGGATATCCAGAATCTTTAGTATCGGACAACAGACCACAATTTACTAGCTATCAATTCAAAGAATATTTAAGGAATATCGGATAAATTATATATTAACCCCCATACCAGCCAAGCTCCACTGGAAGCGGAACGGATAGTAAAAATGGTGAAAACAGCCATGGAGAAAAATACAGCTATAAACAAGTATGATAGATTATAAAAAATTTTATTAGCCTACAGAAACACGCAGCATGCAACAAAGGGACCGACACCAGCATAGCTGATGTTTTGACGGAATGCTCGAATCCATCTGGAAATGATTAGGGAGACACAAGGAAGTGGTAGTCATATAGAACAGAGAGGTCAATCTGGACAACCAGTATGGACTAAAACACATAATGACAAGGTGGAATGAATTAAGGGAACGATCGTAGCTCGATCTGGAAAATTAATATACAGCGTAAACACCGCCAAAGGTCGATGGAAAAGACATAAGGAGCAAATCCGAAATAGATAAGACTATATCTAAGAAGTAAGATTAAATATTGAATTTTTTATTTATTTTTTTTGAATAATATATATATATCGATTTTCGGAAATTTTTTATTTATTTTTTGTTTAAGAAAAATATCGATTTTTATATTTTATTTTGTTAAAGAATATTATTTTTCAATTTATCCATTATATATTATATTAATCATTTTTTTTTCTAAGAAATATAATGATGGAATTTTGTATTTTTTTATTGGAAAAAAAATTATTATATGGAAATAAAGATAGATAATATTTAACATTGGCGATAACACCTTACTTTCCATTTTTTCTTATAAATAGATATAAAGTGCGTAAGTGAATAGGAATATTAAATTTTAAGAATTTCTGATAATGAAACACATGGAGATCTTGGGTTCAAAACTTATAATGTAATTATTTTATAACTTATCTCAATAATAAAAAATTGTAAATATTCAAAAAAACTCAATTTTGACATGATATTGTAAGATATAATATTTTAGGAGACTAAAATTTTGGTGATGACTGATAATGATATTCTCTTAATATGTAAATTAAAGGGCTTATTCTGATTAATTATTGCTTTTTTTACAAAATTTGTCATTCCTATAGATAACTTATCAATCAAGCAGGTGATGAGCAAGATATACATCAACTGCCTATGAAAGGCTTTTAATAGTAAACCTTAATTTGCTGTGAAAAAATAATAAAATGAGAAAAACTCTTTACATTAAAAATTGGGTTGAATTATAAATTAAGAATTTAAATTGGATAATGTAAATTATTGGTTAAAAGTGAATTCAGTCATATATGAATTTTTATTTAAAAAAACGAATTATTAAAATAATTTGAATAGTATATATTTTATTATTCATACGAATAGTAAATTGTTCGATTCTCGTTTTTGGCAATATTATAAAACCAATACAATTTTTTTTTTAAATATTGGTGTCCAACTCTAGTAATTATGAAAAAAATATAACCCTTCAATACTCTGGTGGTGTCTATAGGATCAAAGTAATGCTAGAATGGAAATTACATAAAACAATTATTATGATCTGGAATTTTTATTAGCTTCATTAAATATATCTTAGAATCTATATTCCAATTTCATTTATTTTGGTAAAGTAGGTTATAATGTATAAATATTTTGTGACTGATAGGGATCAGACCCCATCAATAAAATTCATAATTTTTAAAAAAAATTGCATAATAATTGTAGTAATACCGACTACTAATTTATAAACAATACGACTACTAATTTATATTTCAATTTATTTCAAACATCAAATTTATATTAATTAATTTTCGAATATTTTATTCTATTTTTATATATAATATCTATAAATAATATTTTATTAATTTATTACATTTCCTTCAAACATTTTAAAGTTAGATTTCTTCAATAAACCTCTTTGTAGGTTTACGGTTTCTTGATGAACAACGTAATGTGGTATTTGTGTTTGTATTTGCTTCATTCACTGGCACAACCATTTCTGTAACTTCCAAAGAACTTTCATGATTTGGGATAACTAAACGATTTCTTAACTGATCTGCATGCTTCCGTAATGTTTTCCCGGAAGATTCAACAATATAAGAATAAAGTCCTATTCTTTTTTAATTACTCCCTCTCTCCAACCATTGGTATTTTCATTATTTAACCATACAGGTTGTGAGATTTCAAATTTTCTTTCCTTTGAATGTAAATCATGATGAAGGCTTTGTCTATCATTGGCCTTTACTATTTCGTGTTCGGCATTTGGTCGGATCCAATCCAGACTTGTTTTCAATTGCCTCTCAAACATAATTTTAGCAGGAGATCTCCCTGTGGAGCTATGCTCTCCCAATCGGTAGGTTGTTAAAACCTGTATTATAGCTTCTTCGGGATCACTAATTGAATCTCTCGTCGCATAATACCGACCTTTCAAAGTTCGTACTGAATGTTCAGCTAATCCACTAGTTTTTGGATGATAGGGTGCCGAACGTATATTATTTAAATCACAATACTTACGAAATTCCCCAGATAAGAATTGTGGTCCATTGTCTGACACAATGTATCCCCGGTGAATCATTCCTAACACTGCATTTCTTAATTTATTAGGAATAACCAATCTCCCATTCCATTCTATAATATCACGATCGACAGATAGCTCTTCCCGTCGATTATAAAAATTAACTATTTCTTTATCTTTATGACGATCAAAGTTTCGCCAACTTTGCTGAATATGTATTGCTACTTTTTTTAATATTAAATCTTGCTTTGACTCCTTTTGTAGAATATTTTCTGACAATTGTATATCATCCAAATTAATACTTCGAATATCCAAAGCATGTTTAGAATCTTGATTCTCTTCCGAAATTTCTTGGTTTTTATTAATCAAATCTTGAATTTTAGAATCTAGTGTTATTCAACATTTTTCTTTTTCAATATTGTTGACCAAATTGCGTACTTGTTTAATCATAACCTGACGAGGCATTTCTAAATTGAATGCTATAATCCATAGTAATCCGAAAAGAGGCACCCCAGTTGTATTCATTATTAACACTGATAGGGTCCTTGTCTGTGATCCAATCCTAACATTGACTTGGGTCTCGCCCTTAACGTCTAACGGATAATCACCATATGCAGTCAATGGACTGGTTGGCCTAATTTTTGGTCGCCCAATACTTGTCCATATATCAATTCCTATCAATGACGCTTGTGCACCAGTGTCAAAATCAAATTCAACATCTAACCCATTTATCTCTGCAGTTAGTTTTGCTCGATTCTCTCGATTTTGTTGAATCTTCCAAATATTATGAATAGAATCACTTGATGACACTCTTATATAATTTAAATTCTTTGATTTACAGCCAACTGCAAACAATTTTTTTACATTTATTACATGCCGCATTTGTAGCTGGACATCTCACTTCTCGGTTATGAATAAAACCACATTTATAACATTTAAGTTTATTATAATCTTTATCATTATTATATTTGTATTTATTATTCTCCTTATCAAATGTATTATTATACTTGACTTTATTATAGCCTTTATCAAATGTAGTCTCGTTTTAATTGGATGTTTATAATTATTATCATTATCATTTCTTTTGTTATTATCATTTATCTTATTAACAACAGGCATATTTTTATTTGCCATTTCTTTATCTGCTCGCTCAGAAGCTAATGCCAGATCAAAAATAAATTGAAAAGTCAGTACATTATTATCTCTATCAAGACCGTCGGGATATAGAGCTCTAAGATCTCTTTCCAATCCCGGTATATCCATGCCAACCATAAACTGATCACGTAAACGCTCGTCAATATTATTAAGATCATGACAACGCTTGCCAATTGTTCTAATTTTATCTGCAAATTCAGTTATGGTTTCAGTTGTTCTCCGTAATCTAACGAAATCAAATCAAGAAGCAAAAGCTGTTGACGTCGGTTTAGTTTAAAACATATTAACTTAATTTCTTTAAAAGATAAAGTTTCGATCGAATCAGGATAACAAAAACGGTCCACCAACTCAATATTCTTATTGCCAAAAAATGTTAAAAATATATCTTTATATTGACATTCAGATGGGCTTTTTTAACCGAAAACTGGCTTCCTATTGAGAAAAATATCTATAGATTGAAGTGTCCAACTCGAATTTATCAAATTTAATCGTAGCTAAATCCGCTATTTTTTTTGAATCTCCATTTAAGGAATTCTTTTCTTTGTAGTAATACCGACTACTAATTTATAAACAATACGACTACTAATTTATATTTCAATTTATTTCAAACATCAAATTTATATTAATTAATTTTCGAATATTCTATTCAATTTTTATATATAATATCTATAAATAATATTTTATTAATTTATTACAATAATAATCTTCATTATAAAAATATACTACTATATTATGAAATTTAATAAAACAAAATTTAAATATTATTGTATTTTGAATGAGGTATATTGCAAAGAAAACCAAAAAAAATTTCTGGTAAAGTTATATCATTTCTATTTTCACCAGCTGGCTCATTCTTAAAATTATTTATATGATTTTTGCAATGATTTTTGCAGATTCTGATAGTAGATATAACAAAATTATTTAAAATGTAATATCATTTTTCATATTTGAAGTGAATATGAAAAAGTAATACCATCATATGTTCCAAAGAACCGAAAAGTGTCATAATAAAAATGTTTATACAAATGACCCAAGCAAACCTGAAATTATAACATTTTATAATAGGACTAAAGGTGGGATGGATACAAAGTTATTCAATTTCAAAAAGGCTAAATTGATGGCCCCTAACAACTTTTTACACAGTCCTAAACATAACATCAATTAATTCACATAATATAGCTTTCACAGTTTTAACCAAAACAATAACTAATTTCCCAGTATTTTAGCACTGGTTTAATAACCTTTGGTTTAAACATTTCTATAAATTTATTTATTTCTATATACTTTTCTTTTTTAAAAAAATTGATAATTTATTTTTTTTTTTTAAAATTAATCTATGATTTTTTCTTTATTTAGGGTTTTTATATTTTTTAAATTTTTACAAATAAATACAAATTTATTAATAAAAATAAAAATATATTTTTTTTATTATAACTATGACTCACAAAAATAATATTAATTTTACCGATGACTCAACAAAATAATATTATTAATTTTTACAAAGATGACTTAATAATTATAAATTTTTATGACAATGACTAAAATAATATTATAAATTTTATGACTAAAAAATATATATATATATAACAATAGCAAACATAAAAATATCCATTTCAAGAAGTAATTTCAAAAAAAAATATCAATGGAACTTTGGCTATATTTGGGAGTGTGAAAAAAAAATATCAGATGGCACTTTGAAGGAATCTATTTGTAATGTATTAGGTGTATAAATAAATGGAAATATTATCCAATCAAGTGGAAGGTGAACAATGTGTTATAGAAATAGATAAAACAAATTTTTGCCAAATATGAAAAAATTTAAGTTTGGAGCATATTAATGCTTTATCTGATAAATGCTTTGCATGTCACAATTAGCCTATTTAATGTCCTTAATTTTTTATGCTTGAATGTTTTAGTATAAATCTTGTTTTAAAATGAAGAAATCAAAATTATGAATTATAAAGATAATATGGTGGATAATTTTTTTTTTATAATTTAATATTTGAAAATATAAAAAATAACTATTTTTTAGCACAAATTATAATCAGAGACCTGCAGGCCCGGCCCTAAACCCGGCCGGGCCTAAAAAAAATTTTTTTAAACATATCAGGGACAGGCCTAAAAAAAATTTTTTAATATATCCGGGCCGGCCCTAAGATTGTTAAACCCGAGCCGGGCCGGGCCTTAATATTTTTTATTAAAATTTTTACATTATGAGTTAATGGTTATAAGATTTTATTATATTATAGTTATGATTAATATAATATTGGGTGATGGTTAACACTACCTAACACCCACAGATCGATCTAATTATTAATTTCCTGCAAATTTATTCAAAGTATTAATATATTTTTTAATAATTCATATCTAAATTTTTACAACATATTTTACCAAAACAATCAAATAAAGGAATATCTTAAATAAGCCCCAATATTCAAGTATAATATATTTTTTTATAATTCATATCTAAATTTTTAGAATATATTTTACCAAAACAATCAAATAAAGTAATATCACTTCTTGAAGTTTGTAATACCTTTCAAAGCGAGAAAGGAGAAATAAAATTGATTTTACTTAATATAAAGCATTTTTTAATTGAAAAATTTTTTTATACAAGTATCATTTTATTTTTCTTTTTCTCTGTCCCAAATTCAAGCAATTACGTATGTTGTCAGGGACAGATCGCAAGACGGAAAACTATATAAAAGATTATATTAAATTACAAGAGGCTCAGGAAGTAAATGAAATACCATCGACCAGTCAAATTACGACTGTTGTTAAACAAACTGAATCGTTTTATGACAAATGGGGCGATGGTAATTCTGGTAATATGTCAATACCCGATGATGAATATTATAATTACATAAATAAAAAAATAGATGAAACATTTAAGGTGGATAATTTGTTAGAGTGGTGGGCGGCTCATCAAAGCGAATTTCCAATTTTAGCAAAATTGGCAAAACGGGTATTGGCAATTCCTGCTTCAAGTGCAAGCTGTGAGCGGAATTTTTCCACTACTGGGAGAATTCTTGAAGAAAAAGAAGTAATCTTCAACCTGAAAAGGTAGATATGCTTCTCTTTCTTCATAATAATTTGTGAATTTTTAATATCTTTCTTGAGTATAGGGTTTCGTCAATCATGCTGGTTTTTTACTTTGCAAACTGTCAAATATTTATTGCATTTATTATATTTACCTTGAGTCATGAAAGTTTTTAATCCAACATTTTTCATTATTTTTTTTTACAATATTATATAATACAATTATCTTCTTTTGTTAAAAATTTATTAATATTGTGCAATTAGATTATATTTTTAAAATACTATTTATTATACATGCATTTTTTTAAGCGATTTATTTTTATTTTATAAATTAAATAGTAAATTAAATACAATATATTATATTCTCAAAATATTTTCCATTTTTATAAATTAAATATTAGTTTTATTTTTTTTAAATGCAATAAAAAATATAGTATATGCTCAAAATATTATTACCATTTTTATGAATATTAGTTTTATTTTTATAAATGCAATATAAAATATAGTATATGCTCAAAATATCCATTTTTATAAATAACAGTTTTATAATTTTTATAAATTCAAATATAATATTCTCAAAATATTAGCTTTTTACATGTATTTTTTAAATAATAAGCGATAATACTCGCTGAAAAATATGGTATACCTCATAGGTGAATTTTTGTATATACCAGGTCGAATATAATTTTAAAAAATTCCGAGCCAGGCCTGAAATTTTTTTTAAAAAAATATCTGGGCCGGGCCTTAAATTTTTAAATCCGGGCCGGGCCGTAAAAAATTTTTTTAAAAAATACCCGGGCCGAGCCTAAAAAATTTAAAACCGGGCCAGGCCGTGCAAATGGTACCTCTGCAGGTCTCTGATTACAATTATCCTCATAATATTTAATCTAAGCTTAATAAATTAAAATAAATAAATATTTTATAAGGTTTAAGTTCTATCTTAAATTAATTTAATATATTCTTTTTTAAAATATCAATGCAGCAAATCACTCCATTTTGATTTTATTTTTTTGAATATATTTATTTTTAAGAAAAGCAAAAAGATAAGAAACAATAGCCATTAAGACAGGGAAAAAAAGTGGAACATATATAGCATATTTTTGATCTTGTGGAAAATATAATACTTCAAGTAATGTGGGATAATAAAATGCTTTTTCAGAATTTATCAAGGCTTCTTTAGAAAAATTGTAAGCAATGTATAAACTATTTTCTGATTCATAACCACATTTATTTATTGATAAGTTTTCATCATAGTAAGTTATTGATATTAAATCCATAGCACATTTTAATTTTTGCACTGATTCGCAAATTATATGAGCAACTTGTTTATCAACAATGAGATTAGTTATTTTATTCACTAAGTTTCCTAAGATATGTAATGTCATCATACTTTGTGCTATATTTTCACAAATTTTTATTCTCATTAAATTTTGAATTCTCCACAAGTGATCAGTTAAAATTATTTCACTATAATTATCTTTATATTGTGAAAAAATTTGAGTACCTTCATAATATCTTGTGATATTTACATTATTAGCTTTAAGATTCTGGTAATACAAACTTTGGGTTAAATAGTGTAATGGATAACCAATAAACTGGTATAAATGTAAAAGAATTATTGATTTTAATTTTTGATTGTTATATAAAATAGAATGAATGAATTGAGATAAGTTATTGTTTTTATCATGTATAATTGCCATGTTATTGGCTGGAAAGAATATAATACTTCCCCAGCCTGGGCTTGTAAATGAAGTTAAATCTTGATGAAATTCATTTTTTGAATAATTATTTTCTTTGGTGATGATAATAACAAATTTAACTGTATTTTCTTTGCCATCATGGGATATGGATATTGGTTTTAAAGATTCAATAAAATTAATAAAGCCAAAAAAATCAGAGCTATCTTCTTTAAATGATTTAGAGTGAAATTCAAGATTAAGTAAATGATTTTGCCAATAAATTGGAAGATTTTCTATATATGTATAACTACTCTTGTAGATAAAATTATATATTGGATGCAAATATTTCAAAGGATGATGTATATTTTGAATAAATTCACTAAAATCAAAAGTTTCAAATGGTTGTCCATATGCAGTGTAATCAAATATAAAAGTAAAATCTAATGATATTAAAGGATGGTTTGATTGTGGAAATGTTAATTTGTGTAAGCTAGTCAAATAATAACTCATATTATTAGTCTCGAATTTACCTATTGCTCTGTTAAATGAATCAAAAATATTATTTTCAGAAATTAATATGGATTTTATATATTGTGATAATTTATGACATGCAATTGAGAAAGATGGTATAGCACCAAATTTATTCAAATAAAGAAATAAAATCCCATCTGATGAAAAATGAAAATCAAAATAATGATTCATAAATACCTTTTCAGATATGTTTGTGATTTCATGTAAGTCTAAAATTATATAAATGTTTCCTGAGTATCTGTCAAAAATTTTTAAATTTTGAAGATGATCATCTAGATTTTTATGAGAAATAAATCTTGATGCCATAATTTTATATTTTATAATCAAATTATTTTGAGAATTAGTGTTTAATAGAGGTAATAGGTTAAACTTAATCATATTGTCAAAAATAAAATGATTAATAAAGTCTTTACTCCTAAAAGTAATTAAAGGATATACACGAATGTTAAATTCCAACATATTTGATTTTGATACATTATTAGGATTTAAGGATAACATAAATTTTAAGGGTATAAATTCTCTTTGAACAGTTGTTGTCTTCCACCATATAGGAAGACCAAATAGGCACATAATTATAAATACAAATCCAGATCTTAAAGTAATTTGTTTTTCACCAGTAAGCCATTTTTTCACTTCTATCTCTTTATCTTCCATGCTAAGCTACTTATAAAATTTTAACTAAAGTCAGAGAATTAAAAAACTGGCATGTGATAAAGACAGACATCAATATAACATGATAAATTTTAATAAGTCTTTATCTCCCCTAGGCAGATTTTTTAATAAATTTATTTGAAAATTCTATGTAGGTCAATAGCCAGATTAGGTGTTACAGAAGGGGGAATTTCTGGCCCTTTTAAATATGGCTTCCCAAATTTTTCTCTAATGGCTTGTGAAAGAAAAACATTGGCCCCAAATATATTGCCTCCCCCCCCCTTCAACTGGCACTTCCTGGCTACGGTGTCAGTACTAGTATTGAGTCGAGCTTTTACGATTCTGAATTCGAGTTGGAGCTGTAAAATACGATTTGGGTCGTTGAGTCAGCTTCAGAATTGATATGATGGGTCGTCTTCAAAGTAGGCTCGATGAGTCGGTTCAAATTTACTTCATGAAGAAAATATTAAAAAATTTCAATCACTTTAGTTTGATGAATAAAAACTTTTCTTCTATATTTATTTTTGGGAAATACTTTGTTTTCTGTGTTAATAGTATGTAAATTGGATGGAGTTTAAATAACTGAAAATATACATTAATAGGAATTTGGGAGATAAAAACACTATTTAAGCCCAAATAATTTCTCCAGAAATTGTAAAATATTTTTTTAACTTTTAGTTTTTTTTAAATTTATGCTATTTTATCTTAATATTTCAAAAATGTAAAATATTTTTTATTATTCCCGTTTAAAGGGTTTTTTTGACATTTGCTTCAAAGAGGCCAAAGTTTATTTAAAAAATTTTAATAAAAACCTTTAAATATTTTTTTATATTGAGCTCTTATATGTCGAAGGCCTCATTTTTAGTTGACGGGGAGGGAGTGGGTATGAGGTGTAATTGAAATATAATGTGAATGAGGCAGGCGTATAGATCTGATTAGGTCATGAACGAATGGTTTTTCTCTATTTTAATGGTTTCGATTTCTATATTTATTCCCAAAAATTTTAAGGGGGTAAAAAATTGCGAAAATTTGATATATGCACTAATTGTCCTGACTGAGCATAATTTGTGCCAGGAATTATTTATTTCATGTGAATATATTAGAGATATGCAAAGCAGGGCCTGTTTCGACCATTTAAAAATTTTTAAACAAATTGCCCAGCTATGTCCATTATAATTTTTTAACTGATCCTGTTAAAATTCTATGAAAAGCCTGCTCAGGCTCATTAGATTATTATATAAATATTTCGGCTATCACAATTCTAATATCTTTAACTTTTTTCCCCTATATTTCTCTACACTGCTATTCATTTTTACAACAAAGGATCTATAAATCAATTGTGTTTGTCTTTATTTTATTTGTAATTGTACTAGATCATAAATAAGTTGGACTCATCGAGCCGACTTTCTAACAGACTCATCAAGCCAACTCTGGATTCTCAAAGTCAACTCATGTGGCTCATTGATTGGCTCAATTTGAAATGAGTTTTATGACTCAAATCTTGTATAGAATTTAAGCTAAGTTGACAGCTTAGCTGCTTAACAACACTAGTCAATAGGGAATCAGCCTTGATAGCGATATTCCAATATATTTACTCCTCATTGACGGCCTTCTTACGCATTCTATTATTTTTTAATTTCTCGTTCATATCTTTTTATGTTTTTTAAATTATATTATACTCTCGTTTTTATTTACATTAGTAAGCTTGGAGAGGTAAAGATAATCTATTCGAAACTTCCTGTGACTTATGGAAGAAATATTTATGCCTTTCATCTTTCCGGAGTCCATGCACAAAGAGACTTTGTTGACTTTAGCTAACTTTATAAATTTAATAGAAATTAATCGCTTCGTTTCCCCAACCTCAGATATTTTTACAAAATAAGGTCCTTAATTGACATGAAGCTGTTCCTAGTGTCAATCTTGGTATTCTGCTATCAGGCGAAGAACTGAGGGTAACCATATAATATAGATTAGGCTGAAACCCATCTACATGACAGGATTTTCACTGGATGCAAACCCCATTCAAAAACCTTTGCCTACCCCCCCCCCCCCCATAAAAATTACACCACCTTCGGCGGCGGTGTCTCTTTATTATTATTTTCACCTTTATAATTAAATTAATACTCTTTTCAGAGAATTTATAAGGATAACTTAAATTAATCTATCTCTACTACCAACTATTAATATTTTGTGAATATAAAGAATTTATTTTTTAGATAATTAATTCAATTAAAACCTCCATTATTTACGATGAATTAATTATTATGGCATTATGAGCTTGCTGATATATCTAAACCCTTTAAATTAAAAAGGATAGCAGAAAGTTTTATTTGGAAAACAATGTGTATGATTGTTTGCAATATATAGATTTGGTCGATAATTGTTTTATAATATTTCTATAATAAAACTATTAATTTTTACAGCAATAAATTTTGTCCTATTTCATCTCAAAATTTAATAGATAACCCCCCAAAAAATTTATCCTACCCCCTCAAAATAATAGGATGCAAACTGTTCCTACCCCTCCCGCTCATGTAGACGCTGGTTGCGACCTATGTTTACCTCATAATTGTAAATGGTACGGGAAAGAGTCCTATCCTATGGGCAGACGTGGTCAAACTTGTTTATATACTAAAGAGTGGTTCAGCCACAGAGCTATTAAATTTATAATCTTGAATAAATTAGGTTTGGCTAACTATCCAACCTAAGCTGGATGGAAGAAACTAGATGGCCTTACAAATGTTCCTTGTTTAAGAGGAAGCTCTTTATTTGAGATTTCACTTGTGTCTCCTAGTTCTCCTCTAACCCATACATTGACCCCCCCCCCCCCAATTATTACCGAAAGGTTAAAGATTAGAAGCAGCGCTAATCCTTTGAATTCACACTATTTTACTGCACCTGAAACCTTTTTTAAATTTAGAGTTGTGAGTCCATAATTTTTTTTATAATATTATATTTTTTTTCTCTTAATAACAATATATTTAAAATAACAAAATATAAAACTATATTAAAATTAAATATAAAAAACATGTAAATTATTTAAAACATATAATATAATTTTTTATTTTTTCAATATAAAAACATTTTTTGGGGAAAACTTTTTATTTTATTATATTTAAGAGTACTCCATTTTATATTAAAATTTTAAAAAATTACCAGCATATTAATTATCTTTTTTTAAATAGATAATAATATATATTTTAGAAATATTTATTGTTGTTTGTTTTAAATTAAAAGTAAAACCAAAGAAAAAAACACATTGGCGTACGCAGCGGGGGGGGGGGGGGCAGGCGGACAAATTCCCCCCCGCCCCCTCAAAGCCAAAAAATGCAGATGCCGGATATACTTTTCAAATATTATTGTTTATATTAATTTATATTTGTTAATATTTATTCGTATCTCATATTAAATATATATTTAATTACATTTATTATCACATTCATAAGTTATTTTATCAATTAATTTCGATTTCAAGTTTTCCGGTGTAATATTTACTTATTATTTTCAAATTTTTAGTGGCTTAATATTTATCTACCATTTTCGAATTTCTAGTCAAATAATAATTATTTCTGAAACTTCTGGTCCAACAGGGAAAAAGAAATTGCAACCTTGTCCAACGAGATAGAGTCTCTACCATCAAGCAGTAACAGCTTTTAAGGAGTTAGAAGAGCCAATTATTTGCTATTACTGAAATATCACAATGGCCTGAAAGAAATAATCCTCAGAAGCAAAAAAATTATTGGATTCAATGCTTATTCCAAATTTTATTTCTCATTAGAATGTAATATTTAATTATACAACTATTTTAAGTATTACTATTCAAAAACATGACATTGACTTGACTAAGAAGATGAGAAGAGCGGAGAGCATTTTATTAGAACTCAAGGAAATTAGGGCTAATGTTGATGAAGAATTTCATATTTTATATTTTATTGTTGAGTCAAAAACAGAGCTATACGTGTTTAATATTTGTCTCCCAAGCTCATCGTTAAAACATTAATATAGGATCAGTAGAACAGTATATCTTAGGTACAGATACATTTATAAACCAAATAAATGAATTTTTAATTCATCATGCAGCACTTACATCTGCAAATATTACTTCCACAAAAGCCTTCCAAACCTTTTTCAGAAGGTGATAGAAAAAAAAAATTTGTTAGATTTTTATTATGAAGATGTTAAAGTATCTTATGATGCCTTACTAGCTGAATAACTATGTTTATAAGATTAACTATGGTTGATATAGTCCCAAAAAATGTTATGGATGCTCTACATTATTTCAAACACATTTTAGATTAAATTCCCAATGTATTAAAAGGGTTTATAAACTCTTTCCATTAGTAAACTAATGAGAGAACATTCTCTTTTTAAGAAGAATAACAGAGGCCTGCAGAAGTACCATTTGCAGGGCACGGCCCGGATTTTTTTTAAAGATTTTTTACGGCCCGGTGTAGGATTGTGAAATCAATACCCATTGTAGTTTCGATACCGTATTGATATTATCATTGTAGATTCAATACCGTAGTGATATTTTAATATTGTAGAATCAATACCGTATTGATTTTTAAGAGATGTTTTCATCGCTTCAAATATATCGGCGGCCATTAAAATTGTAAAATATCTATTCATTATATATTTTTCATCGTTTCAAATATATTAGGGGCCATTCAAATTTTAAAATATTTATTATTATATATTTATTCATCGCTTCAAATATATTGGGGGCTATTAAAATTTTAAAATAAATATTATTATATATTTATTCATCGCTTCAAATATATTGGCGGCCATTAAAATTATAAAATATTTTTTATTATATATATTTTTCATCGCTTCAAAAATATTGGCGGCCATTTTAGATTTGTAAAAATTTATTTAAAATAGATTTAAATGATTATATAAATGATTTTCTATTCTTTTATATAATTTTTTAAGGGGGTTTATTTATTTTACAATCTTAATATCCTATATAAATTTTATTTGTTTAATATATATAAGTTTTCTTCATACATCATATTATTGATATCTCAAGCCTTAAAATTTTAATAGACAAAAGTAAGCTAACCACAAACAAATAAGGGTTTCTATTACGTCAAAGGATCTCAATCACTCACTCTGATTAATCATTTCCTCTTGGCTTCTTAAAATCGTCATTTTATTTATTAGATTTATATATAATTATTGCAGAAAATTTTAAATAAATAAAATGTATACAAATTTTCTTCATACATCGTATTATTGGAATCTCAAGCCTTAAAATTTTAATAGACAAAAGTCAGCAAATCACAAACAAATAAGGTTTTCTATTATGTCAAAGCATCTCAATCACTATCTATCACTCTGATTAATCATTTCCTCTTGGCCTCTTAAAATAGTCATTTTATTGATTAGATGTATATACAATTATATTTTAACTGATTAAAATTTAACACTTATATTTATGGAATACAAAATTTTTTATACAGATATAAAATTAAGTTTAAAATAAAATCATTATTCTTTTAAACTGAAACAACTATTTTTGTTTGTATATATATATATTTTATTGCAATAATATTAAAACTGGCTGATTTCTTAATACTATTTAAATAAAATGGATATATATAATTTTATTTCAAAAAAACAAGAAAAATATTATAAAAAGAAAATATATCCCAAAAAAGGAAACATAATTATCACAAAAAATTGAGTGTATATTACACAATAATACGATTAAAATGATCTGAAGATGCATTTATCAAATATATATTTAAATTAAATTTTTTTATACAGTCCATTTTTGATAATGCAGAATATGTAATATATTTCATTTTCATTTTTACAATAAATAATAATTGGCGTCTGGAAAAACGTAGCAGAAGCTACGATATCTAATTCATACGTCCACGTTCCAAGTTGATGTTTTTTTGTATCAACCAAATGTTTTATTATGTCCTTCCCCATAAAATCAGTAAAAATATCATTATTCCAACAGCATCATAAAAGAGATTATAGATCCCCTTATAATTGCATGGTGATCCTCGCTGCCTGTGATCTCTTTGCTCAAGCAGCGATTCGAAAATTTTTCCACTCTTTCTATCCGCACGTCGTGAGTTCCAGATCAGGACCTGTTGCCCGACTTCATAAGGGATTTTATCCTTTTGCCTTTTCTGATAATCTCTTTTTTGTCTATCTTGGGCAACAAGTATATTTTCTTTTGCCCTTTTCCATACGACTGATAGGCTCATTATTCTTTCTAATAATTCACTCTCTTCAAAGTCATTCTGAATATTATTATTGATTTAATTTTTGAATTTCTGATGGCAGCTTTGCGTTCCGACCATACATCATATAAAATGGGGTGAATCCTGTAGATTTGTGGACACTGGTTTGCATTGCAAATAATACCCCCGGAAGAACCCTAGGCCATAGTGTTTGATCATCACTCAAAACCTTTAACATTAAGTTTTGAATAGTACGATTATTCCTTTCTGTCAACCCATTAACTTGAGGATGATATGCACTGCAATTGCATTGCTCCGTCCCTGTCATTTTATGTAATCTCGTGGCCATTTCATTCACAAACTCTCTTGATCATTGATTTGTATCTATATTGTATAAAATCAAAAGTTTATAAATTATCATAAATGCACATTTTTTAACCGATATATATATTTATTTAATTTGATTTACAGTTGCGCAGCCATGGGGGCAAATCAGACCATAAATAAATATACAAGTCTCTTCAGCTGTCTTTGATTTCATAGGTTCTGCCTCAACCCATTTTGTAAAATAATCAGAGGCAACTGCAATACATGTGTAGCCTTATTCTGAAGTGCGCAGGCTGCAAAGATCAATTCCTATTTGAGCCCATGGAAGAGGTGGTACATCTATTGGATTCAAAGTAGACGAAATTTTAGAAAATCTTGTATTGGCCTTCCGACATCTATCACATGATTTTATAAAATCAATAGTGTCTTGAAATAATTTTGGCCACCAATATCTATAAACACAAAATTAACAAATTAACACCATAATAAATACCTTCCAGAAAGTTTAAGTTGAGTTTTATTAACGCCTAGGTGGGCACCAATAGCTTTAGATTCTAGGGATATATCTGATCCTTGGTGAATAATAGATATTACCCTTTGTTTCTCTGCTTCATCCATTATTACTAAAGCTAATAAATAAATAGAAATTATTATTTTGTGATCACATTTACCTTCTTTATTCTTTATTTTTCTATAAAGAATATCTTCTTTAACAATAAAATTGTTTGCCGTACATCTAAAATTACTTTTTTTACCTGGATCATTTTTAAGGAGTAAAGGATATTTTCCTGTTACTAGATATTCTTTTATTGTTTGTATCTGTTATTGCTTAATAAAATTTATAATTATAAATCTAAATGTACCAATTTGATTCATTAAAAATTTTGTGAGCAGTAGAATATTTTCCTGTTATAAGTATTAGCAATAAAGGATATTTTTGATATTTATCTGTTCCTGCTTGATATAAAATTATAATTATAAATTTAAATGTACCAATTTGATCATAAAATTGTGATATTTAAAGCAGTAAAGGAAGGATATTTTCTGTCACTAAGTATTGGCAGCAAATGATATTTTTCTGTTACTTATATTCTCTTATTGTTAGATATTTAATTGTTATTTGATATAAATATAATTATAAATTAAATGTACCAATTTGATTCATTAAAAATTAGGTGATATTTTAAAGCAAGTATTGGCACCAATTAATATAAATATAATTATAAATTTAAATGTACCAATTTGATTCATTAAAAATTTTGTGATATTTTAAAGCAATAAAGAACAATATTTTCCTGTTATAAGTATTAGCAATAAAGAATATTTTTGACATTTATCTGTACTTGCTTGATATAAAATTATAATTATAAATTTAAGTGTACCATCATTAAAAAAAAATTTTTTAAATTCAGGTCCGGCCGAGTGTTTTTTAAAAAAAATTTCGGGCCCGGCACGGGTATATTTAAAAAAATTAAAATATTGTCCGGCCCAGGGGCCGGGCCTGCAGGTCTCTGAAAAACATACCAAGAAGTACAACATGTGAAAGTAGATTGAAAGGTTTGGATCTTTTGAATATTCATAAGCATTTGGCGACAAGCAAGGATGAGATAATTGAAAAATTAGCTCAAACAATTATTTCTAAGAAACTTTTTGTGTAAAACCTCAAAAAATTCAAATTTCTATTTTGGGTCATTTAAGTGATTCTTTACATATAATTTTTTTATAATTCACATTAAAATTGTGTATTAGCAGGGTTGGGCAGTATCGCGGATATTTGTATCTGATTTTTAAAATTTTGGAAAGTATCTTGTATCCAGTATCTAAGATACATATTATTTAAAAGTATTTGTATCTTAACCAACTTTGTATTCAAAAAGATACAGATACTTTAAAAAAAATTTATATTGGTTAATTTAAATAGTATTAAAATTTAAAATGATATTGTTTTAGGATTTAAATGAAAAATTTAATCAAAATATAGATATTTTAAGATAATTTTTGATATATGACGTTGGTCGTCATATAGCAATTTGCTAACAATTAGAACTACCATATTTGAATCGTTTTATATCTGTCTATTTTAAAATTATGGAAAAAGAAAATAGAATAATATGTTTATCTTCGTCTTCAGATGATTCTTCAACCGAAAATTATAACAATAAATTTAAACTAAGCATACTTAATGGAAAATTTTTTGAAGTACTTCAAGATGATCATAATAAAGAAATTCATCGTGACTTTGGTATTGACGAAAAAGTTATAGCAACTGTTACAGATAACGGCTCTAACTTTAAGAAAGCTTTCAAGGAGTTTGGATATTCTATGGAAGCTTTAGAGAATGACTTTGACATCAATGATGATGAATGTATAGAATTCGAAATCATTGAAAGTATTATTTAATACTTCTTTAAAATTTATTATGATATTGTAAATTTAGTAAAAATTTTTATTAAAATAAAATTATTTATTTGTTTATTTAAGGGTCTAAAGAAGCCTCAATAACATTGCCTCAACACATTCGTTGTTTGTGCCATACGATAAGTCTAATTGCCACAATGTCGAGAGAGCTATTAAGGATTCTCCTAACATTTCTAAAATTCATCATCCTGCAATAGCTAAATGTACTAAGCTATGGAATGCAAATAATAGGCCTAAAACTGCAGAATTTATCAAAGCAGTTTTAGGAAAACAATTAGTTACACCTTGTTGCACTAGATGGAATAGTTTGTATGATAGTCTTCATAGTTTATTAAAATAAAGGCGAACTTCCTAAATTATGTCAAAAATTAGAATTTCCTAAATTAAGAGATATTGAAATTCAACATTTAGAAGAATATTGCAATAATGGCCCCATTTGCTAGAGCGATTGAAATACAGAGTGAAATCAACTGCTATTATGGAGAATCAGTTCCAATTTTGAATGTCGTTAAAAAAAATTACAAATTTAATTCAAACCATTCACAATTTTGCAAACTATTAGCTATTGCCATAGAAAATTATTTAAATAAAAGATTTAAAAATATATATGATTTTGATAACAATTTTAAAAGTGCATTTTTGGCAACTATTTCTCATCCCTATTTTAAAAATCGTTTGATTGATGGTGAAAAAGAAAAAAAATACCTTCAGGATTTGTTATTACATGAAGTTTTAATTGTTTTTAAAAATAATATTGAAATTAATACTTCAACAAAATCTTCAATTGATGAAGGTGATGATTACTTTTGCCTTAAAAGTACCACATCCAATTCTAATAATTCAATAAATGATATTGAAATAGAGGTCCTAAATTATATGAAAGATGACAGGCGGAGTATAAATATGTTAAATAGTTATAAATATATAAAAGATATTTATTAAATATAACACAATATTACTCTCCTCAGCCCCCGTTGAAAGATTATTTAGCTTTGCTAATATGGTTAATAGACCAAATCGTCAAAGATTGAACGATAAATCATTTGAAAAATTAATAATATTAAAAAATAATGCTGATTTATGATGCTGATTTATTATTATTTACTAATTATATAATTATTAAATGGAATATCGCATTATCTTTTATAATAAATTTGTTATTTTCTACAATTTATTTTAAATATTTTTTTATAAATTTATATTATAGATAAGAAAATAAAGCTTTATACATTTTGATTTTGACTATTTAAAGTTTTTAAAAAAAGTATCTTGTATCTTAGATACTTTTTTTAAAAAAAAATACAAGTATCTTGTATCTTATATCTTATTGAAATTTTTCTAAAGTATCTTGTATCTTGAATACAAAATTTTATAAAGTATCTGTATCCGAATACAATTTTCTGAAAATTTGCCCAACCCTGTGTATTAGGAATAGTTATTAGTCCTAATAAATTTATGCATGATATTTTTAAGAAACAATAATATTTCTTTAAAAAATTTCTTATCCCCCCCCCCCAGACCAAATTCCTGCGTACGCGCCTGAAAAAACATAATCACAAAAAAAGATATCTTTATTAATTGCAAGTTGCAATGAACTGTCAAACTTAGGAATAAAAGATCGATAATTTTTATATCTCGATTTTGGAAGATATCATGATAATTTGATTAATATAATGATAAATTATTTTTATGGTAAGACCTAAATATAGTAAAATATAGTTTATAAAAACTGTTTATGTTATTTTTCGCTAAATTTTATGTATTTATTTTCTGGACCAGAAAACTTGAACTAGAACCTGGTTCAAAAGTATTTCATTAAATCAGAACCCAACCCTATTTTTAGAAGAAGTCTACAGCCCTCTTAGAAAGTATTATGATTTCAAATTTTTATATTATCCCTATACTCATTTCTACCAATGAGTCCTTATTTTTCTAAAGATTTTAAGTAAAAATAATTCGCAAATTAATGGTGATCCTGGATTCTCTTTAAAAATTTCATAATCACTCCAAATTGTTGTGTTTCAAAATAACTATCTTAGTTTCCTCGAATCTCAGAAATCTTTCTTTTGTTTTTTTTTTAATTTATTATTTCATTCCCACCTAATATGTTTTTTTGAAAATATATTATTAAAATTTAATATAGTTTTTTAAAAATTTGTTTTAAATAGTTAATATGCTTTTAATATTTTAATACAGTTTTATATATGCTATTTATAATATATTTTTTTAAATAAATTAAATGATTTGACCTTTCAAAAAAATGAATGTCATTTATATATTTATTTGTTTATATATATGGTGAATTCTGCATAGATCAACATGAATAACACCAAAATCTGTCTGATTTCCTCAGATTGATTTTTTAAAATTTATCTATAGTGATAGTGACTAATGCTAAGGTTGGCAGGGAGCAGGGGCGTCGCTAGCCTTTACAATCTCAGGGGGCTCAACTTAAAAAATTTATGGAAGGGGGGGGCGAAGCCCCCAATACTTTCCAATTTGCGGGGCTTCGGCCCGCTTTTGCCGGTCTTCGGCCGGGTTTTATATTAATATATTATATTTTTTTAAAATTTACTAACTCTAAATAATTATTCTGAGTGTCATTTATTATATTTTGCATGCAAAATGAACTAGCATATAAATCATTAAAATAATACAAGACATTTCTAAAAATAATATTTTTTAATACAAAATCTATTTATTACTGTATAAAATATTTTCGATTGTTGATGAAACTATAACCCTCTATTACCATTTTAGACAATGTTTTATAGAATGGACTAATAAGAAATTTATAGACCTTACCAAATCAACAATTCTTGAAGAAGAGAATATAAACGACCAATCCAAATCATAAAACTATATGGTGGTTAGAGCTTCCTCTTAGATGACATGATGGAAGCTTGATAAGTAATCGAGAAAATTATTGTATGATATTAAATTTCTAAAAGATTAACTTCCATTTTTAATGATATATAAACGACTAAACAGTTGACCATTATTGCTTATCTAAAATATGCGATCATATGCTCTCAGCAGCTGTAGTAATAATCTTTATTACATAGCCACATAAATAATAGATGCTGGTTAATTTACAGTCCTAGCCATGACACTTACGATGGTAACCCATATCAGAATTTATTCTGTTAGATAAATTGATAAAACAAAAACACTAAAAACCCTTAGAAGAAATTATGCAAATATATTGAAGCCTTGAGTTATTTACACTGCAAAAATGCCATATTAGAAAGGAAACATTTTGCAACTACAAAATAAGAACCAGAGTGATATCATGAAAGCAATTAAGATTTTAAATATTATTGTCGCACCATCTCTAGTTGGTATATTATATCCAATGATTATATCTTAAAATAATAGTAGTTTGTAATAATATCAAAAATAATTCGTATTAAAAATTTAACGCAAATCTAAATTCCGAAGAAGGAAAAATAGCTTTCCTAAAAACACGTAAAAAAGAGAAGAAAAGATATCTAATTTATTACATCCATTGTGGTATATAATAATATGTTTAATATTAATTATATTGTAAATAAATATATAGCGTTAATTATATATAAGCAAATTGTTACTTATATTTATTATCAAAAGCATTTATTAGTAAAATTTTAAAAATATTAACTGTAATATATTATATAACTGTCAGATACGTCTGTAAAAGTGGCATTTTACCTAATATTTTATAAAAAATTATATATAATAGAGGATTATAAAATATCTCTACTTACTTTTTATAAATAAATCTCTTATACTTATTTGGATTTGGACCTTGAAAATAATTTTAGGAAGAGATATGATAATTAAATTTAAAAATCAATATAGTTGATTAGTGATTTTGAACTCGGCTAAAATATTAAATTATTAATTTTCAATTAATAAATAATTATATTTATTTAATTAGGGTTATATAATAATTTAAATAAAAAAGTCAATTAGCTTCAACTGTTAATGCTAAATTAATATTTAGTGAGTGATATTGTTGTATTTTTAACATAGAATTTGATTGCAAGCTGACATAGTATAATTTATATGTAATAATCTAATCTAATAAATAAAATAGTATTCATTTAATAAAAATTAAGATAATCTTATTAATTTTTTAATAAAATTAAATCTATATATTACTCAATAGAATTATAAAAGAAATTATTCAGAGGGCAATTAAAAACATTTATTTTTAGCTCAAGGGGATATTAAGGAACCATTAAAAAAAATTTTTGCTTCAGGGAGCTATTCAAACTTTTCAGGGGGCTCGAGCCCCTGCGCCCCCCCTAGCGACGCCACTGGCAGGGAGTTATACAAGATTTAATAAAGTAATTTTAGAATTTTTATTTTTAAAAAATATTTAACTGAAAATACAATATATTTATGTTCTTTATATAGTATATAAAATCAATTTATATATATAAAAAATCTATTAAATAATTAACATCAAACTATCAAGTGAGGTTAATATTAATTTAATATAAAGAATAAAAAAATCAATCTTTAAAGTTAATATTGATTAATAGATAGCGAAAAATAAATATTAAAAGAAAATCAATCCATCACAACATTCCACCCTTTAAGAAATGAACTCCATTCCGGTTCTTCTTGGATGTAAATCTTTTAAGTTCATAACATAATCTCAATATCGCGTAGGCAATGCTTTGATTCTATTCGGCCTTTGACTGTTCAAAATCTGTTGTTGAATTTCTTTATTTTCATTTCCCGCTAATTTATCATCATTTCTCAGAGTACAAGGTATTGTATTATTAGTATTTGTTTTCATCAGAGTACAAGGTATTGTATTTTTGGTATTTGTTTTCATATGAGTTATTTCATTACTAAATGGTAAGATACTTGACCTTTTTTTGATTTGGTCTAAATGTCTTTTAATAATTCTGTTTCCTGTATCTATCTCATATAATAAATTCCCATTTTTGCGTTTTACCATGCCTTTGTCCCATATATTATTCTTGAAGGTTTTATACCAAACTTTGTCACCATTTATGATATTTCTATTTTACGATAAATTACGATTAAATTCATTTACTTTATCTTCTTGTGATTTGATCAAATCCCATATGGTTCTGTTGAACATCACTTCGCTTGGTATCTTCTTGGTTGTTGCGTTTGGTGTGTTGCGATAATTGAATAAAAACTTTTCTAAAGCTATATCTATCTAAGTCTATTTTATTATTACTTTCCATATTCCTTTTCATGCATATTTTTATTGATCTTATCATTCGCTCACACTGACCATTAGACTGTTGGTGATGGGGCGTGGTGAGAATGTGTTTAATTCCATGATCACTGCAAAATTTTTTGAACAAGTTACTTGTAAAATTGGTACCATTATCACTGATTATTTTATTGGGTATACCAAATAAGCTGATTATTTTTAACAATTCTTTGATTGTTGACTCAGTAGTTATATCTCTCATTCTTCTAATGATAGGAAACTTGCTAAGTGCGTCAACACATACCATAAAATTTCTACCTTCAAATTGTGCAAAGTCGATGTGTACGCGTTCGAACCCTTTTATAGCTCTTTCCCATGGATTTTGTACATTATGAGGATTGTCCGCATATTTATTACACGTATCACAGTTTCTCACCTCCTGATCTATATCAGCGTTTAGACCAGGCCACCACAAATAATCTCTCGCCAATGATTTCGTTTTCCCAGCACCTACATGCCCTTTATGCAATTCTTGTAATATCTCCTTTCTCATATTTTTTGGTATTATCACTATATTCTATCAAAAGGTAATTTTCCATAACACATAATTCCGTTATCATATTATTGTATGTTTTATTTTTTATCGTGTCACCGTTTCTAATATCCTTAATTATTTCCATTAATTCTCCGTTGTTAGAAGTTTCTTTTTCGATCATTTTTAAGTTAATTGGTACGTCCCATAAATCATTATTTTCTTTTACATCATCCACAATAATAAGTATATCTTCTTCTGCAGATGTTAATGGCAATCTGGATAAACAATCTGGTACCGTGTTGTGTTTACCCGCTCTATGTCTTATTTCGAAGTCGTAAGCTCCCATAGCAATATTCCATTTCTGTAACCTCATCGACATGGATGGATTTTAATCCTTTGGAAAAAATATAAATCAACGGCTTGTGATCGGTGATGATTGTTAATTTTGTTCCGATCAGATATTCTTGAAATTTTTTCATTGCAAAAATAATTGTCAAACCTTTGCGTTCAATGTTAGTGTAATTTATTTCGGATTTAAGGGATCTTGAGGCAAAAGCTATCGGCTTTTCTTTGCCGTCCCCTTCTATGTGAAATAATATAGCTCCCAAGCCGAGTTTAGATGCATCAGCAGCTATACCTATGGGTAAATCAGGATCAGTGGCGTCACTAGGGGGGGGGGAGCGCAGGGGCTCAAGCCCCCTGAAAAATTTGAATAGCCTCCTGAAGCAAAAAAAATTTTTTTTTTAATGGTTCCTTAATATCCCCTTAAATTAAAAAGAACTTTTTTTGATAGTCCCCTGTTTATTATAATTCTATTAAGTAATATATAGATTTAATTTTATTATTTAAAAATTAATAAGACTATCTAAATTTTATTAGATTAGATTAATACATATAAATTATATTTTCACTATGTCAGCTTGCAATCAAATTCTTTGTTAAAAATAAAATATCAATACCATGCATAATGTTTAAATATCAATTTAGCATTAACAGTTGAAGTTTAATTGATTTTTATTAATTAAATTATTATATAACCCTAATTAAATAAATATAAAGATTTATTAATTGAAAATTAACAAATTTAATATTGTGAGCCGAGTTTAAAATCACTATTTAAATAAAATGACTTTGCGATTTAAAAATTTAAAAGACTTTATGAAAAAAACTAAAGATAAAAGTAGCAATAATCTTGAGGACCAAAGAAGAGGATTCAATAATAAAGCTGGTGATGAACAAAGTATATTTTATACAGTTTTTAAAATTCAAACTTTGATTTAGTTGAAAGACGATTAATTGTAGTTTTAAAAGATATAAATATTGAAAACAAAAATGTTAAAAGAAAGAAAATAGGTAAATAAATTTATATATAAGTCTGTGTCCAAAATGTTTTGAAAAAATCCTTAAAATTTTTACAAATTAATAACAAAACACTTTAGACTTTTAAGTTTTAAAAAATAAAAATTTATTAGTTAATTATCTATTTTAATGGAAGGTTTCTTTTTCACTTGATCATAATTGAAGTTATATGTTTCTCCTATTTCCTCCCAAATTTGCCCAATTTCTATAGAATTTATATTTAAGTCATTTTTCACCAGAGTATTAAACAATATTGATTTCTTTAGTTTTCAAGTTAAACAAAAATTGTTTTACAATATATTTTCACCTTTCAGGAGCTGGACACTAGAAATGGAAAATTTTTTTAAAATTTTTCTATTATAATAACATAAGGTGATGTCAAAATATTAGCTAAATAAAACATAGTAAATATTTTCTATATAAATAGTCAATATCTTAAAAAATCATGCACTATTATTCTTTTTACATTAATAAAGATAATATTGGCTAAATTGTTTACTCAATCATTCTTTCATAATTTGATAATTATATATTTATTTGTTTATCCTAACTTAATAATAAACTATATTTTAATAAAAATGCTAAATAAATTTAGAATAGTTTGCTTATTTATATATATATTTTTGAAAAATGGACACTATAATATGGAATATTACTTTTTATATATTATATTTACAAAAATAAATACACTGAAAAGAAATACATTTTAAAATTAATCTTATTTAGATTCATTGAATAATGAAGAAAGTATTGTGAATGACATGATTGTAAATAATGTAAGTACAGAAGGAAAGAAAATAGGTAAAAAATTAATTTATAAGATATTTTATTTATAAAATAATAGAAGCACTATGTGTGGCTCAATCTGAAGATATATGTGAGATCCAATGTACAGATATCTCTGAATGTATTATTTTTTTAAATATAATTAAATTAAATATAAAATTTTATATAGACATAGAATCTGAAGAGGATACTACAACAAGCCAGATTCTTGGTAGCAGTAAATATAAAGGTATATTGGATAAAGAAGTTTTATTGCAACAAATTACATTTGATGAAATACATTTTAAAATTAATCTTATTTAGATTTATTAAATAATGAAGAAAGTATTGTGAATGACATGATTGTAAATAATGTAGGTACAGAAGTAAAGAAAATGGGTAAATTAATTTATATATAAGATATTTTATTTATAAAATAATTGAAGCAATATGTGTGGCTCAATCTGAAGATATATGTGAGATCCAATGTATAGATATCTCTGAAGGTATTAATTTTTTAAATATAATTAAATATAAAATTTTAGGCATGGATTCTGAAGAGGATACTACAAAAAGCCATATTCTTGATAGCAGTAAATATAAAGGTATATTGGATAAAGAAGTTTTATTACAACAAATTACATTTGATGAAATACATTTTAAAATTAACCTTATTTAGATTTATTAAATAATGAAGAAAGTATTGTGAATGACATGATTATAAATAATGTAGATACAGAAGGAAAGAAAATAAGTAAATTAATTTGTTTATAAGATATTTTATATTTATTTATAAAATAATAGAAGCTATACGTTTGGCCCAATCTAAAAATAACAACTATTCAAGTATTTTTTTCATTTTAACAATATTTTTCTTCAAATATATAATATTTGTCATAATTTTCATAAAAGCATTAATATTTTAATTTTTATATTAATAATTGTCACTTTTTTAGAAGAGCTTATACAAGTATTATTTTTATTTTAACAATGTTTTTCTTCAAATATATAATATTTGTCATAATTTTCTAAAATTAATAATATTTTAATTCATTTATTAATTTTTATCACTTTTTTCAGAAGAATTAGATCTGGGTACTAAAACAACTGGTCCTATGCAACCTATATTAGATTCCTATCCATATATTGGAATGGGTAAAGATAAACGATGCTTTCAAACTCAGTGGTACAAATCCTTTCCCTGGATTGAATATAGCATAACCAGAAACTCTATTTTTTGTTTTCCATGTCGTAATTTTCCCACTCAACCTCAAAAAGGATACCTTATTAATCAAGGTTATCAAAAATTTCGTAAGGTAAAAGAATACTTAACAACTCACGGAGCAACAAATGGTCATGCAATGAATGTAATTCTCTGGAACCATTTTAAACAATTTTTGATAGAAGGCACCATTAAAGAAAAATTTATAGCTCTAACTAAATCAACAATACTTGAAAGAAGAGAATATTTGAAACGATTATTCAAAATTATAATACTATGTGGTAAGTTGGAACTTCCCCTTAGAGGTCATTATGAAAGTAAGACAAGCAATAATCAAGGAAATTATTGTGAAATATTAAACTGTTTGAAAGAGTATGATCCATTTTTAATAGCATATAAACCACCAGGCAATGCTCATTATTGTTCACCTCAATCACAAAATCAAATGCTATCTGCAGCTGGAAACTTAGTCGTAAAGTACATAGCATCAGAAATAAGGGAGGCAGGCTATTTTGCTGTCATGGCTGATGACACTCGTGATGTTAGCTCATATGAGCAATTTAGTATATGTGTTAGATATGTTGATAAAACAAAAACACCAAAGGAATCTTTTATACCTTTTCAAAAAGTTGAAGACTTAGATGCAGAGTCATTAACGAAGACATTAATAACAACCTTAAACAACAATTCCATAAATGCAATTTGCGTTGCTCAAGCATATGATGGTGCAAGTGTTATGAAAGGGCATCTTTCAGGAGTCCAGGAAAGATATCGCCAAAATCACAAAATGGCTATATATGTGCACTGCTATGCGCATAAACTCAACCTTGTACTGATCTCTGCCTGCAAATCAGTACCTCAATCTAGAAAGTTTTTTAATGTATTAGAAGGTATTCATGCTTTTTTCTCAATATCTGTTATCCATCACAATAAATTTATTGATTTGCAATTAAGATTAGGGTTAAAATCCAAAAATATTGATGCCTTGAGTTCTACACGTTGGGGATCCCATATTAAAACTATAGAGGCAGTAAAAATGACTTTCCCTGCATACTGCCACCATGTTAAGGTTAGCAGGGAGTTAGACAAGATTTAATAAAGTAATTTTAAAATTTTTATTTACATTCATTTATAGCTTAATAACATCCAAATATTGTATCTTGAACCCATATCTAGGTCCCTGAGTTAGGTTGAAATTTTAATATTTATTTTTCGCTATCTATTAACTCAATATTAACTATAAAGATTAATTTTTTTATTCTTTATATTAAATTAATATTAACCTCACTTGATAGTTTGATGTAAATTATTTAATAGATTTTTTTTATATATATAAATTGATTTTATATACTATATAAAGAACAGAAATATATTGTATTTTCAGTTAAATATTTTTTAAATAAATTTAATAAATAAAAATTTTAAAATTACTTTATTAAATCTTGTCTAACTCCGTGCTAACCTTAACATGGTGGCAGTAGCTATCTTTTTGTAAATTAAAATTTTATTAAAATATAATTTCATATTTCTAAAAATAAAATAATTCAATTATATTTAAAAAAACAAGAATAAAATTTTTTATTCAATTAATTAAATATGATGGAAGATAAAAAAAACTATTGTTTCTAATGATACTATATCATATAAATGCGAATTTCCTAAATATATAGGAAACATTGATACATATTTAACCAAAATTAGATGACGATAACGCCACGACCTTACTTCATAATTTACCAGATGACATATTTTCAAAATTAAAATCGATATGCACTGAATCCGATCTCAAGAAATCGTCGATACTCATCAACAAACTTAGATTATTACAGCCTGCCAAGATTCGAAACAAAAAAATTACCGAATTCAATGCAGCGGTTCAAAAAGAGAGAGAATTTTTTAAATTGGGTTACCCGTAATTGTCAACTCAATATGGACTACAACTTTATCGGCTACGACAGGGTTTTAGAAAAAATAAAGGTATCAAGCTCATCTAAGGAAATTAAATACAGAATTAAAGATTTACTCATTTTAGATGACATTATAAAGATAGGCAAAGAATTAGACGAAACTGACATTGAAACATCCATACATAAGATTGTTATCAAAGAAAATACACACTCTGATCTAAAATATTTGGAGGGAGGTAAGACAAGATAAGAAAGTTTACGAACAAAAACCAACTAATACTGGATATGACAATACCCAGATGCTGCCATATACTGAGAGCAACAGACATTATGATAATAATTACAAACATCAGTTTAGAAAACCATGGCAGACTCGACCATATTATAGCAACCAAAGATTAAACAACCAAAATAACTATCATTTTTCAAGACAAAACTATGACAGATTTCATGATCAAAATAGATGGGAAACTCCTTATATTACTTTCAATAATCATGACGCAATAGATAAAAATAATAATACCAAAAAAATCAGAAGAATTATCTACTTTCTTAGGCATAGCGAGCTATTACCGTAAATTTTTAAACAGTTTTGCAGATCTGGCAAATCCACTATATAAAATAATCAACAAAGATAAATGGTCTTGGGACACCGAACATCAAGAATGTTATAAAAAATTAAAAGACTTAATCAGTCAACCTCCCACATTAAACTTTCTCAATTCTGATCAGGGGCGTCGCTAGCCTTTACAATCTCAGGGGGCTCAACTAAAAATAATTTTAACTCTGAATAATTATTCTGAATTTCATATTTTGTTATTTATTATATTATGCATACAAAATAAACTAGCATATAAATAATTAAAACAATATAAGACACTTCTAAAAATATTATTTTTTAATACAAATATTTATTACAGTATAATATTTTCGATTGCTGATATAAAAAAAATTTGCGTCAAAGAATTACAAGTGATAAAAAAGGTTAATTAATACATATATATGCTTCAATTGATAATAGTTTTTTAAAACTACATACCAGTGGCGTAGCTAGAAATTTTCCTTAGAGGGGGTCCATACATATGAAAGCCTGGGGGCTTCGCCCCCCAGACTCCCTTTAACGGGCCTTCGGCCGTTTTACCCGGCACCATATAGGCCTAAAACGAATTATTTGATATTCGATTCGTATTTTACGAATACAAATAACACAATTATTCGTATTCGAAATTATTTATATATAAATATTCGTAATTATTCGCAAATATTTTATTGCAAGTAAAATAAAAAGAAGTAATTAAATTTTCCTAGTGGATATCATTTCGTTTTATTTTATTTCCTATTATCAAATATCAAATCATAACAAGTTATATTTGCTGAAAAAGTTTAATGGAAGAAAAGGAAAAGCTTCAAAGTAAAATATAATTATTTTATTTTGATTGTTTCTCTTTAATCATTTTTGATGTTATGAACAAGTCAAAACATTTTTATAAAGTGTGCCTCTTTCCCATATTCTCGAGCTCCTGGCAGATAAATAACTAAATTTTTTTGACTAGTTCTTATTATTTGATTAGGAAAATCCTTTTCCCATTTAGTAACCTTATTTTTGGCAAATTTTAAAGACAATCTAATTCAGATAGTGCATTATAATATCTTCATCCTTTATTACATTGTCATAATCACCTCTAAAAATTATATTAATAATTAAATAAAGGAAATTTATGCTACTAAAGTATTTTTAATAAATAAAATCTATAATGAAATACTTTCTAAAATTTTGTTATATTTTATATGCAAAAATGACAATTAGTTTAGAGAATCCTTAAAATTGCCATCTTTAAACATCTGTAAAAATTTTTTTGCAAAATATTTTATAAGCTTTAGAAAATTTTCTAATCGAAACGAATAATGATTTTATTATTCGTACGAATACGAATAGCGCAATTATTCGATTCGTTTTTTTGTAGGCCTAGCACCATATATTCGATAATATATAATAAATATATTTTTTAAAGCATCAATAATATGTTATTATAATTTAGTAGATTGTTCTCAATGACTTTATAATAATACTACCCAGAATAATTTCAATAGTAATATAATATCCTTTCACAAACATCAAAACCAAAAAAAAATATATATATTAATGGTATTTATTTGATATAAAGTCACTTTTAAGTCTTTTGAACGTATAATCTAAAAAAAAATTTTTGCTCTGGGAGGGGTCCAAACCCGAAAACCACCCCCGTAGCTACGCCACTGCTACATACTATAAAATTAGCAACTTACATTGACAAAAGGTCAAGAAAATAATATAACACTCTGTTACCATTTTCACACAATGTTTTATAGAATAGACTAATAAGGAAAATTAGGCCTAACCAAATCAACAATTCTTGGAGGAATATAAACGATCAATCCAAATTATAAACTATGGTAGTTAGAGATTCTTCTTAAATACCATGATGGAAGATAGATAAGTAATTGTTAAAAAACTTGTGAGGTATTAAATTTCTAAAAGATTATCTTCCATTTTTAATGATATATAAACAACTACACAGTTAACCATTATTGCTTATAAAATATGCAAACATATGCTCTCAGCAGCTGTAATAATATTCTTAAATTACATAGCCACACAAATAATAGATGCTTGTTAATTTCCAGTCATAGCCATGACACTCACTATATTAACTTATATCAGAATTTATTATACTAAATAAATTGATAAAACAAAAACACTATAAATCTTTAGAAGAAATTATTCAAATATATTGAAACCTTGAGTTATTTACATGGCAAGGATGCCATATTAGAAATGAGACATTTTGGAACTATAAAAGAACCAGAGTGATATTATGAAAGAAATTAAAATTTTATATATTATTGTCGCACCACCTCTAGTTGGTATATTATATCTTAAAATAGTAGTCGTTTGTAATAATATCAAAAATATACTAGTATTAAAAATTTAACTCAAAACTGTTTTTCAAATAAGAAAAAAATAGCTTTCCTAAATACACGTAAAAAAGAGAAGAAAAGTTATCTAATTTATTACCTCCATTGTGGGATGAATAATAAGACGTTTAATTATAATAATATTTCAAATAAATAGATGGCGTTAAATACATAAAAACAATTTATCAGATATATATTATCAATAGCACTTATTAGTTAAATTTATTAAAATATTAACTGTAATATATTATATAACTGTCAAATACGTCTGTAAAAGTGGTATTTAACCTAATATTTTATAATCAGTTATATCTAATAGAGGATTATAAACTATATGTTTACTTACTTTTTATAAATAAATCTCTTATACATATTTGGATTTGGATCTTGAAAATAATTTTAAGAAGATGAATGGTAATTAAATTTAAACATCAATAATATAGTTGATTAGTGTTTTGAACTCGGCTAATTACAATATTAAATTTGTTAATTTTCAATTAATATTTATTTAATTAGGGTTATACTTATATATTAATTTAATAAATAAAAGTCAATAAAGCTTTAACTGTTAATGCTAAATTAATATTTTGTGAGTGATATTAATATTCTATTTTTAACACAGAATTTGATAGCAAGCTGACATAGCGAAAATATAATTTACAAGATTAATCTAATCTAATAATTAAAATAGTATTCAATTAAGAATAATTTAGATAGACTTATTAATTTTAAAATTATAAAATTAAATCTATATATTACTCAATAGAGTTATAAAAGAAAACATTCAGTGGGCAATCAAAAAAATTTATTTTTAATTCAAGGGGATATTAAGGAGCGATTAAAAAAAATTTGTTGCTTCAGGGGGCTATTCAAATTTTTCAGGGGGCTCGAGCCCCCCCCCCCTGCGCGCTCCCCCCCCTAGCGACGCCACGGGTTTGAAGATGCTTAACCCTTTTAAATTACATATAAATAGCAGATAATTATCCAGAAATAATTTTATTTGGAAAATAATGACTATTGTATGCAATATATAAAATTAGCCGATGTTTAAAATATCATTGTATTATAAATAAGTCTATAATAAGTATTAATTATTACAGCAATACATTTTGCTTTATTTATCTAAAAATTTAATAGATAACCCTCCAATAAATTTATCTTACCCCTAGCCTACTCCCCTTAAATGTCTACCTCGATGAAAAATTGCAAACAAACTTAATCATTTTAAAATTAATGATCAGGCAGCTGCATTTCATATCTTCCTCTTTTAAAAGCAAATGTGTTAGTATGTTTATAAGGAGCTTTAAATCTGAAGGTCGTAAAAGGGTACAATTTTAGTAGGAGAAAAATTCTCTTAAATATTTTGCAAATTTTTTCCATCACTTCACAACCTTCCGTGCTCTTCTTGGGTAACTTTTAATTTTCATTAGTTCGATTTTGATAAAATTGCCATCAAACAACTTAGAACACTTGCATCAAAAATAGATTAAAGCTAATGAAAAATAAAAGAAACCTCTGGAGATAACCTAAAATTAATTTAAGAATATATGCATTATTTTAAAAGAGAGAATAAATTTTAGATATAATAAGGCGCCTTGTGTTATTAAAAGGCTCGTATGAGCCTAACAATATTTTATCTGGAAAAATATTATGGAAGCCTGAAGATTTTGGTCATATATGGCATAAAGGGTTGAACATCTATTAGCAAAATCTTGAAGTTTAGGAAATATTTTTCTGGATAAAATATTAAGTTACGGTTTTTAAAAATAGTATCTAATCGAGCCCTTTAATAACACTACTGGCCATGCTCATAATAAGAGGTGAACCTTACATTCATAGGCGCGAATACGAAACAAAAGCAGTAGAAATTCAAAGTTAAATATCAGCTGATTATTCACTTGTCGTATTAATTATTTTTAAAATAGATACTAGAAATATTAACTTGTTGAATGATAAATAATGCTAATTTAAACAAAAAAATGAAGGAGAATTCTATGTTCTCTACCAGATTTATTTTAAAAAATCCAATAAAATTCTATTATCATAGTATATATATTGTAAATATTCTTAATAAATCCTTTGTAAAAATTATTTATTACATAAATTTATGGTAAATTCTAAATAATTATTTGAATATAATGGTACTTGTAATAGATAGTATATATTAGTGATAATTTTTCAAACCCGGCCCGAAATTTTTTTAAAAAAGTTATGCCGGCTCGAACCTGAAATTCTTTTATAGTTTTGCCAGCCCGGCCTAAATTCGAAATTCTTTTAAAAAAATTTTACCGGCCCGGTCCCTTCCGAATTTATTTATAGAGAAATTAAATCTTTTAAAATATACTTGCTCGTTTCCCGCGAAACCTAAATCAAGGCCTCCTTGAAAATATATTAAACTTTCAATTTTCCAATTTATCCTGGCTTCAGACCACCCTTTGCAGCAAGTCTGGTGGCATTGGTATCCGATCCCCGATACAACTATCCCTCTCAGCCTTTATCTCTTCTCGTTTGGCTGCTCAATCTATTATCGATAATGGATCCACTCCTTTAGATACTGACCTTTCTCAGGCCTTCACGGTACAGCAATTGCCCATCCACCCTTTGTCGTCCTACCTCCAGCAATCAAAAAGACTGGGATGCTCCACTGATGGCTCGTTCCATTGAATATTCGAACAGACTTTTTGAGGACAACCCCAATAAATTAATATTATATGCAAACTCAGGTTACGGATGGTTGGAAGCCATCCCCAGTTCCAATCTTGGCCTCCTCTTGATGATTGAACAGCTACGCATTTCCATAGCCCTCTGGCTGTTATACTGTAGTTCCCTCCATCTGTATCTACTGTGACCATCCCATTGAATCGAAAGCTTCCCATCCCTTGGACTACAAGTTCTCCCATGGACGAAAATCGCGTCATAAATCTATCAATAACATTCTCCTAACTGCCCTCAAAAAAGTTAATATTCCATCCACCCTCGAGCCAGTGGGACTAACAAGGGAAACGCCATACGCCCCGATGGGATGTCCCTAATTCCCTGGACTAATGGTCTCCCGCTCGCTTAGGACTATACTTGTGTGGATTTTGCAACAAAGTCCAACCTCTCATTTTCTGCCATTGAAAAGGCTGAAATCCTAAAAAAAACAAATATGCTGGCCTCACAAACATCGTGTTCATCATACCAATCGTTATCAATAACCTAGGCATTTTTGGAAGTGATGCCCTCAATTTCATTAAAATCATAGGAAAAAAAATGAGAAAAATCTCAGGGGACCCTAATGAAGGATTTTACCTTCGGCAGCAGATTTCCCTGAATATCTGCAGGTCCATTTTTTTAAGCATTCACTCTTTTCTAGGGTGATTTGTACCCTTTTTTTAATATTTTTTTTTATCAGTTCTTTTTTATACATATATTTTTTTAAATTCATTTTTGATATATGCTTATTTATTTTTTAATATATTTATTTTTAATTATTTAGTGTATATATCCTATTTTAAAATAAATAAAATTATCTGACCAAAAAAAAAATTACCCAAAATCAAAGATATATGTCATATGGCGTCTAGTTTCTATAAATAAAATCAAATACCTTTTTATAAAAAATTCAACATAAAATTGATAAATTTAGAAATATTTAAAAAAAATAAGTCCAGCCCGGCCAGACCCGAATTTTTTAAAAAATATTAGGCGCGGCCCGAATCCGACCCAGTCTGATAATTATATTTAAAAAATAATTCATTATAATCTATTTTTAAAAATATTATAATTAATACTTTCCTATTTTCCTTAGATAATGATTGGTTCTTGATCTACCATCATTGTAATAGGTAGGATTTTCAGTAATGTAACTAGACTTTTTTTTCTTTAGTGGTACCCAATTATCATTGTTTTAATCCTTAAAATTTTAAGAATTATTTTATAGAAATTGAATGGAAGAAGAAAATTTTATTAATTTAAAAATTGAAAAGGTATTATGAAAACAATTATTATATTAGGATATTTTCCATGCGAGGGGAATTTTTTGCGTTTTTGTTTTAATAAAAGCATTATGAAAACACATCATTTTACTTTATAGTATTTTCCATCTATTGAATACGCTACTATTTTAATTTTTTTAAAAATAAATGTTATAAAGATATTACGCATAAAATAATTTATTGATTTATTATTACATTAAAATTTGTAATTTTTATTTTATTTAAAATAAATAAATAATTTAGGGTGTAATTTTTTTTTCTTTTAAAATTAATACGGGAAATTTTAGAAAATGAAAATGTTTTATATTAGGCTCATTCTAATTGAATTGTAAGTAATATAATTTGACGAATGTTTAAAAAACTTTCTTCTTCAAACATGTTTTATTGTTTATTTTAGAAACTTAGTCATATTATATTTGTTCTTTTCCTGATATTTTATACATATTGTGAATATTTTATAAATCATTTGTGAATGTCCAAGAATGTCTTAAGATTAAAAAAACATTATTAAAATGATAAATATTAAATAGATCTGCAACGGGAAAGTTTTGTAACCATCCCTCCCCTCATTGTGCAGGGGATATTTATTATATTTTAATTTTATATGTTTATTAAATAAGAAATATATTTAAATAAACAATTAAATTAATCATAAAATTTTTAATCAATAGCGGGCAGTAAAGTTTTTTTTTCTAAAATCATAGGTGGATAAGCAAATGGGTTTGTTGGGTAAAATCTGTCCATTGCAGGCCTCTAATCTGCTCAGATATTCTGAAAAAGAATGTAATTTATATTGTAATATAATAGTAAGACCTTAAAGATAAGTAGGGGAGACCTGGATTAGTCGCGCAATAGGGTTACCTGTATTTTTATTTTAAAAGTTTAAATTTAGTTATCGCATACTATAATAAGTATATTATATACCACTAGTTTTTAAAAATATGTTAAAGTGTGTTTTTGAGGTCAATAAAATCTTTTTTTACATTATGATTAGAGAAAAGGGCTGGGGCAAACGGGTTATCCGGTAACATAATGTAGGCGTGGCCCGTGGTCCGAAATATATTAATGCTATATTTCCTTCCTATTCTTCCTTTATTGCCTGATTGAATATCACAATTATACAATGAATTTAAAAAATAAGAAACGTTCAAAAAAATAGGAGGTGGGAAATATTTACTATTCATTTTTATATCATATTTTGTGGTGTTGTTACCGTTCCATTTGAGCCGATTTTTTAAAACAACTAACTCAATATTTTAGCCAGAAAATTTTTTCCAAAGCCTCGAGATTTCGCTAATGATTTCCAAACCTTTGTGCCATCTATGAACAAAATCTTTAAGCCTGCATTTATCCAGAATAAAATATTGAGTTAGCAGTTTTTAAAAATTGGCTCAAATCGAGCCGTTTAACAACACTAATATTTTGTAATAAATAGAAATAAATAGAACTTCGTTAAATTATCAAAATTATTCTGAATTTTGAATTTATTGCCTAGCATTTAAATAAATATTTTAAGTTGGAAATTTATCCCTTATATTCTTTTTAAAAGTTCAGGTCGCTAACCTCATAGTCTGGCATAGATTTAAAAAAATTTGGCTTCAAGGAGATTCAATAAACCACTTTATTCGACTAGTTTTAGCCATTATTCTACAAGTTGCGGGTTTGAGGCTTTTCGAAGCAAAGAATCCAATTTAACTAAGATTAATTTTAAGAAAAATGTATTAAATATCAAAATTTTATTTTTTATATATAGCAATTATTTTTAGAGCTGTAAGGATTTGGACAAAAATTACTCTGACTATCCACGATCTCTCTTATAACAATAAAAAAACAATTATTTTTGTATTCATTAAATTTATTTGCAATTTTATAGTGCCATACTGTCATGTTGCTTTGTGAAATTAAATGCCTTTTCCGAAGGGGCACCAACTAGAACTTGTTATACATTATTACCTGCTCCGCCAAAACACGGCCCACCACAAAATGGTAGCTCTCCATATATTTTGAAAGTGAATTCCGATTCCTTTACATCTAAAGAAATACTGACAGGTTTGAAAAAAGTTCCAATATTTATTAAGTCAACTTTATGATAATTGAAAAAATACCTCGTTTCCATTGGTCTTTGGATAATATTTTTCTAATAAATTGTCCCAAAAGTTAAAAATTTTATTTATTGTGGATAGATGAGTTCTAAGATAAAATCAAAGGTAATCTCTTCTCTTCTCTTCTCTTCTCTTCTCTTCTCTTCTCTTCTCTTCTCTTCTCTTCTCTTCTCTCTCTCTTCTCTTCTTTCTTTCTTTCATTTAAATTTATTTTAATTATTTCAATATTGAATATGACCTTTTAAAATAATAAGCTAATGCAAAGATAAATATTATATTTAAAAACATGCTATGTAATAATATTTTCTTATATTGGATATGGGTGGGTAGAAATAATATTCAAGGTATTTTGAGAAAAATAAATAAATTATACTTAATTTTTAAATTAAAAATAAATAATTTTTTTTATTTTCACAAACTTTAATATTAACAACTACAGATTATAAAAAACCAATATTCTTCCTTTATACAAATTTTTTAAGGAAACAATTCTTTTTTAAAAAAAAAATTATATAAGAATAATAAAAAAGAAGGGGCTATTTAATTATATTTTTCTAAAGAATATTGAAATAAAAAAAAAATCTCCGGTAATTTTTACTAAAATAACGAATTTACAAATTTATAGCATTTCTTTTAAAATAATAGATTTATTATTTACTTTCATTTATAATGAAATAGTTCTTAAATTATAATATACAGGTGAGATATATTAAAATTATTAAGAAGAAGGGGGGGGGGGTTGTGAAAGGGCAAATATTAATAAATTAATAAAATATAAATCTATGTAAAGATTAATTTATATTCATAGCTTAAAGATAAATTTAATGTATAGAATGAATAGATTAATTATCATTTATGATCTAGTAAAAATTGTGCAAGGCCTTTAAAAAATTTAAGCTTTAGGCAATCTAATAATTTTAATTACGAATATTTTAGTTTCATTTTCAAAAAATCTTCATATAAACTTTTATTTATTAAATAAATTATCACATTTTTAAAATGGAAAATATATTATTGCTTGATTTATTATAGGATTCTAAACTCCAATTTTGGTCTAAACTGAGATGGGGTTGAAATATTATTCTTAAGGTTCCCCACCATCTTGAGGCTTACATAATATTATTTAGGCTAAAATCTTAATAGAACCATTTTTAAAAAATTGACCCAAATTGGGTTCAACGACACTAACTATTTGTAAGTTTTATTTATAGCGTTACTGATAAATCATAAATTTTATTATAATTTGTTAATAAAATTAATTCACGTTTTTTGTTATATATTTATATTAGAACAAATTTGATATAAATATTACAAAATTTAATAACCGCTAAAAACGTTGAAGTGACTGAATTGCAACCGAACCGTAAATTGGTTATTGAACAACAGCCTTTATAGATAACGATTCAGATCCTTGTTTTCTTTACACCATTTTAAAACTTTTCATAAGCACCTTTTTTGATTTTAAAATGCAAATTTTATCCAAAAATTACTTTAAAACTAGCGTCTACATGAGCAGGGGATAAGTGAGCTTTTTGAAGAGGGGGGGGGGTAGGCTTGAGGTAGGATAAATTTATTAGGAGGGTTATCTATTAAATTTTTAGCTGAAATAGGGAAAAATATATAGATGTAAAAATTATTTCTTACTTTTATTATGGACCTATTATAATGCAATTTTTTGTTAAAAATCTATATTTATTAATACTGCATACAATCATGGGTTTGACTAAACTGCTAATGCTAAGGTAAAAATTTTTTGTATATTATCTTTTATTTGTAGTGAGATCCATTTTCCTATGATATAAATAACTTATAAAAAATTAAATTTTTAGATATATTCAATATTAAATTTTAAATTTCAATAATATTATATCCGCAAGATGGCGTATTATTATTTTATAAAAAAAATTTAAAATTATTTTTTGTCTTATTATATTCTAATATTGTATTATTACTTAAAAAGTAAGCTAAATTCCATATATTATCTATCATTCGAAAAATTGCAAGAACAAATATAGGTTTTTATAAATTACACATGATCACATTTTAATGGTTAAAGTAAAATAAATTAATTTTTAATTTTTGCATACTTGATATTGATCTTTTTTATAAATAGCCACTTTGTTTTTATTGCCATTATTACAATATTACCATACTATAATATCATTCTAATAAATAAGATATCACAGAAAAATTTTATCGAAAATATAATGTTTATAAAAGATTATTTTACACCTAGCATAAAAATGTATATAATGTATAAAGATTTACCATTTTTAGGGGAAATATATAATTTAGATAAGGGATTCCGGTAATTTTATAAATGTCGTTATATTTTATTTGTAAAATGATATATTGGTTTTATGTAAAGAATATAGAGGGGGGGGATTGGTATATTTGTTCGAATTTTCAGTTGATTTTGAAAGACTTTGATTTGCTATTCTGAGATATAATATCTTGGAGTTTTAACGTCGGCTAATATCTAATGAGAATTGTTGGTGGGTTAAGCGTCCATGTATTCCTTTTTCTACAAATTTTGTTATGTTAAGTTAATCGTTAAAGTAATATAATTTGATTGTTTAAAAGACCGTGAAAAGGGTCTTTGGATTTTGTAGCGAACTTTTGGTTGAGTGGCCCTAAAAAGGGCCTTTGGGTGTTATGGCCCTAAAAAGGGCCTTTGGATAAATTAATTCTAAAATAAATTAGTGCCTACTGATTAATTTTTATGTAGGAACTATAATAACTAGGCTCTAGTTCTATCTGATCTAGATCTTTTAGATTGACACGGTTTTTTAGATCCTGTAGGTTGAATTAATGTCAATCCACCACATGTCGAGGTAATTTTTTTTTCGTTTATTTGTACTATGTGATTTAAGCACATTTAATATTATTTTTTTACGTTGATCGTCACTTATCTGGCCCTATTCATGACGAATTTTTGTCACATCATACTTTTTTGTTAAATAATAATTTCCCATACCAAGAAGGGCTCTTTCAAAATCTTTTTCTTGTGCTAAACTTAATTCATAAATTTTATTGACCATCATATGCACAGGTGTTGTAGAATCTCGGTTGAATTTTATTTTTAACACATTATTTAAAGATTCGCAGTTATTGTTAGTATAAAGATACGATATCACCTTATTTTTTAAAGGTAAATATACATATAAAAATAAATTATTTTTTAAACTGGCATCTATATGTTTCAATAATTTAAAAAACTGTTTATCTCTACAATAATCTCGCAGTTTTTCAACCTTTTCTCCAAAGATTTTATCGCTTAATGAAAATACAAGTCCTTCTTTGCCAAAAATTTTAGTTACAATATCTTCCCTTGTCCTTGAATCCATTCCCTCTTTATCCTGTAAAAATAAGTTTGGATTCTTTTTTATATGATAGGTGCATAATATATGTGTAGAATTACTAAAATTCTTTCTTAACGAAATTATTAAACCTAGCTCCTCATCGCTGCCGAATATAAGATTTTCAACATTTATTTTATTTTTTTTGAAGATGCCTTCCAAGTGCGAAAAGAAAATGTTAAAAGTTTCATAATCCGAGCTGCCATGCAAAAATATAGAGCCAAAGAATATAGGATGATCCTGTGAATATTTAGACATGAGCACTTGATTCTTGAAAACTGTTGTCGTCACAAACAAGGGACCTAAATTATAAGTTTTATCAACACCTATAATACTAGGAAAATCTTGAGAACAAATATATTTAATATTATCTAACATTAAACTAGTATATAATATTAGCGAACATACTCTGTCTGGGCTTATATCTATTTTTTTTAATATTGGATATTTATAAATATTTTTTAGTAATTCATTTATCTGGTCAGAAAAATTTTTCAAATAACAAGAATCATTTTTAGGCAATTCATTAAATTGTATATTACGAATTTGTTTGATATCTCTGGGAGTAAAATAATTTTCTTCATTAGCTATTAAATCTTGGTACACGTCTTTTGGAGGGTGATGCACTACCTTTTCCTTAATTTGTCGCATTATACATACTGGGGTACGACTATAAACCCCTGAGTAGTTTCTGTTGTTTCCATGTGGAAACAACCCTGGATATGTTCCTATGTATTCAACTATAAATATAGATTGAATAAGATGAACTGAGCTGTTTAAATATTTATCTAAATGGCATATTCTTTTTTTATACATTTCACAATTTTTCAATTTTGTATAATAACGATTTAAAATTACCAAATCCTGAGGATTTCGTTGTGGTTTTGCTGCAATAAATATATGATTATATCGTTTTGTGGTGGACTTGCTAAATAAGCCATCCTTAATAACCATAGGACCACTGCTAATTGTATTATCATTGATATTTATACTATAATAATTTTTTGTTGTACCTGTGGATGTACCAGTACACGCGCCACAATCATGCTATACACTAATTTTTTACCCCTTTCTTTCAAAATCATATTCTCTTTATTACTTATTGTAAATATAACATTGTTTTTGATACCGGTTGGTATTGATTCTAGAATATTTATGGGATTCAATAACATATTCATAATAATATCGGTGTCTAGAAAAGGTAAGCTGCTACTAACATTGATGATAAATTAGTAATAGTTGGGGAATTATTGTTAACTGAAGATAGAAATATGAATGGTGAATCATTAAGGATAGCTAGCATCAAAACGGATGATAAACAAGCGATACTAGATGGGGAATTGATTAGAGGTTGAAAAATATGTGGAGGATTATTGTCTGCTGATGATGAAATATGTGATAAATGACTCATACTAGACAGGGATTTGATTGAAGGTGAGATAGGTGGAGAATCATTGTCAACAGAAATTGAAGAAGCGAATAGTAAATCATCATCAGATAAAATAGTTGGTAAATAGCGAATAATAGGCGGATATTCGACTGGAGGTGGAAAATATGTTGGGAATTATTTTCAACTAATGGAAATATAAATGGTGCTACATCAATTCTATGACAAATGACTAATAATTGGTGGAGGACTCGATGGTAATGATTGTAGGTAACAGAAATGATTTGGTTTAAAATTCGCCAATTTATCGGGGAAATTTAAACTCGACCACATAAAAACTAAGTTAATTGAACTTGTTCTTCTTACGGCCCGCCCATATACTGGTGTGGTATAGACGCTATACATCCCACGATTAGAAGGTGGACAATAAGATTGAAATGCTTTTCCCAAAGCTGCACTTGATGCACAAAGATGCATCATTTGTGCCCAGCCTTCTACCATCAATGCATCATTTAAAATATGATTGTAATCAGTAGTGGAAATTCTTTCATCACTTATTGTTTTATTACTACTGTAAAATTTATCATCTATATCATAATACTTTCTATTAATTATTATTTCAATTGCTGTCAAGAGTCTCATGTAGAGATGTTCCTCCTCATGACCAGAAATTGCTAGAGACAAGCAACGATAAAAACAATTGCCATCCCTAATAACTTTTCTAGGCGAATAATCTTCTAAAAGATGCCCCTGAAATGATTTTAACAACCTTTGAGAAATAAGGTCTTCCTCCCCAACTAAAAAATTATCATTACATTTAGTTGATAAATTGTAATGTAAACTGATAAGGCTCAATTCATTTACTGCTGAATTAACTGAAAAATTATTCTGTAATCTAAGCAATGAAGAGCATGGCTTCACATCTATCTTCTCCATCATTGCCTTTTTGAAATAAGATTAATAATTAAAATTAAATATATTTATTCTTTCTGATCATTTAAAGTATAAGGTCAACAAAATTAGACTGTTAACACTTTATAATTATTTGTTTTATATTGCTCAATCATTGATCATAATATCAATTGTAATCAGAGTTGTGCAGTACCACAAATATTTGTATCCAAAATATGTCATTTTTAATAAGATACTAGTATCTGTATCTAAGATCCCTTATTCTGAAAAAAATCTTGCATCTTTTTCATTTTAATTTTCTTGGCAAAAGATACAGATACTTTTTAATATTCATATTTAAAATTTTACATATCACAGCATATATCTTATTTTCTTCAAGAATATTTTATTAATTTCCTTATTCTTTTCCGCCATATTTTAAATATATCGACGACCAAAATTAACTGAAAAATTTACAACTTATATTAAGATAAATGGATATAAAATAACCCAAACGAAATGTAAAGATTACATTTTATATATAAATGCAGGGATCAAAACTGAACCTGAAGCGTTATTTTTAATTAAACCTGAACCTTTATATTTATCCGAACCGATATTCTTTTCGGTTTGGATCCCTGTATAAAAACTAGACAGAATATCATTATTAATTTTATGTAATATATTTTAATTTGCAGGATGGTAGTGAAGAAGAAGGTTGTGAAATTTAAGTTATGGGTTCCCATGAATCAAATCCTAATCTTAAAATTTTAAATGGAAATTTTTTAAAATAAAAGTTAAAAAGGCTGGATATAAAATCTGTATAAACATAAAAATGATAAAGGGTTAAATACAAATTTTGTTAAACATATTTAAAATAAATTATTTATATGTGGCTATAAGGAGCATAGGTTTTCTTAAAAATTCATGCTTAAGATGGTATGGACAAAATTTAAGAAAATATTTTCCAATAATTTGAATATAATGAGGCTTTTTTTTGATATGAATATCACATCAATATTTTAAGATATGAATTAAAGAATACTTTCAAAATATATTAATAAAAGAAGCTCTAAATGTAGTATCATATAGTATATAATCAAAACTATAACATTAATAGATTTAATATCTAATAAAGAAAATATTTTTTTTGGTGAAACAAGTGTTGCTGAGTTCAATAATACAAATAACATTTTTTTATAAATATAATACTGTAATATCTTCATCAACTTCAATTGAAAGGTTATTTGGTTTTGGTACAATGCTATGTATGCCAAAATGGCAAAGGTCTAATACTAAATTATTTGAAAATTTTGATTAACTTATAAAATAATAAATCTATTTTAAATACTCTTTTACAAATTAATATTTCAACTCCGATTAAAAATACTAATCTCCCTTTCCTATCTATAAGAATGGGCTATTACTGATATTAAAATGCCTGATATATTAACTCATCATTAAATATTTTATTAATTATTGTAAATATTCATTCTTACTAAATGAATATGTTATGTTCTTCACAAATAAATAGTAAAAACTATATTTTATAAACTATTCTAATTTTATTTTGATATTTTGAAAAAAATACTAGTATCTGTATCTAAGATTAATTTTTCACATCTGTATCTAGATTCTTAAGGACCTACCCATGTAATATAAATATTTTCTTACGTGATTATCCATTTATGATTGAATATATTAAGATATATGACGACTAGAAAAAAATCTATTGTTACTTTTATGTTTATACACCCAAATATTTTATATCCCAATAAATTAGATTCTTTAATGCGGTAACTCTTTATTATTCTTCAATTAAAATATATTTAATTTATTTCCACTTTTAAAGACGCGTCAAAAAAAAAATATAATTTAAAACCCAAAATTCCAAATATAAAATTCCAAAAAAAATATAACAAAAATAAATTCCAATTATATTCTTTTCCCTTTTTTTTTTGTCTTTTATAGATTCACAAAAATAAATATATATTTATTAATAATAAAATAAAATAAATTAATTTCTAAAACAATGATGACTCATCCAAATACAATATTAATTTATATGGCGATGATTCATCAAAATTACAAATTTATTTTTAATCCTATGATTTGACAGATAATAAAACAGAATAATTTGATCATTAATAAAAATCTTACCCTTCTTGACAATTGAGGTAAAAAAAGATAAATGAATGAATGGCATCATGTGAAATATTTATATAAATATGATTATAATTATATAAATATAAATATAAATTAATCATTTACTATAATATTTAGATAAATCAAGATAAATAATATTTAAATTATTTTATTTAAATAGTAACTTGGTATTATTGAATATCATTTGACACAAAATAATTTATATAGTAATATTATCAATATACTTTACCGGCATGATTTTGTTTTAAATATTATACATAGCCCTCCAACATGCGTATTATGATAATTCAGCTTATTAAAATGAATCTTTAATGAGTAAATTCTGATATATAACATTTTTAAATGATTATATTTTTTTATAATAGTATTTTATAATAATACACGCCAACTTGCGGATTTGGTATTATTAGAATTTAAAATTTAATTATTAATATCTTTAATATAATTATATTAAAAGATTTAAACGATTTATTATGAGATAAAAGATAATTCAACTATTAATGTATATTTCTTTATTATTGAATATATCTAAAAATTTATTTTTTATAAGTTATTTATATCATAGTAAAAGAAATAAATGAAAGGACTTAAGTCAACTATTACTATTTAAATTTAAATCAAATTTATTACTATATATCTTTTATCTAAAAAACATTATATATATATAAATATAAAAAGTTAATTGAACATATTAAATAATCAACTTAAATAGTTAATATATAAAATAAATAATATTCAAATTTAAATCAATCAACATTCCCCCTCTTCTACAAATAACGAAGCTTCTTCTCAGCAGTCATCGAGAGCTTGTTGTCCTAGAAGTTTTTCCTGATTCGATTGTACTTGGTTTTATCTTGGTTAGCGCATAAGTCTCAAATGTTTTCGTAGGCTTGATTCTATCACGTAGGTTTGATAAAATCGTTTATTAGAGTTGCGTGAGTTTGTACGTTTATTGTAGGCTTGAATCAATCGCGTAGGTTTGATAAAATCGTTGAACGTTATCGTTGGTTTGATATCCTTATCGTATGTTGTTCACATTTCTCAAAATTGTTATTATCATTAATCCAGTTGAATATTGGAATTTGGAATAAATCGGAATATATAATTTGGAATAGTTGATCAAATCAAATGTATGAATAATATGCACGAATAAAATTTTGAATTTCGGAACAATAAAATATGTAATAAGGAATGATAATTTATGGAATAAGGAATAAAATCCAAAATAAGGAATGATAAATGATTATTACATTATTTTTTTTAGGTGTTAAGTTAATCATAGCGTTTTATACTTTTAGCGTTTTATGCGTTTTACATTTTTAGCCTTTTATATTTTTAGCGTTTTATATTTTTTGCGTTTTATATTTTTTGCGTTTTACATTTTTTAGCGTTTCCGTATTTAATTAGTAGCGTTTTAATACTTAATTTATTTTTATTTATTTTCAATCTCCGAGGTTAAAATATGCAAATATTATGCACATTTCCCTCTCTTAAAAAAAATTTAAATTTCACACAATATTTTTCTAAAATAATGATGTTTAATTTTTACATAACCTTTTGTCTTCAAAAGCTTTATTTCAAAAACATTTTTATCATATTAAGTATTACTTATAAGGGTTATTTAAATCAATCCCTTTTAATTCATATGTTTTAATTACACTTTAATATCATTGGTCTCACAAAATAGAATTCATAACCTATAGTTCAACTTCCATATCAGTTCTTCCTAGGTTGTCACATTAGGTTAGGTGCTGGTTATCATATTCCAGTCCAACATCCAGAGCCGGGACACCATGAAGAAAGAAGCTTTTTGCATGAAAAAACGTGCTAACATCTCCATAGATTAGGCATTGGTCATATCAATAGATTAGGCAGTCACAATAAATAAGGTAGTCATCTCCATAGGTTAAGCAGTCTCCATAGGTTACGCAGTCTCCATAGGTTACGCAGTCTCCATAGGTTAGATAGTCATCTCAGTAGATTAGGTAGTCACAATAGATAAGGTAGTCATAATAGGTAGTCATCTCCATAGGTTAAGCAATCGTCACAATAGGTAGTCATATAAATAGAGTCATCTCAATGAATTAAGCAATCGTCACAATAGGTAGTCATATAAATAGAGTCATCTCAATGGATTAAGCAATCGTCACAATAGGTAGTCAAATCAATAAATAAGGTAGTCATCAATTTCAAATTTAGTTTAATTTATACTTTTTATTTTAATTTTAGGCAAATTTTCTATATTTTATTCTTTTTTTTTTTTACAAAAACGTAAGAGGGCGCCATAAAAGAAACAAGAAGTTAACAAGTTATATTTATTCTAAATAAAATTTCTTTACCTTTTATAATTTTGTAAATTTGGATAAAATTTTGACTATCGAAAAGAAAAGTCAAAAAATTTTATTTTTCCTTATATCATCTCCAATATCGAACGACGAATTTGATAAGTAATTCGTTTACTTTTTATTTTTACTAAAGAATTCAAGGTAAGGATATTTTTTAATTTTTTTTTAAAACTTTTATCATTTAACTTTAATTTAAAACGAAAAACGTACCACCGTAACCGGGGCACCATATAAATAATAAATGTAAGGACTTATTTCAACTATTACTATTTAAATTTAAATCAAATTTATTACTATATATCTTTTATCTAAAAAACATTATATATATATAAATATAAAAAGTTAATTGAACATATTAAATAATCAACTTAAATAGTTAATATATAAAATAAATAATATTCAAATTTAAATCAATCAACACATAGGAAAATGGATCTCACTACAAATAAAAGATAATATATAAAAATTTTTACCTAAGCGTTCGCAATTTACCTTAGCATTTGTCATTATTTTTCAAATAAAACTTATTTTTGGATCACTATTCATGCCAAACAATATACTGCATTCATTGCAAATAAAGGGTTTTTTAATTATTCCTATTCTAATAACTCTCACATTTTTTTACAACGGTAGGTAATGGTTTTTGAGGAGCGTTTGCTTTCAAAGAATATCTTGTCATTCATGTATAAGCTGTTTAAAACCCTTAATAAGCTACAAATTAATTTTTAAAAAAAACAATTCTTTAAAATTTAGTTTGTGATAAATTATTACATAAGATTTAGCATAATTATGGATAATATAATGATTCTGTTGAATTAATTGATTTTGGTGAAGTTGACAAAAATTCCTCTCTAAAAAAGAGGTCTACTTTGAGAACTATATGTATGGTTACTTGAAAAATGGGAAAAAAGAACAAAATCTCCCCTCTTCATAGGTTATATTAATAAACATCGGAATAAAAAGAGTTGCCCTAAAATTGATTTTTTAAACCTAAATCATCAACCTTTTTATCTATAATAATAAAAACTAATTTTAAAGATAACTTGCTAATAACTTATAATTTTATTTAGCATTTAAAACTATAGATTCAAAGAATTTTGAAGATTTTATAAGTGATCCTGATTCATCAATAAAGTCAATATACCCCAAACATTTAAATTGCATATGTATGTATAATACATTTGCAGAATAAAAATAGTTCGTAAAGAAAATAATATCCAAAAATAAGAGTCAGATAAATTTTTTATCTGATATTTGGATCGGTTCAACTCAAGTTACCTTCTAAAAGCTTAATAGTGCAATAAAAATTAAAAAAAAATTCTCTCAATATATTTTGGTATAAATTATATTAGAATATTTTAAAAAAAACGAATTATTAAAATAATTCATATCGAATGCAAATAATTTATTATTAATACGAACGGTAAATTATTAAATTCGGTTAGTCGAATCGAATAATGTGCTATTCGATTTGCATTCGTCTTTGAATGGGTCTAATAAATATATGCAAATAAAGCCTTAATCAAAATTCACCGTAAATTTATTCATAATAGAAAAAAATATTGTTAAGCCAAAGGTATAAAAATTTTAATGTAATAATAGCTATACTTTTAGTTAATATCATATCATTACTTTATTTTAAAGGTAATGGTAACTCGTTACTTTTGGTAAAGTAACGAATAAAGTAATGTTTACTTCACTCGTAATTTTTTTTTAAAAATGTAATCAGTTACTATAGGCTCGAAGGATCAAGATTTTTTACATTATAAAGGGATTTTATTGCAAGCCAGAATAGTTGGAAAAAATGGGAAAGTTCCTACAATGCAATATCTTCCTGACGAAACTCCCAAAGAAGAGGTCAAGCAGAAGCATGGAGAAATACTCAATTCCATTCTAGGCATATGGATTATCAATTCAAACTCCTCGAAAGTTTTATCCTGCAAAGAGCACTTCAATAATAAATTTGTAAACATCCTTTCGAATAAAATACAAAAAAAACTACCAAATGGAATAGGAGACACTCTAACTCATACTACGGGAAAAAATATTACCATCGGAACCCCTTATATGTGGTTGGCGCCCCTAAAAAATAACGATCCCAATATCAAAATACGATTTATGTAAATAATTCTATAACATTTCTATATTGGCTGTATTTTATGTAGCAAACTTGTTGAGGATTTTATTTTGCAGAATTTAATTAAAGTATATAGATCTAATGAATTTCTAAAAAATATATAATTTTATTGAAATATTTTACATAAAAATTAAAGCGCCACTGTTGTGCTCTCAAGATATATGTATTGGACAGATATTTTATCGGATGAATTATTTTTTCGTGAAACAAAATAGATTCTATAAATCATAATATTTTATTATACAAAACAACTATTCCGATATTTTTTAAAAATCTATGCAACCACTTATATATTTTTATTATAAATTTAATTTAAAAATAAAAACAATCCATTTCATATTTCGAATTTAAATAAGAATTAAATATATTATTACTTTTAATTGAGCCGATAATCAAAAGGTGGTAAAATAGAAATTTCGCCGAATCTAGCAAGGTATATTATTGTTGAAATTTTTATTGATAAGATAATAAGAGTTATAAAATTTTTAATATTTATGTTTATAAATTTAATTATTATGTAAACAAAATGCTGAATGCCTATATTTTTGTAGTGTTTGCAGTGGTCTGGACCGAAGGTCTAGTCCGGTCCAATCAAAGACCTAAAAAAAATAAAATTACTATGAATTGCTTTTTAATTATTGTACATGAATCCATAAAATATGATTATTTAATGCTGATAGAAAACATAAGAAACACATTGGAAGTACTTTTGCTTATAATTCTTTCCCCTCTTAAATCGATATACCTTTTGCAATAAAGACCCCAGAATTAAAAAAGTTAAACTTTCTGTTGTAATATTGTATTTGTTTTTCTTTTTTGGGTTAATTGATTATAATGTAAAATGTTTTGAAGGATACATTTTTTATATATGAAAAATAAGAAAATTATTTTCGTATTAATTTTAATTTTCAATTATCATTTTTTGATTGTATTTTTCGTAAATTAATAAATTCGCAAATTTTGAAGTTAATGAATAAAATGTTTTACGCTGATCGTGTTATTTTATTTTAAATATAATGAAAAAACTAAAGTTTACAAATTTATCTCAGTGTGTTAGTTCTTACTTCAATATCAATTTTTGTTATACAGTGTGTCCTTTCGTGACAATTTGGTGCCATGTAAAAAAAAAGATACCTACAATTACAAACAGGTTATTTGGCGTAAACAATTACTACGTATCTATACGAAGGCCATAATAAAGGTAAAATTCTGGGGATAAAGGTAAAATATATTTTTAATTTTATTTTGAAATGTACTTTTTTTAAATAATAATTATGACCGTAATCACTCTTCTATATATATTATCTTTAATTAAAGTAAAAATATTTTTAATAAAGGTTTTAATTAATTTTTTATAATTTTGTGTGTTCAATAAATATAAGAGTCGTAAGAATAAAAATTAAATTTTAAAAGAAATTGAAATTTTTTTATTAACCATGTTTAATCGCAAATAATCTAGCAAGACATTTAAATTTGTGGAATGCAGTAATAATTATTTCTATTTAATTTTAATTGTACCTATTAGATTAATCTATACATGGAGGAGAAATAAATTAAAGAGCATATTAAAGAAAAGGATTAAAATTAATGAAAAAATTGATGAAAGGGAAAAAATTATTGATGATAATATATCTAAATTTAAAGGTGAAATAATGGAAATATGTAAAAGATATATCACTAGCGATATTAAAAAAGAAATTAATATCGTTAGAGATACTTAAAAAGGAAAAAATGAAATGGAGAAAAATAAATTTGAAAAATAATGCTGGAAATGGATAAAATTAAAAGAAAAATAAAAGAAGGAAAAGATAAAGTGGTCGAAATAAGTAAAATGGAAATACAAAATAATGGAATAGAAAAATTAAACTTAGAAGGAAGGGGAATTAAAGAAGTAATAATAAATGAATTATAAAAATATTGGAAATAGTAAAAAAAATGAAAAAGAAAATGAAGAAATGAAAAAAAAGGAAATTAAGGAAATAATGAAGAGGGTAAGGAAAGATATTGAACATGAAGATGCGTAAAAATCGTTGCGATTTTGTCAGTACATTACTCTGACATTTTTTGAGCACCACATATCTTTTAACACCATTAAAATATACATAAATCTCGTCTAATATTTCTAAAACATTTTGCAGTTCTTTTATTGATTGACATAATTGAACAATGATTAAATTTAATCGATAACAATAGCACCAATTAAAAGCTGCCTTTGGCGCCTACGCTCTGATCAAAGCCTGCACTCTATTGATTATTCCAATCATGTTTGAGGGGCCATCATAACGTTGTCCAACTAGGATTTCGAGGGGTAGATTCATAGAGCCAAGTTTGGATATTATATTCTTTTTAATATCGAGTGTATTTCCCATACAATATATGTGTAGCAGTCTTTCAAAGTAGGCATTACTTTTCAAAATATCTTACTAACAAAGCTATTGCTTCTGATTTCGAAACATCATATGTGCGTACCATCAACTTTAAATGAAAAGCACAGTTAAATTCAATCTCTTTTTGAATTTTTTTTATAACCATATTTTTCATTGCTTTGAGAATATTTATGTTATTATACTATAATAGATTTGAATATAATTTCGATTTTAATACCTTATTTTTTTCTCCCTTCCTTTTCTTCATTTTGTTGTTTATACATTTTGAGTAATGTTCAGAATCTACAATGAGTTTAATAACCCTTTCGCGCCCAGCGAGATCATTTGTCATCAAAATTTTTTATCAATTAATTTTTATATTTAAAAAACTAATGGTAGCTATTTAGACGCATGAGTTTACAAAACAATATTTCATATTTTATCATTAATCTGTCAAAATCATAATTTTATTAGATCAAAATACAAGTTCAAAGATAGGTATTTTACGCGCCAAAATTTTACACTTTTACATCGATAACCTATCTATAGAAATATATTTAAATAAAAGGTATATAATTTTTTTTATAATAGATTATTACTAGTATTTCATATTTAGTAAAAAACTATTATTTATATGATTTTTTGAAGGTAATCCAAATTGGTAACATTGGGATTTTATAATGTAATATTTTCTATAAATTTTTTAAAATTAAATATTAAAAATATGATATAGTAAGAAATGAATATAGGTTATTTCCCATTTAGAAAACCACTATAATATTTGCAAAAAGTTAAGAAAGTGGAAAAAAAATTTTATTATACTTTTTAAAAAATTTTTATAAATAATTTTTAGATGACCTCAACATATATTATACCAGAGGGAGATGGATAAACAATATATTAGCTCAAAACCGCATAAATGGGGAATTAAAATTTTCGCTTTATGTGGATCATCTGGAATGATATAATTTCAAAACATATTTAGGGAAATCCACAACTATAAAAAAAAATTGAAGAGAATTAGCGGAAATATCGTCATACAACTATTAAAAACTGTTCCCCCACATAAAAATCATTAAAATTTACATGGATAACTTTTTTTCTTCGTATAATTTAGCAGTTGTTCTCAAAGATAATGGCTTTATCATGTCGGGGACCCTTATATCTAATCGATTATCGGGATGCCACCTGTATGATGATAGAATCCTAAAGAAAAAAGGAAGAGGGTCCCTTGATTATAAGATTCTAATAATCTATTATAATAATCCTCAAAAAACGTCAATCAAATTTAGCCAATAGTGTTCTTTTAAAAAAAATTTGTCCAATAAAAATGATTATAGGGTAATCGGTCCAATAGTAATCATGTAATAACCTTAACATTCATTCAAGTTTATAACAAATTTTACCATCTTCACTTCATAAGGTTTTTATTATAGTTTATATAGTTAACCTACAGGAAACGTTAATATATTGGAATATTCAAGTCTTTTAAAATTGGCTTCAAAGAAATTTAAACTTCAAACTAGGTATAATAAAGGAGAGTTTTAATGTCACAGTATGTCTCTAGGAATTTAGGGGTAAAACTATTTTTAAAGTATACTTTGATAAACATTTTGAATATTTTAATTTTTTTAAAACTTAAATGTGTCCAAAGTGTTGTTATTAATTTGTGAAAAGTTTAAGGATTTTTTAAAACATTATAAAATTTTAATTAATTATTATTCAATAAATTTTTTGAATAATATTTCTTAAAATTTTGGTATCTATTCTATCTCCAGTTTTGGAATAATAATAAAAATGATTATTTTAGAAAGGAACTATTAAATATACCTATGAATTTCATATAAAACCTATCATAAAAAAATATTTAGCTTTTAAGACCTTCATAAATATTCTTTTAACTTCTCCCTTAACAATCAATCTTAAATGCTATGTATACCTAATAAATTAAGACCCTGGATTTTGACCCCTACCAATAATCTTCTAAATAGCCAATGGATACCACCACAGAGTCTTTGTGACACAATCAGGTTGACCTCATGAGAGTTATATTAGTTTCATAACCTTTTGTCAATGTCAGTTGCTAAGAATTATATTATTGCATTATGTGGCAATCAAGGCATATGAATGAATAAATTAACCATTGAAGTAAATTTTTTTATATCAGCAATCGAATATATTTTATACTGTAATAAATAGATTTTATATTAAAAAATATTATTTTTAGAAATGTCTTGTATTGTTTTAATTATTTATATATACCAGTTTATTTTAATTATTTATATACCAGTTTATTTTACATGCATAATATAATAATGACAAAATATGAAATTCAGAATAATTAACAAATTTTATAAATATATAATATACTGCAAATTGGAGATATGGGGGGAGAAGCCCCTCATAAAAATTTTTAAGTTGAGACCCCTGAGATTGTAAAGGCTAGCGACGCCCCGGACTACAACACCTCTAAACAACAAGTTCGTTCGAAATAGAAATGTACGGCACGATGCGCTCCCGTCATATCGACTTTGCCACCGGGCCCTGTCCAATCCTCCTCCAGGACCTCTCCCATATCCACTGATAACTAGTCAGGTCCTAATCTACAAAATCTGATATTTTGCAATAAAATTTCCCGAATCTAATAGACAAATGCCAAATCAATAGCGCTCGAAAAGCCAAATAATGACACTTGACCAATCATAATTGAGATAGAATTTCATTTAATTGTCAAACTATTTTTTAATATTAAGAAGTCTGCAACCAATATCCTGGCAATTTTTTCGTTAAGGTTGCGAAATAGATACACATGCAACTCTCATCTATCGTCAAAGCAACCCTAGCAACTAAATTCTTTTTAAAAGTAGCTTTTCTAATTTTTCAATTTTATTCGATGCCTTCACTTTCTTCAACAAATATACTAATCATTTCCCACATTTTCTCAATTATTCTACTCCTCGCCATCTATCCCAAATAAATATTTGCTTTTATCATCAGAATGGATTCAACAAGGTGCTCCCCAGGTATTCAATACTTTTCTGCATAGGCATCAACGAAATGGTCAAAAACGACATAATTTGTTTTGATATAATTATTATCAATATGGCCATTATCATCTAGATTACTCGCCATATTATAATATGATATACTAGAAGTGAATTGTTATTTTTTTATGTTTGATTATACGATTTATTTTAAATAGGCGATGAAAAACGAAATTATGGGTCATTATTTTCATCTTAATTTTGGCGATAAATTATTTTACTTAGATATTAAAACTATAAATTCATTTTAAGGTTAATTATATACTGGATAATTTAAAAAAAGGATATATCTTAACCCTATCTCGTTGATACAATCTTTTACTGAGATGCGATGCCATACCGTCCCCTATAATAAATTAGAAAAAAGGACTTATAATGCGTTGCGGAGATCTTTTCCTTATTTCACCTGAAGGGGTTATTCCATGTCAAATGAGCAAAAAAATCAAGATTTTCGGCCGACCCCTTTCAATTTCGATAAAAAGTTGTAGACTGGTTATATATGTTCCCATTAGATTATAAACAAAATTTTAGCGCATTAGCAACTATATTAGCGGAGATAATCGGGGTTAAAGGTCCAAAAAACGTCTTTTTTTGCTTTTTACTGATGTCAAATAATTAGTTTTTAATTTAAAACTAAATATGATCAAATATTGAATATAATATCAATAGCTAAGTTAATAATTGATGATTATGGCGAAAACATCAAAATTAATTTTTGATAAAATATGGGTCATCTTATGGTCAGTTGAAAACTTGAAATTAATATTTCGAAATGTATATGATCTCCGATTTTTAATTTTTTTAAGAAATATTATCCGTTTACTATTTTTTTAATAATTTCTTCAACAATTAGCATGGCTGGATATTTATTTAAAAAAATATTGCGATTTTTATACTTTTAAAAAAATAGATGGCGCTATTTATAATAGTTTTAATATGTTAAAATTCATTTTTTTATTGATTAAAAATATTTTAATGTATAATATATCATAAAATTGGATTATATAACTTTGTAAACCTTATTCCCCTGAGATATTCGCAGGATAAAAAATTTAAATAATTTTTTTAATATTTCAATGTAAATTAAAAATAATTAAAAAATCCGACTAGCATACGAGCAAAAAAGCAGGATTAAAGGAGTGCAGGAAAATTATTAAGGGAAAAATCGAAAATCACATTAATTATCAGGCATACTTCCCCCCTGACTAAGTCATACCCATCAAGATCAAGAATGTTATGAAATTGTCATTATCTTAAATTATTAAAATAACCAGAGATAAAGCAAATTTCGAAGATTTTGAAAAATTTTTTAAGTAATAAAAATAAACAAAATTATAGTTCTGATGAAATAAGCCGACTCATGCCTGGAATAAAAGATTGTGTATCTGTTAAAGGCGAGAAAGAATCAGTCCAAAGATTTATATTAAATAAGCTTAAATAAATATTCAAGATGTTTAAGGAAGAATACCCAAATATATCAATTGGATTCTCTAAATTTGCCGAACTTAGACCAAAAAACTGTATTTTAGTTGGAGCTAGTGGCACACACACTGTTTGTGTCTGCGCCATTCATCAGAATGTGAAATTGATGACAAATGTAGAAAAATTTAATAGATGGGGAATTTTTAACAATTCTAGATTATTCTGAGAATTATTCCTTCATTTTACAAGATGAAGTTCAGGGATTTCATTGGAACAACGTGCAGGCCACTATACATCCATTTGTAGCATATTATAAATCTGGAGAAGAATTAAAAAATATAAATTTTGTTATTTTATCCAAATTTAATTCTAAACCAGAAAAAAAAATATATTTTTCAGATGAAGCCGCGTCTCAATACAAGAATCGCAAAATTTTTCTGAACATATGTCTTCATAAATACGATTTTAATATTCCTGCCGAATGGCATTTCTTTGCCACTGCTCACCGCAAAAATGCATGTGACGGTATCGGAGGAACTGTCAAAAGATTAGTTGCCAGAGCTAGTCTTCAAAGGCCAAATAAAAATCAAATCCTAACCCCATTAGAATTATATAATTATGCTAAAGAAAATATTAATGGAATTCAATTTGAATATGTATCCAATCAAGAATATATCGAAGAGGAATTAGCCCTTCGTAAAAGATTTAATGCACTGCTTATACATGGGACCCAAAAAAATCACGGGATTATTCCCATTGATCAAAATAGACTAAAAACCAAAATATATTCTAATTCCAAAAAATATAATATAAAACAAGTTTCGTATTTAAATGAGAAAATTAATTTTTAAAATATTAATGGATATATAACATGTGTATATGATGATAAGTGGTGGTTAGGATATATAATCGATAAAAATGATATAAATAAAGAAGTAAAAATCCAATTTTTACACCCTTGTGGACCTTCAGCCTCATTTAAATTTCCTCTGAAAGATGATATTTTAGTGTTGCCTAAATCTCATATACTCTCGCTGGTCAATCCTTCTACTCCTACCAGTCAAACATATATATTATCTCCCGAAGAAATCTCACAAGCTAGCCAGGCTTTGTATTCCTTTAGATGAAGTAAGATTTAATTAATTTATAAACTATCTAAATTAGGCTAAATTTGTTAAGATTTTAAAAATTTATGATCTGAATTACAAATAAAAATATATAATGGACATTGTAATCGATTTAGTATGATATATATACATTAAAATATTTTTAATCAATAAAAAAAATGAATTTTAACATATTAAAACTATTATATATAGCGCCATCTATTTTATTTAAAGTATAAAAATTGCAATATTTTTTTAAATAAATATCCAGCCATGCTGTTGAAGAAATTATTAAAAAAATAGTAAACGGATAATATTTCTTAAAAAAATTAAAAATCGGAGATCACATACATTTCGAAATATTAATTTCAAGTTTTCAACTGACTATAAGATGACCCATATTTTATCAAAAATTAATTTTGATGTTTTCGCCATAATCATCAATTATTAACTTAGCTATTGATATTATATTCAATATTTGATCATATTTAGTTTAAAATTAAAAACTAGTTATTTAACATCAGTAAAAAGCAAAAAAAGACGTTTTTTAGACCTTTAACCTCGAATATCTCCGCTAATATAGTTGCTAATGTGCTAAAATTTTGTTTATAATCTAATGGGAACATATATAACCAGCCTACGATTTTTCATCGAAATCGAAAGGGGTCGGCCGAAAAGTGATTGATTTGACATGGAATGACCCGAAGGACGCACTAACAAGGTGGTACAGCGGCCGCCATCTTGGTTTTTAAAATATTTTAGTTACATTATTGTATCTGTTATTTTGTAATTAACAGATATGGACGTATTTCAATATTTTCGAGAAGATAATATATTACTATTAATTGTCTTTGTTTGTAAATCAGGTGATTGAAGTTATTTTTAAACGGTAAAATAGCCAGAAAAGACTTGGCACAGCTCAATGACTTAGAGATGAAGGAAGAGTTCGTCACTAAATTAGCAACGTGGAGGAATACATTAAATGGCATGATTAACCCAAATCTGACCTGGAAGGACATTAAGCTGAATTTATTAGTTAGTATTACATCATGTTTAAAACCACGCATTAAACGCAGATGGCCTACCCCTTCAACTATACAAATAATTAAGAATCTAACAATAAATATATCCAATTATCTTGCCCAATTTTATTTAATTGGTTTTTGAATTTTTTTATTATAATCACATAAGATGATGTCAAAATAAAATATTGTTAGCTCAATAAAACATAGTAAGATATAAATAGTCAATATCTTAAAAAATCAAACACTATTATTCTGTTTATATACATAATATTTTATTTAATTTCTAAAGATAATATTGGCTAAATTATATGTCAATAAATTAAAATCCTAGAAAGGCTTCATATTTTGATCTCAATAATTAATTATTGTGTCAAAATTTATAATATATATACACTATTAGATCTTAATTGTAACTTCTTCCAATCATGTTACTCCTGATTTTTTTATTTATTGGATTTTCATAACTGTTTACTCAATCTCATTTCATAATATGATTATTATAATATTTATTTGTTTATCCTAACTTAATATATTTATAATAATCTATATATTTTATTAAAAATGCTAAATAAATTTTGAATAGTTTGCTTATTTATATATATTTTTCAAAAATGGACACTATAATATGGAATATTACTTTATTATATATAAATAAACATATTTACAAAAATAAACAAACTAAGATAAAATTTATTTAATGTTTGATTTAAAGTTGTTTCTGTTGAATTTGTTGGTGATAATACTATAGTATTTTGATCCTTTGATTGCTCCATCAAAGTATGATACAATCTTGATACTTCACAATTGAAAAAGTATTTATTTGAATGGCTCATACTTTCCAAGCCTTCTGCCATTGATTGTAGATAAAATCTAAAATAATATTAAATTTATAGACAAAAAAATATATTTTACTGGCTTTCAGATGGCACCTTTTCCAAAAGAGCCAAAAGTCTTTCACCCATGAGTGCATTTATTTTTAAACCATTAGTCTTTGGTGTAGTTTCTTTAGGACTAAAATTATCAGTAGTTTTTCTGTCCTTTATCATTGGTTTCATGAATTATATATATATATTCAACTCATGATACAGTTGTATCATGCTGTGGAAACTCCATCTCCATGCTAATAAAAATATAATTTATCACTGTTCATATATATTTACCTTAAACTAATGGTTGATATCTAAAATTTATTCAAATAATAATATCAATTAATATATTCTAAAATTATATTAATATATTCTAAAATTATCTAAAATATAATTAATATAAATATCAATTAATATATTCTAAATGATATAATATCAATTAATATATGAGATAAATTATACTTACAATTTTGTATCCATTTTCAAATTTTAGCGCAAAATTAAAAAAGCATTAAAAAATCAAACAAATCAAACCAGTTTGCTTTTTTTTTAACGCTTGCCGTAAAAAAATCCAATTTGCACAATACCATCTAAAATGCATTATTAGCTTTTAAAACGGAGCGTTGCAACGCTCAATTTGTGCGCACTATAATTTATGTAGACATTTACTTAGTTTATATTTATATATACGTAAGTTATATTCTTTACCCCAGTTTGATTTCTCAAGAAAGGGGGGCGTGTTGTATCTGTTGATTTGTAATTGACAGATATGGACGTTTTTCAATATTTTCGAGAAGATAATATATTATCATTAATTGTCTTTGTTTGTAAATCAGGCGATTGAAGTTATTTTAAACAATAATAAAGATTTAGATGATCATATAAAATACTGGTGGCAATAAGTTTCGGAACTATTATCTTGATATACATAATAAGAAAATTATGAATCAACTTATGATTAATCTGTAACATAATTAAAATGAAAAAGATAAAAAAAAATAAGAGTCAACCTAAACCTTACTTTAATTAAAATGTGAAAGATGAAATCCATTCTTTTTTTACCTGCGCCTATCCTGAAGTGCAATTAAGGCTTCCTTATTTGAAAATAATCTATATTCATGAGAATGAATTTTTAAGTATTTCTTGATTTTTAATATATAGAAAGAAAAAGGCTTAATATAACTGTTATAATAAAAATCTTTATTAAAATTAGTAAATCTGAAAAATTTATCTGCCAAAAGTTTTAGATTGATGCATTTTATATTTTTATCCTATAATAAGTATGATTATTAAACCCAATCTATACAAGCAGCTGCAAATCGATATATATAAAAAATCTTGTTGTAGGATCCCTTAAAATATAAATAATATTAATTACCTGTACATTTTAAATTATAGTTACTGTCAAGTATAAGTAAATATTAAACTTGCAATTTTAATTAAAACAAGCATTATAAACAAAATTAACACTTCAAGGTATGTAGGATAAGTAGTGTGATAAATTACTAATGAAATTATAATGATTTTTTATATTTGTACAATTAAATACACGTAAAATTTAAATTTTTGGCCCAATCCAATTTAAAAAAAGTTTTAAAGCTTAGCCCAGTCATGCAAGAAAATATAATATTAGGCCTATGGGCCCACCCATAAGTTGACACTAACAAAGCGGTAAGCAGTGTTCCAAAGTTTTTGAAAAATGCAGCCAGAACTTATCATTATTTTCACATGTGATTTATATGTAACATTCCTCGTTATGGTTAAAATAAATAAATAATTATAAATTTTTTAAAGTAAGATTAGTTTCCCTATTAAAATTACTGCATTTTTTGATAAAAATGTAATTGCCATTTTGTTTGTTTACATTATATAACAATAAATGTTAATTTAAAGAAATTAAACATTTTTAAAGAATAAAAAATAAATTACACGATAACTTTATGATTTTATTATATTACATCCAATTATATAATAAGAGCGAATTTCAACTAATATATTATTCAAAACACAATCACCCAACAATATTTATTAGAATTATATTATTTCAAAGTAGCTTTCAAATATTAACAATTTTATTTAAAATGATATATTTATCGAATATATTTCTCCATAAATCTTCTATGAAAATCGGATCTAACTATATCATTAATAAATTGTTTAGGCTTAGTTGTAATATCCCCCTTAGCACAGTTTTTAAACACGACATCATCATCCCATCTTAAAGATATACAATATGGAAATTTAATTATAATATCAATATTAAGTTATTTTTATCTAAGAAGGAATATTTTTTTATATTAGGCTAATAAAATAAAAATTCAATTTATCATGCCAAATCGCCAATTTTTCTATCAATATAAAAAATAAAACTTGGTATTTTATGGTTACAATTGAAATTTTTTCTTGAGATTTAATTATAATAAAATCTTTAAAGCTCTAGTTAACAATATGAGAAAATACATGCCTTCACATCCTGGTTGACGACCATCTCAATTTAACGAAATATAATATTATATTAATTAAAAAATAATTATGCCAAATCAAAAATTATAAATAATCTCTCAGCCTTGAAATTCAAAGAAAACACTAAAGAATTGAAAATCTTTAATGTCATGTCATATTTTGAACAAAACAAAACTTTTTATCATTTTAGAGTGTGTGGGTTGGTACACTAGACTTGTTTAATTAATAAAAATTTAGGCAATGACATTAATATTAACCTAGATTGAAAGTATCATTATATGAATTAAAAAGTGTACATATAGACGTCCGCCATTGAAAGAAATAAGGTGAAAGGCATTAGCATGAAATGCCTTACAATGGCCTATTACAGCCAATGACATTGATTACAACTAAATTCTTATATACACTCTTAATAGAGTAAGTTTAGGTTAGTATGAAGTGGCCCCTACACTTTCTGAGCGATAGAAGCAAAATACCCCCTAAGAATTCCCCCCCCCTTCGAAAAAATGGTTAATTATTTTTTGACGCCCATAAATTTCAAATATTAATTCAATCCATCTGGATTTTTGGGATGGGGAGGGTTGAGTGCTTGAGAACCCGAATAGAGGTGTTTTAACCATGTCTAGAAGGAAACTATAAATACCAACTTAAAAAGGAGAATACGGGGGTTACTCGCAATGCGCTACCAGGATCAAAAAGCAACCTATGTCTATTAAGATAATCATCAATATAAATAAAATTTAAAAATTTATATTTTAAAAATATTATTTAATTAATATTAACGGAATCACGAGGTCGAGTCCGATATCATAAACCAGAAATCACTTGGTTATGGATTAGTGTAGTAAGACAATAAAAGAATTAAATTTTTAAAAATAAGAATTAAAAAAAAAATTTTTTGTTTTTAAAAAAATTACCCCCACTCAAATTTTTAGAAGGAGTTGCTTTGAAAGCCCCTTCCATCAGTTGTAGGGGCCACTGGTATGAATGTCATTGTATTTAGATTAAAAAATGGAGAAGGCATTTTTTAATAAAAAAAGGATTGCCTGCCAATGTCAACTTTTTAAATAGAAAATAGGCATGGCATGTTATATTATAAATAGTGTTCCCGGATTTGGGGAACTCCAATACAGTATAAATATTTTTCAAGAAATTTGAGACTTAATTAAACTAAGATGACGCTCAAATAGGACAGATCCCTATCTTCGGATTGCAAAACTTCAAAATTTTATTTAAAACTTAACTTCTAACATAAAGAAACATAATACAAAGTTTCATTCATTTCAAACATTGATGACCGAGAAATGACATTTTTGATTAAAATTCTTGCAAAATTAAAATGAACTTTCATTTTAACATTAATATTTATTCAAAACTCAATAAATTTTTATACCTTCTTTTAACTTTGAACCCAGGTGCTGTAACTTGAGTATTCAACAAAGGATTTCCACTCAAAATATTTTCAGTTCTAATCTTTTCTTGCTCTACTTTTGTTTCCATTTCCTTAACAAAAAAGAACATAGTAAAATAATTAAATAATTTAATTATAAATAATTCTATTTCATTATCGATGAATAAATTCTTAATATAAAACACACGGGGGGGGGGGGGGGGGGGGGGGGAGATTAAGTCCTAATAAGGGGAGTCTATAAGGACCCATTATCAAATACAATATTATACAAAAAATTTTATTAAATACTATAATTATAATGTGATTTTTAATCTTAGTGGGAATGTTGCCTCATCGAGAATTTCGTTTGTCGTTGGAACCATATCTCTATGGATATTTAACAGAGCTAACCCATTTAGCCGAGATTCGGAAGTTACTTCGTAAATATGTTTTCAACCTTCTAAAGTTAGAAAAAGTCCTTTCATTCGTACATGTTGTAATAGGCAAACAACAAGCTAGAATATAAAACAACTTCAAGATATTGGCAAATTGAGCCAAGGTTTCTTTACACCGATTGAGCATATCAATAGCATGCTCAGGTAAAATAGCCAAACGTAGTAAATATTTATACCACAATTCGAATTCACTGATTAAATTTATTTCAGTATCAATATCAATGCCTAACCTAATTTTTATAAAATATATGCTACCTACCTTTACCATTTTTTCCTTCAATTTGTATTTGTGCATTTTTTTCATGCTCAGCCTTATTTAACTTTTGTATTTCTATTTCTTCTGTTCTATAAAATGGAAGTAAAAATGAAAAATATAGATATTTATTAATAATTAAAATATTATTAAAAATACTTATTAATTCTAACTCACTAATAATTTTGAATTTCATAAAATAATTATATATAATAATAAAATAAATTGCCGCTTGATTTCAATCTCTTTGACTAAAAATTTATCCATTTTATTAATATTTTTGAATAATGTTAATGCACTCACAAGGAAAGGAAATTTTAATAAAATTTATTTATAAAAAATAAGTTTTAAGTTGGAAAATTGATATTCAAATATTTGTAAAATTTTGATATTGGGGGGGGGGGGGAGGGGGTAAAATTTTTATTAGCTTAAAATGATATTTATGAAAACAGTCAAATTTGCGATGGGGTGGGGATTTCCCCCTCCCCTTCTACTGGTTAAGCGCCTGAATAATAGTATCTGAGTCTGGGAATTGCTCATAAATGGAGAAAGATTTATCTTAATCTGATCGTTTATAAAATCAACCCGATAGGGCTTTTGAGCAACAATATTGGTAAAAGACTGACTAATAATGGAAGATTTTTTAGTTTTATAAATATGTATAGGTTAAATAATTAATTGAAGCTGATGCCGTTTTTACATTCCAATTAATTGAAGCTGATGCCGTTTTTGCCTTTCTTGTAAGATCTATAACTTAAAGAATGGTGAATCAAATCTATAACAAAAGGAGTTTTACCAACTGCAAAATTCTTGTATACAGGGGCCTAGAGAAACATTATATTTGCAGAATACATAGAATAGGATCATAAGACTAAAGATTTTTCCAATTTTTTTGTATAAACTAATTAGCAAATTTAAATCAAGATAGCCATTTAATTTTCTAGACATAAAAAAATTAAAACCTTTATTGGCAACCAATATTACTGAAAAGGGATTAGTAATTGAAATTATTAAAAAAATATTTGTTAAAAGTTTAAAAAATTATAAAGATTGTGTTGCATCAAATTTTGTCAAATTTCTATACCCACATAAAAATGCAATTCCAAATATTTTTCAAATATACTGTATCAGTTTAGATCATCAATATCGAGTTGCGAGTCAACATTTTACCATTAAAGAGATTTATATTCTAGTAGTGATATAAGAAAGGGTAAGTTGTTTTATTAAGGCATGGAAAAAACCGATTAATTTTGGAAATGTTTTCAAGGTATTTAAAAATACGCCCCAACCAAAATTTTATTGTAAATGCTTTATTTTTGTTAGTTTTACACTAGTCAATCATGACATACCAATTGTAATATATTTATAGATATTTTTTATATAATTGAATCCCTAACAAGTACATGCACAATTAAACTATATCAACGTTATTATATAATATTTGTAAAATCATTATATCAACTTATTTCTTTCCAGCTATAAGTCAATTCTTATCTACCATCTAATTTTATAAATATTTGATCATTATATATTTTTTAAGTGTTATTTAATAAATAAAATTTTATATTCAATTTTGTGTTCAAATAACTTAAATATTCGTTCTAAGGTGTTGAAAAATTTTTTTTAAATTGCCCCTACCCCTAATTTTTGTTTACCCCATCTAATGAAAGACACTAGAATCGCCTGATTTAAATAATTTTTGAACTGAAAACGTAAAAACAATACATTAAAGCATTTTTAGATAGGAAATTTAATTCTGAATATAATGATATAAAAATATTTAAAATTACGTTTAAAATGTTAGCTTTTTCCTCTAAATGTTTTCGTGACAAAAAAAAATTCGAACCGGAAACGTAAAAAAATATAACATTTTTAAATAGGAAATTTAATTCTGTGTACAATGATATAAATATAATATTTGAAATTATGTTTAAAATGTTAGCCTTTTTCCTCTGAATGTTTCTGCGACAAAAAAATTTAAAAAAATTTATCATTTAATTTATATTTGTCAATTACTTCGTAATCCAGTACTTACAATATCGTTATACTTACTATCAATTTAGTTTCGAAAAAAGGCTTAAATATTCAAAAATCATATTTTCTAATTTCTCTATACTTACCTATAATCTATGTAAATTACTGTCAATCAGTGGATCCATCTGTCCTCTTAAATTAAAAGAGCCCTGACAGTAGGGTAAATTTTTGTCATTTGGATCAGGTACAATCATCCCTCTATTAAATGGGCCCTGACAGTAGGATAAATTTTACTGCCAAATAGTGGATGTAAATTCACTGCACTGGATATGCCCTATTTTGGGTAGTGGACGCCACTTAATTGTGTTTCCCCAGTGAAGGACAAGACAAGCTACTAGTTCTAACACATTTTACCAATGTATGTCTCTAGGAATTTAGGAGTAAAACAATTAATGAAATGTCCTTAAAATTTGTTATCAAAAGCATTTTTAAAGTAGACTTTGATAATATTCATGTTAGGAAGAGGATTCTGAATATAATACGAATGTCATGATATTTTGACTTCTCCCTTAACACTCAATCCTAATTGCTATTGTATACCTAATAAATTAAGATTCTGGATTTTGACTCATAGCAATTATTTTTACTAATAATCTTCTAAATAGCTAATCGCAATGGGATGGATAACATCACAAAGTTTTGAAATTTTCATTTATATATGATGAAAATAAAGAAAAGCTTAATTATATCATTTGTATTATATGCAAATTTATTTATGTATATAATTCAATAACAACAGGTTAGATATTTATACATAAAATATGATCTTATTAAATTATTTTAGGCACAAATCAACTTAAAAGACAAAATTTGTATATACAAATACAAGTACAACATCAGAGAGTAAAAAGACACAATTAACAATTGATAGTCTTTTTGGTACTGATCCGAAAAAACTCAAAAGTTGTACAAAATTGAAAAAAGAGTGCACAAAGGTGCTTACTATGTTTTGTGGACGTGATTTGAGATCATTTGATACAATTCATGGGGAAGGCTTTGTTGATTGTTGCCAATATTTTGCCAAAATTGGTTCAATATATGGAAATATTGATGTTAAAAGCATCATTCCAAATCCTACGACAATTTCTAGAAATTTAGTAGATACTGCTGATGGTATCCGCAATAAATTATTTCCTATATTAAACTCATATATGAAAAAGGGTCGATGTGCTGGTAACAAATTTATGAAAATATGGTTAAATTATTAATAATTTTTTATAGCCACCACAGACCTTTGGACTAATGATTATAAAAAAAATATCATATGTAACTCTAACAATTCATTTTATAAATGATTCCTGGAAACTAAATAAAATTGTATTGTTTACATGCAAATTTGAAGAGGAAAAAAAGAGAGGGGAAAATATCAAAAAGGAAATTATTAGAAATTTCACCTTGTTAGGTATTGATTTCATTAAAAATATTTATAAAAATCCATGTATTCTTTGTATCAGGATACAGCAGGGCCTATTTATCGGAAATTCCAATTATTACCGACCAAGGAGCTAATATGATTAAAGCTTTTGAAAATCATAAGCGTTTAAATTGTGCTTCTCATCTATTAAATACAGTATTGAGAAATACTTTTGATAACAAAAATATTGAATCTTGTTCGGAGATAAATCAATGTTTTAATGACTGTAAAAGTTTAGTAACGTATATGAAACAGAGTGGGTATGTTAAATTAACTTTTTATTAAAATATATCATTACATTTTAGATTAGTTAATCGCCTCGATAAAACTCTCCACATGTGTGTTGAGACTAAGTGGAATAGTAGGAAGAATATGATTGAATCGATCTTTAATCAATTTAATGACATATTGGAAATCCTCAATTCCAGAGGAGTGTCGATTAGACTTGAAAATATTGATTTTGAAATGTTGAGGGATCTGATCAAGTTTCTGACGCCTTTTAAAATTGCGAGTGATGGACTTGAGAGTGATTTAAAACCTACTATTCACAAAGTTATTTTATGTTATCATAAAATATTGAGTTTTTTAGCTAATCCTAGCTTAAACTATCAGCTAAACCAGCTTTCATTAAGATGCCGGGAAATATTGGTGGATAAATTTAAAATAGATTTATTCCACCAAATTTCGACGTTTTTGTGCCCAAAATTTCGGGATATGAAAATGTTATCCAGGAAACATTATAAAGATTTGTGTCAACATATCAAGACGTTGATTAATGCAGAGAAAATCAACAGAGATGTGATTGAGCAAAAGTCTTTAAACAACTCACCATCTAACTCGTGCTCAACCGATAGAGTAGTAAATAAAGGTTTATTAAATTAATAATAAAATTATTTATTAAAAAATAATAAAGTAAATATATATCTTAATATTATTAATGAATATTTTTTTCTTAAGAAACTACAGAGGTGGTAGATACGTTTTTGGACTTCTCTCTATGGGAGGCTGACAATGCGTATTCTGATGCTAGCGCCGAAGTTGATGAGCTAAAAAAATACCTAGATCCGAAATTATGTATTGATGAAGATAATATTTTAAAATGGTGGAAAACAAACCATTATGAGTTTCCAAATTTAAGTATTTTAGCTCTTAAATTCCTGGCCTTCGTCGGCTAGCAGTGAAAGGGCGTTTTCAGCTGCTGGTAGGGCCTTTGAGGAGAGAAGAACTCGTTTAAAGCCAGATAAACTGGACGCCTCTTTATTTATATATCATAATTATTCACTTTGTGATAATTTTAATAATGATATTGATGAGGTCAATATAATATAATATGTTCATTATATTTTTTATATATTTATTAACTTTTATATCATATCTATATTCGCATAAATGATGCTTATTGTATTATATAATCGTTATAATTTTTAAATTCGCTTGTATATTAATCGTTTTATAATATTTTTTACAAATTTAATAAAATGCAACTTAATATATATCTTGAATAGATTATGACCGTCAAATAAACTTTTACTTAAGGTGGCTGAACTGATTAAATACACATAAATTTTTTTTTGGTTATTATAATATTAAAACTTAAATTGCAAAATTTTATTCGGGCTCGGGTCGGGTTGGACTAAAAAATGTGTGCTCGGGCTCGGGTCGGGCTCGGACAAAAAATTTTTTAAATTCGGGCTCGGGTCGGGCTCGGGTTGTGAAAAATTACTTTGCAGTTCTCTAGTGCCAGGTATAATATATTTACTATGCAGGCCAGGACAGGGTTTTTGATAAAAAGTCTAAAAATTTTTTCATTTATATTTAGCCTATTAAATGCTACTAACTTAAAAATAAATTGCATTTTTTTTCTTCTAATAATAATAAATTTCAGTATTGCAAACAAATTTGATTGCCTAAATACACTTAAACATTGTTTATTTTCATTTAAAACAATAAATTAAATTTTTGGATATAGGCCTGGGCAAAATTTTTGAAACTTATGATGGGCTTGGGTTTGAATATTTTATTAAATATGGACTGGGCCTGCAAATTATTTATACTGCTGATCTGGGCTGGATGCTGATGAATAAATCAAGGCCCGTGAAGTCTCTAACTTAAACTGAATTATTTCATTTTCCATCAGACTTTGGTAAATTTAGGCGTGTTGCTCAATTTATTTCTCTCATGTAGAAACCTGAAGACAAATGATCATTAACAAGGGAATCAATAGCCCATCATTTGATAATCTTCGCCAGATATTATTTTCTGAAAAAATTCTTAAATAATACCTAGCTATCTCAGGAACTTAACGCCCGTGGACTTCGAGAGATGATTAACAGAGAAGTTAAGGGATCTGTTTATTGGCTTTCTCACCTGATACCCATATGAGATATTAACTAAGAAAAGCTCCACTTCCTTCAGACCTGCTCTGAAGATCTAGAATGATCATAATTGAATCTTTTTTATATTTTATACCTTCATCAAAAAATATTATCAATTTTTACCCCTCCCCTCCCCATGACCTAGAGTTAAAGATGTAGAATGATTGATAAAAAAATTTTCAAATAGCTTTTAATTTGTTTCCATGTTGTACTATTCTTACTTTTTAACAAGTCTGATATCCACTAAAGCCTAAATTCGCTGATCAAAAGATAATGTAATGATAATGAATTCAAAATAGTAAAAAAAATTCTTATCAGTAAAGGGTCTTTCAATTTCGATAAAAATTTGTAAGCACGTTATGTATGTTGTAGTTAAATCAATAACAAAATTTTAGCTCATTAGCAATTATATTACCTAATATAATAAAGGCAAAAAATGAGGTATTTTACTCTTAACTGATGTTAAATAATTAGCGTTTAATTGAAAATTTATAGTAAAATATTAAATCTAATATTATTAAACAAGTCAATAATTCATAATTATAGGGAATACATAATTATTTTTTCTTCTTAAATAAGAGAAATCTGTCTAATTTGGGCATCGTTGGGAAAGATTTTGCCCAACTAAGGAAATTGCCCAATTAATCAAGACTTTTTACTAAAAAACATCTTATCGTCTTTTATATTCCTAGTTTAGAAAAAAATAAGATTATTTTCAACAAATAATTTTTTTATTTTTATTAATTAATCAAAACGATGAGTAAAATTATGTGTATACATAAACTTATACAAAATAAGAATGCACTTATATATATATTATATATTTATATATATGGTGTAATACATGACAAATCAACACGAATTTTAACCTGACCCCTCATATTTTTCTAAAACTTTTACTAGTTTGCATGTTATAATCAGGGTTTTGAACTAAACCCAAACACGGAGAAGAAAACCCGGGTTTTTGAGAAAAAAATCTCAACCCGAACCGAACCCGGGAATTTTATTTGAACCCGGGTTCAGTGTATTGTTTAAAATCATATATTATATTTGTATAATTGTAAATATTAATAATTTAATTGAAATTTTATAATATTTTCAAATTTCTAATTAGGTGAAGTGTTAATAAATTTTAACAACTTAATTAATTTATGGCATTTTTAAAATTTTTTAATTTATTCTCAAAGATTCCTATTAAAGTGTTAATAAATTTTAAACAATTAAATACATTTAAGCCATTTATTTTTAATTTTTAACTAATTCTCAAAGATTATTAATCAGAAGAAAATAAAAGTGAACAAGTCAAAGTAAAAATTACTATATTGGATATTGTTAATTTAAAGAAATACGTCTAAATATTTTCTAAATCTATACATGACTATGCTTTGTATTTTTAACTATATTTTGCCTATAAATAAAATAAAAAATTTATTTTTTATACCAAATTTATGTCTAGTTTTTAAATTTAGATTTAAATATATAAATTTTTTTTTTCAATTCAAAAATTCTAAAACCCGAGCTGAACCCGGAACCAAAAATATTTTCCTACACTGAACCCGAACCCACCTATTTTTTAACCTTAAACCGAACCAAACCCGGGCTAAAATTTTGCCGGGTTTTTTAGCCTCCAACTCCAATATGCGGCTGATATATCTATAGGTCAAAAAAATGAGGCATTTTGGGCAAAATGCTCTCACTTTAATTTTGAATATCTTTAAATATAATTGACCTAGAAGCGTCATTTAAATTTCTTTATATAGCCGAATGGTAGGTTTTTAAAGTATAGTTTGTTTAAACAATTTAACCAAAAATAGAAAACAGGAAATGATCATAAAATCAAATCAGCATTTTTCTCTCTCAAATTGTTTATATATTTAGATATCGCTTTAATTAATAAATGCGCAAATTTTTAAATGCATGATATTACTCGTAAATAGTGTTGTTAAACGGCTCGAGCCGATTTTTAAAAATGGCAAATGCAATATTTTATCCACAAAAATATTATGTAGACAAAGATTTTGGTTGGAATCCTATTAACAAAATCTCAAGGTTTAGGCAATATTTCTCTGGCTAAAATAACGAGTTAGCTGTTTTAAAAAATCGGCTTAAATCGAGCCGTTTACACTATTCGTAAGTCAATTCTAATGCATTGTAATGATTTTAAACGATAAAAAAAGCCTTTTATTGTATAGAAATGTTCATATATATAAAGCTCTTTATGTTTTTATATATTATTCGCCAAATTTTTATAATCCAGCCAGGCTAATTGTTAAAGAAATTATTAGAATTATTAGAAAATAGTAAAAGAATAATAGAAATTAAAATTTTGAGAAATTAAGCTCACAATATATTCAATAAATTAATTTTAAATTAAAAAATCTAACTTTAATATTTCCTCCATAATTAACAATTATTGACTTAGTTTTTTAATATTAAATTCAATATTCGAACAAATTTAGCTTTTAATTTAAAACTAATTATCTATAATCATAAAAGGTTTAAAAAACCGATTTTTATACATTTAATCCCCATTATATCATGTAATATAATTGGCATGAGCTAAAATTTCGTTTCAGATATTACTAGAACATAGTGTTGTTAAACAGCTCGTTTTGAGCCGATTTTTTAAAACGGCTAACTCTATATATTAGCCAGAAAAATTATGCCCAAGCCTCGAGATTTCGTTTATATATGTCTAGACCTTTGTTGCTTCTATGAGCAAAATCTTCAGGTTTGCATAATATTTTTCTAGATGGAATAATGAGTTAGCCGTTTTTAAAAATCGGCTCAAAACGAGCCGTTTAACAATACTAGAACATATATAACGAGCGTAGACATTTTATAGAAATTGAAAGGGGCCGGCCGATAATCTCGATTTTCTTGCTAATTTAATATGGAATGACCCTATAGGCCTATTCAAAAATGAATCGAATAGTAATGCTAACGAAAACAAATAGAAAATTATTCGATTTGTTAGAATATGACTAAAGAATTGATAAAAATTCGACGAATTACTTGAATAATTAAAATTAGATGAATTATAATCATTTTAAACAAATTCGAATCGAATACAAATAATAAATTTTATTATTCATACGAATAGATAGTAATTATTTCATTTGTTAATTTTTTTTTTCTGCGTTTAAAAAATTTCCAGGGCTAAACCATAAAACTTTCCCGGGCAGGCCAAAATAATCCCAGGCTAAGCTTAAAAATATTTATTTATATAGGTCGGGCTGAGTCTACATTTTGGTTTTTAATTTATACAAATATAAATATATATTAAAATAAAAATGAACATTTAATAAAAAATAACTTAATGGTTGAAAAATATTGATTATAAACCTTTTTAGCATTATCAAATGCTCGTTCTTTCTTGATTCTTTGTAATTCTGCCATAAGTTCAGCCATTTCCTCCTCCTCATCATCATTACTTCTGTTTTCAATATCGTCCTTTAATTAAAACAAACATAGAATATAAATGACTTGTCTTAGTATTTTATAAAATCCTAGGTCAATAAAAATAGAATCAAGATTTATAACTAATTAAGTTATATAGAAATAATATCTGAATATCATTTTTTTTATTTTGATATATATATTATAATTATAAATTGAGTAAAAGATGTTATATTATTAATGGCTGTAATTGGTAACATCACATGAGGCCCTCGCATATTACCAGCAATAATGCCCTGAAAAATTAAAAAAATTATGATAGGCCAGTGGTAGGGCATGGTTTGAAGATAAATGTAACACTTATTTAAATTCTATGCCAGAAGCTGTACAGAATTCAAATGTAAATTTCAAAGCTTTGTATGTAAACCCTATGTCAGTGGTATGATAAGGTTCAATTATAAATACACTAAAAAGATAGATTATAACAATAATTAAAGGAAATAGATGCAAATACTGCCCTAAGTCAAATAAAAGATTCAAATAAAACAGCTGTATATAGAGGGCAATAGTCAAACAACAAAGTTTCGGGAAGCTAGAATGCAGAAAGTGTGGTAATTTAGACATAACAGTGTGGATTGTTATGTAAATAAGCAGAAATTATTATAGATAAAATATGGTTTTGGACAGAATACGTTTGGCTGTAAAATTTATTATAACTTAGAAAACTTTTATTTCTATTCTTTCATGTTATAAAACTATTTTCAAATTATGATTAATAATATTTATAGACTGTTAAAGAGTGCTCAACGATTAAAAAAACATCATTATAATCTCTATTGCAAAGATACAATTTCCATTTTAATAAGTTCATGTTTATGATTTTATAAGTCTATGTATTTAATGATTTTAAAGTTAAATATTTCATGTATTTATGAAATATTTATATATTTTATTTAAATCGTGTATAAATATAAATTACAAGATGTAAAATTTTTATAATATAAAAATAATTAACTATTGTTTAAAAATTCATATATAAATGAATGTAAAAAATGAAATATATATATTAAACAATTTTTATAATAATAATATATAATACGAAAATAAAGTAATCCGCAAGGTGTAACATTTTTAAAAATTTAAGCTGTATAGTTTTTCTATAACAAAAATAGCGGTTTAAACATCAGAATATGAATAAATATTTTATAATATAAAATGATATAAATTTAAAATTCATGTAGAAGTTTATAAATTTTGTTGGAAAATTACAAAATGAAAGAAAAACTAATAATAATTACCATGTAATTCATGTAAACATAAAAGTTTATAAAAAACATGAAATTATATTTTATATAATGAAAAAAAAACAGGGATCCAAACCGAACCGTTAAACCGCTAAAAACCTGTATTTTTTATCGAACCTAAACCTCTAAAAAATTCCTAGCCGAACCTGAACCGAACCGCTAAATGCCTCTGAACCGGTTCGAGTCTCATAATTTTATGCTTATAAAATAATGTGTAAGTTATTACTAGTAGTATATTGCAAAAATTTTAATTATATTCAAATGTTTTAAAAATTATTATCAATCACATTTGATTAATAAACGTCAGTCATAATTTTTATAAACTTTAGTATATTGCCATTTTGTAATATTTTTAAAATATTTTAAGCTTATAAATTATAATGCCTAGAAAAAAATTTAATCTAATATATAAATTATTTACATATAGTATTATAAATGACACATCAAATCTGATATCATACTGGCAAGTCAGCTACCCAAGTAAGTGTGGAAGGATGTTTTTCAACAATTAAATTTATATTATCTCCTTATAGATGTAATTTGAGTGAGAGAATTTTGAAAATATATTAATTGTGCAGCTTAGTAAAAAAAATTTAAGTAATTGTTCATATTTAAATTAATCATTGATATATTTATTTGTTATATTTGTGCAATTAATAAAAATGAAGGTTTTTATTTTAATTATGAAATAAAAAAAATTTTTTCCTGATACATAATCCTAATGTAGGTTTGAATACAAATGTGTTCAAACCGGTTTCTAGAGGTTCGAACCGAAATTTTTATTTTTTGCGAACCGAACCTGAACCTTGAACCGTTATTTTTATCCGAACCTGAACCTGAACCTAACCGATATTCGTTTCGGTTTGGATCCCTTAAAAAAATATTATTGGTTTTAATTAACTTATTTATCATATTTATTTTTAATTTAATTCTCTCAAAATGTTGAAATAAAATGTTTTTATATCTAGAAACTATGAGTTTCATTAATATTTGCAAATATCCTAATTCCTGATCTAGCACTTGCTGTTTAAAAATTCTCTTTCTGCATGTGGCACCTTTTATTATTAATTGGAAACCTAGATAATTTTTAAAAAATGATAATCATTTTAATTTAAAGAAACATCCTATTCTATATAATAAAGTGATCGGGAATAAAAATAATAGAGAAAAAGAAGCCAGAGATATTTAAATTATTCTGTAAATTAAAAATAGTAAAAAATATGTATGTTAAAAAAAATTAGATCTTTTATTAATACTTTAATCCATTCAAATTGATAATTAAAGAAAATTATATAAAGTTAGCAGCAATGTGTTATTTTTTCAACTTATTATCATTTTATGAGCACGTTTTTTTGAATTTACATATTTGATTTCACTGGAAATGATTTGCATAATGTACGAAATACCTACCCTATGAATTACAGATAATTCTGCCATGAAAATTTTGAACCTACTATAATTTATAATAAATTATAAATGACTAGGTTAATACCAAAATCCAAAATTGTCTGGAATTCATAAGATAGGTATTCTAAGAATGTTGAAATACATTTCCAGTAAAATCAGATTTTTAAATTTAAAAAAAGTGTTCAAAAAATGATATAAAGTTGAATAAAAACATAACTGCTAACATATATACTTACAATTAATTGTTTAGTATTATATTTAGAATTAATAAAGGTATTGGATTAAACGAAACTTATTTCTTCCATTGAAAGTGCCACAAATATAGGCCATTTAAATTTAGTATGTAAATATTTTGTTAATGGAAGAATTTAAAAATCCTGTAAAAATACATTTATTTAATTGATAAATTAAAATATGATAATTTGTAGTTGTTGGATAAAAAGATTCATTTGAAAAATGTGCAATGCACAGTAAATAGTAAAGGTTTAAGAAGATTAAAAAATATAATTATTAGTAAAAACAAAAAAATATATAAATAAATGCTTACACATATGGAAAAGTGAATTTTTTTGTTATCTTATATTATAAAATATATATTTATATTCTTTTATAAATTAAGCCGCTATTTTTGTTATATAAAAAAATATACAAATCAAATTTTTTGCAAATGCTCCATCTTGCGGAAATATTTTTATTACTTTATTTTCTTATTATTTATTAAAAATTGTTTAATATATATTTAATTTTCTACATTCATTAAAATATGAATTTTTTAAAAATAATTAATCATTTTTATATTATATTTTTTCAAAAATGTTATATCTTGCAATTTTTATTTTAAAATATATATATACCATAGAAATATCGGCATATTTTAGATCTTTTTTGCAAATACTATAAATTCCAACTCAATTTTGTAATTTCATAGTTATCATTTATAGAAATAAAAAGGCTTAAATTTGCCAGTGATAAGGATAATCTCCTCCCTTTCAATAGATGAGCTAGTTGCCAGAACACAAAATTATTTTGGCTAAGGTAGAAAGATTCATTGGATCCACTTTTCTCTCCAAAAATTTAGAACATACATATCCTGTGAATGGCGTTTATTGATAAGAATATGACATTCTTTTTCTACTAGGTCACTTAAAATAAAATCATAATTTATGTTTGTTGTAGGGTGTTTATTTGTTAACTTTGTCAAATAATTTGTAATTTATATTTCCTCTTGGCTTACAATCTCTATATATACTCATTTAATATCATTAAACTAATGCAAGTTTATTTAACATATTTACTTTAAATGAAATAATTTCCAAGCTGTAATTATCATTACTACTATATGTGTTTCTATTTCACTATGAAAGGTAATGACAAGTTCAATGTAGGACAATTTTGTGAAGATAGAAATTCAACTGTTTCTTTAAATTTTAAAAAGAAAAATTAATAGTTTTCCTATGAGATCTAATTCATAGTTTGAAAGTTTGAGATAATGTTCCAAAAATATTATTAATTAGATATTTATAAGCTCAGATATGCTTTCGAGTATAAATAATATACTGTGCCATCTGGTGCAGTTTTAATGTTCTCAATTGAGTGGCATTATTGCTTATCATAACTGAAATTCCCAATTTGAAAATGGGTATCATGGAAATGTATTTAGGCATTTACACTTATGGCATTTTACAATTGCAACAATATTGACCACTCATTAGAATAAATATAAAATATGAAATTATTTTTGATTTTCATAAATGGTGGCATTTTCATTGTGATCAAAAATATTTCCAGCTAGTCAATGGTCAGCCAGGACATAGGCTTAGATGTAACTAGTAATCATTTGTAATTTCTAACAATACACTACAGCCAGAGTTGCGGCGAATCCTGTATAAACAAAAAAATGCTAGGGTTCAAAATACTCCTCTACATATTTTGCTAAACATATTAAAAAGTATATTATTTATTTAATTTTATGTTATAATTTAATTATTTTCATTTTTTCAAATTAGAAATGCTATTTAGGCATTTATACCCAATATAAGTTGTATCTAATAGAAGAGAGGAAACCAGCAAACTCCACCACCATAAAAAATGATTCAACCGTGTATATCAGCTTCATTTAATGTCATTTATAAAATAAAACCAGTAATTGCACAAAATAAAATTGATAAGTTGATATGTGCATTTATTATCAAGTGTTTGTTTACATGAACAGCCTGAATATCACAATTATCAAAAGTTATATCATTTATATATTTTTTTTTCACTTTAGCTTTCACCTTTTTTGGCGGTAATCTCCTTCAATATATCTCTCCACTTTATGTTATTCATACAATCTCTTTTATCTAATTTATACTTCTTTATATTGGCTCTAACTTTATGGTCCCATTGAAGTTTTGGTCTTCCTCTTTTACGTTTGCCCATCATTTCAAACTCTCAGCCTTATTTCCTATGTAGTTCATAGACTTTCTCATTGTGTGCCCATACCATCTAAGTCTGTTTACCATTAACTTAGTCTTAATGGGCACTACCTTTAAACTACTTAGTATTCTTGTACTGTGCACTTTATCCTTTCTTGTTACCTCAGCAATCATCCCCAGCATTCTCATCTCCATAGTTTGTAGACTTCTCTCGGCTGATTCCTTGGTTGGCCATGCTTCCAAACTATATAGAATAGTTGGTTGTACTATGGTACTGTAAATTTTCCCCTTTAATTTTTATGGGATTCTTTTGTCAAATAGCACTCCAGATAAAGATCTCCACTTTAACCACCCTTAATTAATTTTACTCTTTATCTTTATTTCTATTGTGCCGTTTTGTATAGTGGAGCCCAAATATTTGCAGCTTTCAATTGCCAATATCTGCCATTCATTTATATCAATACTCTGTTTCATCTTTTCCTATCACCATATATTCCGTCTTTTCTCTATTTACTTTTAATCCGTGTGCTTTTCTGGGATATTTATCAAACTCACTAATCTTTCTTTCATTTCATCCTTGGATTTGGCAAGTATCACAATATCATCTGCAAATATCATATTCCACAGGACTGTTTAAAGTATAGACTGTGCTAATACATCTATTACTGTAATGAAGAGAAGTGGGCTGAGAGCCAACCATTGATGAACTCCTTCGGCTATTGTGAAGCCTGCTGAAGTACCTGTTGTACTAAGGACCATTGTTGTATGGCTTATATACATATCCTGTATTATTCTTATATATTTTTCGGGAACCTTTTTGTGGCGTAGCACCCACCAGATAAGTTTTCTTGCTTTTTGTTCTTTTCCCTGTATTTTTCACTCATTTGCCTAATTGTGTGGATAGCATCAGTTGTTGATCTTCCAGGCATAAAGCCAAACTGAGTCTCTCCTATTTCGATTATGTCTCTTAATCTTTTTTCAATTATTTTTTGGTATAGTTTTAGACAGTGTGAGTTTTATGCCCCTGTAATTTTGACAATTGTGTGGGTCCCCTTTATTTATGAAGATAGGAACTAGATAGCTCTGCCTCCATTTTTGAGGAACCTCTTCATTTCCAAGTATTTTATTGTATAGATTTGTGAGGAAATGTATTCAATCATCTCCTAGTGCTTTAAGGCTTTCTATTGGAATATCATCTGGACCCCTAGCTTTGTTGTTTTTCATATGCTTGAGGCATATGATTATCTCTTGTTCTGTTATTGGTGGTATAAGGTTTGACATGGGGAGTGTTCATCTAAATGTAATGTGGGGATTACAGTTGAGAAGCTCCTGAAAATATTCTTTCCATCTATTTATTATTTCTTTTTCCTATTTTATCAATTTCCCATCTTTATTTTAGATTACTTTCAAAGCTCCGTTTATATCCCTAGAATTCTTTTCTCACTGTTTAGCTAATCTGTATATTTTATTTTGCCCTTCTTTGGTATGTAGTTCTTCATACATGTCATCGTATGCCATAGATTTGGCCCTAGCCACCGCCTTTGTAGCTATTCTCTTGGATTTTTTGTATCTTGTCTTGTCATCTGGGTTTTTGGATTTGTACCATATTTTATAAAGAGCTTTTTTCTCCTGTATAGTGGTTTGTACCTCTTCATTTCACCACCATAGTTCTTTGTATGATTTATTTCCTCCCCTTGTCAAACCTAGTGTCGATTTGGCAGTGTCTATTAATCTGGATGAAAGGTCTGTCCACATTTTTTTATCATTTATATATATATATATATTGATATAATATTCTAGATATTATTGTTAATGTTGAATCATTTAAGATTTCTAAAAGGAGGTCTTTGCAGAGAAGAATAGAGGAAATTTTTGAGAATAAGTGGATATTTTAAAAGTATTTTAATGGCTCAATCATATATCTGCATGGCAGATTTATGGCCCGTTCACTGTGTAATAAATTATTTTTAAAGATTACACGAGAAACTCCTGAAAGGCAATCAAGAAATTAGCACATATTCATTTGATAAAATTGCAGTTATAAAGACATCTATAGAGAGAAAGAGATTTCTGACTATTTGCTACTGTTAAGGATAATACATCCAATTGTCAAGTCATTTATTGATAAATAGCTAATAACCCATCAAGAATGACGGGGTTGAGGGGTAATTAGTTAGTTTGTGTATATGGTACTAAATATGCTTTATATTTAAATTTAAAAGAAAAAGAGGTAAAATTGTTGCAATGTAACCTGTGAACATTACGGGTATTAGAAATATCAAAATTTAAATTTGTGATAGGAATCATAATGGGTAAAATTAAAAATAGAGATTCTTCAAAATTTTTGAATTTTAAATATGGGCTAGACATTGGCCTCAAAATTTTGTTGACACAGCTAAGCCTGATCAAAAAACCACGTCCCATGCAACTTTTCCAAAATTTTGCCATTTATTTCTATTGTAATTTAATAATAATGTCTTAAATTTAATTTTATATATAGAATAAAATTTAAATTTGTGATAGAAATCATATTGTATACATTGCAACAATTTTACGTCTTTCTCTCCTAAATTTTAATATTTATAAAAAATTTATTAATAAAGTATATTTAGTACCATACACACAAACTAATTAATTACCCTTCAATCCTGTCAGTTAGTATGGTAATAAATGGCAGAATTTTAATAATATCAGCTATTAATTAATATATATATAATTAATATTTTAAATTTAATTATATTCAAGTTGGTGCATGCTTAAAACATACGACTTTGAAATGGGAGGCTTGTGTTCGACTCTCGTAGAGAGCAAAGAAATAACATTACACTATATAGTCTCCTTAAATTTTAAATACATTAGGAAGATACGAAAACACTCATGTTTTGATTATGGAGATTATATATATTAGATGATGTATAAATGATCTTAACAATGATTTTGAGGATGAGGACCAATTAGAATTTAAAATGAAATCAATATTGATGTTAGTACAAATTTTTTAAAATTTTTTTTAGAAATGTGTATAAAATTATGTGTGGAAGGCCCAAAACTTCTGAAATCAGTTGAAAGATCTATGCATAACCAGGTAGAATAGCCCATATATTAAAATATAAAACATATTTAAATTTATCATTTGAAACAATTGATTGTCCCATTTTTTAAAAAGTGGATATTCTATGGTTTTAAGCACTGTAACAATAGCATTAAAAAACCAAGGACAATGTAGTATATTTTATAGAGAATTCGTGTACATACTGTTTTAAAGGAATTAAGTAAATTTAAAAATTTAAGTTTGCAATATTGTCTAGCTTTATTAAATGTTGTCCAAGATAGTATAAATAAAAGTTTTAAGAAATTTTTTTGATATGATGATGAATATAATGAGGTTTTTTTTGGCATCATTATCACATCCATATTTTAAGAACTTATAGATTGAGTAAGATGATAAAAAATATATAACCAAAAGATTCCCTAAATATAGTAACAGTAATATATATTCAAGCTCATTGGTGAAACTAATGTTGCTGAGTTTAATAATAATAACATCGAGCTAGGTTTTAAATTATGTTAAATCAAAATACATTAGAGAGCCTTAATTATTATCCTTCCACTAAGGAAATTTTTTGAAAATAAATATGAAAATAAATACTGCAATCCCTTCATCAGGTCCAGTTCTAAGGTTATTTAGTTTTGGCACAACAAAATGGCAAAGGCTTAGTGATAAATTATTTGAAAAATTGATTATCTTAAAAAATAATGATTTCATTTAATCTATTTTAAATACTCTTTTGCAAATCAATATTTAAACTCTCAAATTACTAATCTCCCTTCCCTGACTATGCTATGAATAGGGTAAAACATTAAAATTCCTGATTTTTATAATTAACTCATCATTAAATATTATATAAACTATTCTAATTTAATTGGTAATGATAATTTTGTAAAAGTATCTTGTATTTATGATACTTTTATCTTTTTGATATTTAATAAGATACTAGCACCTTTATATAAGATCCAATTTTTTTATAAAGAATCTGTATCTGTATCTAGATTCTTTAAATTTTGTATTTAAGCATATATATATATAAACAAGAAAAAAATAATAAATACATCATCCTCTTCAATAGGGTCATCTGCATCTAAATTAGCTAAATTAAGAGTATTGTCCAATTTTGATCTTTTGGCTGAGTTTACTATGATATAATTATTTAAATGAACAATATATAAATAAATATTTCACTTTCAATATCTGTGGCAGTTGCTTTGGATTTGTTTTTTATATTTCGTTCTTTTTCTTCTAATTCTCTTTTAAAATCTTTTAATGAAACATCTTCATGTGTTGATTGACCAGGTTGCCTAAAATTTTATGTTAGAAGAAAAGCCTTAAAATGTTAAACCTATATTTAATTTTAGTCTGGCCAGGTAAGTCTCTGCTAGAATATTGTTTAGAAAGTTTACTTAAATCGTTTTCCCCACCCTTAGCTGGTTCAAATGTCGGTCTTGCTGCTGTTGTCATAAGATCTTATTGTATTATTATATTATCGATATTGTATAGCAGTAAATTGAAATCCAGCAGTTGTCAGAAACTTAATATATGTGACAGGAGAGAGATATGAAATTATAACATATTAGAATATCAATTCTAATATTTGCATCTTTATATTAAATACATTTCAAAAATGCAGAAGATTTTCTAAAATATTTTTATAAACGGAGAAGATTTTATAAAAAAACTTTTTAAAAAATATTTTAAAGATAATTTATATTGAGAATTAAAATTAGCAAATTACTAATTAGCCCAAGGGTTTTGTTTATATTGAAGTCTAGTAAAAGTCATGGTTGAATCCGGTAAGGTATGGAGCCGATTTTTAAAGACTAGGCAATTATAAAAATATCGAACATGGTCCAAACCGAACTTTTTTTTGGTAGATATATAAAATATATGGAAAATAAATTTCCATCATTATAAAATTAATTTTTTATATTTATTTGCAAATATAGATGTTGTGCTAGGTTCGGTTCGGTTTAAGGTTAAAAAAAATAGGTGGATTCGGTTAGGGTTCAGTTCAGGGAAATATTTTTGAACCTGGGTTTGCTTCCAGGTTCAGCACGGGTTTAAGGATTTTTGAATTGATAAAAAAAAATATTGTACATTTAAATCATAATTAAAAGACAGACATAAATTTGGTAACAAAAATTTTTTTTATTATATTTATAGACAAAATATAGTTAAAAATAAAAAGCATAGTCATGTATTAATTTCAAAAATTTTATTTAGACGTATTAGCATACTTCCAAGAGTTATTCACTCATCCTTGATCTATGTAGTGTAAGAATGAACTTCAAATGTGAAAAGGATCTTTCAACGCTAACCTATATTAAATATATTTATTTAAAAATATCATAAATTAACTAGGGTTGTAGGAACAGCGAATAAGATTTTGGATTAAATATATAAATCAGGGTGTTCTAGCTTAGCAGACTATCAAAAATGTAAAATATTTTCCTTCTTATCTAATCTTTTAAAATCTCTAAATCCGTTAATTATAGTTCCAATACTTTTCTCTGCAATCATTGACCCTCTTTTAAGTATTTTCTACTGCCTTTCTTTAAGTTCTATCAATTACTCTTGATCATCTTCTTGTTCAATAACTTCATCTGAGCTAATATCATTAGATAAAATAGGTGTTGTTATGCTTACGACTTCATAAATTAACAAGATATCTTTTCGCACAAATCTTAGCATCATCATTAAGTTATACCTGTAATATTTAAGGATTTTATACTGTTTATATTTAAATAAATGGCAATACCATATATAAACAATTTTAATATACATCCAAAATAATTAATTTACTAAGCTTATTAACCTTGTATCTTGGGTCCAGGTATATGGTAGCTAAGATAATTTTGTTCTTTATAAACCTTTCTTCTCTGTTTTTAAGACAAGAATATATTAATTAAGAAAAATGGTTTGAATTTTTTCTAGTTCAATGCAGCATCTTAACCATTTCATGAAAGTCTGTCAGTGTTAACTGTTGGATTATTCAAATTATTATTTTTAATATTTAAGCAAAAAGGAAAATAAATTTTGTTGGATTATGTAAATAAATATTTAAGCAAGAAAAAGAAAATTGATTTGATATGAAATGAAATAAGTTCAATTATAGATGATTATTCAAAGTTATGAATTGTATTATAATTAAATGAACAAGTATATAAAATATAGTTTGTAATATTATTCAAATTATAAAGAGTATATAATGCTTGAAAAAAATCAGAAATTATCATTATAATTTTATGAAATACGAAATTGTTATTTTAAATTAAATTTATTAATATTAATTAAATTCATTATATATTATCTTGAAATAAATCAATTATTCTAATCCTTGTATTCCTTCTCTAACACTCACGACTCTTAAAAGTGGTGCCGGAGAGAGGAAAATATAAAATAAAATTGAACCAGGGATGGAAAAGTTCACAAAGGAAAATTTAAGGTAAAAAATATTATAAATCAATGAAATATTTATGTTATACGGTATTATTAATAATTAGCGTTTTTCTATATTCGTTTAATGTCAGTAGATTAATTAAACTTTTTTTAATTAAATTTTTATTAAGTACTCTGTAATGTATATTGCACAGATAAATATGTGGAATTTTTTAATAGATAACATTTTGTTAATAGATTTTGTTTTGATGTTTTTAGTTTTTACATTAGGTATAACAATAGGAAGATTTACGGCTTATATTAAAATCGATAGTACAGAAGTAGAAAAATTTTGGAATTTAATAAGAGAAGAAGATAAGGTACGACATATAGATAATTATTGACAGATAAGGTGCTATAGTTGTGGGCAGCCGGGTCACATGTCGCGACAGTGTGAATTAACCAAAGATATAAAATGCGCGAGATGTGTGTAGAATGAATAATTTGATCATGAGATGTAATAATTGTGGTCAGGAAGGGCACACACAGGAAAGGTGTAAGATTTTACTAGAAAATAATTTTGATTTTTATGATAATTTTGTTAATAATAAATTTTTTAATTTTGTTAATATAAATCATGTAATAATAATAGAAGTAGAGATAAAATGAGAGATATAAAGATAGAAAATAGAAATTTTGAAATATATAGAACAAATAATGTGATTGATGAAGAGGTACGAAAAATTAGAAGGTTTTTTAAAGAAGAATAGATGCCCGAGAATTAATATAAAGATTAAGGAAGTAGAAATATCTTTTTTATTGGATACAGGAGCGGAGATTAGTCTGATGAGTATAAAGGATTTCAATAAATTTTGGCCAGAAAAAGAATTTGTTATAAGAAAGATAAGAGCCAAACAATTAGATGGTAGCATTGTGAATATTTAAGGTTATTATAGGATAAGGTTGCCTGGAATTAATAAAGATAAAACGTTATGGATAACTACTTTAAGTAGAACAGGATGAGACTGTTGAAGAGAAATGCAATAAGGAAATATACATTATATTAGATAAGTACAAGGAAGTTTTTAAAGAAGAATTAGGTACTCTAAAAAATGTTGAAATAAAGATATTAGAAAATTACCACGCTAAATTTTGTGGATTAAGAATATTATCGTTTTCTTGGATAGAAGAAATTGATAAGGAATTAAATAAATGGTTAAAAGAAGGTATAATCCGGCCAATGGTGCATAGTGAATGGGCCACACCATTAGTCCCAGTAAGAAAACCAGATAATAGCTTAAAGTTATTCATAGATTATAGAATTTCGTTAAATCCTTAGATTATCACAGTAAGGTATCCTTTACCGAGAATAGATATATTTAAAAGGAGCAACATATTTTTCGAAGATAGATTTCTCTAACGCATATTTACAGATTAAGGAGAAAACAAGTCGAATGTTAACAATTACAACACATAAAGGTTTATTTGCTTTTTTTCGTTTACCATTTGGATTGAAAGTATCGGCTCCAATATTTCAAAGAACTATTGCTGCGTTATTTCAGGGATTAAAAAGAATAATGTATTATTTAGATGATGTTTTAATATCTGGTAGAACAGAAGAAGAGCACAATACTAGATTAGGTGTTAGATATAATATTAGAAAAGGGTTTAAAAGCTAATATGAATAAGAGTGTTTTTGGAGTAAGGGAAATAAAGTATTTAGGACATATTATAAAGGGAGAAATTACTCCAATTGCAAAGAATATAGATAAGATAATGAACATGAGAGCACCAAATAATAAAACTGAATTACAGGCGTTTTTAGGAGCAACGAATTATTATCATCGTTTTGTTCAAAATTTTGCAGCAATTGCCGCATCGTTGAATTATTAAGGAAAAATAAAAGGTTTGAATAGGGAGAAGCACAGGAGGAAAGTTTCGAAAAATTGAAAATAAAGATGGTAGAAAAACCGATTTTAAATTGGTTTAATGAAAATTTAGATATTATATTAGCAGTAGATGCTTCTAATGAAGGTATAGGAGGAGCTTTATTACAGATGACAGATAATTTTGAGAAACCGATTTTATTTTTATCAAGAGGGTTTAATAGCACTGGGAAAAATTACTCCACTATCGAGAAGGAGGCTCTCGCTGTGAAATTCGGGCTAATGAAGTGCAAAGAATATCTGATTGGAAGAAGGTTTGTCTTATATACCGATCATAAGCCTTTAGTAGATTTATTCAAAAAAGAAAATAAGGAGCTTATGATTTCACCTAGGTTACAAAAATGGTTAATTTTAGTTGGTAATTTCAATTTTGAAATAAGATTCAGAGCGGGTAAACAAAATTGCTTACCATATATATTAACGAGATTGTTTAATAAAGATATCGAAGACAAAGATCCAGTAATCAATAGTTTAGATTATATAGAAGACGAAGAAGAATTAAATAGTAATGTTATAAGAGTTTTGAAGAAAAATACAAGAGAAAAACCCATAACTTTTGAAATATTAGGAGAGATATCCAAAAAAGATGAAGAATTAATAAGAATTAGAACTTGTTTGAAAGGAGATGCAGAATGGAAAAGTGAAGACAAAGCGTTTAAGAATATAAGGAGTGCAGTAACGTAGCTAGGAATTTTCCTTAGAGGGGGTCAATACATATAAAAGCCTGGGGGGATTCGCTTCCTAAACCCCCTTATACGAGCCTTCGCCCTTTTTGCCCGGGCCGGGTTTATCTTACAAATCATAAACATATCTTCGATAATATATAATAAATATATTTTTTAAATGCATCAATAATATGTTATAATTTAGTAGATTATTCTCAATGACTTTATAATAATACTATCCAGAATAATTTCAATAGTAATATTAATATAATATCCTTCTACAAACATCAAAACCAAAAAAATATAAATATTAATTGTATTTATTTGATATAAAGTCACTTTTAAGTCTTTTAACGTAAAATCTAAAAAAAAAATTTGCTCTGGGAGGGGTCCAAACCCGAAAACCACCCCCGTAGCTACGCCACTGAAGGAGTGAATTAAATATAGATGACAATTGTTTATTGAGAAGATATCGATTAGTGATACCCAATAAGTTAAGAAAAGATACATTAGCTGTAATACATACAGGACATCAAGGCATAGAAAGAATGAAGAATGAAGCAAGAGAATACATTTGGTGGCCCAAGATGATTAGTGAAATAGAGGAATTAGCTAAGAGTTGTGAAACATGTAATATGTGTGCAAATTTACCAGCAAGAAATAATGAAGATAAATGGCCAGAAACAAATGTGCCTTGTGAAAGAATACACATAGATTTTTTGGAATATGAAAGAAAGAAATATTTTATTATGGTAGATGCAGGTTCAAAATGGATAGATTGCCAACAGGTATCAGGTCTATCAACAAGAATAGCTTTGGATAAAATAAAAGATTTTGTAGTGTACCCAAATATTTATATGACTAATAACAATGCTTTATTATCGTTATCGGCGGAATCAGGAGATAATAATACAATGCTAGATAAGGACGCAGGAAAAGGTGGAGAACTTCCTTAATTAGATTATTCAAATAATTATTTTTAATATTTAAGCAAAAAGAAAATAAATTTTGTTGGATTATCTATATTATAATTTTCCGATGTCCTCACTACGTCATCGTGACGTCATGTCATCGTTACGTCATGTCATCGCTACGTCATGTCATCGTTACGTCATGTCATCGCTACGTCATGTCATCGTTACGTCATGTCATCGGTACGTATTTATTTATTTATTTTTTATTTGTTGATTTTTTTATAAACAGATGATCATACCAAATTTGAATTCCTGAAATCAGAAGAAGTAATTTATTTGTTGATTTTTTATGATCATATCTATTTTTAGAGACTATCATTTTCCTTGACTGAAATCGGAGTGCCAGATACCAATTTTTAGAGATTATCATTTTATTTGAATTCCTGAAATCATAAAAAGTAATTTATTTGTTCATTTTTTATGATCATATCTATTTTTAGAGACTATCATTTTCCTTGAATTCCTGAAATCGGAGTGCCAGTTATTTAAAAAAATTCTCTAAATAAGGGCACTCTTAAACAGACTTAATCAAAGTTTCCTTTTGAAGAAGTAAGATTATTAAATTAAGCTAAATTCTTTTTAAAAAAATGAAAAGATATATACTCAAATAAGAATATTAAATTAAGTTAATTATACTAATTATTTTATCTACTAGGCTATACCAAATTTGAATTCCTGAAATCAGAAGAAGTAATTTATTTGTTGCTTTTTTATGACCATATCTATTTTTAGAGACTATCATTTTCCTTGACTGAAATCGGAGTGCCAGATACCAATTTTTAAAGATTATCATTTTATTTGAATTCCTGAAATCAGAAGAAGTAATTTATTTGTTCATTTTTTATGATCATATCTATTTTTAGAGACTATCATTTTCCTTTAATTCCTGAAATCGGAGTGCCAGTTATTTAAAAAAAATTCTCTAAATAAGGGTACTCTTAAACAGACTTAATCAAAGTTTCCTTTTGAAGAAGTAAGATTATTAAATTAAGCTAAATTCTTTTTTAAAAAAAGAAAAGATATATACTCAAATAAGAATATTAAATTAAGTTAATTATACTAATTATTTTATCTACTAGGCTATACCAAATTTGAATTCCTGAAATCAGAAGAAGTAATTTATTTGTTGCTTTTTTATGATCATATCTATTTTTAGAGACTATCATTTTCCTTGACTGAAATCGGAGTGCCAGATACCAATTTTTAGAGATTATCATTTTATTTGAATTCCTGAAATCAGAAAAAGTAATTTATTTGTTCATTTTTTATGATCATATTTATTTTTAGAGACTATCATTTTCCTTGAATTCCTGAAATCGGAGTGCCAGTTATTTAAAAAAATTCTCTAAATAAGGGCACTCTTAAACAGACTTAATCAAAGTTTCCTTTTGAAGAAGTAAGATTATTAAATTAAGCTAAATTCTTTTTTAAAAAAGAAAAGATATATACTCAAATAAGAATATTAAATTAAGTTAATTATACTAATTATTTTATCTACTAGGCTTGAGAATTTTTTTTTATAAATTATAAGGTCTTGAACGCATGGATTTTTTCCAAATATTATGAGCTTGGACCTGGCTTGAAATTTTTTAATGTTAAATGTGAGTCTTATGTAACCAGTAATATATTTACAAAGAATTTTGGTATTGGGTACTAGCTCATTTAAATATATTTTGACTCAAATAATAGTTTCCAATCTTAGTCCTAATGGGTTGGACTCAATGACATTGCTTGGACTTAACCTAAATGGGGATGGGGGGGGGGGGTTTAAAAATTATATAAATTGGATATGATTTTTAAATAAAAGGTAACATCTTTCTTAAAAAAACTAATAAAATTCTCATTCTCCGTCATTTTTGACGGGCTATCTACTAGTGCAAATAAATATTTAAGCAAAAAAAAAGAAAATAGATTTGATATGAAATAAGTTCAATTATAGATGATTATTCAAAGTTATGAATTGTATTATAATTAGATGAACAACTATAGAAAATATAGTTTGTAACATTATTCAAATTATAAAGAGTATATAATGCTTGAAAAAAAAATCAGAAATTATAATTATAATGTTATGAAATACGAAATTGTTATTATAAATTAAATTTATTGTTTTTTAATATTAATTAAATTCATTATATATTATCTTGAAATAAATCAATTATTCTAATCCTTGTATTCCTTCTCTAACACTCACGACTCTTAATAACTATTCAGATTGGAATCGTTTGGTCGCGATTTTAACTGGTTTTAAAATTTCAATAATCTTATTATCTCTTTCCAATCTTCAGTCAATAAATAATCAGATTGCTCTGAAAAGAAATCTTCGATATTGGGTTTGAATAAAATCAGCCTTTCTAACATATCGTGGGGTGAATCATAGGCGTAAACAGGGGGGGGGGCAAGGGGAAATTTCCCCCCTCTTCAGAAATTTATCACTTTTTGTGAATATCATTTAAAGCTAATAAAAAATATACCCCTTAGTTTTTCCCCCACTTCATGACCCGCAAAAATGTATGCACACATCTTAAACAATAATTTAAAAGAAAGAATGTAAAAGTTGATATTTTTTATATAAAACTATTTATCATAATTTATATATTTTTGGAAAAAAGCATTTATATATAAAAAAAATGAACCAAAAATGTTTTTTAAGAAATATAATATAAGCCATTGATAAATCTTAAGACAAAAGGGAAATGTATTATAAAGATTAATAAAAGATACATAAAATTACTAAACAATATAATATATAAAATATAGTTTTTTATAAAGTGAGTAATTAATTAAAGTAAAATATAATTATAAAACTATTGATAAAATTAAATCATAAATTAAATAAAAAAATTAAAGCACAATAACAGTGGATTATTATATGTCGTAGATTTACAGTATATCTTTATTTATCAATTACCATATGACAATCAAATAATTATACTAATATAGCGAATTATATATTTTACAGAAAACTATAAAATATTGATAAGGTTATCAGAAAATATCATTTAAAAACATTGTGGGATGAATAATATGAAGATTAATTTTTAATATTATTTGAAATAGATGGCGTTAAATAATTAAATGCAAATTGTTGCTATATTTATTATCAAGAGCATTGATTAGTTAAATTTGTTATAATATTAACTGTAATATATCTCTAACTGTCAAATATGTCTGTAAAAGTGATATTTTACCGTATTTAACTAATTCTGTATAATTTAAGAATATCAACTATATGTCTACTTACTTTTAATAAATAAACCAAAAATTTTTAATTCCCCCCCCCCTCTTAAGAAAATCCTGGCTATGCCTATGAAGTGGTATTAAATATGTTATTTGAACCATAAGTTTTAAATGAAAAGTGTTGGGAGACTTCATTATTCAAAAGTAGATTCTACCCAATGTATGTCATTGATTCTACCTTACATTTTATATTTTTTTATGTTTAACGTTTTATTTTTGTTATAAAGTTTCTTTTTTCTGATATTTAAATTTTATTTTATATAAAAAAAATATTTAGAAAATATATTATTATAAATTTATAATGCATTACATTTCTTGTTCTAACGTGATTATACATTCTAATTTTACTAAATAAAATATAAAGAAAATAAAACTAAGCCATGTTATAATATTAAATAAACCATGGCAAATATGTGTGTGTTTTACAAAAAGTAATAAAGCATTTAGAAAGAAATTAATAAATATATTTTACAACTATATTATTTTGTACTTTTGAAAATTTTTTTTTTGCAAAACAACTTCTATAATAATCTATTTTCTTAAAATATTGATACTGAATGATAGTAATCAAGGGCGTCGCTAGCCTTTACAATCTCAGGGAGCTCAGCTTAAAAAAAACCCAAATTTGCGGGTATTGGCCCCCTTTTGCCCGGCATTCGGCCGGCTTTTATATTAATATATTATACATTTTTAAAATTTGCTAACTCTATACAATTATTCTGAATTATTTTGTCATTTATAATATTTTGCATACAAAATAAACTAGCATATAAATAATTAAAACAATACAATAAATTTCTAAAAATAATATTTTTTTAATACAAAATCTATTTATTACATTATAAAATATTTTCGATTGCTGACATTAAAAAATTTTGCGTAAATAAGTACAAGTGATAAAAAGGTTAATTAATTCATGCATATGCCCCTCAATTGATAATAAAAACCACATAAGGCTATATAATTTTAGCAAGTTACATTGACAAAAGGTCATGACACTCACGATGGTAAACCATAGAATTAATTATGTTAGATAAACTGATAAAGCAAAAAGAGCAAAAATCTTTAGAAGAAATTATACAAATATATTGAAGCTTTTAGTTATTTACACGGCAAGGATGCCATAATAGAAATGAAACATTTTTTAACTATAAAATAAGAACCAGAGTGATATGATGAAAGTAATTAAGATTTTATATATTATTGTCGCACCACCTATAGTTGGTTTATTATATCTTAAAATAATAATTGATTGTATATATATCAAAAATATATTCGTATTAAAAATTTAACTCAAAACTGTTTTTCAAAGAAGAAAAAAAATAGCTTGCATAAAAACACGTAAAAAAGAGAAGAAAAGATATCTAATTTATTACATCCATTGTGGGATGAATAATAAGAAGTTTAATTTTAATAATATATTTATTAAATAGATGGCATTAAATAATTGAATGCAAATTGTTACTTATATTTATTATCAAAAGCATTATTATTAAAATTTTAAAATTATTAACTGTAATATATTATATAACTGTCAAATATGTCTGTAAAAGTGGCATTTTACCTAATATTTTATAAATAATTATATATTATAAAGGATTATAAACTATTTATCTACTTACTTTTTATAAATAAATATCTTATACTCATTTGGATTTGGACTTTGAAAATAATAGTAGGAAGAGACATGATAATTAAATTTAAAAATAAATGAAAATGTAGTTGATTAGTGATTTTGAACTCGGCTAATTACAATATTAAATTTGTAATTATCAATTAAAAAATGATTATATTTATTTAATTAAGGTTATATAATAATTTAAATAATAAAAGTCAATTAAGCTTCGACTGTTAATGCTAAATTAATATTTAGTGAGTGATATTGATATATTTTTAACACAGAATTTGATTGCAAGCTGAGAGAGTGGACATATAATTTATATATTAAAATAGTATTCATTTAAAAAAATTTAGATGGTTTTATTAATTTTTAATAATAAAATTAAATCTATATATTACTCACTAGAATTATAAAAGAAATCGTTCAAGGGACAATTAAAAAAAATTATTTTTAGTTCAAGCGGATATTAAGGCTGCATTCAAAGTGGAGATGGATCCGTTTTTTACATCCGTTCCGTCAAAAGTCAATCTCATTAAAAATGATATATATTGATTTTCATTTTTAAAAAATTATAAGTAACGTTATAAAGCTCTATAAAATTTGCTGGATCCTTTTTTAAGACGGAAGGTATCGGAACGGACGCACTATGAACATATATATCATTTTTAATGAGATTGACTTTTTACGGAACGGATGTAAAAAACGGATCCATCTTCACTTTGAATGCAGCGGAGCAATTATAAAAAAATTTTTAATTAAAAATATTTTTTTTTTGCTTCAGGGGGCTATTAAATTTTTCAGGGGGCTCGAGCCCCTGGGCGCCCCTTCAGCAATGCCACTGATAGTTATTTAGTAAAAATTTGACATATTAAAGTTTAAAAAAAAACAATGTCAATCATAATATAATTTTATCATTTCTTTGAGCAACATATCAATATGTTTATTCGTTTCACAGCCGCATGGATTCTATAATAGTTAATCAACCAATAGTTATTGATAATGTTCCTTATTTTAGTAAATATGCATATATTTATTTATTATAGGGGTCAGGAATAATTAAAGCTGGTTTTGCAGGAGATCAAATCCCAAAATGCTATTTTCCTAATTAGTAAAAATGTATATTTATCATCATTTAATCAATAATTTAGTGTTGGACGTCCTAAACATGTAAGGGTTATGGCAGGAGCTTTGGAGGGAGATGTATTTATCGGGCCAAAAGCAGAAGTTATTATTCGTTAAAAATTAATATAACCTATCATAGGAACATAGAGGTCTAATGAATATAAAATATCCAATGGAGCATGGCATTGTTAATGATTGGAATGATATGGAGAGAATTTGGCAATACATATTTTCTAAGGAACAATTGCAAATTACATCTGAAGAAGTAATTAACCATTTAAAATAAAGTCTAGATATATTTTAGCATCCTATTTTATTAACAGAAGCTCCTCTTAATCCTCAAAAAAATAGAGAAAAGGCAGCAGAAATATTTTTTGAAACTTTTAACGTTCCAGCATTATTTATATCTATACAAGCTGTACTTAGCTTGTAATTATATTCTATTTAATAGTTTTAAATTTCTTATAGATATTCTTCTGGAAGAACAACTGGTGTTGTTATTGATTCAGGAGATGGAGTAACACACGTGGTCCCAATATATGAGGGTTTTGCCATGCCGCATAGTATATTTAGGTCAGAAATTGCAGGTGATTTTTAATGATATACTTTGAAATATATTTATCTCAGTGACAATGCTTCTTTTTAAAAGGAATTAGCTATGTCTCTTAACTTTTCAAAAAGGGCTAGCTTCATTTTCTTGCTGTAATTTTTTTTAAAGATCAACTCCTTGTTTTTTTGTTAAATTAACCTTACATTCTCTATGCAAAAGCAGTACTCAACAAAATCATATTTTAATTATTACTATAAAATAAAATGTTATCATTGATTTTTATCATTTGACCTAGATAAGCAACCACACTCATTGGGTGTATTTAGTGGTATAGAGATATTTAATTTTGTCTAGGTTAGTACAGGTATATATTTTAGAAAAAACTTTTTAATGATTAAACATAGTTAAGCTCAAAATATTAGAGCTAATAAATGGCTAAAACGTTTTTGCCAAAAACATTCAAGCCTCAATTTTGAAGAAATGAAATCATCTTTTGATTAAAGTCTCGTAGATAGGTAACCCTTATGAATAGTATTTTGTGCATCAGTAGCATAGGGTATATATGGGTCAGTGTCCAAGTTTTTAATTTTTTTATTTATATAGAGCTAACCTAATTTTTATAAATTATATTTAGAACTAAAAAATGTTATTAAAAGCAAAATTACAAATTGACTCCAGATTATAATTGAATATAAGTACATTATATATATTATATTATATCTAACTAGGGCTGTGCCGATCCACATATTTTTCACCGATCTCAATATTTTTTCAAAACCAATCCAATATTTATATATATTTTTTATATACCCCCTTTGAAATATAATTAAGAAATCAATATTTTTTATGAAAAAAATTGAATTGTACATTTAATTTTTATATTTCTACAATAATTAAAGAAAGTTTACGGATATTGGCAGTATTAAATAAATTTTTCATTATTCCTCCCCATGAAATTAGAATTCTGCAGATAATGCATTTTGCAAAATTATCTTTGTCTTTTGTAAAATATTTCTATAATTCAGATACCATATTTAACCCTTCACTACAAAGGTGGGGTAAATAATACCCCATGGCTTTTATAATCTTGGTAATTAAAAATCCTGAAGATAATTTGACCTGGTTTTTATAGTAGTTAATTATTTTGTTATAAAAACAAGTCTATCAAATTTCAAGATAATTGATTTGATATTTTTTAAAATATTTGCAATTTGTTGAGCTTGGGGTAGTATAGGTCCCACCTTTGTAATTACGGTATTTTTTTTTCCCAAATTTTTTTATTAATTAATATTATTGTATATTACAAACTAATATATTACAATTGAAAATAAATTTTTATTTTTAAATTTTTCATTGTTAAATTGTGACCCAAAATTTTATACTATTTTTTTTTCTTGTGGAGATAAATACTATAAAAGATGCATATGGAAAATTTAATATCATCAAGTTGAAGTATTGTCTATTTAATATTTGATATTTATAACATTTTATGTATATTGTGAGTCAGGTGATGATTAGAGATATAAATTTAGTTAATTTGCATTTCGAGAAAATACAATTGTAGTTTCATACATACCAAAGTATAAGAATATAGTGTTGCTTTCTACACACTACATTATGATAACAAAATTGATGTAAACTGTTGAGTTTAAAAAACCAGAAATTATAACTTTTTATAATTTAACAAAAACTGGAGTTGATACAGTTGATCAACTATCCTCCATATATTATATATTCAGGAAATCCAGATGGCTATTCACCATTTTTTATACTATAATAAATATATCAATAATAAATGAACTGATAGTTTAGAAAGCTAATAATTTATCGAATCTAAAAATTTATAAAATTATTGGCAATGGAACTGATAATTCTATATATGATCAGCAGATCTGAGAACCCTAGCATGTAGGATGTTCTCAATATAACTGATGAAAAACATATTCCATCAAATAAAAAGGGAAGATGTTATGATTGTCCAAGAATGAAGGACATAAAAACAACATTTATTTGTTTAAATTGTTCAAAATTCATTTGTAAAGATCAAATGCGTACATTTTGTCGTGAATGTTATTACAAAAATTTACATATTTGATGATTAATATTTTTTTTAATATTTGATATTTTTTTTATAAAATTTATATAATTAGTTTATTCAGGGATTTTAATATTAATTTTGCCCATTAATAGCTTAAACAGGGAAGGGAGAGTAGTATATTTAATGGGAGTTAAAAATTCGCAAAAAAGAAAAAAAATTAAATCAAATGATTTATTAAAATTTGCAGGTTATTTTTTGTGTTGTTTTAAATATAGCTTATATTCGGAGTATATGGCTAAATGGCATCTCTAAAAAAAATATACTAGTTTTATTCATTATCTTAAATAAGTATTTATCATTACTTGTTTGTGATATTTATGTATTTTTTAAATTAGTTTATTGTCTAATATGACTTATTAATTATTGTGTTTGTAATATCATATATATAAATATCATTAAAATCTCTTTTCAAATTTTTTTATATAATTCTTGCAAAATCATTAATTATATATAAAAAATATGAAAATAATGTACAAAATTATATTATAATTATTAAATACATAACAATTTTCTTTAATGCATTTTAAATTGATTAAATTTTGTAAATAAATACTGTAATATAATTTTACTTATATCATAAATAAAGTATCTAATAAAGTTAAATTCTACCTTATTATAATTATTTTATTAAGAGCCTTTTAAAATTATCTAATGTTATATATCAATTGTAGCTTAAATATTTCCTCTAATAAGAACTTGCTAAAATAATTATATATAAAATATATTAGGGATGTGCCAATATTTTTTATCAGATCAGGCCGATTTCATTCATTTTAAAATATCGGTTATCAGCCAATATTATAAAATTTGATCCGATATAAATGGGCTTCTTTAACAAAAATAAAATGTTATAAAAATTTTTAAAAAAATTTATATCTAAAATCATTTATTTTTATAAATAAAATCGAAAATCATTTTTATGTATATTTTTTTAATAATAATAATTAATTAATAAACATTCTGCCATATTGTTATTTTTGGGGGGAATTCTGTTAATAAAAGTGTGCAATATTCTCTTCAGAATCTGTTCTTAGTTAAGCTGGTGATATTGACAGTTACTATCACCGCAAGCTGACCTCTGATAAATTGGAAATATTGGTATTTCTAAAAATAAATCTTCGATATATTAATGTTAAATATTATTTTAAATATTTATTTCAAATTTCATAATATAATTTATTATGTATATAGATTAATGTTATTACTTATTATATAAAAGTGATTTAACAATAAAAATATTTTATATACTTTTAGAATTGCAATTGAATTGAATATAAACTATAACTGATCATTATAATATATTTAAATGACATAAGTTATGTATAGTTAAATTATAGATGTTATACTAATAAAAAGTATATTAAAAATTAAAACCATTGGTATCTTTACAGAATACAAAATTAGATATGATATCGGATCGGTAATCGGCTGATATTAACTTAATATCAGGAATATCGGATCGGCCTCCAAAAAGTGGCATCGATAAAAAATATATATCCAAAATTATTTTAATTTGATAATCAACCATCTTTTATAAAAAAATTTAATAACAATTATCTAAGAGGGACTTAAGTATAGGTATTATTATGTTAATAATTATAAAATAAAAATGTATAATATACTTTAATATGTTTAACAAAGTTTATAGAGGAGTTTGTTGAACTTTTAATAACTTTTTTACTTGTGGAATTTTGACATTCAGCTTATACCTTATTCTTTTTCACATGAATTACTTTATAAAATTTTCCATCTAGAATTTTAAGATTCGGATTTGATTCAGGAGAACCTATCTCCATAATTTCATCTTCACTACTATGATTGTTAAACATTCTACTAATTAAAAAATATTACATGTAAAATATATCCTTCTCTTATTTAGTTTTGGTGTTGTTATTTTTAATTTATCTATCTTTGTGACATGTAAAATTTCCAACTAATTTTGGTTATCAATATATTTAAAATATAGAGGGAAAAAATAAAGAAAATAATACAAGATTTCACAAAGAAAATAAAGTTACATTGTGTGATATGTAAATGTTTTAAACATGAATATTAAAAAGAATCATAAAGGATCTTAGATACAGATACTAGTATCTTATTAAAAATGTCAATAAGATACTGAGTACAAGATACAAAAGGATCTTGTATCTTAGATACAAGTATTCGCGGTACTGCCCAACTCTGACCGTTGGGCCTTTTATATCTGATATGTTAAGTCCTGCTGAAAGTAATGGGAATATAAACTGACGAAAGGTCTTTATGAATTAGAGTTAAGGACCCAATGGCATGAATGTCTACATTTATCTTTGAATACTAGTAGTGGAGTGCAAGTATTTACTGCTGCATGGAAGCTGCATAGATTGCAGATGTGTTGGAGGATTATATTACAGCTATCTGAATCTTTTATAGGAATCTGTGTGCCCAAGTTTTGATTTATGTTTTATTGCTAAATAAAAGCAGTTAATTAGTTCCTGTGAAGTGGGTTGGATATAGGGCTGAAATATCGGATCAGCACCAATATCTAGCATATATCAGATCGGGTCGATACCTGTAAAAAACCGATCTGATATTTTTCTTTTTCTTTTTGTTATTTTTCTAAATAATTTTTTCTAAACAATGCAAATGCATAACACCCCTTAGTATTTTAAAAGTTTTTTTATAAAAATAGAAAGGAACACCCTATTTATTTTAAATCTTTTTTAATAATAAGGCCAATTTTATTATTAAATAAAAGAATTTTTTTAACCCTTCACTACAAAGGTGGAAAAAAATCCCTTAACTACAAAGGTGGAATCTATTTTACCCCAAATTTTGATTAGCTATATTTCAGAACATATTAAAATTTGAGATCTAAAATTTTGAATATATATTAAAATATTTTTGGAAATAATAAATACAACATCTTAGATTAATAGTTACTTCTAAAAAAGTTATGCAAGTTTTCCAAAAAATTATAGTTTTATCACCATAAAAAATTTAAAAAATGCAAATTTTATTATATATTTTATTAAATCAATTTAATTCATTAATAAATATTTTATTAATTATTGCAAATATTCATTCTTATATGTGTTTGTGTATGCTATGTTCTTCATAAATAAATAATAAAAACTGTATTTTATAAACTATTCATTTAATTGTTAATGATAATTTAAAAGTATCTTGTATTTGAGATACTCTAATTTAGTAAAAAATACAAGTATCTTTTATCTTGTATTTTTTTGATATTTTGAAAAAGATACTAGTATCTGTATCTAAGATTCATTTTTTTATAAAGAATCTGTATCTGTATCTAGATTCTTTTTCTGTAGGACCTACCCAACTCTGCCAACGGTAACCCCTCAAGCCATATGCCAATGAATGATTTTTAATTTGAGAAGGAATAGTATAAACTCATTTGCCAAATCAAATGCTCTATTATATATCAAATTACAATTTTATTTATTTTATTTTTAAACAATTTATTTACTAATATTTGTCTCTCGACCTTATTATAGAAAGGTGCTAACTAACGCTCCCAAGTTTTATAAAAGCTAGACCTTTTTTTAAAAAAATATAATTAATATTATTGTTTATATTTATACCTTTATTTATTCAGAAGATATTAATTATTTTATTAGTAATTTACAGTGATGCACTACAAAAAATCAGGTAATGGCGTTGTTGTTTAGAAAAAGTAATTACCTTTACCATCATTTTTATTTTATTATTGTTTAATGTTTAAAACATTGTTAAAACAAATTATATGTGTATCTCATATCATTCTTCTTTCAGCTGTTATTTTTATTGATCTATTGGATTTCTTAAATTAAATTAGAGAATAGTTCTAGTGAAGATAATATTAATTGTGAATTATCTTCATTGCTCTAAAGAACAAACGAAGAAAAGAAACGATATTTAATATCTTTTTTGAAGAAAGATAATGTTGATAAAAATAATTTTTATTTATAAAGATATGTCTAATGAGATGAACTATCAAAATTTTTTAAGAATAAATATACATTTTTGGAAAACCTTAAACATTTTCCAATGATATACCTTTTTTATAAACATATTCCCCTGCCATTCTATTGATTGCGAGTGAGTACTGAAAAAAAGTGCTGAGAGATGATCTTGTTTATCTAAGGAAAATTGGAAATAATTGTTATTAAAAATTATCAATATATTTATAGGAATCATAATATTATAATAATGATAAAAATTATGTGTCATATTTATTTATTTAAATTTTGGGATTTATATAATAAATATATAATATCGACTGTTGAAATAAAAGAAAAACAATTTATGCGAAATCTTTTCATATTAACAGTTTCAATATTTTTTAAAAAAGTAAAGTAACGGCGTTATTTTTTTTAAAAGTAACACAAGATGTACGCTTTTTAAAAGTAACATCAATTTAAAGATTTTTATAGTAACGTAGATATACCGATGTTATTTTTTCAGAGTAATATCTTCAGCTCTAATAAATAAGCAGATTCACATATATTTTAAAGATATCAATTGTTTTATTTGATCAAGGTCGTGATATCACGCGCTATCTACGTCAGTTACTTAGAAAAGAAGGATTAAATTTTCACACCTCATCTGAAATGGAAGTTGTCAAAAATATAAAAGAAGTATTCTTTTAATTATATATAATTTAAAAAATAAAAATGTGGAATTTTAATAAAATTAGCTAAGTAAGATATTGTAACATTAACAAATAGTTTCTTACAGTGGTTATAATTTTTGAAATATCTGCTGCCCCAGATTTGGGTCTAGTTATCCCCTGACTGAGAAGCCTATAAGCGGGTTATACATAACCATAATAACTATATTTTAATTATTTATTAAAGATTTTACACTTTTTTTAGAAAATCTGTTACCTTGCATTAAGTCCCCAACAAGAAGAAAAAATTAATACTATTAAAGCTCAATATTTGCTTCCAGACGGAAATACAATTGAGGTTTTATTTTTAATATGATTGATATCTTATATATTTTTTCCCTGATTTCCGATATTCACAAATTTAAATTGATTTATAATAATTGACGTCGGGGCAACCTAAATTTTTTCACAATTTGAGCAATCCTTAATTTATAAAAATTTATATGGTTTTAATTGAACACCTCAATTTATTAAAAATATTTTTTAGCCTAAATTTAAAAAAAGGTAGCTCTTAAACAGTCTAAATGATCAGAGCATGTGTTATTCATCCTCTAATATATTAGATACATTTCTTAAAATAAAATAATAATTGTACATTAAAAAATAATCATTATCTTAGATATTTTTTATAAGTAAAATAGAGAATGATCAATTTATTTTTGAATTAAAAAGATGGTGAAAATTTTACTTGTGAAGAAATTATTGAAATTTAAAAATTATATTCTAAATCACTTATCAAAAATTTATAAATTAAAAAAAATATATTAAAGGAGAAATGTTATTGTTTATAAAAAAAATTGTCCTCATATTATCTGCAATATCGTTTTTCCTTTCACATGTCCTCTTTGTAACAGGGTTTCGCACCGTTAAGTATAGTCGGTTCGTTTCGGTTTTTAGTTTAAAATTGTATAAAGGTTTCGTTCCATTTCTGTTTTTTTAAAAAAAATTCATATCATTTCGGTTTATAATTTATAAAGGTTCTTTTCGGTTTGTTCCGGTTTTTATAGATTTGTTTTTTTAAAAAAATCTTTTTAGTTTATATTTTTATAAATTCTAATTTAATTTAACCATGATTATCTAATAAATATTTTTATTAAACTTAGTAAATATAAATCAGACAAATTAATTATTTTTATTTCATAAATAAATAATATAAAGACTAACATGCGCAAATACAATGAGGAATAAAATACCTCATAAATATAATGAAATTTATACTATTTATGTTTAAAAAGAGAATTAGAACGGATAACTAAAATATTTACTAATATTTTGGAATTTAATTTAGTTCTGCGAGAGTATAAACTTTGGGCTAGAAAATACTTTTTTTACTGATACCTGCATAGCTGAAATTGCCAGCACAGTTATAGCTAACTTATAAAGATTTGGTATACTAACATTTTCCCAATAATTCAAAAGATTAGTATCTTTTTTTAATCTCTCTATATTATCAAATGACCGAATTATATATTCTATTTCTATACATTTATTATAATTTTCTATGCCCTGTATTATTCTTATTAAGGCTTTCACGCGACTTTAATAAATATTCAAAATCATCATCTAAATTATCTTTCGAATGTGAACAAGTAGACATAGTATCTATAATTTCAATATTCTGATTACTAAAATTTTGTATAAGTTCCAAGTTTTAGAAAGATGTCTTTTGGCGATTTCTTTTCTTCAATTTTAAAAATATATTATATCTTGGGTCGAGATATATAGCTGAGCAATAAAAAAGTCATTTTTCAAATTTATTTCTCATAGAAACGAAAAGTCTGGCGGAGTTTCTACTTTGCTCGTTTGCATGATACATTTGATCCACGCGGCATAAAAATCGCCCATTTGTCAATTGTTCACTTTGTATATATTTTGTCAAAATATAAACTGGATATAAAGCTTTTAATATAACGCTAATTATTTTCAATTCATTCTCTGATAAACATTTTTCGCGATCATTGCTTTGGAGCGATATTTCTTAGCAAAAGTTTTTTAACTCTAGTAATCTCTCCAACATTAAATAGATTGAGTTCCATCTTGTGCAACAATCTGTTTTTTTCAAATTTTATTTGGACAGAATCCATTGTTGTCTGATTTCTTATTTTTTCGCATATGTTTCTTGATAATCACAATTTCATTTGAATTTTTAATGCAATCACTAATTGTTAATTGAAATGTATGTGAGGCACATCTAACCCATTAATATGGATCTGGCATTAGGTAGATTAATATTTTCAATATTAAAAGGCTCTTTATTTTCATCATCAATTATATCATTGTTATATTTAAATTATCATTATCTATATCATCAGTATTTAAATAAACGTTAAGCCTAGCATCTTCTTCATCTTGTATTAATAGCTTAATTAATTTAATCATATTTGCTGCATTATCTGTGGTTATCGTGTAAATTTGCTCAATTCTTATTCATTCTTTTAGAATATCTTAATAAATTTTTTTAAGATTCTAATGTGTGTCGTTCTTTTATCTCTCTCATGCATAGAGTTCTTAATTTTATTTTTCCGCTATTTATTAATTGAATGTTGATCCCCAATATGGACCTATCCTATCTAGTTGTTAACGAAATAAGGTTTGGTATATTTCCTTTTATTTTGCGAAAAATCAAACGCCATTTTTTAAAATATTGTTTGTATATATTTTCCGAATTGATAGTTAAATTTCCACCCAAACTATAATTATTGGGTTTATAATATTTCGAAATATTTTATCGTTCGTCAATTGATTTCATTGGTCTTTCGTGAACTGTTATTTACTCGATGCAGGAGCGGATTAAAGTTTCTTTATTGATATTAATTTATATTGTAGTAGTTTTGGCCTTAAAAGCATTTTGGATTGTATTATACTGATTTGCATTTTTCGTTATTTAAGTTTCTTTAATAGTCAAATTTTCTTTCTTTTTAAAATAATTTGAATTCCCTATCGTGGAACCTTTCTATATGTCGCTCGAGATTTGCAGCATGGTCAGCAGTTAAAACTATACCACAATCTTCAAGTTTACAAATTGATTGATTTTTTTATAATATGAATATCTAATTTTTGACTTTTCCCGAACCATTTAATAGATACTAATATACTATATGATGATGAATATATCAGAAAAAAAGCTTAATTGAACCAATTTTACATTCATTTATATTATAATATGGTTATTTTTTTATCTTTTAAAAAAATCTTGAATCATAGAATTTAAATGATAATAAATAAAATGTCAACAATATTTTAATGATCAGTATAATTTTTTATTTATAATCATATAGTTTTTTTAAATTCAAAATTCTAATATTCATTTAAGTCATTATAAATTATTTATTATTAAAATAATGTTAGTTAACAATATTATTATTCATAATGCAAAATAGAAAATATGATTAAAGAATGGCATTTGTAATGAATATTCTTCTAAATCTGTTTTTTTAAATGATAATAAATCTTACTATAAATTTTCAGCTTAAATAAATTAACTACATTTCATTAAATGATTTATTTTTATACTTTTATTTATGCGTTTTATATTAAATAGACTTTTTTTTTTTTTTCTTCTCTTTAGCTTTCACCTTTTCTGGTGGTAAGCTCCTTCAACATCTCTCTCCACTTTATGTTATTCATACAATCTCTTTTATCTATTTTATACTTCTTTATATTGGCTCTAACTTTATGGCCCCATTTTACGTTTGCCCATAACTTCCAAACTTTCAACTTTATTTCCTATGTAGTTCATAGGCCTTCTCATTGTGTGCCCATACCACCTAAGTCTGTTTACCATTAACTTAGTCTTAATGGGCACTACCTTTAAACTATTTAGTATTCTTGTACTGCGCACCTTATCCTTTCTTGTTAACCCAGCAATCATCCTCAGCATTCTCATCTCCATAGTTTGTAGACTTCTCTCGTCTGATTCTTTGGTTGGCCATGTTTCCGAACTATATAGAATAGTTGGTACTGTAGATTTTTCCCTTTAATTTGTGTGGGATTCTTTTGTCAAATAGCACTCCAGATAAAGATCTCCACTTTAACCACCCTTGATTAATCTTATTCTTTATCTCTTTTTCTATTGTGCCGTTTGTTTGTATAGTGGAGCTCTATTTGCAGCTTTTAATTGTCGATATCTGCCATTCATTTATATCATTACTCTCTGTTTCATCTCCTCCTATCATCATATACTCCGTTTTTTCTCTATATACTTTTAGCCCCTGCTTTTCTAGGATATTTATCCAACTTACTAATCTTTCTTTCATTTCATCCTTGGATTCGGCAAGTATCACAATATCAACTGCAAATATCATATTCCACGGGACTGTTTGAGGTATAAAGAGAAGTGGGCTGAGAGCCGACCCTTGATGAACTCCTTCGGCTATTGTGAAGTCTGCTGAAGTACCTGTTGTGCTACGGACCATTGTTGTATGTCCCATATACATATCCTGTATTATTCTTATATATTTTTCGGGAACTTTTTTGTGGCGTAGCGCCCACCAGATAAGTTTTCTTGGGATTCTATCGAAGGCCTTTTCTAGATCGAGAAAGACCATGTGTAGCTTTTTGTTCTTTTCTCTGTATTTTTCACTCATTTGCCTAATTGCATGGATAGCATCGGTTGTTGATCTTCCAGGCATAAAGCCAAACTGTGTCTCTCCTTTTCTATTATATCTCTTAATCTTTTTTCTATTATTTTTTCGTATAGTTTTAGACAGTGTGACATTAGTTTTATGCCCCTGTAATTTTGACAATTGTGTGGATCCCCTTTATTTTTGAAGATAGGAACTAGATAGCTCTTCCTCCATTTTTGGGGAACCTCTTCATTTCCAAGTATTTTATTGTACAGATTTGTGAGGAGATGTATTCCATCATCTCCTAGTGCTTTAAGGCTTTCTATTGGAATATCGTCTGGACCCCTAGCTTTGTTGTTTTTCATATGCTTGAGGCATGTGATTATTTCTTGTTCCGTTATAGGTTGTGTACAAGGTTTTGACAAGGGGAGTGTTCATCGAGATGCAATAGTTGAGAAGCTCCTGAAAATATTCTTTCCATCTATTCATTATTTCTTTTTCCTTTATTATCAATTTCCCATCTTTATTTTTGATTACTTTCGGAGCTCCTTTTATATCCCTAGAGTTCTTTTTCAGTCATCGAAGAAAAACTTGAAAGTTTTTATGGTTCTTACCAGGATTGAACCCGCGTCCTTGTTCATACTCGTGTTTCCAAGCCTACATCTTACCCATTAGGCCACCCCGGCGATATTAAATAGACTTACATTGAGTTAAAAATAATAGCAAGTTTTATATTTTGTTATTAAACTAAATATAAATACTATGTTTAACTTAAATTACCCATTTTGTCATATTCTATATAAACTAAGGTAAACTTTTTTTGAATATATTAATTATTAAGAAATTATTATAAAACAGTATTATATTAAAAGTGGTCAGTACTTGATTTTTATTAGATGTTAGTTATTAATGATAGAATTATATTATTTTCCCCTAAATTATTCACAAATATTATTATAAAAACTAATTAATAACTAATATATATATATAAGAATAAACTTGTAGCCAAGAATAGTTTTCTATGATTTTAAGATTATATCTTATCTAATTAATGGTAATTTGCCTAATCTCTATTAAATTGAGTATTTATTATAAAAACAATAAGCTTGGTATTGATTGATATTTAGATAATATAAAAAAATCTTAATTTGAAAATAAATCCGATTTTTTAAATTGCCCCCAAGGAAAATTAAAATTTCAAATTTAGGTTAATAATATTTTTTTTTGAACGTGTTTAAACCTGTTTAAAATATTTATAACAGTTCGGTTCGCTCTTTTTATATTTTCTTTATAACTGTTCGGTTACGGTTCAGAAAGTTTAAAGGTTTATTCCGGTTTGGCGGTTCGCTTCGGTTCGAAACTGCTTTGCAACATCAGTGTTGAAGATAATGGACACCGTCTATTATACTGCTAGTCCATTTCATGTCAAATCGATCAAAGGAGGCCCATTTTCGCCCTTTTAAAATTGTTAAAAATCTCTGGAAACATTTAGATCAGTAATAAATAAGAAGGCCGTTTGTTTTAACTCGCTAACACGCCTGGTTCCCACGATATAGCTTTAAATGTGCGAAAATTATTATCGCTTAAATATCAAAAACTATTTAAGGCATAAATTTAAATGAAAGCGAATATATTGGTCAAGCAGATTTTTCTGAAAATTTTACTGTTGTGGTTCAAGATGTAGTAACAAGGATTTTACTGGAATAAAGTGCAAGTTACCATTTATCCTCTTGTGATTTATTACAATTACAAAACACTTAATAATTTAAATCATTTAAGTTTCTTAATAATATCGGAATTTCTCATTCATAATATAGTCCGCTACTTAAATTATCCAATTTCTCAAGATAAAATTGAATCTGTATTTTATTTAAATTCAACAGATTCACAAATATTAAACATAACATTTCACTCGAATAGTGTTAATTAGTCGAGTTCTTTCGACTGACTATTAGTCGTAGTCTTGTAAATCGAGTAAAAACTTTAGCGACTAAAACGACTAATTTAGTCGACTAAAGCAAAATTTGGTCGATTAAAGCAAAATTTGGTCGACTAAAGCGACTAATTTAATCCACCCATTTAGTCGGCTTAATCGTCAAATTTAGTCTTCTAAATATAATTTAGATTTTTGAGGCGTACCGAACCTGCATCACTGTAGGGTCGGGGTTAGTGTTGTTAATTAGTTCTTCCGACTACTTGAGATATTAGAGAAGATGTACAAAAGTAATGTGACAATTGTCATAATCGTTATTTTTAATTTTTGAATTTTTTTGAAGCAATAGGATAAAATTATAATGCTAAATTAAAATTTAAATGTGGATGTACTATAGAAAAATGACAATTGTCATAAACGTTATTTTTTTTTGAATTTTTTCAAAGCAAATGTAAAAATATATAATGTAAACATGTTAAATTAAAATTTCAGTGAAGATGTTTCATTAAAAGTGACAATTGTCATAATCGTTATTTTTTAACTTTATTGAATTTTTTTTATAGTAAAGAGGTAAAATAAATATTGTAACGATGTTAAGATAAAATTTTAGTGAAGATGTATCATAGAAAAGTGACAATTGCCATAATCGTTATTGTTAAATTTTTGAATTTTTTTTATAGTAAATAGGTAAAAATAAATATTGTAAAAATGTTAAGATAAATTTCAGTGAAAATGTACCATAGAAAAGTGACAATTGTCATAATCGTTATTTTTTAACTTTTTTAAATTTTTTTAAAGCAAATAGGTAAAAATATATATAACATGTTAAGATAAAATTTCAGAAGATGTACCATAGAAAAATGACAATTGTTATTTTTTAATGTTTTTTAAAGCAAAGTGACAATTGTCATAATTGTTATTTTTTAACTTTTTGAATTTTATTTATAGTAAATAGGTAAAAATAAATATTGTAAAGATGTTGAAATAAAATTTCAGTTAAGATGTACCACAGATAAGTAACAATTGTCATAATCGTTATTTTTGAACTTTTTTAATTTTTTAAAGCAGATAGATATTGTAAAGATGTTTAATTAAAATTTCAGTGAATATGAAAAGTGACAATTGTCATACTCGTTATTTTAATCTTTTTTGAGTTTTTTTATAGTAAATAGGTAAAAATATATATTGTAAACATGTTAGGATAAAATATCAGTGAAGATATACCATATAAAAGTGACAATTTTTATAATTGTTATTTTTTAACTTTTTTGAATATTTTTATAGAAAATAGTTAAAAATAAATATTGTAAAGATGTTAAGATAAAATTTCAGTGAAGTTGTACCATAGATAAGTGACAATTGTCATAATTGTTATTTTTTAACTTTTTTGAATTTTTTTATAGTAAATAGCAGTGTTGTTAAACGCTACTTTTAAAAGTAGCGCGCTATCGCTACCACTATTTTATAAAAAAAGTAGCGCGCTATCGCTACCGCTATCGTTTTCAAAAATATCCCATGCTCATATTATCTTGCCCTTCTAAGATTTTAAGTGAGGCAGCAACATATTGCATAACCTAAAAAATTAAAATGGTTAAATATTATATAATATTATTTATTAATTAAAAATACTTCAGTATATTCTTTAATAAAAGTATGCTCCTCCACATTAAATGTATTCCCATTTGATCCAATATATAATTCATTTCCATTTTTTTCTCATCTAGAAACAATGCTAAAAGTTTCATAGCATTGTAAACACTATTCCACCTTGTAGTGTTTGGTGTCAATAAATAACGTCCTAATTTTTTTTTGAAAATATCAGAAGTCTTTGATGACTTATTTTGTTTATTCCAAAGAGCTTGGCATTTAGAAAATGTAGATCTTGATACTCTTTTAAAATCCTCATTTAATAATGCTTCTTCAGCATCCACTGTCGCAACTAAATTTAGGTTGTGGCAGGAACAACGATGATGGCTAGGTAACATAGAAGACTTTATTGAAGATCCTAAATATTATAAATTTTATTTTATATTTGTGAAAAATTAAATATAAAATAATTTAAAACCAAGGATGTCATGAACATCAATTATCTCAAACTCCATTTCATCATCCTCTTCTTGTTCTCCATCTTCAATATTTTTGTCAGGAATATTACTAGTATTGTTATTATTATTATCTTCCCCAAATATTCTATATTTTTATATCATATTATAAAAAAATTATAATAAATTTAAAACCTGAAGGCCTTCAGGAAATTAGACCCATTATCCGTAATCATCTTACAAACCTTGTTTTTAATTTTGTAAGACCTATGGATTTCTGCAATAATATTGGCTAGAATGTCATAAGTGTGACAGCCAATTATTCTCTTTAGAGCTAACGCTACAGATTTTCGTTTAAGATTTTTAGGATTATGTGCAGTTACTCCTAAATAAGCTCTAAAAATATGACATATTTTAAATCAGAAAATAAACATTTTTACCTACTATTGTGAGTCCAGCAATCTGCCGTTGTACAGACGTAGGAGACATCTGATAGATTTAATATCAAAGATTCTTTCATTTCCTTAAAGCTCTCCAAAATTCTTGCCATCAGTGTCTGCCGGCAAAATATCTTGGTCCGTGGAGAAAAAGTGTTTATCATCTTTATAAAAGAATCATTATCCACCAAGGATAATGGTTGAACTGTATCAATTATAAAGTTCATAATGAGTTTATCAGCCAATTTTTGGGATACACCAGGTGTTGATGAATCCATATTGGTTAATTTTGTTTGTATTAAATTTGATTTGGAAGTGGGTTTATCTTCTTCCATTACCCCAAAACTTTTGAGATATTTTTCAATCTCTTTATAATTTGAAGTGTGCACAGTTTAAAATTATAAAATACTTAGAATAAAAATTATGTAGGAGATAAGTACATAAAAATGATTGAAATAACTATTTTAAAATGTTTTAAATAATTTAGATAAAATTTATGAATATATAAAAAAAATGATTGGTTTTTGATTTTAATTTATTTTAAAAATTAAAGATTAGCCTACATATTGATATTAAATTTGTTTAATATATTACCTTTAAATGTTTTTTCAAATTAAAGCTGCTCGTATGATTTGAAGAGATAATTTTGCTGCACATCTTGCACCGAAACCGATATCCAGTATTAATTTTTTCTTCAAGGTTAAAGTATTTCTTGAATTTTGGGAAAGGATCATCTATATTTTGCTCATTTTCCAAAGAATATTTCAATATCTTCAACAATCTCACACATAACAAGATTTATAAAGCTTAATATAAAATGTAAAATGAAATATAAAATAAGATAAAAGCAAGGACATACCAATAACGGAATTTCAAAAATATATAATTTAATGAATGCGCGAAATATAAATTAAATACAGATTGCTATTTAACAACTGTTTATATCTAATATATAACAATAATGTATATTTTTAAATATAAATTTAAATTTCAAAATTAAATTAAATAAAAGGATTATAATTTTAGATTTTATAAAAAATATATTTTAATAATTTTTAGATGTATTTATTATGTAAAATTAAATTAGTAGCGAGCTACCGCTATCTCTATTTTTTAGTAGCGCGCTATTTTGACAACACTGGTAAATAGCAGGGATGTAAACCCGGACCCTGACCCTGAACTCTCCTGGACCCTCGTATTTTGGCTGAACCCGGACCCTTTTAAAAAGTGGAAGGTCCAAGGGTTCAGGGTGTTAAAAATTTTTATAGTGTTGTATATGCTTCTATATATTTAGACCCGCGATATCAGGTTTTATTAAGTAGTGAACAAAAACAAATGGCTATAGACCATCTTGAAGATTTATGGCATACCCAAAACTCTATTATTTACAATACATTGGTGGTTACAACAATATCTACTGGTTGTAGCGATAACAATGATAATGATAACGATATTGATGATCTGGAAATTTTACTATTAGATAGAGAAAAAAAAATTAAATTATCATCTGATAGAAAGGAGAAAAAAATATCTATTGTATCTTTAATAGAAAAATTCTCGGAAGTTATGAGAATAAATAGAGATGCAAACATTTTAAAATTCTGGGAGGAAAATTCTTCAATATATCTAGAATTAAATACCTTTTTGGATGTACCGGCGACACAAGTACAATAATTTATGTATTATAAAAATGACTATCTATTTTAGGTAAGCGTAGAACGTGGATTTTCATCGTTGACTAATTTACGTGGAAATCTGAAGGATGATATTTTAGAAGATATCATGATTGTGCAATTGAATAAAATATTTAAAATATAAATTATCTCATTTTGAATTATAAATGTGTATATATTGAAGTATAATAAAAAATGAATGAAAGAAGTCTATTTTGAGTCATTATTCTTATGTTTTCTCTAAACCCGAACCCTGGACCCGGTCATTTTAAATTTATTACCGAACCCGGACCCTTTTTTTTTGTCGAAGGGTTCACATCCCTGGTAAATAGCTAGGAAAACAATTATGACAATTGTCACTTTTCTATGGTACATCTTCACTGAAATTTTAACTTAACATGTTTACAATATATATTTTTACTTATTTTTTAAAAAGATTAACGAGTATGACATTTGTCACTTTTCTATGGTACATATTCACTGAAATTTAATTAAACATGTTTACAATATATATTTTTACCTATTTGCCTGAAAAAATTAAAAAAAAATACGATTATGATAATGGAACATATTCACTTTTAATGAAACATCTTCACAATACATATTAATACCTATTTGCTTTAAAAAATTAAAAAATAACGATTATGACAATTGTTACTTATCTATGGTGCATCTTCATTGAAATATTATCTTAACATCTTTACAATATTTATTTTTATCTATTTACTATGAAAAAATAACAATTATGCAATTGTCAATTTCCTATGGTATATCTTCACTGAAATTTTATCTTAATATCTTTACAATATTTATTTTTTATTTTCCTATAAAAATATTCAAAAAAGTTAAAAAAAATAACAATTTTGACAATTATCACTTTTATATGGTACATATTCACTGAAATTTTATCTTAACATCTTTAAAATATATTTTTTTACCTATTTGCTTTAAAAAGGTTCAAAAAATACGATTATGACAATTGTCACTTTTCTATGGTACATCTTCACTGAAATTTTAATTAAACATCTTTACAATATATATTGATACCTATTATTTGCTTTATAAAAATTCAAAAAAGATTAAAAATAACGATTATGACAATTGTCACTTTACTTTTGTTCATCTTCTCTGATATCTCAAGTAGAAGGAAGAACTAGATTAACAACACTACCCCGACTATACAGTGATGCAGGTTTGGTACGTCTCAAAAATTATATTTAGACGACTAAATTATTCGATTAAACCGACTAAATGGGTAGACTAAACAGACAACCAATTTGGTCGAGACTAAATAGATCAACTAAGCCGACTAAATTAGTCGCTTTAGTCGATCAAATTAGTTGCATTAGTCAACCAATTCATTATCATTCAATAACTAATGTTTCGCTTTCCTTAGCACATCTTGTTCTGATTCATATTATATTATGATTTTCTTTAATATTTTTAATCAGTTTTCCTGTTATCGAGATCTTCAGTCGATTTCAGTTTCAGTAAGAATATTAACCCAAATTGACCAATTTTTTTCTGAAAAAGTACTGAGCCGGTCTCGATTAAAAATCTGATGGCACGGCCCTCTTCAGCCATGGCAAGGGATATTTTTTTAAAAAATTCTTGCCAGGTCGGGCTCAAATTATGGACATGTTGGATGGAAAACGCCATTGACGTTTATGATAAAATTTTCTAAGTACTTAAGTAATTATTTGATTCTGATAGGTCGAGCGTTCCCTGGAGCTAGTCTAATTTGTTCTTCAATTTTGCCTCTCTCTTCTGTAGACAGATGCGGTAGGATGTCCGTCATCTTGCCTATCTGTTTTTGATGGCGTCGGTGCGTTTTAATCATTGCTTCCTGTTGTCAGGACTTCGTTCGAGAATCTTTTTTTATCTGATCCCAGGTGTCTTCTTACTTTCGTGTCGCCTTCATTTATTCTGTAAGTCTAGTTGCCTTCTCTGTCCGTGATCACACCTTTGCCCCATTTGTTGTCTTTGAACGTTTTAAACCATACTTTATAATCGACCTCTATCGTTCTCGCAGGCGATATAACTTTCTCTAATGGATTGACGCTTATTTTTGTTGGTTAAATAAATCCCAAGTGGTTCTTGTCGAGTATGGAAACATCGCTAAGCGAAATAACTGTTGCAGTATTGGGTGTGTTCCGGTAACAGAACAAAAACCTTTCCAGTGCAATCTTCTCGTCAATTTTATTATTCACCAAGCTTCTTCTCATGTGCGTTTTTTATGTCCTTATCATTCTTTCCGCCAGCCTATTAGATTGCTGATGATATGCTGACGTCACTGTGTGCTTTATCCCGTGATCTTTGCTTTTCGAATAATTTACAGGTGAAGTTTATGTCAATATCCGTCGAAATTTGTTCAGGTAATCCAAACAAGCTTATGGGTTGCATCAATTCGATGACAGTCTGTCCAGCCATGATAGAGTTCATCGATTTATGATGGGGAACTTGTTGTAAGCGTCCATTATCACCAACCAATATTCTTGAAGAAACGGCCCTGCGTAATCGATATGCACCCTTTCAAAGGGTTTATTAGGAAATCCATGCGTGTTGTATTTTTTTTGAATTGTCTGTCCATTCATTGCATGAATCACAATTCTTTAGTCTATGTTTATGTTGATGCCGGGCCACCAAATATAGTCTCTGGCCAATAGTTTTGTCATGTGTGCTCCCAAATGCCCTCTATGCAATTCCTGCATCATTGATTTTCTCATGCTGAATGGTATGATCACTTTTGATTCGTTGTAAAGGCAATTAGCTATTATACTCAATCTGTTTTCCATGAACCTGTAAGTTTTGTTTTGTATGACTTCGCCCTTTCTTATATCATTAACGACGTCCGTGATCTCTATCGTTTTGAGTCTCTAGAGCTACTTTCTCGAACTTTCGGTATATCCCATAGCTCCTCATCTTCCATCACGTGCACATCTTCATTGTCCGCAGCTAGAGGAAATCTGGATAAAGTCGGTTACCACGTTGAGCTTGCCCGATCTGTGGACTATCTTGTAATTGTGATCCCCCATCGCAATGTTCCATTTTTGAAGTCTCATTGAGATGGCGGTGTTATCCTTTAAACCTTTAGTGAAGTGTATAGTAGCGGTTTGTGGTCCGTTATTATAGTAAACCTCATCCCAATAAGATATTCTTGGAATATCTACGGCAAAGATTATTGCCATTGCTTCTCGCTCTATATTAGTATAGTTGACCTCAGCCTTCAACAACGATCTCGAGGCAAAAGCTATAGGCCTTTCCTTACCATTTTCTTCTACGTGAAATGGCAATGCTCCCAGTCTTTGTTTGAATGCGTTTGCCGCGATGCCAATAGGCAGGTTGGGGAAGAAGCTTAACGTTGGTGGTTGACTAATGACAATTTCCATTCGTTGAAGCTTTTTTTGTGACTTTCGTCCCAAGACCATTTTTCTTTATTCACTATTTTGTACAACGGTAGCTAGGTTGTCGAAATTTTCAATAATAGCTGGCCATTTCCAAGAACGTGGCAAGCTCTTCTTTAGATTTTGGTTCGGGCATGCTGGTTATTACTTCGATTTTGTCATTATTCGAATGTATGTCTTCTGAGTCGATGTCATGGCCTAAGAATCTGATTCATTCATGAATTATCTTTTACAAAAGTTAGGCGTTAATTCGTTCTTACGAATTCTTTCATATAATTTTTTGATGTTCTCAATATGTTTTTCGTCGCTACTACCAGTAATAAGAAAATCGTCAATATAGAAAATGACATCTTTAAGGTCGCCGAATATCTGGTCCATAATTTGTTGGAAGATAGCTGAAGCTGTTTTCAAGCCGAACGGTAGCTTGATGAATCATGAGTTAATCCCTGGAGTCTTCATATATTGGAATCTGCAGAAAAGCTTGCTTAAAATCTATTTTAGTAAATTTCCTATCCTTAGTCAACTTTGCAGCAGATCGTTTATGCGCGGTATTGGGTATTTGATACCCTCTAGAGCATAGTTTATGGTGTCTTTGAAGTCCGCGCACAATCTCATGTTGCCATCTTTCTTGAAAACAGGTGTCAGCGGTCTTGTCCATATGACTTGAGGTACAGGCTCTATGATATTATGTTTTAGCCAGACGTCTAACTCATGAGTCATTGCGTCGATCCTGGCATATGGCACTCTCCTAGGGGGTATGATTCTAGGCACAGCGTCATGCTTCAGGTGAATCTTCACTTGCCTGATCATTTTGGGTTCGTTGGAGCGTGTTGACTTAAGGTCTTTTTTCATTGTCGAGATCGCCTTCTCTAGATCATCGTCTACGTTACCCACAATGAATGTTTTAAATATATTAATGAAGGCGTGGAACCATACAGTATTAACTAGGGGCACTTATCACTTTTTACCACTATGGCCTCCAGCGTTTGTATGTTTCCTTCAAACTTCATGTTAACATTGGCTAAACCTATGTCTCGATAACGCTGCCGTCGTACCCTGTTAGGCGTGTCGTAGCTATTCCTACAGCCTTAGCTGTGTGCCTCGATAATATCGCGTACCTGGTGCCGGGGTCCACTTGCATCAATTATATCTGGTGGCATTAACCCCCAGATTGTTCACATCTAGACTCTGAAAATTGTACTCTTTGACGTTGGTGTTTGAGACATCCCCATCATCGATTTATTCGATGTTCATAGTATTGTTAGTATTCGATTGAAAAGTACGATCCTTATAGTCATAAGATCTGTTATTGGTATGATTGTCATTGTTGTAATGGTTGAGCCAAGCGAATATTTAGGAAAACCATTGCTATTTTGAGGGATATATCTAAAATGACCGCGACGTGGGTAGTTGTTCGATTTTCGCCTCTATAGTAATCATCGCGTTGATCATGACTTTGACTATGGTCAAAACGACAGTCGTGGCGGTTGTCATAGTAGTTGTACCCGCGATTGTCGTATAGATCATCATGGCGGTTGTCGAAAGGGTTGCGGTTGTCATGATGATTATCATAGCGTTGATCGAAACAGTTGTCATGACGAATATCATAGCGTTCATCTCAATGTTTGTCTCATCAGTTGTCGTGGCGTCCGTTTAAACGTTTGTAGCGGCAGTTGTCATGTCGTCCTTCGAAACGGTTCTTAGTGGTTGTCATACATTAGCGAGGTTGCTTGTTAAAACATCAATTTTTACAAGTACGATGTGCATTAGAGTCCTATTTGGGTTTCCCGGTCTCTTAGCTACTCTTGGCTCTGCCCATGTAATTTATCTCCTCTTTTATTCTAGATGATTCAATTGAATGTATGGCTTCTACTTTCACCATGACCTTGATATCATTTGGCTTCCTGATATCTTCCTCCAGACCTAGATTATATATGTCTTCTTCTTCTATGGTCATAGAGCTCATAACCGCTCTCCTGATCTCTTTGGAAATCGTAGCCACTCTGACCTTCTCAATGTAACGTTGAATGCCACCAAATTTGTATTCTTTATTGAGTCTGGCTATGCGCGTAGCCCATGCTGTAATCTCCTCCTTGCCTTGCATGGCAGCATAGAATGCGGAAGTTTAGCATTCTCGGTCTTTGAAGGATGTTGAAGTTTGAATTAGCCAAGAAGAGCTATTGGGTCTTGTAGGTCTGCCTCCGTACAGATTGCACCAATGTTGTTAAACTCGTTGTCAGGTAAACTTTGAAGAAACAAAGCGACCTTTTCCTCGTTGGAAATCTTTTTTGTATCGAAGAAATTTAGCAATTTCCCTATATAGGCGCTGTCATCGCTACTAAATTTAGGAAAACCTAACTTGACCAATTCGGTCATATAGGTGGAATTATTCGTTGCATCCATCGTTAAGGAATTTTATTTCGATATGAGCATTATATTTGCTTCGGAGAAAATAAAATCGTGAAAGAATTTTGCTTGGCCACCATGTAATATATATGAGAATGTGGATGAGTAAATAAAATTTTTTTTACAATGTTTTATTCAAATTCAAAATCTTTTCTTCAAATCATAAACATTTGTTTAATCATGAATTACATTTTTACATTTTAAAATCATTCCCTTTTCTCCAATTCATCATCCTTTTATATATGATATTTATTTTATTTAATATGTTAATATAAAATAATGAAACAATCATTTTTACAATGTTAACAATTTTAAGTTGGTCGCTCGAAGTGTTAACTAAAAATCTATTAAGTTAATCTATAATATTAAAAAATATTACTTTACGGTAAATGTATCATTTCAACAGGCGCCTTGTTTCTAGGAAAAAATTCTAAAATATATAACTAAATTTATCAATATTATGCTGAATAATATTATATTTCAAAATTTGGGCCCGACCCGGCTCGAATTTATTTTTAAAATGGTCTATATATAACACCCACGAAAACTCTTTCGGTAAACAATATTAAATTCGTTCCTGTTATCACATCAACCCTCGGAAACCTTTCCTTTCTGAAAATGATAGTAGGAAAAATTATCCATCGCACAGGCGATCCTAAATAATATTTCAATATTCGCCAACATTGGTTTGCCGTTCAAATTTTTTATCAATTCACGACTCACTGTATTCTATCATCCATCATTTATTATTATATTTTTATATGGCAAGTGATTCTTAAGTGATAAATTTAGATAATTATGTTTAGTTGAAATATAAAAATTTCATTTAAACCAGATTCATTTTTATTTCCACGTCCTGATTAATTTATAACTAAATATTCGGAAAAGTACTAAATGTGTCAAATTCTGGGTCGCGAATTAAGGTTTTCTTAATTATTGTCTAAACCACATTGGTTTCTCTCTCTTAGGCCTTGGCCTAATCTTTAAAGTTTAAAATGATCTTCGCATTTCTTGTCAGTCACTTTATGGCCAAGATGATGAGTCATTTTTATCTTATATACTTTATATGTTTGTATGTTTAAAAGGTGGGTCCATCTAGATACAGAGCTCCCGAATTACTTTTCAAACCCGAACTATTAGGCGAAGAGTATCCAGGGATTCACGAACTTCTCATATATTCCATCCAGAAATCCGATTTAGATTTACGCAAATTGTTATACCAAAACATTGTTTTATCCGGGGGTTCTACACTTTTTAAAGGTGATTTACACTCACTAATATAAGTCACAGAAAACCATTTTTTTTGATATTTTAAATTGTATGTATTAAAAAAATTTAAATAATTTTTTTGGTTTTACACGTTTTAGTTTTTTGTTTTTAAATAATTATAAAAAATAGCTTTTGGTCTGAGCAAATTAGATATTTATTTGGTATTTACAGTAATCATTTATTATACAATTCTGACGATTGGATTCTATCGTTGTTAAATCACCTAACTTTGACCAACTTCTTAGCCAAGCTTTTAGCCTAAAAAATTGATTTAAACCTCTAAGTTGAGTTTCAACTTGAAGATTGAACTAATTTTTTAGGAAAAAATGACAAGGCCGTTTTGGAGTTCATAAAAGTTAGATTATTTAACAACATTAATTCTATCAACCATGAACAATTTGGGTTGTGTTTATGTAATAAATTATATAGTTTATGGGTATTATACAAATTATTTCGTATATTATAACTAGTGTTTTTAAAAACGGCTAACTCAATATTTTTGCCAGAAAAATATTATGAAAACCTAGAGATTTTGCTCATAGGTGGCACATAGTATTGAACATCTATTGGCGAAATCTCGACGCTTAGACAATATTTTCCTGGCTATAATGTTGAGTTAGCCGTTTTTAAAAATCGGCTCAAATCGAGCCGTTTAACAACACTAATTATAACCTTAAAATATTTAGGTTTTGGTGAAAGGTTGTTCAATGAAGTCAAATCCATGGCTCCTAAGGATGTTAAAATCAGGGTAATAGTATATTTTTTTTATTTACACTATACCATTTCTTAAGATTATTCAATAAACCGAAAAATGATCGTTTTATTAATTAAGTTTTTAATTTTTCCACAATATTAAAAAATAATGAAATTTTATAACCTAAACTAAACCTATATTTTAAGTCTTCATAAAACGGCCCTCTATGCTACCAATAAACCGATGACGTTAAGACCTTCCTTTAAGACTACCCCCTAATTTTAGCTGCGGTTTCTACTCCTTCCTTCTTCAACACTTGTGTTGTTAAAAGGCTCGATTTGCCAATTTTGATTTAACTTAATAGATGCCTAAGCCTTTCTACCTTCTATAAGTATACTCCCCAGACTTGCATTATATCTTTTGGTTTAATTTTAGGCGAGTTATTTTTAAAAATCTGGCCGTTTACCAACACTATTCGACACTATCCCTTCATTCTAAAAATATAAATTGGGATCGAAACCCACTGTATCCCTCCAAGTCATTTTCGTAAAAATTACAAAAGGTATTTTCCATACTTCCAACTTTTTTAAAACTTGATGAAATTTGGAAATATAAAAAGAGATTTGTAAAATTTATGAAACTGTATGAGTGATGTATATTAGTTCTTTTATGAATTTTAAAGACTGATAATCGCATGTCAGATGAAATGATAAGTGAAATAATGCATTATATAAAAAATTAATAAAATTGAGACAAACATATGGAGGCGCGCAGTACAAAATACTGACATTATTTTAGGAAACTACATATCCAATGATAAAGCACGCCCTAAAGAATTGAATCTTACTAGTAAATTTTGATCATTTTCACGAAAAGTTAATATATCTAAGTCATCAAGATTATTCTGCACCATTTGCGATTTTTTTAAAATTCTTTATAAATCTTATACATTAATTCTTATTAAAGTAATTTAAAAGATGCTTATTCATTTTTTTCTATATTATAATATAAAAATTCATCAATTGGAATATTTATTATTTTTGAGATATATCGATAACTTTAATTTTTTATATTAAAGTTATCGATATTAATAATATTAAAAATATATAGCATAACCGACTGTATTACATACTTTTTTATAAATATTTTTAATTTATATACTCTTTATTGTTCTTCTTTAATACATGAAAATACTTTGTTAAAAAAATCTTAAAAGGTATCGTAAATTTACTATGTGTACAACCTATTTTAATCCTATAGAAAAAATAAGCCTTTGACAGATTAAAATATATAATCTATCTGCTCATATTTTCCGAGAGGAAGTTATAATAACTAAGAATAGAAATCTTTATTCGAAAAAATTAATTTTTTTAAATTGAGGTAGGGTATCGCTCTATAATGACTATAATTGAAAAACCAAAACCCCCAAAACTAAAATACGCACTATCCCCCCCCCCCCTTCCGCCAAAATTAATGAACTAATTGTGTCATATCACCACTCACTGTTCTAGAGGGCCTCTATAAATTATATTTAGACACCCCAAATTAAATATTTTTAATTAGATTTTAAATATTATATAGATCTCAGCTCCTAAAGAACGCTTATACTCAACTTGGATAGGGTATGAAATTATTTAATTTGGAATAAAATTTAAACCGATAAATAATTAAAATAAAAAGTTTATACTTTTTTGGTCTTATCAAAAACTACAAACTTACTTTATGAATAGTTAAACTTGGAAGACAATTTTTATTGGAATAAAAAAGATATGTGAGAACTGTTTTCGTACTTTAATTAAAACTAAATTCCAGAAATTACTAAAATTGTTGATTAATAAAAACTATAATTGTTTATTCGTACTGAATATTTTATTCCTCTTATTACAAAATTTTTTGCCCCCATCCCTCCATTAAATTATACCTGTCAATGGCAGAAAGCCGAAATATAGTTCGAAGCTTTTATGGCTAGCCTGACCAACCTTGACTAATCAAATTCGAAAATAAAAAAACATAAATTGTTAAACATTGAACTACACTTCAATCAGAAGTTGGCTTAAGAGTAAAAGTTAGGATTGATTCTGGATATATGAAATTGTAATATTTGAGTGGAGTACTATATTATAAAAATATATATATTAAAATGAGAAGGTAAACTTTATAAAACAATTTTTATATAATTAAAAGGCCTGTTCTATAAGAAAAAAAGAAACAATATAGCCTTAAATCGATAGATTTAGGGATTTTGAGATAATGTTATGCGCTATTAAGAAACATAGTTATGCTTCAAATAAACAAAAGAATATATTATAGTTTAGCCATTCGGAAAAAGTGTGAGATTAATGTATGTAGTTTAGTGAGCGGTATATAAATGTTTTTAAAAAATAAAGTGGAAGACCCACGCATTTGATAGAAAGAGGAAAGGGATGTAAAATACTTGGGTAGAATTGAATGGAGTAAGATGCTATCAGATAGGCAATAACCAGCAATGAAAAAAAAGCAAAAAAATCCTTCAATTTCCGATTTCATGGGTTTACTTTTAAAGTTAAACAGTGGAAAAATTAATTAAAATACATTTGTTTTTTTTATCTTGTACAGGGGATCAATATTAGCATCATTAGACACATTCAAAAAAATATGGATAACCAAGCGAGAATATCTTGCAGAAGGGGAAAGAATATTGCACAAGAAAACATTTTAAAAAATGTATTGATGCTAGTTATACATTTTATGTAAATGTTAAATTTTCATTCGCTTAAATTTCTATATTAATGAATAATAATATATTTATTTGTATCAAAATAGTCTCCATACATATTTTATTACAATTTAACATGATGATATACTTGATCTTTTTATACCAATAAATATACTAAGTTTAAAAAGTTTTTATAGGGTTGGCTACATTAAAAAATACATTCGATATTTTAAACAACCCAAAAACGTTTTATAACCCATAAGAGAACGTTTAAAGTTATTTTTTAATATTAAATAAGTTTTTTTTAAGTGGTTGGAATATTTTTAAGAAAGTTGATATTCACAAAATGTAGTTCGAAACAATTAAAATACACAAAGACTCCGACTTGCGTTAGTTTGCATCCGGGATTCGCTTTAGATTTATAAAGTCTCAAGCCATTCTTTTTTAGCTTAATTAACACACTTTGCATATAACCTAATCCATTTTTACCGTAAAAATGAAATTCGGCTACTAATTGTTTAACCTTGTACCGTAAGAAATTGCTATCACTTAAAGCGTTTAAAGAAGGCCATTCCCAAGTCTCTATATCTATTTTGAGGTAATCTATGACCTGATCTGATTGATTTAAATGCTTCATAATACTTGGTAAAGTAAGATAAGCCTTTTTTTCGTCTTTAAAATCGTATTCATCAAAATCTTTTAATCCTAATGCGTGAAAATTTATTTTATTATCCCTCATGTGAGATTTAATCTTTATGGTTGGATCGAAAGCGTGTACTTCGCAATTAAACATACGTGATACGGAATCATCAAAAGACCAGTCGTTGCCTATTCTTTGATACAAAATATAATTAATAAATAGATTTTTATTTTTTTCCAAATATTTAAATTAGCATGTTTACCCAAATGAATATACGATGCATGGAGATTTTGGAATATAGCTTGGATCCATGCACATGAACCAACCTCCGTTACCTTTGTTACCTATTCTTTGAGCATTTTTGCAGTCATAATCCCAATTATTTGCGTAACTTGTGAAATGTACAAAATAAATAAATTACCGATCAAATAAGCATAATTTTCCCTAATTATTACATGTCAACTCAAACTATGAATAGACTATAAACTTAAAAATGGAAACGTCGCCTTGTCGGCATAAGGAGTAGCAGGTGCCTTCCCCTGGGATTTTTTTGATTTTTTTAAAAATAAAAATACGATATTTATTTTTAAAAAGTTGTTTCTTTCCAAATAAAGTTTGATAGAGGCGGAAATACTCGAAACAAAAATTCTAAAACTTTGCATTAAATTGGAATCATATAAAACACTTGATTATGCTTGTATCTGTCTTGAAGCACTATTGGCATAGAGGCCAGATATCTTCAGGCACTTTTATCGGGGGGGGGGGGGGTTATGGCACAAGATTGTCATTGAAATTGAAGGAGGGTATGTAGTTGAAAAATTGTCATAATAAATATAAGTTATAATGGATAAGAATTGATTTCCTTTGCTTTTCTTTTTTCCAAAGATTCCTTTTTTTGCTTAGGGCAATAGAAGGTAATATCGGCATTGGCTGGAGAAGGGGGGGGGTGTAGCAGTGCCTGGTCTCGAGCAGTTTCGCTAAACTTTTTATTTAAAAATTTAATTAGATGAGGGGGTTAGATTTAAGACTGGGCTATTTCTTCGTCAGTTAAAATCATCATATGAGATGCATTACATTTATTAATTTAAAAAACAGAGTTCATACAAATGTATCTTATAAGATCAGATATTTTTACACATCGCAATAGAGGTAAAATATGGTAAAAATAGTAAGTTTATTTTATTACTATCAAACTTACATTTTTTTTAGAAGAATTTATATAGGGCAATGTGTAAATTTTTTTAAAGTTATATTATTAATTTAAGTTTACCTTTTTGTCGTTTATTGTTGCATGTTCAATTCATACAAATTTTAATAATAGAGACGATTTACTAAAAACCAAATATTGATAAATTTTGGAAGATACAGCAAGCTGCCGACAAAACTAGTGCCCATGTATTGTTTACATTGTTGTTAGGATTTACTGGTCGTATTGCATTGCGACCCTTTTACAATTATCAAACCAACGGAATTAAATGTAAAAACACCTTGGTCAAGTCTCGAAAAATATTTTGGATTTCCATATTAGTGTTAAATGTCTACTCTGCCTTCCAAAAAAAAGTGTATTTCAGCATCTAAGTCATCACAGCCAATATAAAATAACATATCTAAGTTTATTTTCACATAACTTGTCTTAAATAATTGTATAGTTATATATACAAACAAGATTTTTTTTTGCTTAATATTATATAGAATTATTAATTAAACTAATGAGCCATTCTCAAAAATTGTAAAAAAAATGTTTTTTTAAATTTGGAACCCCCTGAAATTGTAAAGGTTAGTGACGACACTGGGCTATTCAGATGAAAAATATTTTAAGAGAAAGATTATTACAAATTTTGTTTGTAGAACAGCTTCTTCTTCTGGGTTAACTTATATATATAGTAAAAATAAATCAAAATAAAAATATTTCAATTAAATTTATTTTTCCCAAATTTCTATAGCTTTATGAGAGTTGAGAGAAATATCCTTTTTCATTAATGTTGTTTATAAAATGCGGAAGTTTTTTGTTTTTAACAATTATTCTTTTTTCAAAAAGAACTAAATTAAATTAGAAAATATATATTAATAAAATATTATAATTGCAAACTTATATTCACAAAAAAACAATTTTGAAAATTAAAATTTCCGTGATTTACGAGGAGTTTATACCCGCGCCCGGCAAAAAATTGGGAAGGCCCGTCACGCCTAATAATTTTAAATTTATGCATAATCATGTCATGACCAGGGTTTCCAGGTCAAAATTTTCAAATTGCGGAAGAAATTTGGTATTATGCGAGAGTAATATAAAATTTGCGGTAGAAATATAAAAATTGCTAAAAAAAATTTTTGCGGGCGCCTATCATTTTTTATTTAGTTTATATAAATACAAAGTCGGTAATTATTTTTCAAAATAAAATAAAATAACATCTTGATTTATTAAAATATATTAATTTATAAAAAAAAACCAACGATCTTTTTTAAATATAAATGAATGTAAACAAGAATTTTATAAAAAAAAACGATTTTAATTTTACAATTAAAAATATATTTTATGCGAATGTCTGGCAAAACGACCGCAATTGGAAATCTACAGTGTGTGTATATAACATTATAGGGATAGGCGCTTTATCACGTATCACGTTTAAATACATAATAAGGTATACTCCCAAAATAATAAATAATACAGATGAAACTACAGTAGCGGCAATTGTAATCACTTATCTTATAGTACAACATTCACAGAGATACTTATCATCACAATGTTGGTAGAATTCTTTTCCCATAATATTTAACGACTCTAATATAAATGAAAACTACAAAAATGAGCAAGGCTATCATCAATGTTTTAGGATCTAAATCCAGGAGGTCAATTCTTGACGATTTGAATAATGGGCATACATATGAAATTCTAACAGATGCTTCTAATAAGGGAAATATTAAAATACCTCCCTTGATCCTCCGCTATTTCATCAAAATTAAGTTCGTTTCAATGAAACTATTAAATTTTTTCCCCTCAAATAGCGAAAAATCCAAAGACGCTAACCATATAATGGTAAATATAGCAGATTCGAGATTATCATAAATTGCATGTCAGCTTTCTGATCTGATAATACCTCAGTGAATTTGGTAAAAACAGAGTGTATTTACAGATTGAGTCAGCACAATGTTGGTTGCGATATGTTCCTAATACCCGCCATCGGAATTTTAAAATTTTATAAACCTTTAAAAAAATATTTTTTAAATAAAGATTATAAAAGCTGTCCTAATATTTTGAAAATTTTTTTCAATAATGAATGGCAGAGGTATATTTAGGAATGATTTCACGTGTAGGAAATCTACTACATGCTGTTAATGTGTAGTTGCAATCAGAAGAATCTTAACAAAGATTCACAAAATTATGCTGCAGATGTGTTCATCTTTACAGTTAAAAATTGACAATAAATTTTATGGCGCCATTGCTAAAACTTAATTATATTTTATTTGAGATTTAAATAATAGAACTAAATGTTTACCGTCGTTATTGAGATATTTATAAAATTACTGGCATGACATATTATATATTTGTTTAATCATTAGTTCGGTCTCTAATGTTGTTAAAGCAATCCTATTTCTCTCCTTTTTCCAGGCATTCCTCATCAGGCTTCAATTGCGCTCGGATGAGGCATTAGAATGAGGTAAGGAGAAGACATACGCATATTTTTCCCAGGCATGGGGATTTATCGTTATTACGAAAAAATTCTTCCCATTTCTCCTCTGCTTTTAGACCATCTAACTTTAAGTATTTTGGCGAATCATAAAAAATATTCCTCAAACAAGAAATCAATGTCTTTCGGTATTTTTAATATATTTATTAATTATAAAAACCATCAATTGATGGTTTCTGTTCCAAGGTCATAATATTTATACATTTGTAAATAGAGTTATTAAAATCAAATTTTGATTGTAAATATTCTAAAATTGTCTTAATAAAAATATCTGCTTCATTTAAAAATGTATTAATTAGAGTATTATTTGAACATTTTAATATAATAATTTTGGCAATAGCGCCATAAAATTTATTATCAATTTTTAACTGTAGAGATGAACAGAGCTGTAGCATGATTTTATGAATCTTTTATATAAAGAATATTCTGATTGCAACTGAATATTAACTGCATGAAGTAGATTTCCTACACGTGAAACGAATCCCAAATATGCCTCTGCCATTTCATACTCGAAAATTTTTTTAAAAATTTTAGGACAGCTTTTAAAATCTTTATTTAAGAAAACTATTTTTATAAGGGTTTGTTTTTAAAATTCTATCGATAGCAGGTATTAATGACAACCACCTTATAGGTATATATCGCAACAACTCAGACCACTTCACCAACTCTTTTAATTCATTAACTCTTTTAGTTGATGACTAAATTCGTTAAAACATTTCATCACAATTATTTTGACATCCACCGATAATACATTTATTGCCTTCTTGCAATAATTATGTAGTATATGGCATATACAGCTAATTGGTATTAATTTATTATTGTGCTGCCTCAATTAGGTAACTTTGGTTTTTGCCAAAATTTACAGAGGCATCATCAGAGCAGAAAGCTGACATGTAAACCATTGATAACCCTGAATCAGCTATATTTACCATTATGTGGTTAGCTACATCGTTAGATTTTTCACTATCCGAGGAAAAAATTTTAACAGTTTTATGGAAATGTTCTTATTCTTCTTGAAATAGCGAAGGATCAAGGGAAATGTTTTAATATTTCCCTTATTAGATGCATCTATTAAAATTGAATATGGATGCCCATCTTTCAAATCGTCTAGAATTGACCTCAAGGATTCAGGTACTAAAACACTTGTGATAGCCTTGCCCATTTTTGTTCTGCCACAAGTAAGGTTTGCACTTATATTGGAGTCGTTAAATATCATGAGAAAAAGATTCGACCCACAATGTGATGATATAGCTCTGTGAATGTCGAACTACATGATAGATGTATACGATTTCCGCAAATGTAGTTGCATCTGTATTATTTATTATTTGAGAATATTTTTGTATTGCATCGATGTTGATATACTCCCCTGTACTGACTTATATGAATGAAATGATGTTGATTTATTATTGGATAAAAATAAAACAGGATAGAAAGAAAGTTTTTCGAATAAATATTTAAAATTATTTTAAAAATATAAAAATCATCAATTAATGTCTCTCAAAATTATTATTTATATATTAAAAATGTTAAAATACTAAAAAAAAATTGCGGGAGAAATTAAAAAATTGCGGTAGTTTTGCGGGAGATTTCTAATTGCGGTAGTTATGCGGGAGAGAGATGTCTGCGTGTAAACAAAAAATTGCAGGAGTCCCCCGCTGATGGGGGGAGACATGGCAACCCTGGTAATGAATAACATTTTGCGTTACGATTCTCAAGCAATACAATAAGAAATAAACGCGTTACTCGTTACCTTTTAAAACAAAAAAAGACTGACGTTCCTTTTCCTTAGGAAATGTAACGTGCTTAGTAGCGACGTTACTTTTATCAAAGTTAATTTACAGCACTGCAAATAATACATACAAATTTAATCCTAGCGCAATTAATATGTTCATTATATTATCTTGGATATAATAAAACATATATTTTTTACTCTTGAAAGAATCTGAAAAATTTCATTGTTGATACAGAAGCACGCACATTTTTCACAACCAACATGTTGACAGCAATGCTGTTGTTGCTTTTACCGGAATTCTATTAGAATAAAATTATTGTGTAACTATTTTGAAAAGACTATGATTTTTTTGGCTAAATTAAATCTGCTTCTTTTTAATTAAAAATGGTTAATTATATATATATCCGATATTAAGCTCGGGTTTTGGATAAGGTTTCTACAAAACGAAATGAGGAAAAATAAACATATCTTATTTAAAGAAATTTGTTGAAAAACCTATAATTAAAGAAGCTGGACAAAATATCAATTCTGAATCTCCTTTTTTTTGACAGTGAATCCGTTTATAAATTTAGAAGAGGATTTATTGTCAATAAATTTTAAAATGAATGAGAAAAACAAAAAATCTTTAATAAATTTATTGAATAAAATCCTTATTTATTAAATATAGTATATAACACAACCCCAATTTCAGCCATTGTAAACACGTTTTTAACTCAAAAATTCCGTTTTAATTGCTAACCTCTCTTCCATATCAGGCACAATTTTTGTAAATTGATTATTAAACATTAATAGCAATAGAAATACTTTTAAAATCCCATAATTTATTATGTTTTCATATTTTTAAATATTAAATACAACGGATAACTTGATTTTATTTAACATTTATTTTAATTTAAAAAAAAAAATATTTATATGTTAGCGCCAATGTGTTTTCCGGCAACGTGTTATTTTTTCAACTTTAAATCATTTTTTGAGCGCTTTTTAAATTTAAAAATCTGATTTTACAGAAATGCATTCTATCATGTTTGGAATACCTACCCTATGAATTTCAGACAGTTTTTCTATGAACTTTTGAACTTAATTTAATTTATATTCGATTTTTCATATATTTTTTATATAAATTGTAAATGACGGGCAGGTATTCCAAACATGATGGAATACATTTCCGGTAAAATCAGATTTTTATAAACGCACTCAAAAAATGATTAAAAGTTGTTAAAATAACATATTGCCAGAAAAACAAATTAAACACTAACATATATTTGAGTAAACGCGTTGCCGAATTTAAATGCTCTCCTTTTTTGTAAATGAACGTTAAACGCGAATACAGTCGATTTTAGAACGGAATGCGAAGGTGGTATTACAAATATTACCTATTTCATATTCTAAGTAGTGTATTCACGAATCCCAGTTAAAAAAAGACGAAAGTAGTTATTTTATGATTCTTAAGCTTAGGTAAATTGGGGTTAAAGGTCGCTCTGAGCTGCGAAAAATTTTCGCACGGCTCTACACTTGTAATGGCGCGAGGCCTCCCATCCTTGAATAGAATTAATGTAAAAAATGAATCTATATATCGTGCCTATAAATTACGGGCGTTATTTACACCAATCCTATATACTTTGACACTTTATAAATGTAAGGCCAGATTCTATATTCTATAAAACCATTATTTTGACAACTATTTATTATATTTTATAAATCAACTTACTTATAGGGTTTATTTCCAAAATCCTAAATGATGGGTGTGGGGGGGGGCTAAGGTATTTTATACCGATACTGCTGATACTTACCTATCGTCGCTTGATTATTGGAGTGCCTCCATTGACATTTTTGAAGAAATTTAGGTAGACTTATAAATGGATAGTGTTATGTTTAATTTGAATAAATATATTAGGTTTTGACAGAGTTATATCGATTTACTTTGCTTAATTTACATGATTTAAATACTCTTTATGTTACTCTACTTTATTTAATAATCCAATTAATATTATATGCTAGAAGTGAATAAATGATGCTAGAAACAATGATTTATTAGGAGGAATAATTTATGTATCTCAATTTTAGCATTCAAATTTTATTTTTTCAGAGATCTGTACCCGGCCCTAAATCAGGCCCTTTATTAATTTTTTTTAATATACCCGGGCCGAGCCAAAAAAATCTAAAAAAAAAAATCTGGGCAGGGCCACAAACGGTAACTCTGCAGGTCTCTGTATTATATATTCATTTCCGAAATCTTTTAATTAAATTGCCAATAATGTTATATAAATATGCTTTTATAATGTTAAAAATATATTATTCATCTTTAATAATTAATTGAAGATTAAAAAAATATAAAATTTTAAAAAAGTCATCTGGAGCAATATGACAAATTATTTGGTTATTAATTAATTATCTTTGTTTCAAATGCATTTTGAGAGTTTCGAAAGACAATAAAAAAAATTAATAATAATAAAAATTAATTCTAATGCAGTATCCCAAACTTTCTTTGAATTTGGTCAGTAGGTTTAGCAAGAATAATTATTTTGAAACTTAAAAGTCGAATATCTCCATTTGAACAAAAACACAACTGGAGACATCCAATAATCGAGCGACACTGTATAAATGTTAATAATTGCCCGAACCACCATAATTATAAAGTTTAAGTATTCTTTTTATTTGATCGAGTTAAAGTTATAAATGTTACCAAAAATCTTAAATTTTTTTTACTATTGCGATTTTAAGTAAATTGTTGATCCATCTTTATATTTTAGACGAGATCTTAAATGATTTTTATATATCTGGAACAAAGTAGCTTTTTTTATAATGAAAATTTTTAAATATATTTGAATATTAATTGCTCATGCTTCTATTTGTAAAGATGTATATTTTTGATGATTTTATTTAAAGAATTGATGAAATAATAGTATAATATATAATTTTTACAATACTATAAAGTCATTCCCAAACAAAACGTTTCTTCGGAGGTTTTGGGGTATGTTTCTGCTAAAAAAAATTTATTTTCGAACCAAGGATAATAATATGTCGAATTAATTTTTTTAAATATAATATAATATTTTTAAAAAAACATAACTGTGCCTCAGACACTATTAAAACGTTAATAAAAAACAAAAAAATGCTTTGAAAAAAGCGTTCTGCTTGGAAATGGCCTAAGGTTTACCATACCCTAAAAATTACAAAAAATGCTTTGTAAATTATATAAAGCATATCGGTATAATTTATTATGTGAACTTACCAATACTGGAAATAATTTCATGCATTTTTTTTTAGTCATTTCAATGGACTCTTCAGTTATCTAACAATATATAATTGAAAAATATTAAAATTATGAAAATATCAAAAAAATAAGAAAATAAGAAAATCTAAAAAATTGTAAGAAGTTAAGATATTAGAAAGGCGATAGCAAATAAAGGAAGAACATTTAATACGATATTTAGAAAATGATATGAAATTAAAAGACATTTTGAAATTATATAATTAAAAAATAGAAAAAGAATGATCAAAAAAAATATTGAGAAAGGTAACAAAGAAAATAATATAAAATAATTTAAAAATATATATTATAATAATTATGGTAGACAAAAAAGTTTAAAAAAATAATAAGAAAATTGAAAGATAAAATAAATTGAAATGGTAGTAATAATTAAAAGTAATATGGAAATAGATTAAAAATAACGAAAAAGAAATTACATCAGGAGATTTAAGATAAATAACAAAATTAAAAAATAAAATTAGCGAAAAGAATTCTCCAAATTATTTTAAAAATAATTCGATTTAATCTTAATATTCTCATGTGGGACTTTTCCTTTTTTCGATTTGACCTTTTCCTTTTTTTCGAATGACCTTTTCTCTTTTTGATTGACCCTATTCCTTTTTCGATCGGACCTTTTCCTTATTTGATGGATATTTTCGATAGGACCTTTTTTTTAGACTTTGTTTAGTCTAATTTTTATTAGCCTTTTTCCTTTTTTGACCGAACTTTTTCCTTTAGATCGCTCCTTTTCCTTTCTGAATGGAAAATTCTGTAAAGGGTATGTTATAATTTATAAATTATACAAAATATTTTACATCAGATTGGAAGGGATATATTCCATTCTTATTTTTCAACAGATATTGGTTTCTTTGTATTTCGTATTCATCTGGAATTTTATCCATTTGACGAATAGAATTTTCTTCAGCATTTTTATGAGATATAAGGGCCTGATATTGAACGTATAAAGGTACGATTTTTATGATTGTCACATATGCCAAAAATAATAGTATCGATAATTTTAGGCTCCAATATATATAATGATTCATGCTTGATACCGATTTATAAAACTTTAAAATAAGAAAAACTATTATAATATTAATATCATTAAAATAAAATTTTTAAATGTCATTTTGAAATATAAAAAAATAATAATTGCGTGTCAATATACTATAATTTATGCAAATAAGTCGACATGGTATATAATTCGATAAGATACATATAAAAACATTATTTTAGGAGTTAATACTCTTTTTTATCTTGGTAAAATTATACTAACAATAACTTAATATTTTAGCTGAAACTATAATATAATCAAAAATTTTATTCGAGTGCGCTCAAAAAAGCAATTATATTTGAGCGTTCCTTATGTGCATGCCTAAATCAAGAGAATATATTTTTTTTACCGCGCTTTATGACGAGAGGAGAATTAGCGACGCCATTGTCTTAAATTTAGAATAATCTTTTATTATAAATTTTTAATAAGCAAATAATATTTATTGTATTGATGAAATTATTTTAAATTTAAATTGTTATTTGGTTAGACTTTGATAATTTTAAATATATTTTTATATATTTCACTATTAAATTATGTCATAAATTTAGATAGCGTATTTGACATTTAGAGCCCAGCACATAATTTTTAAAAAAATAGGAGTTGGCTTTTGAATATATTTTTTAAGTGTTCGGGTAGACCAACTTAGACCTAATTTAAATGGGCGTACTACTTGTGTAAAAAAATTAAAAATTTCTAGAATTCCTATAACAGGTTCGAAGTCCTGATTTCCCAGGTAACACATATAAAAATTCCCCATAAAACTAGGGAACTGATTGTTATATTTAGATTTAACTGTTCGGCTACGGTTCAGGTGCTTATGAATTTTACAGTTACGATTTAAAAAGATTAATTAAGGTTTTAAAATGATTTAATTTTTAATAACATGGCTTTAAGCTGATTATAATTAAAAAAATTTAAAAAATGTGGAGCGTAATTTATAAAAACTATTACCCTTATAAAAATTATTTAAAAAAACACTTCAGACAAAATTAAAATATATCAATTATCAAAAAAACATGGTCATCAATTTCAGAAAATGGTTGTGCACATACATTGCAATTAGTGATGCAAAATCGATCTCTTTGAGCCGATTTTTTATAACTGCGAACTCAATATTTTATCCAAAATATCTAAGCTTTGAGATTTCTCTAATAGATATCCAAACCTTTGTGTCATGTATGAGCATAATCTTCAAGCTTGAGTAATATTTTTCTTGATAAAATACTGAATTAGCCGTTTTTAAAAATCTGCTCAAATGGATAGAATTTGCATAATTGCAATAAACATAGACTTATTACGGGATTACAGGTGTTTCATTAAAAACAAATACCATCAAGGGGTTAATAAATAAGTTTGAGCTGCTTATAAATACATATTCCTCATTTATGTAATAAACGAAAAATGGTTTAATTGAACATTTTTTCAAAATTATTCTCACAAAACTTTTTAATATTTTTATAAAATGTTTAATATAATATTTTATCCAATGATACCAATAATAGTTTTAATAATTAAAACATTCCCACAAATTTATCATCAAAATTTTATAATTTTTAAGTATCTAATTATTCTTTATTCATTTCAGCATTTTCCCAATCTACCATAAGTGCTAATTCTACATAATTGACCCAACACACTGCTAAGTCCAAACCCAAAAAGAAAATAGAATTGTTGGAATAAAGATAAAATCGACCCAGCAACAAAATTGTTACCCCTCCCTGAAATGGGGAAAAGAAAATAAAGGATATTACCAACCATAATTGTCCATCGATTAGGTAAACAAATTACGATATCATAAAATTAAATACACCAGAAGGTTAAAATTTTATCCGAATATAGTTTTTATTAGTTTACATCTATAGACAAAAAATCTTTTGAAATAATTAATTATTAAAAATTAATTTTTATGAAATTTTCAAAAGATTTTTACATGACAGAATTTTAATTTTTATTAAAATATAGAATCATTTATATGTAAATTAAATTTTATAGTAAAGTTTAAACATTCTTCTATAATTCTGGAAAGTTCTATGAGAATTTATCAGCTGCAGAGGTATCATTTGCACGGCCCGGCCTGGATTTTTTTCCATTTTTTTCGGCCTGGCCCGCGTTTTTTTTAAAAAAATTTTCAGGCCGCCCCGGATTTTTTTAAAAATAAACTATATATTTTTGATTTTTATAGCTAATATTTCAAATATTTGGTTTTAAATATACGACCCGGTCCGGTTAATTTTTTTAAAAAAAATTTTCAGGCCAACCCAGGTATATTTAAAACAAATTGAAATACGGACCGGCCCGTGTACCCAGGCCGGGCTTAAGACCGGGTCTGCAGGTCTCTAGTATTTAATATGTCTAGATATTATTTCAATTATGATTAATTAAATTTAGAGTAGTGGGGCTAGCTAAACCATACAGTTAATCCGTTTGAATGATTTTTTTTAGTAATTATTATATTACATTATTCAATATTGTACGAAAATACAAATCCAACAAAATTAATAAGGGTCAATTATTTAATATTAATAATTATTTAGTAGTCTATTAAAATTTGATGAATTAATATTATAATGTAATTAGGCTATTAAAGTATATGAAAATTGTATTTCAAGAATCACTAGCCAACTTACAGGGAAATTTATCAACATTATCTGTCTTATTTTTAAGATATTAATCACAATAATTTTATGTAATATTTAAACAATATAATCAATTTTTAGCAATATTTAATAATAGAGAATATGTAAATATTTTTATTAAATGCTATTTTTAAAATTTCTTATATTTTAGATTGATTAAAATCAAGGATCGGTTCAGGTTCGGATAAAAATAACGGTTCAAGGTTCAGGTCGGTTCGAAAAATTAATATATTGATTCAGTTTGAACCTCTAAAACCCGGTTTGAACACTTTTGTATTCAAACCTACATTCGAATTATATACAGAGAAGAATATTTTTATTTATCATAATTAAAATAAAAAACACATACATAAAACCTTCATTTTTATTAATTGCACAATATTTAATATAAAAATATAACAAATAAATATCAATGATTAATTTTAATATGAACAAGTACTTAAAATTTTTTTATTAAGCCACACAATTAAAAAATCGTCTAGCTCAAACAATATCTATAAGGAGATTATATAAATCTAATTGTTGAAAAACATCTTTCCACACTAACTTGGGTAGCCGGCACTACTAGTATGTTATCAGATTTGTATGTCATTTATAATATTATATGTAAATAATTTATATATTGGATTAAATTTTTCTCTAAACATTTGTTAAATTTGGATATATATATATAATTATTTTATTTATACTAAGGTGGAATATAGCATAAATTGTAATTTATTACATTCATTCGTTGTATTTTATAAAATGATTTTTTATTAATATATTAAATAATTAACTCTTAATTTTAAAAAAAATATATATAGATATTTTATTAGACCATAGAAAAAGATTGTAATTTTATATTATTTTTAATAAAATTAAATTTCCATTTATACACAATTCCCTGTAACATGGTGGCAGCGGAGGAATACTTTTAAAATTTCTTTTAATTTTTTTCTTTAATAAATATAAATTAGATTATGGACACTGGAATTGTTAAGCCAAATGGAAATAAATATGATCAAACTAGATGAATCAATTGTGGGCATTGGAGTTGTTATAAATGGAAACGATTATGATCAAACTAAATTAAAGATGATTCTAAAAGATTATATTCATTGAATTCTAATTATCATATCAGATTGGATATATAAAGCAAAAAAATATTTATAAAACAAAGATATTGTAAAAAATAAAAAATTGATAAAGTTATTAGATCAATAAAAAATATAATAAATATATTATTTTCACTTTCACATAAATATTATATAAAAAAAGTAAATTAATTAAAAATTTTTGATGTCCAAGACCATTATCTTATCTTTTCCGGAATATAGTGGCGATATATATGCTTTCTTATATTGCTAAGGCTGAGAATTTTTTTAAAGATAGTAAGCACAACAGTAGATGTGAGGTTATGCTATTAACTATTAATTTACCTGATAACATCTTTTGCTTAGTTAGGGCCATATCAACAGATGAGGAGTTTCAATCTTTCGACGCTTTATGAAAAGTCTCAAGCTTTTATTTAATATTAAACAGGAAATTATCATTATAATGACTAAAAAACATGAAATTTTAGTATCTAAAGAAAAAAATGATAATAATATAAATATACCCATAGGATCACATGGTGAATTTTAAAAGAATATTATGACTGTAAAAATAATGATAATCTTAATATTAAAAAAATTGAAAATATGATATTTAAAGAAATTTCAGTACTAAAGAAAACTGTGATAACGTAAATATAACCCATAATATAAATGAAGTAGATGATATTCCCATACATAAAATTTAAAAAAAAATAGAATCCAGATCGCATTTAAAGATTGGCACTTACAAGTATAAAAATATCAAGAGAATAGGCAACGTAAAAAAACATTTACTTTATATAATTAATGATAAAATGGACGAATTTTCCAAATATAAAATTTTAAAAACAATGGAATCTAAATTATGTTTTAAGGTCAAAACATATGGAAGTTTTGACAACTACTTTAAAATATTATCTTCATTGAAGATAAAAGAACAATAATTTTGAGTTAGTATTTGCTTTAAAAAATAAGGGCACAAAGTTTATATCCCTAAAGAGAAAGATGGCAGACGTACACATCTTTTATTAAAAAAATACATATAATATAAAATTTATTTTAGAAAAAACGCATAATTTAAATAAATGTAAAACGATATATTATGAAAGAGATTAAATTAAAATAAATATAATACGCGACTATGAAAATGCATATAAAATATTTAGAAAAATATATGATTAATAATATATTTTACTAAAAATTTTAATTTATAAATAAAATTTTGATTTTATCAAAATTCAAATATAAATAAACATAATTACGCTCATTTAAAGTTAAAATTAATATAAGATGATATAACCAACACGCGCCAGATAAAACCTAAATAAAATTGATATTATTTATATAAACATAAAAATCGACTTATAAAAATAAACAAAAAATTATATAAAACGCGACATAATATAAAAAAATTAGATAAAACGCAATATAAATAATATAAAAATAAATTAAAACGCGACATATAAATTCGTATTTGATTAATCATTCCATTCAAATTATTAATTCTATTTCAATTACTCGACGATTCTTATTCTATTCCGACGAATTCAATAATTCCTACATTCGAAAATCATTCATATACTGGAAATCTTCGCATATATTTAATAACAAACAATGATAATATATGACAGAAGGATGACAAAGTCAATGTCAAAGGAAATGAACAAAAAAAACCATTATGCAAAGATTGAACAACTAGCGCACAAGATCAAAGACTTAGAACTATTTTTTATGCCCAAGGAGAATCTAAGCGAAGTTTTTGGAGGATGGAATGTTAAATATGGATTTATATATATAATTATTTTATTTATACTAAGGTGTTGTATAACATAAATTGTAAATTATTTCATTCATTCGTTGTATTTTGTAAAATGATTTTCTATTAATATATTAAATAATTTACTCCCATACGAATTAACTAATAATTTTAAAAATCGATTCAACCGATAGGGATTTTAATTTTTTTTTAACCTTAAAATATGTATATAATGATAATTGAGCTTTCTAATTGGTTTATTAAATTTATTCTTAGATAATAACTTTTTATGCTACCCTGCTCCTATACTGCATAAATTAACAAGCATTAAAAGTTCCTGGTTGGTATGATTAAGAACAAGATGTATTTAATAAAATAAAGTAGCTTTTGTCAACAAATAAAACTTTAATTCCTTATTCGTCAAACTTGCCAATTATATTGGAATGTGACGCCTCCAACACTGGTTTTGGAGCTGTGCTACTTAACATAGTTAAAAAGGGTTTTAAGAGAATTTGCTTCGCGAACATTATTGGAATCAGAAAAAAAGTATGCACCAATAGAAAAAGAGGCACGAAACTTTTGTTTGGAATGGAAAAATTTTATACTTTCATTTTTGGACGAAAATTTATATTGCGTACAGATTACCAACTTTTGGAAAAATAATTTGGTGATAAACGTGAACTACCAAAAATATCCAATAGTCGATTTACGCGCTGGGCATGGAAAATGCCCGCATATGATTTTGAAATTGAATATCGTCCAGGAAAAGAAAATATAGGGGCTGAAACATTATATAGACAGCCAGTAGCACATATGGAGTCAAATAACGACCTAAAACATGCATTTAAAATTAGAGCTATAATTTTTCTCTATATAAATCTTGATCAAGTTGAATTGAAAAGGTTAGAAATGTATGTAAAAGATTACAATGAAAAAATTATAAAAAGAATATTGTATATATGATAAAATAGAAAGAAACAAGGAAGGATAAATTGCTAAATAAAGTAATTAAGAACACTGAGCGAGCGAGGATGGAGTTTGATATGAAAAATGATGCAGAGTTAGTTTGTTTTAATAATCGTCGAGATGAATTGTCAGTATATCGTGATGTCATTGAATGGAATGAAAAGTTGGTATTTCCAATTGTATTGAGGAAATCAATTAACTATTATACACAGAGGGCCTCTAGGAATAAAGCTATGAAATAAATTTTTAGAATGTGGCCTAATTGCGATAAAGACATTGAAGAATATGTTCGTCAATGTATGCCATGTCAAACCTGTCGAATATAATGGAGGTTCCTTTATATTCATGGAATATCACTAATATGCCATGGAAATGCATTCATATGTATTTCATGGGGCCTATCGATTTGTATTCATGGTTAGTATGAGTTGATACACATTCTAAATGGGTTGAGGTCGAGTTGATGAGAGAGACCTCGTTTACAATAATAATCAGGGCGCTAAAAAAAGGGTTCGCACGTTTTGGAACGCCAAGACAAATTGTGTCAGATAATGGTCCTCAGTTTATTTCTGTACAGATATATATTAAATTAAATACATTAAACATCTTACCCAATGTCATTGACCTTACCATCCCAAAATGAATGGGTTAGGTGAAAAAACAATACTAACACTTAAGAGTCTATATTTCAGTGGCGTCACAAGGGGGCGCAGGGGCTCGAGCCCCCTGAAAAATTTAAATAGCGCCCTGAACGCAAAATTTTTTTATTTTAATGGCTCCTTAATGTCCCCTTGAACTAAAAATAAATTTTTTTGATTTCCCCTTGAATGATTTCTTTTATAATTCCATTAAGTAATATATAGATTTAATTAATAAGACTATTTAAATTTTTATTAAATGATTACTATTTTAATTATTAGATTAGATTAATACATATAAATTATATTTTCACTATGTCAGCTTGCAATACAATCAAATTCTTTATTAAAAATATAATATTAATAACTCACTAAATATTAATTTAGCTTTAACAGTTAAAGCTTAATTGACTTTTATTATTTAAATTATAATATAACCCTAATTAAATAAATATAATTATATATTATTTGAAAATTAACAAATTTAATATTGTAATTAGCCGAGTTTAAAATGACTAATCAACTGTATATTTATTTTTTGAAATGTATCGAAATGTATCAAAATAATTTATTGAGAACTATTAATTTAATATGATCAGAATATATATATATGTTATTCTATTTTTATAAATTGTAATAAATTGTATATAAAAATACATTACAGTTCTCCCCACTATAAATTGAATTCATCATAATAACGTAATGGGGGTTTCGAAACTCTTTTTTCTAGAGTTGTATTTCCATTATGTTCTGCAATGTCCAAATCCTCAGTCATTGTCATGGGTGTTTCTTTAGCTTGTACGTGAGCTTCCCTCAGTTTGTCAGCATGCTTGTTTTTTACAATACCCACAGACTCAACATCATACAATATCGCACTCTTCCGTTGAACCACTGTTCCTTCATGCCATCCCGCAGTTCTTTCGTTTTTTACCCAAACCTTTTACTTCTCTTTAAATTCACGGGGCTCAACGTTCCTATCATTATAATTTTTTTGTTTCCATAACGCGTTTTCAGTCCTTTTTCTCGTAAATAATTTCCATTGATCTAACGTCGTCCTGAGCGGCCTTCCAAACATCATTTCGGCAGGGGATTTACCGGTAGTTGCGTTTGGAGTATTTAGGCGTGTAATTAAAACATTCGCTAAATTTAACTGGTCCGGAGTCCCACTTCTTCTTCCAGCTTAGAAACGCGTCTTTATATATAACGCTCAGCCAAATCATTCGATTTGGGGCTATAAAAGGCCGATCTAAAATGTTTTATATTCTTTTTAAAAAGAAACGTTTTGAATTCAGATCCAGTAAACTGAGTACCGTTATCTGAGACAATGTAACGAGGTAAACCAAATCTAGCGAAATAATTACGCAGATTATTTATTACACTCGTCGAATTAATATGTGTTAAAATTGCAACTTCAACCCATTTGGTGAAAGCGTCTACGCAAATTAACCAGTACCTTCCAGACACGGGGTCTATCAAATCAATGTGTATTCTTTCCCAAGGTCGGGTAGGAATATTCCAATTGTATAATGGTACTTCTCTGGCTCCCGGTCTTCCTTCCTGACAACTCTTGCAATTTTTGACGAATTCTTCAACATCTCGATCAAGATTTGTCCGGAAGACATAGTATCTTCATAAGTATTTTATCCCCACTATCCCCAGATGTCCTTGATGGATAACATTCAAAACCTTTTTTTTTAGGTTATCAGGAATGATGATTCTATCATTATAAAATAATAGCCCTTCTTCGAAAGAAATATTATCTTTAATTAAGAGGAATTTTTTTAAACTTTCCGAATAATTATTCATTATCAATATGCCAATGATTTTTTATTAATTTAATGATCTCTTTTAGATTTATATCATTGATCGTTTCACTTATAACTTTACTTCGAGTGAACGATAAATCTTCTATTAAATTGATCTTTACTTCTCTAATTTCATTTTCAATTTTTTTTAAACATCATTAATTTTTTCTCTCTCTACGCCCAAACGGGACAGAGCGTCGGCGCATTTGTTTTGATTACCCGGCCTATGAATTATCTCATAGTCGTAATTTAAAAGCTTCGTGGCCCATCGTATTAAACTGTTGTTTGATATTTTATTTTGGTCTCTTTTATCACCTAAGATATATTTTAAAGGTTTATGATTTATAACCAAAATAAAATGTCTTCCATAAATATATTGATGAAACTTCTCGATAGCGAACATGATCGCCGAAGCCTCCCGATCAATAGTTGCGCAATTCTTTTCAGCCGCCGAAAGTGTCCTCAATGCATAAGCAATCGGTTTCTCCTGGCCAGTAAGAAATTGGTGTGCAATAACAGCTCCTAGACCATCTTCGGAAGCGTCACAAGAAATCACGACAGAATATCGGCTGAATAAGGAATTATTGTTTCTTCTTTTGATAATAACTCTATTAAATATTTCATCTTCATTAGTTGACCAAACCCAACTCACATTTTTACTTATTAGTCGGTGTAAAGGCGCACAAATAGAATGTAAATTTTTAATAAACGATTCATGATAATTTACCATTCCCCAAAACGAACGTAATTCTTTAACATTAGACGGTGTTTTACAATTTTTTATAGCATGAATCTTATCTTCGGTCGGGTGAATTCCAAATTCATTAATAACATGACCTAAATAAGTAACTGACTTTTCTCCAATTTTAATTTTATCGGTCGTCGAGTCCAGCCTTATCAAATCTTCTTAATACTTCTTCTAGATTAACTATATGATCAAAATTATTCTCGCCTGCAATAATTACATCGTCTAAAAATACACTAACCATAGAAATTCCTTTTAATAGGTTTTGCATAAAACGTTGAAATATTATCGGAGCGCTAGTCAACCCAAAAGGAATTCTTTGATATCGGTAATAACCGACATGAGTCAAAATTACTAAAGGTCTCTACATTCTGGACTAACTCCGAATTGTAAAAATGCATCTCTTACATCTATCGTTGAAAATATTTTACCACCCGCGATCCTATTTGTCAGGTCGACGAAAGTTGGTAGTAAATCGTTATCTATCGCTAAATATTTGTTGATTGTTAAACAAAAATCTCCGCATATCCGCACGGCATCGGATTTCTTTAAAATATTAACCGTTTAGCCCAAGTAATTGGAGTCTTTGTTGGATCTACCTTCTCGATAACGCCTTCATCTAAAAGTCTGTCCAACTCAGCTTCAACGGTTCGACGCAACGGAAATGGAATTCTTTTAAATGGCAACGCAATTGACACTGTATTTGGTTGTATCTTTATGACAGCTTCCTGTAATTTTATTTGTCCTAATTTTTTTTAAAAAACTTGCGGAAATTTTGAAACAATAGTATTTAAACTGGAATCTTTCATATTTATATTATTAATACGTACTTCTTCAGGAAGTTTTATATCAAATTCTTAAAGAAAGGGCATTCCAAAAATGAGAGAATTCTCACCCTTAACTACCCAAATAGGTAAAAATTTTGAAATATTTTTTACTTCGACTAAACATTTCCCAATACTTCGATTTTGATATGGTTATATCCCACTAGTTTATAAGCAGGTGATAATGGTGGTTTGCCTATGCGACTCCAGATAACCTCATCTATCACACTACACGCCGCGCCAGTATCGAATTCCATAGTAAGCTGCAGCCCATTTATCTTCGCATCGATTGTAGCTTTATTAGCAAAAGACAGGCGAGGTGTCCGTGGTAAAATCATTTGTATAGCATGTGTTCTACACTCTTTCGCTATGTGGTTTGCTTTACCGCATCTAAAGCATATTACTTTTTTTTGACTGAAATTAATTAGGTTTAAAACTTGGTTTATAAAAATTATGGTTGAATTTGTTAGCATTATAATTATTATTATTATTATTGAATTTGTTTACGTTGTTATAATTGTTCCTAAAATAAGTATTTTTGTAACCTTGCATAGGCTTATGTTTAATTATTTTATTAACTTCTGTCAGGGTTTCCTTCTCCAATGAAGGCAGCGCGATAGCTAGAAGCACAGTATCTTCAAAAGTAATATTTCCTTCGGCAATATAAAAGAATGTAAATAAGATAAAATTTTATAAAAAAAAACGATTTTAATTTTACAATTAAAAATATATTTTATGCGAATGTCCCGCAAAACGATCGCAATTGGAAATCTACCGTGTGTGTGTATTTCCTATAACGTATCACTTTAAATACATAATAAGGTATATTCCAAAAATAAGAAATAATACAGATGAAACTACAGTAGCGGCAATTGTAATCACTTATCTTGTAGTACAACATTCACAGAGATACTTATCATCACAATGTTGGTAGAATTTTTTTCCCATAATATTTAACGACTCTAATATAAATGAAAACTATACTTGTAGAACAAAAATGAGCAAGGCTATCATCAATGTTTTAGGACCTAAACTTGACGATTTGAAAAATGGGCATAATGCAAATTCTAACAGATGATCTAATATGGGAAATATTTGATTCTCCGCTATTTCATCAAAGTTAAGGTCGTTTCAATAAAACTATTAAATTTTTTCCCCTCAAATAGTGAAAAATCCAAAGACATAGCTAACCATATAATGGTAAATATAGCAGATTCGAGATTAACAATAAATTGCATGTCAGCTTTCTGATCTGATAATGCCTCAGTGAATTTGGTAAAACCAGTGGCCCCTACACTTTCTGAGCGAATGAAGCAGAATACTCCCCTGAAAAGTACCCCCCCCTACCTCGAAAAATGATAATTATTTTATGACACCCATACATTTCAAAAATAATTTTTATTGCATCAATTTTTAATATAAAATATAAATAAAATGCAAAAAATATATACTTTATAATTATTATTTTTAAATTAATAATTTAGATAAATTAGGGGATGAGAAAGCGAAAGAATTTATAATTTCATCAATATTTAATTGTTTAAATAAATTTTTTCCCATTGATAATATGGTTAAATTTTTGAGAAATGAATCATTTATGGTACTACGAAGTCTTGCTTTAATTAATTTAATTTTACTCATGACTTCGGCAGTACATGAGGTTATAGGAATGGTTAATAAATATTTATATAAAATTCTTAAATTAGGGAAAGCAGAAAAATTTAAAAGTAGACTAAAATTCTTAAATTAGGGAAAGCAGAAAAATTTAAAAGTAGACTATAAGGTAAAATAAATGAATAGTTTTCCAATCTGAATCGTAAGTCCCTGAATTATCATCATCATCATCATCAGAAGAAGCTAAATAATGTATTGGTAAATAAATTTACAATTCTCAGAATCTGACGAATCTTTAGATTCTTGAACCTCTAGGTCATGATTAATATTTTGGCCATCTTATAAATATATCTAAACTTCAACATTTCTTCGAAAATTTGACTTGAATTTAAATTGTAAAATTCACAGATATCCTCGATATCTTCTTTAATAATTGATTTTTCTGTCATTCCCTTTGGCATAAAAAATGATGTTTGGTGTAAAAATTTCATCTAATCATCATTAAATCTTTCGTTAAACTGCATAATAATTAAATCGAGTGCAGCATAAAACACACCTATTTTAAAGCTAAAAAAAATTTCTGTATCTAATGATGAAAGTATATATACCTCTCCTTTTTGGATTGTAATGTTTGAAGTCTAGAACTTTCAAAATCAAAAGGTAGATTTCTCTCCTCCATAAAATCTTGTGCCTTTGAAAAAACATCCAAAAATTCAGTGTTATTATCTATTAGATTAAAAAATAATTAAGACAATATATATTATACTTCTCAAATTAATCAAGCAATCTTTTGCCAATTGAATTTGATTTATTGCAAACCCTATATCCTTCGAAATGGTTCGCAATTTTGTACAAGCCAAACTTGTTATCAACAAAATTTTATCCAAAACACAAAATGATAAGATAAAATCAAACTTTTCTATTCTAAAGACTATAGCACTAGCCATAGTGGAAGTGGCAGGATCTTCAGAATCCTTTAAATTTGTTAAAGCTGCCCTCAAGGCATCATAAAGTAGAAAACAATAGCTTTATATGACGATAACCAGCTTCTAAATAAAAAAACATTTTAAATCTAAATAAATAAGGTACTATTACCGAGTGGTATTCTTGATGCGTAGAAATCGTTGCGATTTTTTCAGATTATCACACTGACATTCTTTGAGTACCTCATATCTTTTTACACCATTAAAATAAATATAAATCTCGTCTAGTATTCCTAGAATAGGTGACTCTGCTCTAATCAACTCCTGCACACCATTGATTCTTTCACTCATGTTTGAGGCGCCATCATAACTTTGCCCAACTAGAAATTCAAGGGATAAATTTATCGAGCCGAGTTTGGATATTATATTATGCTTAATATCGAGACCTGTGGTATTTCCCGTACAATATATGTCAATCAGTCTTTCAACAGCTTCGGCGTCTCACTATTTTCAACATATCTTACTATCAAAGCTATTGCTTCTGATTTCAAAACATCATATGTGCCATCAACTATGATCGAAAAGCACCTGTTAATTGTAATCTCATTTTGAATTTTTTTTATAACCATATTTTTCATGGTTTCAATGAGAATATTTATGTTATTATATGATAATAGATTTGAATATAATTTCTTTTTCTTTCTTCATTTTGTTGTATATACATTATATCGTTAAAATTAAGCCCATAATGTCTTTTTCTAATGTGATCTATTTATGGTTATGCCGACCCGGCCCGAAATTTTTTAAAAAAGTTTTGCCGGGCCCGAACCCGAAATTTTTTTAAGATAATTAACCGGCCCGGCCCAAATTTATTTAAATATAGAAATTAATTATTATAATAACTTAAAATAAAAGACATTAGTTATATGGCGTTTAGTTTCTAAAATAAACATAAAAAATTCAATATAAAATTGATAAATTTAGATATATTTAAAAAAAATTCAGGGTCCGACCCCGACCAGATTTTTTTTAAAAAATATTAGGACTGGCCCGAACCCGATTATTTTAAATATAATTAGGTCCGAACCCGGCCCGAGTACGGGTCGGGCCTAACTTTGCAGATCTCTAATTGAGATATTTATAAAATTCCTGTCATAACATATTATATATTTGTTTAACCATTAGCTCGGCCTCTAATGTTGTTAAAGCAATCCGATTTCTCTCCTTTTTCCAGGCAATCCTCATCAGGCTAAAAATGCGCTCGGATGAGGCATTGGAATGAGGTAAGGAGAAGAAATACTCGCATATTTTTTCCAAGCATGGGGATTTATCGTTATTACGAAAAAATTCTACCCATTTCTCCTCTGCTTTTAGATCATCTAATTTTAAGTATTTTGGCGAATCATAAAATATAGAGAGAATTACAATCTCCTCAAACAAGAAATCAATGTCTTTCGGTATTTTAAATATATTTATTAAATTATATAAACCATCAATTGATGGTTTCTGTTCCAAGGTCAATTTATACATTTGTAAATAGAGTTATTAATATCAAATTTTGATTGTAAATATTCTAAAATTGTCTTAATAAAAATATCTGCTTCATTTAAAAATGTATTAATTAGAGTATTATTTGAACATTTTAATATAATACTTTTAGCAATAGCGCCATAAAATTTATTATTAATTTTAACTGTAGAGATGATCAGAGCTGTAGCATTGTGAATCTTTTTAAATAAAGAATATTCTGATTGTAATTAAATATTAACTGTATGAAGTAGATTTCCTACATGTGAAACGAATCCCAAATATGCTTCTGCCATTTCATACTCGAAAATTTTTTTAAAAATTTTAGGACAGCTTTTAAAATCTTTATTTAAGAAAAGTATTTTTATAAGGGTTTGTAAAATTTTAAAATTCTATCGATAGCAGGTATTAATGACAACCACCTTATAGGTATATATCGCAACAACTCAGACCACTTCACCAACTCTTTTAATTCATTAACTCTTTTAGTTAATGACTAAATTCATTAAAACATTTCATCACAATTATTTTGACATCCACCGATAGTACATTTATTGCCTTCTTGCAATAATTATGTAGTATATGGCATATACAGCTAATTGGTATTAATTTATTATTGTGCTGCCTCAATTCGGTAACTTTGGTTTTTGCCAAAATTTACAGAGGCATTATCAGAGCAGAAAGCTGACATGTAAACCATTGATAACCCTGAATCAGCTATATTTACCATTATGTGGTTAGCTACATCGTTAGATTTTTCACTATCCGAGGAAAAAATTTTAACAGTTTTATGGAAATGTTCTTATTCTTCTTGAAATAGCGAAGGATCAAGGGAAATGTTTTAATATTTCCCTTATTAGATGCATCTATTAAAATTGAATATGGATGCCCATCTTTCAAATCGTCTAGAATTGACCTCAAGGATTCAGGTACTAAAACACTTGTGATAGCCTTGCCCATTTTTGTTCTGCCACAAGTAAGGTTTGCACTTATATTGGAGTCGTTAAATATCATGAGAAAAAGATTCGACCCACAATGTGATGATATAGCTCTGTGAATGTCGAACTACATGATAGATGTATACGATTTCCGCAAATGTAGTTGCATCTGTATTATTTATTATTTGAGAATATTTTTGTATTGCATCGATGTTGATATACTCCCCTGTACTGACTTATATGAATGAAATGATGTTGATTTATTATTGGATAAAAATAAAACAGGATAGAAAGAAAGTTTTTCGAATAAATATTTAAAATTATTTTAAATATATAAAAATCATCAATTAATGTCTCTCAAAATTATTATTTATATATTAAAAACGTTAAAATACTAAAAAAAAAAAATTGCTGGAGAAATTAAAAAATTGCGGTAGTTTTGCGGGAGAGGGATGTCTGCGTGTAAACTAAAAAATTGCGGGAGTCTCCCGCTGATGGGGGGGGGGAGACATGGCAACCATGTTCCAGAGGTATGTGATTCTATATGGAAAACTTTAAAAGATATCTAATTCCAACTAGAGAACATTCTGAGAAATTAAATTTAGATTTTAATATTTTTTAAATTTCACAAGAACACTTTGAAAAATATGGATTTTCAAACTGCCTTGGCTCATTACAATTATAGATAAAATGGTTTGGTTTAGATGTGAAAATAAAGTAATGATGGCACTTTCAGAAATAGTAGTTTATATCAAAGTAAATTTTAAATATTTAATAAATAATTTTAAATTAAGAATTAATTTAGAGTTAGAAAATCAAACATTTTTATTCCTCCTCCTAAATCTATGCATATCATAGTTCCATATGTAATTATATGATAAATATCAGTCCAGAAGAACAACAATGTACATTGATGCACTGAATACACACCTAATATTATATATATTCCCGATTATTTAGGGATCAGTAGAACTTTAAATGCATCAAGTACCAATTCAATAGGAATAAGGGATTTATTTAAATACTATTTTAATTCTTGAATTTATGTATAATTTAGAATTTTATACCATTATATTGGGGTTTCAGAAAAGATAAGAGAGATACAAATATTTACTTATGCATAAAAATTACCTAATTGAAAGATATATAGTTGTATAAAAATCAAATATTTAATAATGGAATGGATCCTTCCTTAAGGGCTTTTAATAAGTAAGGCACAAAGCACACCTTGCACAAAACTCTCATATAGCAGGAATAATTTTTTAAATATAAATTACAATAAAATTACTAAATATATACTTCATTAGAATATTTTATAAAAATAATGGAAAATTTTAGAATAACCCCAAATAAATATAAATTTTTAAATAACACCTCATAAGATGGGAAAATTTTGTATATTTTCTCATAACTTCATAATTGTAGAATGCATGTTATTATGATTAAATGTATAACTTTTTTGTTTTACTTATTTGTCTATGATTGAAGTTAACCTCCTATTAAAAAAATTTCATAATTATTAAAGTCTTAGATTCCTATAAATTTTTTAATTTTAAATATGGGCTAGAAATTGGCCTGAAAATTTCTATTTGAAGACATCGCAAGGCCTGATCAAAAACCAAGGTCCATGCAACTTTCATATTCTGATTGTATTTTTAAATGAATTGTGACTTTTTATATATATTTTATTTCAGTTCTCAACTAAACTATAAAAAGTCTTTGGCGAGTTTGAGAAAATTTTCCCAAGTGTTAGGAGCTGGCTTGGGATTTTTATATTAAGCATAGGTGTAATATTGAACACAGAATATTTATATGGCTCTCAGGTAAAAGCTAATTTAAATATTTGGTCGGGGTGAGCTGGGTTAAAATAGAATAAAAAATAGATAAGGTTTTTAGAGATTTACCTATCTCCATGTTTGGGAAAAAAATTTGAAAATTACTAAGGGTTGGCCAGGTTTGAGACAAAATTTTATAAAATTATTATGGGTTGGGCTGAGCTTCAAAAATATTTTTATATTGGGCTGGGCTTGGGGAAAATTTTTCTAAATTATTATAAGTGGGAATTTTTTTAATATTAAATATTAGGTATAAGTGATCAGTAATATTTAACAAATAATATTGGTATCATCAAGTTAAAGCTCTAAATTTATTCTTACTCAAACCATAGTATTTACACTTAGTTTTAATGGATTGAACCCGGCCTGAAGGGGGGAGGGGGTAAAAAGAATAAAAATTGAATATTATTTTCAAATAACAGGTAACATCTAGCATAAAAATAAGAAGAAAATTCTCATCCCCCGTCATTTTTGACGAATTCGGTACAAAAGAGCGAAAAAAATATGATTAAATGTTCCCATAATTTATAAATAAGGTCATGAATTCTATTAATAAATATTATTATTTTTATTGTTATATATGGTAAATATTAAGTATTTTTTAATGTTTAATAATAATTTTTTAAATATATAATAAAAATATTTTCTTAAAATTATTCTTAATATCATTTTGTTCTATATATTTTTAATCTAATCTATATCTTTTATCACTAGCCTAAACATTCAATAAAGCAAGTGTTGTTTTAGTTTTTAAAATATTTCATTCTATTATGTTGAGAAAAATCTAGAATAAAAAAGGCAGTATTAAATATATCTCTACATTATTCACTTTTTTGATAAGTGTCCCTATCAAAATAATAGGCTTTCGATTTTTTATTTTTAGTGTTAAAGCCTTCTATATATATATATATAAACTAGCTATTTCTTTATTTAATAGTTTAGATTTTAGAATGATAAAAAATTTACAATTATTCTATATATTTAAAAAAGGTATTTTGAAAAATAATATACGCTAACTTGCGGATTGAATATTATTGAAATTATATAATTTTTTGTTTTTTTATAATATAATTATATAATAATTTTAAACATATATTAATAGATTAGATGAAATGTAAATTATATTTATAAAAATTTTATAAAAAGTTTATAAACTTGAATATTTAATTGCCTCAGTTGGGATTTTCATGGTATTTATTTTCTACATATTAAAAATTTTCTCCATGTTGGGAACATTTGTTGGGAACATTTGTTGGGAATATTCCCAACTTTTCGCTCTTTTACTTTTCGCTCTTTTGCTTTTCGCTCTTTCGTTCCCATAGCATTTTTGACGGACTATCTACTAGTATAGTTTATAATCCTCTATTGTATACAGTTGTTTATAAAATATTAGATAAAATGTCACTTTTATAGACGTATTTGACAGTTTAAAATATTACAGTTAATATTATAAAAATTTTACTAATAAATGGTTTTGATAATAAATATAGTTACAATTTGCATTCAAGTATTTAACGCCATCTATTTAGTTATAAATAATTTTAAAAATTAAACATTTTACCTGCAATAGATATAATAAATTTGATATCTTTTCTTCTCTTTTTTACGTGATTTTAGGAAAGCTATTTTTTTCTTTTTCGAAAAACAGTTTTGAGTTAAATTTTTAATACAAGTATATTTTCGATATTATTACAAACTATTATTGTTTTAAGATATAATATACCAAGGTGGTGCGACAATATAAAAAATTTTAATTGCTTCATCATATCATTCTGGTCCTTATTTTATAGTTACAAAATGTTTCATCTATAATATGGCATAATTGCTATGTAAATAACTTAAGGCTTCAATATATTTGCATAATTTCTTCTAAAGATTTTTAGTGTTTTAGTTTTTTAATTTATCTAACATAATAAATTCTGATATGAGTTAACATTATGAGTGTCATAGCTATGACTGCAAATTAACCAGCATCTATTATTTATTTGGCTATGTAAGTTAAGGTTTTACTACAGCTGCTGAGAGCATTTGATTGCATATTTTAGTTAAGCAATATTGGTCAACTGTGTAATCGCTTAAATATCATTAAAAGTGGAAGAAAATCTTATGGAAATTTAATATCTCACATTAATTTTCTCTATTACTTATCTGGCTTCCAACATGTCATCTTAGTGGAAACTCTAACCATCATATAGTTTTATGATTTGGATTGGTCGTTTATATTCTCTTCTTCAAGAATTGTTGATTTGGTTAGGCCTACAAATTTTTCCTTATTAGTTTATTCTATAAATCATTGTCTAAAATAAGAGTTATATTAGTTTCTTAACCTTTTGTCAATGTAAGTTGCTAAGAATTATATTGCATTATGTAGTTTTTTAAAAAACCATTATCAATAGAGGCTTATGTATGAATTAATTAATCTTTTTTATTACTTGTAATTCTTTAGACTCAAATTTTTTTTATATCAGCAATCGTAAATATTATATACTGTAATAAATAGATTTTGTATTAAAGAATATTATTTTTAGAAATGTCTTATATTGTTTAAATATTTATATGCAAGTTTATTTTGTATGCATTATAGAATAAATGACAAAATATGAAATTCAGAATAATTTTTCAGAGTTAGTAAATTTAAAAAAGTATAATATATTAAATATAAACCCCGGAAAATTATTTTTGAGCCCCCTGAGATTGTAAAGGCTGGCGATGCCCCTGCTATATTTTTCCACTAGAAAAGATATTAAGGAGCCAGAGGAAGCTATGGAAAAAGTTTTGACTGCAAACAGAATGGGCGAGCACCAATCAACTGGACATTCACCGGCAAAATTGGGCGCAAGAGAATCTAAAACTGGATTAGATTGGTTTACATCCAAATTTTAAGGATGAAATGGAAACGATATAGTATGCGAAAAAAAGACAGCGCATGATGAACACATTCAAATGAGGAAATTCGAGGTTTAACAATGGGTGTAATCAATGGAGAGAATAATTATAAAATCCAGAACTTATAGATATTCTTATTTGGTAGAAGGTAAGGATAAAACAATACGAAAGTATGCGGATCAACTGCGAAAAGGGATGTAGCGAAAAAATAGAGAAGTCAGGGAAGGAGGAAGAAAATATGGAGTGGGATATAGTTGAAATTTTGGAAAATGTAGAAGGATCACATATAGAGAAGATAACGGCGAAACGGAAAAGACTCATAAAAATTTGGGTACACAGGATATGTTTTTATAACCTCGAGAACTATAAACAACAATGAGGCGGAAATAACAACGATCGAGGAAACATGCACATCGTCTGATTGAGGAGTTTTAAAATATAAAGTGTGGGGAAATTTGGCTATAAATGCCATATATTATAGTTCATACATTTTATATTACATTCTATTTGGTTATATTATTATGATGATTGACATTATATATTTTCTAATGAATGCAACAATAAAGTCATATATTGTATAATTTAGTATAAACTTAATTTTTAAAAATCCTATGATGAGCCATCATTTATAGCTTCAAATATTTTTAATTAAACTTTTTTTCATGACTATTTTAGGCCAGGGAATAATAAATAATCATCAGTTGATGATAATTAACTACATGTTACTAAGATTATTTTAAGTATTAGCCACGAGCGTGTATAACTTCAAACTGTACTAAAATGCTATTTGTGAATGAATGAGATAAATATTTATTAATTAATTAAAATTTTTTATCATTTATTTATATTTTTAATCTATAGTGTTTATTTTAATTTACCTACCCCCATTGGATGCCAACCCTCTATTCCCCCCCCCCCCCCACCTTCAAATAAAATGGAGGCGGGTCACCCCTATCCCCTTTTTCATGTAATTGTTGAATGTAGGTGCTCGATTCAAAAACTCCCCTTTTATTAAAAATGTACCATTTCCTATAAAAAGCATCTTGCAGTCCCGTTAATATATAGCTAGTATAAATTACTAATTTTAGTTAAATCAATTATTTTAAAAATTCCTTACTATATATATATATATACTAAATTCAAAAAGAAATTGGCCTAGGAAACTAGTTGCGCGATTAATAGAATATGATGGGCTTCGACAATATATCGATGAAGATATTACTAATTAATAATTTTTAAAGTACATTAACAACTGAATGGAAACTTTATCTTACAGCAGAGGAAGAGGTTTCATCTTATGATTTTGAACATTATACATAAACGAAAGAAATTAAGAGTAAATAATCCGTCAAATTTAATGTTCATAAACATTAATGGACTCGATATGAAAATGGATTCCAAGTCATTATATCAAAATATGTAAAGGGAATCATCTCGGGCAAAATTTAATCTAATTAAGGAAAAATACAGCCCAGAGAAAACGAAGAAATAAAACATTTATGGAAATTTGTTTAAATTCATATTTTTATATAAAATAATTTGTATAGATAACGGTGGCATAAGTTATCTTTGTGAAATAGACTTCATTAATTAAACAATATTTAAAATTTATTTTTTTAAATAATGACTCTTATTAAAATTTCAAAAAAAACTTTTATTTATAGAAAAACTTAAATAAATTTAATCCGAGGCCTTTAAAAACAAGCCGAAAACCACTCTGCAAAATTGAAGGGGGGAGGGATAATATATTGCGCTTGTCAATGTCAAAAGATATAACCTGCCATTTTTATTTCTAAACCTATTTAATTTTGACAAAGTATACGTAATGTCAAGAAGAAGAGATAGAAATCGCATTTCTTCTTTATATTTAAGAAACCTAAGCTATAATACCACGTAGAATTTAAATTTAATGTAAGTTTCTATAATATTTATAGGATTGAGGATCTACGCCCAATGTTTGTTAAATTTGGTCCTGTAAAAGATATTTATATACCTCGGGATTATTATACAAAAGAAGCTCGTGGTTTTGCATATATACAATATCCTTTTTATAATAATCTTAGAATATTTATAATTTATATAATTTTTATATTTATAGAATTAAAGATAAAGCATTTATGATAAATTTAGATTACCTGATGTTTCTAAAGGTTATAGATTTAATTAATAGAATGAAATCAGGGACTTGCTGAGATATAAATTTTAATCTGGCCTGGATTTAAATCAAATTTGTTTAACTCAGCTTGATATATATTTTTCATCATCTTTTGACCTGACTTGGAATTTTATAAATTTTAATAATTTTTTCAAAGGGAAATTAAAGCAGTAAATGAATATTAAATGTTCTATTATAGACTCTAAAATTTTTCCACTGAATAATTTAAAAGTCAACCTGGCCTAGATTTTTTAAAATTTTGAACATGGCTTAGCCTAGATTTCTTAAAATTTTAAAGCCTGGATTTTTTAAATATTATCATTTTTTGGCTTGTTTTATGTCAGGTTCTAGGCAAGGCTTGCAGGTCTCTGATTACTATGTTTCCTATAAAATTTATAACAATATCCATTTAAATTTTGCACTCTTTCATATAAAGATTGTTGGTAAAGATTTAAAGATAAAGATCCATATAGATATATATATATATAGTATATATCAATAAAGATAAAGACCTAAAGATAAAGATCCTTAAAGTTAAATATTTTTAGGGCAATATTTCATTCAATATATTTTTTTCTATGAGTAATTTGAATAGTTTTTGCAAGTATAAATAAATAATTACAGTTTTTATTTATTAATATTAATTAAATTTAATACAATCTTCTAACAGAATTTATATGATATTCCTTAACTAAAACCTACATATCAGGATTGGCGAGATGCTGAAGATGCTCTATATGAACTTAATAGAGTTGTTATAAAAGGTAGAGAAGTTGAAATAGAATTTGCTCAAGGAGATAGAAAAAGTAATTTATTAAAAAATATTTAAAAAAAAACATTTATTGCAATAATTATACAATATTTCACCATACAGCTTACTAACATCGTCAATTAGAACAATAAATTTTAAAAATTAAGAGGTTATCTAAGAAACAGCAATGAATCATTGCCGGCAGCAAATAAACTAAAAAGTAGAGTTAGTTTGGTGCAGCCCAAAACCATGAAGTTTTTTGCAAGTTTTTTGGCTTGGCCCTAAATTTTTTTTGTCCCTCTTTTAAAATAATTTTTGTTAAGTATAAGAGATAAATATGCTTAGCATGATCATAAGTTTTAAAAAATGCAATTGGACTATCCTGTAAAAATAATTTGCACACGTCTGGACTGTGACCCTGAAAAGTATCCTTATATAAAAAATAATTAGGAGCAAACTAAATTTTTCTAAAACCAGTTTTTAAAAAATTTTTTAATATTTAATTTAGGACCATTTATTGACACACTCTAGCCCCTTAGGGAATTAATAGTAGACAACATTGTTTACCAGTCCAATCATATTCATTACAATTAAATTTGTCTGATGTTTGGCCTAAAAAGATGTGTAAATGTTTCACCAAATATCTCTTCAAAATCAAGAAAGAGGGAAATGTGAGTGAGGTATTGACACAATTACTAACGTTTAGTTTGGCTGAATATATATCTTTACAAAATCTGAGTTGGGGTATTTTACAAAAAAATGATTTAGCTAAAGGGACCACAAAATATGGCCTTCATTTCCTTCTTTTTTTTAAATATTTTGGTTTCTATTATATTCTAACATCAATTCCATTAATGTTTTTAAGCTTCTTCCAACAATTTTTTTATCTTTATTTTAACATTAAAACAGACGTGCAGAGGCACATTTGCACTGCCCAGTCCAACCTTAATTTTTTTCAAAATTTTTTTTTGACCAGGCCCAGTCCAGGTTTTACTGGATATTTTTTAAATATATATTTTTTAAAATTTTTATAGCTAGTAATGGCGATTTAAGTATTTGGTTTTAAAATATAGGCCCTGGCCTGGTATTTTTTTGAAAAAAAATTTCAGGTACAGTCATTTAAAAAAAAAATTTAAGCTCGGATTGGGTATATTTAAAAATTTAAAATAAAAGAAATTCAATATCTATTTCATCTTTAGTTTTTATTATATACTAGTTGATAGCCCGTCAAGAATGACGGGAATTAATGTTCTTAAATATTGGATATTAAAGTACCTTATATTAGATTAAAATTTAGTAGAAAAAGAGGTAAATTTGTAAATCATACCTCATAAAATATTCTTAATTTCTGATTTAAATATTGGAAAAAATATTATTACCCGCCTTTCTCGAAGGGCATAATATACCTAATAATAAAAAAAGTATATAAAACTAAATAAATAAGTAAACTTTTGTTTTTTTAGGGATAATATTTTTCATTGTAAGTAAGGATTAAATAAGGTGGGCTTAACATTAAAAAAATATTTAAAACTTAAATAATTGAACACTACTTTAAAATACGGCCCTTTGAAAATTCAGCTTGGATGCTTGGGAATATTTTACAGTATTAATTATGGGTCAGACCTGGGCTAGCCTGATTAAAAAATCAAGGCCCATGGAAATCTGAATTTGATTGTATTTTTAAATTCAGTAAGATATTTTAAATATTTTATTCCAGTTCTCAACTACCAAAATTTTCATATTTAGTTGGCCTTGGGGGATTTTTTTCAAAATTATTATGGCCTTGGACATTGCTTGGGAATTTTTTGTATCAAGTAAAAGCTTTAAATATATTTTTAAAAAAATGGGATATTATGTTTAAATCTGGTAACAACTACCATAAAAGTGAAATAACTGGTAACAACTACCATAAAAGTAATGAGAAAATTCTCATTCCCCATCCTCTGCTAAAAGCTAATCTATATATATTTTTACTCAAAAAATAGCATTTAGTCTTAATAGCTTTAAATATATTTTAACTTCAAGCATAGCATTACATTTAATGGATTAGACCTGGCCCAAAGAGAGAAGAGGGTTATCATAATATTTAACACATAATATTTATAGGGAACTCTGGTAAAAGTCAATTAAAATATTTTTTTAATCAAAAAATAGCATTTAGTCTTAATAGGTTGGCTGAGCTTTGGAAATTCAGCTTGGACGTTTGGGAATTTTTTTTTATTAACTATGGGTCAGACATTGACCTAAAACAAATTTTTCAAAGGCCTGGGCTATCCTGATCAAAAAAATCAAGGCCCACGAAAATCTGATTTTGATTGTATTTTTAAATTCATTAAGATTTTTTAAATATTTTATTCCAGTTCTCAACTACCAAAATTTTCATATCGTTGGTTGGGCTTGGGGGTTTTTTTTCAAAATTATTATGGCCTTGGACCTTGCTTAGGAATTTTTTGTATTAAATATATTTTAGCTTAAAGCAAAGCATTACATTTAATGGATCGGACCTGGCCTGAAGAGAGAAGGGAGTTATAAGGAATAAAAATTGGATATTATTTTGAAATAACTGGTAACAACGACCATAAAAGTAATGAGAAAATTCTCATTCCCCATCCTCTTAAAAAAGACTATTCTTAAAATATTTTAAAAAAAACAATGATTACCTGAAATAACTGTTAACAACTACCATTGATTTAAATGTTTCCTTAAAATAGTTAAAATATATTAAATAAAAATTAAACTTTTGGTTGAAAATGGTTTGCTATTTTTAATATTCCATTTTTAAAAAATTTAAAAAATAAAATGGTCGTTATAAATTAATTAAAAATGGAATAATTAAAAATATTTTACCTTAGCCATTAAAAAATAAAGAAAATAAATTTAAACCAATAGTATTAGAGCTTAATAATCCAATGAAAAAAAATAAATATTGATTAAATTTAGTTAATTACAAAATATAAAGCTTAAAGGGGCTGAACGGTAAGAACGTTTGCCTCACGGTAAGAACGTTTGCCTTTGAAATTAAGGCGCGAGTTCGAATCCCCGAGTAAGAAAAATTTTTTTTTTTTAAAATTTAACATTACCGAGATAATAAAAGCCCTCGATTTATTTAACATTAAGAAGATAGGAAAGTTGATAGAAAAAATAAAAATTAACGTTATGAAGATATGAAAGTTGATACCAAAAAAAACTAGCGTTATAAAGATAGGAAAACGTTCATTTCTTGAATACGGCTATTATATATATAGATTTGGATATAATCATTGGGTTAGTGTGATATTTAAAAATTTTATTAAGATTTTAGCAGTGGACTTAATAATAATAAGACTAAAATGAATGTGAAATTTCTGAGTCACATAGGTCTAGCCATGGGGTGTGAAGTAATTTGCTTGTTCTTGTTAATATCATTTTGAGATGAGATTTTCCCTTACAGCCTTCACCATATAGTTGCCAGATTTACCACATTGACTATTACAACTTTTTTAAAGTCAGAGACAACCAATTCAATTACCACATTTTTAAAATTTCAGAAATATACTATTAAAACTTCTACAAAATCTCCCAAATATAACAAAAATCATGTATTATTTTAATAAAGACATTTCAAAATAAAGAGATTCAATCCCCTCTTTCTATTGGATCCTTTGCCCTTAAATTTGTTGTTTTATTTGATAACTAATAAAAAGTGTGTATTTTATATAATTCATGGCCATATTAGCTAATTTACGCCAGGCCTTTAAGGAGGGGGATAGGGGATGCCAGAAAAATAATTTAATGATATACCCAAATATTTAATAAAAAGTTTTGTATAAATGAACCAAAATTATGTCACCAGTGGGGCCTAGCTGAAGGTTGTACAAAAGCTGGCCACATGCTCATAATATAAATATATAATAAAAATTGATACAATTTAAAATTTTTGATCTGACAACCTTGCCTCCCCCCTCCCACCCTCCTTTCTAAAAATATTTGTAATATCTCATTATAAACAATTATTTGAAAGAAAAAGTAAAAGTTAATAATTTTTTAAATATATTGACTCTAATTTAAAATATTTAATCTTTTTTATATTGAAAAAATGGAAACCCAAAATGATTCTTTAAAATATATAACATAGCCAAAGGCCTGCAATAAGTGATTTTAAAGATCACCTATAAAATGTATGGAAACTCTCAACCTAATAGTGACTTACCCTTAGCAAAATCCTGGTTACATCGATGCTATACATATACCAAGCCCTTTAATTCATGATTAAATTTTTTGCACTCTTCTCAATTCTTCTCTTTTTTTTTAAATTTTATTTCAATAAAAGAATTCCAAATAATCTCATTTTTTTGAACAAAAATTATAAAATATAATTATTTTTAAGGATTGATATTTATCAATCATTAAATTTTAACTTGATAAATGTTGTAAAAATTATTCAAACTAGAGATCTTAAAAAAATTTGGGTTTGGGCTGGGTTGGGCCTAATCTTGATTGGGTCCAAATGATTTAACATAAATTTAATAAATTTAGATTATTTTATTCCAAGGAACAAAAGGCACCAATATTTTTTATTTGCAAAATAAAAATATTTAACCTTATTAATTTGTAGAAAGGCACCATATGGTATATATCATTTATTTTGGGTTTAATATTTTTTTTTAAAAGATTTAAATTATAATTTTTTTATTATTCAATTTTTAACAAAAAATAAAATAAAAAATGGATATAATTTTTTTTAAAAATCACATATAGTATGGGACATATAATTATATCTCCCATTTAGGTAAAAACCAAATATCGGAAAATTTTAAATACATATTTGATGATTTAATCAAAAACTTTAATAAAAAATGCAAAAGCATATTACATAAAAGTATATGTGGTAATTCTCACTTAAGACGCCATATGTGTGTTAAATGAGATTCATTTATTCCTAAAAACTCAGTATATTCAAACGAAAACAATAAATATAAATAATTCCTTAACTATTATAAAAAAATATGTGAAACCATGATTTACTATTGCCCCAAAGATATGCGTGTTGACTCGATAACTGGAGATGGCTTTAAGAAAATGGCTCAATATTTTATTCAAATTGGCTCTATTTATACTAATATTGACAGTAGAGACTAGAGAGATTATTCACCATCCAACTACTTTATCAAGAAATGCAATGATTATGACAGATCAAATTAGAATAGATTTAGTGAGTAAAATAAAGTCAATTATCTGATAAAAACTGCCGCCACCACTGATATATACACAGATTCTTTCAAAAAGTTTTCCTATTTAATCTTTTTATTGAGATATTTATATTTGTAATACAAAATGTTAAATATAAAAAATTAAAAATAAACCAATAGCTAATATTAAAAAAATCTCTTTATTTAAATAAATTTGGGCCTATTTTGAGTCGGGTTTTTAGGGACAAATAAAAATAAATTTCGGGATCAGGCTGGGCCTGCAAAACTTTAAAAATTTTTTAGGAAGAGCTTAAAAAATTAGGCCCGATACAAATCACTATCTAGTAAAAGCATCTAATTTTGATCAATTTATTCAAATGCTGCACAAAAGAACTTATCTTTTGATATATAAGAAACACAATTAATGGTCTAACAGAATTTGAATATGAATTGCCTGGAGTTTGCAAATTAAAATTTGTGGAAATGCCACTGTTTAATAAAATATACTCGTTGGATAAATATATAGAAATTTTTATTAATTTTTTTAAAAATTTTGACTCATAAGAAAATATTGAAATAAAGATTAATGTGTTTGTAATTTAAATATAATATATTAATTATAATTGTAGGAATATGAAATATGTTAACAAATAATGCTTATTTCTCAAACGATGTTAGTCTTCTACTGACGAAAAGCATATAAAAAAACACTAAATACCTTTCTATATTTATGACACTATCATGCATGGGTTACGTTCCTAAGAATTATACTTTGAACTGGACACACTATTCAGGATGGACGTTTAACCCAAGGCCATGTTAATTAGCTGTATGGTAAATTATGTAATTGCTGCCATTAATCCTTGCATGTTTATTTTTTCTAAGATGAAAATCGATTATTTTATATGTATGGCAAAAGGTTGTGTATAAAAATTTAGCAATCGAGCATTTTTATAAATTTCAAATGTTTAATATATTTTTAAAATAGCCTGATTTAAAATTGCAAATTAAACATATGTGAATAATTTTTTGACATATAATTTGTTTTTATTTAAAATATTTTTTAAATTACGAAATGCAATCTTCAAGAATCATTCTTCATAGCATTTTTAGCTCCTAGCATTTATGTATGCTGAGATTTTTTCCCTCTGTTTAGTGATGCTATTGTTTTATTATTCATTTATTATTTATTCATTAAAAAAAACTTAGCTCCTTACGAAATGAAGGGTAGAGGTCGGGGAGAAGTTAGGAGAAGCGGCTGGAGAAATAGGGAGAGCGCTTCTCAAAGCCCTGACAGTAGGAGTAGATCGGGTTCTACATCTTCGCCAAAGCATTATGGTAGAAAAAAAGAAACATCCAAAAGAAAGTCGGAAAGAAGTTTTACCAGAAGTCGCTCATCCAGTCGTAGCCGTGATAGTTTTTATGATAAGAATGGTAGCAGAAGTCATACTAAGAGTCCCCATTTTGCCAGTCAGCAAAATGGCAAACGCAGAGCCAGGTGTCACTTATTTTATAAATATGATCAGAGACTTGCAGACCTAGTTACCCAAGTTATAGTTTTATAAACACAGGCGGCTTAAAGATTATTTATAAAAATTACAAACCAAAGCAGGTTGAAAAATTCACACGATGAATCATTTAAATATACATTAAGCTCTCATGTTTTCAAGTTCCCCTTTAACCCATGGAAAATTATTTAATTAAAAACCTTAGGTCTGGTCTAAAGATTAACAATATCGACTAGGTAAGAAAATGGAGAATAATCTAGGGCTGGACCTGAAAATGAGGTTACCTCTGCAGGTCTTTGAATAAAGTTAATGGCTTTTTGTTTCATTGATTTGATATATTCACCAAAACCGATCCGATTCTGATCATTTAAATTAATATATAATTTTTATCTTATTTATTTTATATACATAAGATTAGGATAAAGGTCTATAAATCATACTTATCCTATTATATGCTTAAATTTGAATAGAAGAGTTATCCAGAGTATTAATACTTATTCGGCATAAATTTTTAAATTGATAGTATAGATAATAGGAAAAAATGAAATTTAAAAATTCAAAATAAATAAATACTTGAAAATTTGTTAATAGAATATATTGTCAAAGTTAACAATTATTAGGCAATCGATATTGAGATGGATTTATTTCATTTATATGTTTCTCATTAAGTTTGCTGCTTCTAGAGATTTGGTTTTAATAATTTTCCTCCAAAGGCAGAATTATAGTTAGGAAAAAAAAATTAATAACAAATTTATATTTTAGTGATTGCAAAGTTATATAGAATTAAAACTTTTATGGGCATCATTCCATTCAATCATAATATTTCAGAACGATTTTCGAATCTTTTGATGACTTAACTTAGCAAGTTAAATTTGGTTTGAAATATGTCCTTCAAAGGTCGAGTTATTAAAAATCCTATAACTACTTTAAAAATAAGGGTAAGGCATTTTGAATATTTCCTAGGGTATGTAAGTCATGATGAATGGTCAAGTATGATCAAAGTGCAAAAAATGTTTATTATGAAGGGTTTACCGTTGTTTTCGCACAGAAACTTTTATTATGATAACACAAAATACGTAGTCAAAATTTTTTATGTGTTATTTAACTTGAACATCATATAAAAATTAATAAAAAAAAAATGTCAATACCCCTATTTTCGATCAAATTCCCATTCAAAACGTAAAAAAAAATATTTTTTTACATTAAATTTATAAATCATTTATTTAAAAAAATTTTAATTGATTTTGTGCATTAATGGTATACATAAAAGTATATTATAAAATAATCGAAATAATCTTAAAAAATTAATTTATGTCTAACAAATAATATTTAATCATATTGAAAAATTTATATATCGTTATTTTAATAATTAATGGGAGTGGAGTCATGAACTAAACAAGGATTTATATATAATTAGTCATTTTTAACCTCCATTGAAAAAATTTGATTCTATATTAGTTTCCAAATCTTATAAAGCAAAATTATCATCGTACATAAAAAATAAGAATAATTGAATATTTTTTTCTATAAAAAAATCACAACTTTATTTGTATTCAATAAGTTTATAGATATTCTTCTTTTTTTTAAGAAAATAAATTATTTCGATTATTTTATGATATATTTTTATGCAATAACCATTGATGCACAAAATTATTTTATGCTGATAAATTTATTTAAAATTGTTTAAGATAATTTTATAAATATCCCGTTGACTTTTAATAAAAAATTTATAAGTTTATTGCAATTTTTTTTTATAAGTGAATGAGAATTTGTTCGAAAGAACGATAAAAATAAAAGCATTGGCATTTTAATTAATATTTTTTATATAATATTCGAATTGGAGATAACAAAATATAAAAAATATTGTTTATGGATTTTACGCTCTCATAATAAGAATTCCTTTATGAAAACAACTGCAAACCCTGTATATTTAAATTATGTTTGGTTTATTTAATTAAAATTTTACAATAATATAAAACGTCCTTATTATTAGTGCTGATTAATCGCTCCATTTGAGCCTGTTCCAAATATGTTTAACCGAGTTTTATGCTTAAAATAATTAATTCATCCTGTCGGATTTTTTTTTGAGGATATTTAACTTTTACCATTACCTATGTCAAAATATGTCAATTCACCAAATTATATCGTGATATTTTTTTTATAATAATCTTTGAAATAAGGTATTACGCGGATTGAATTACAACATTAGATTAAAAAATTTTAAAGCATGAAAAGAAAAAAGGTATTTTACAAGTTTGAAAAACTAATCTGATTAGTGTGTGACAACTTCTGCATCCGTTATCCATCATCAATCTTGGATACAAAATGATCCCTTGATAAAAAAAATCATTAATAAGTCTACTAGGGTTTGCAGGTCACAAATTTTCTTTGGCTTTGGGCGTCAACAGAAAATCTGAACTAAAGTTATTTCCCTCTTTTATTCTTCTAAATTTTATTTGAGTCATCGAATAAAAGGAGCGCATAAATCTATATTATGAGAACATTCGTTCTTATGGAAGAATACCCACTATAAAATTTCTACAAATCTTTTTAGCAAATCAGAGTTGTTAAAGTAGCGCGTTACTTTTTTTTAATTATTAATTTTTTTACCGCGCTCCTTTTTTTTAAAGTAGCTAAAAATATAATGAATATAACTATAAACATGAAAATTTTAATATAATATCATAATTAATTATTTTTATGATTTATTATTTAATTTTAAAAATGAAATTTATATTTTCAATTTGTATTATAAACCTAAATTATCTGGTGTAAATTATTTAAAATGGATATCCAAATCGATGTTAGTGAGTCAGAGACAATGATGATATTAATGAAATGGAAGGTACCTTGGAAGAAAATGTTCTTGATAACAATAATACACATTTTCCATTTTTAAAATTTGGAAAATATCTCAAATTAATGTAAAAACAAAAGGTGGCTACAAATTTGTTTGTTTAAAATGTAAAAAAAATATATCCTCAAATAAATCTAGTAGCTATAACTTCAAAAAACACCTAAAGGTAATTGGCATTTTTAATCTAATAGTATTTTTATTTTGTATTCATGCCAACAGTTTTAAAGAGATAGAAAAACATTTAATAATATTGGTATAGGGGAGACTAAAAGGCCAATTCAATCTAAAATGTTAATAATATTGCACTTGCTAATATTTCTCAGAAACTGACTGATAAAGTTATTGTCGATTTTATAATTGATATAGTTCAGCCAATGCCATTGGTTGATAATCCATCATTTATCATGATGATTTAAGCTCTATCCCCTGGTACCACAATTTTAATAGACAAGAATGATTAAGATAGCAGATAAATTTGAAGTGATGAAAGATGCTCTAATAGCAGAGTTGTCAGAGATATCCTATATTTATATACCATGGCAGATATTTGGACACATAATAGAACGTAAAAACTTATTTATATTTATAAATTGATCTGTTAAAAATAAGTAAATAATACTGCCTTCCCCTCAAGTTCTAGTGTTGAGAAATTTTAGTTAGGCGAAAAATAATTTCTGATCGTCGCTCTAGACTTGGGAATGATATTATAGAAATGATTTTATTATTAAAATGCAACAGAATAAATAAAAAATGAATATACCATTAATATTTATTTTTATTACATAAATTATAGTTTTTTTACATAATTTTTTTTATAAGAAAAACTAACTATATTTAAATATTTATAAATGTTGATTTTTATCTTTTATATACTATATAATTACATTATAAGCAAAAAAAACAAATTTATTTCTAAATTTTTTCTATAAAAAGTAGCCAGAAGTACTTTTAAAAAATAGTAACTAATAGCGCGCGACTTTTTTTTGACGGGTAGCGATAGCGCACTACTTTTAAAAGTAGAGTCCAACAACTCTGAATATAATACAATTTTAATCATTTTATTTACATAAATAGGCAAATAATTGTCAAGGATTTTTCAAAAAACATTCGCATTTGAAGCGCTACTTTTTGGATGAGAAGAAAAAACTGCCTTTTTTCTAGCGAAATTTCTCATCACTATTTTTATTTCTAATCGGCTTATTATAAATGTATTTCATTCCGCTGTATCAGAAAGATTAAAATTATACACTAAATTTGTCGATCTTCGTCATTGACAGCATTGCATTAGGTGAAAGTGGAAATATAATGTTGACTGGTTCAACAATCCACTTAAATTAATGTAAGGTTTATGTGTTAATTAAAGATATAATTGTAACATCTTATAGAATCTTTCTTATACATAAAAATAATTAATCCTTTTTCGAAAGCAAATTTCCTAATTTATCCGAAAAAATATCTAAGTCGTTTTAACTTTATGGTTATTTTACAACAAAAGGTACATGAAAAAAATATTTAAAAATAAAAAATTTGAAATCAGTTTACCTTAATAATCCTAACAAACATGCTGAACTAGGAATCATCATTTTTGTAAATATGAAGAATAAGGGAACGATTTATATAAGGTGGATTTGTCTAAGCGGAGAACATTAACGGAAAAACATATACTACACTCTTCGATTAATGAAAATTATAGAATAAAATGAGACAAAATTTTATATTATCAAACAAACTTAATGTTGTTTTAAAAACATTTATTTTTATTTTCGATCATATTTGACCTGGGCAAATGGCTAACCCTAGTGTATTTTTATTATTATTAAATTTCACAATCGTTTTATTTTATAATTTAATTTAAATGTAGAAAACGATCTCTTACTCCATCATCCAGATCAAGATCACGATGAACATGTCGATCAGATTTAACATATATTCTTATGCTCTTTCATAAATATATTTTTAAATCTATATGTTAATTTTTTTTCATAATACAATATTTTATTTGTTTGTTAACTGTTCCGGCAGATATTTTAATAACATTACTCCCTACTTTAGATCATAATGATTATTTTTGGAATATATCTTGACTTTTTACTCTATTTAATATACTGTATATCCTATGTAGGTTGGAATAAATCCATAGTATAGAGTTTATATAAAAAATTCTTTCTTTATAACATATCAATATAATCTTAATCTTAGTCACCTGTTTAAAGATTTAAACACATTGACAAAAAATACATAATGTGAATAAGATATTTTGTATGTAGTATACATATTATATCCAATTAATTTATATTATATGGAATTAACATATATAATTAATAAAGTTACTAAGATTTTATATATAAAAGGATTTCTTATACACCAATTTTTTGTAGAAACCTATTTTCTACTACGAAAGTAAATTATTTTCGACGTTTTTAACTCCCTCTTTTCCTCTATTTTCTATGACTTGAGTTACCCTCTATTTTAATCAAGGTACTTTATCCAATTAGTATTGCTTATGTCCCACCTGTCCAACATCTCAATTTTTTTCTTCTTTAGACAATATTTGGCATTTTACCTCATGAAATATCATTTCATACTTGAAATTTTTTTAAAATTCTTATTCTTGATAATTTAAAATAAAATTATAAAAAATGGTCATTCCACAAAAATGATTGTGAAACTAAAAGTTGTCAAAAATAAGTATAATATTTGAAATAATAATTTATATTTTTGGTTTTGGAAAGATAATTCTTTTAAGTCATGATGTAATCATTCTGATTTTGTCTCCTAAATTTTTTATACAAACATAATTAGTTAATTTGGACTATTTATTTTCTCGGCATATCAACCTAATTTGAATTTAAATAATCTGGAAAGGAAGACATGCAAGTGAAGTCCCAAATACGAATTTAGCTAAAAAACAAGGTACTGTAATTAAATCATCTGACCTCAGCCCATTATCTGATGGTAGATTAGCAAATTCTCATAGAAGTACAGCTAATAATTCTATTAATTGCTTCATGTTACGATTATATTATAAATACAATTACAACCATATATCTCTTTGGAAACAGCCAACATTTTCAGCATTCGTGTGGCTGAATGATGTACACCCAATTCGATGGCCTATGACAACTCTTAATTATTCATCTGATAAGAAATTGCTTAGGTTATAAATTGATAATTCTTCCAACCATTTATGACCACTAGTATATTAGCGTTTTGTAAAAGGAGGATTCGATGAGAGTATTTAAAAAAAAAGAATTGATGTGTTAAAATTGCGTGTAAAACAGTTTCTGGCAAGGCCATAGATTTCTAAGCAAATTTAAAAGGTTATCTTTAGGAGTGATAAAGAAATATACCATTCCGGTGTTCATCAAACATGTTGCCAATGAAGGAGATATTAGACTTAATGAATATAAACCTAAACCTCCCATCTTCTAGGGTAGTTGTGAGGAACCCCAGGTAAGATCACTATAAAAAAAACTTCACCAAAACGATTAATAATTTCATAATTTGAAAAGAAAGAATAGGATTTAAAATATACAAAATTTTTGGCAAATATAATTGTTTTTTTTCAAAAAAATTTTGATGTGAAGGATTTTTTTTAAAAATATCTTCCAATCTTGATAAGCCTAAAACAACTTTTCCTGGAACATCTCACAGTTGGGAAACTGCTTAAAGGTGAACCAAAAGATTTATTTCACTCAAATAATTTTAAGCCCCAAAACTTCAAATATTTGAATTTAAAAAGTATATTTCAGATTTAAAAAAGTCTATTTTCTATGTATTCTTTCGCCGCTAACATATTTTTAGATACTTTCATAACCCAGATACTATATATTTATGCATAAGTTAAAAAAAATGAAAATATATTCAAGCTAAAAATAAAAGAGCCTTGTATATCTCCTCAGAAGAAATTATATCCTAAGGTTGAGAGGGGTTCTACGATCATAAAATTGTTCAATAAATTTTTTATATATCGAAAATTTTTCTTTAAAAATGTTTTGAAAATTTTTCTGGATTAAAGGCATTTTTAAAATCTAGCCTGCAGATTACGGTGTCTGGTGATTATAATATAGGACGATTATGATATATATGGGTAAAGAATGTGCAACGATTTCGCATCCCCAGTTAGTGCTAATTTGAAGATCTTGTTTGATGCGCCCAACGATTATCTAAGTCTCCTAAAATTGAGTTTTCTGCAATGGCTGAATCCCATCATCAGGCTTCGATAGTGCAACTAATCTTGCACTAAAAAGATTGATTAACTTGGGTTGGTAAATCTGTGTTTAATATAGCTAAGTATTGTCTATGTATTTACATCCTGAGCAGGATTTTTAGGGTTAATTATAAATTGATAATAAGAAGGTCGAAACCCCTCAATACTCCCTATTTAGTTTTTATAAAAAATAGAACTCTTAACAAGCTCATCCTCATAGATTTCAATTCAAATAAATCTCATAGGAGTGGGGAGTAGTGTTGTTAAACGGCTCGATTAAGATTTTAGCCAAAATTAAATAATATAAGCCTTGAGATTTTGCTCATAGATGGCAAAAAGGTTTGGACTTTATATGTCATATCTAGGTTTACATAATATTGTTTTGGCTAAAATCGTAATCAGGCCGTTTAACAACATTAATGAGGAGATTCTCAGTAAAAACCTGAAAAATGTGTTTGCCTACAAATTTTTATTGAGAATGAAAGAGGTCAGCTGAAATTTCATTTTTCTTGCTCATTTTCTCTCCCCAAAATAGTAATGCAATTATAAAAAATAAGTTAATCTTGGAAATAAAAATTAATTAATAAATAAATGCAAAGCCAAAATTACAGTAAAACCTTCAATTGTGACCACTTTTTTTATATTGATTATCTCCTTTTTAGTGGTCGTTTTAATTCGTCCCTTAAGATACTATTTATTTTAAAAAATAATTCTGTGATTTGCCCACCTCTTTAAATTCATCAGCTAATAAAGCTTCTTTAAATGGTTAAATTCTACTATTTTTTAAAATGTATCCCAGCCAAGGGTCAGCAATATGCGGACATAAAGCTTCCAATATTATTTATGAAAGGAAACCATCGTGTTTCTTAAGAAAACCTGACCAAGCTTATGTATTTCAAACGCAAAGTATCATTTCAAAGTTTATAATGATGTTTTCATCGTAAAGGCGTTTTTCATTTAAAAAGGACGCCAATTTATAAATAAATAATACTTAAAGATGTTAGGCACATATAATTGATTAAATAAATTTTACATTCTTTTATTAAAAAAGAATTGAATAATGAGAATTTTCTAAAATACGCTATAATTTGTGTGGGGTGTGTTCCCAAAGTCTCTATCTTGAAAGCGACTTTTCCCTTATGGGATCCGAGTTTGACCTTTTCAAATCGTAGAAGTGATATAATATTCTTTTTACTACAAAACAATTTCTTAAATCCAGGGCTTGAGATTAAAAAATCCTATTTTAACCAGAGTTGCTAAAGTATCTCGTTAGTGTAGCACGCTATCTTTTTGGCAGTATAGATAATAGCTCGTTACTTAGCTACTTTTTAAAAATATAATGAATGTAACTATAAACACGAATATTTAAATAAATTATAATTTTTATAATTTATTATTTAATTTTTAAATTTATATTTTCAATTTGTTATACAAACTTAAATCATCTGGTATAAATTATTTATAAATCGCAAATCGATATCCAAATCGATGTAAGTGAGTCAGACAATTATAATATTAATGAAATGGAAGGTACCCTGGATGAAAATGTTCTTGATAACTATATTAAAAATTTTCCATTTCCAAAATTTGAAATAAGGGAGAAAATACCAATTCAATTCGAGCTAAATTGATTAATAATATTTAGTGAAGGTCAACGGTCCGGTCCTATCGGTCTTAGACCGGACCGATTGTCGGACCGATCTTTTTGTTGAGGACCATAGTCCGGACCGGTCCTTGGTCTTTTATTAATATTTAAGTTTACTTTACTATTCAATTAATATAATTTTTTTGTAAATTTTATTCTATGATATTTTTCTAGAGGTGTTATTTTAGATTTTGTTAATTTTTTTTTTACAATATGAAAACCATAAGTTTGTCCAAGAAACATTTTACTTATAGTCTTAATAAAAAACATAGAATATGTGTTCACTGTAATACCAAATTTAACATATCGTCAGCAACAAGTAACAAAATAAATGTTTATAATTTTTTAAGCAATAAATTAATCAAAATAAGCAGTATTATTATTAAAAGATTTTGGTTATTATTTATATATCTATTTTTTCTTAAAAACTGTCTGAATAATTCATTGTCAAATTAATTTAACCTTATTCTTAATAAAATAATTAGGTACCTTAAGCAGACATTTGATAAAACATAAAATTTATACTTCTAATAATGAAAATGAAAATATCTCAAAAACACAATCTACTCTTAATTTAAATATGCCCTCCACAAGTACAAAATCACTTTCTTCAATACCATTGGATAAATTCCAAACAGATCATATGAACCAACTCATTATAAAATGGGTAATAATGGACTCTCTGCCAATGAAGACTTTTGAAAGTTCAGGTCTTCATAATTTAATCAAATATTTAAACTCAACTGCTACAATTTGGTCAAAAAACTTAGTTAAAAATTTTTATACAGCTAATTTTGAGAAACTAAGAAATTCTCTAAAAGATATTTTAAATAAAAATAATTCTTTAATAAGCTTTACCACAGATATGTGGAGCAATTTAAACAAAATTTCATTTATAGCCATTACCGCACACTATATTGATTCTTCCTTTACATTAAAAAATATTTTACTTGATATAAATCATATCCCATTTCCTCATACTTCTGAAGAAATATCCTTAGCTATAAAAGAAGTAATTGATGTATATCAATTGGCGGAGAATATACTGGCCTGTACTACAGATAATGCCAATAACATAAAAAGCATGGATATTTTGCAGAATATTTATAAGGAACAAAAATTTAAAGGCTTTAGATGCTGTGCCCATATTCTAAACCTAATATCTCAGGAAGGTTTATCATATATTACAACTATCCCTGAAATGTGTAGAGACATAGCCTTTTCTATAAATAAATCACCCAAAATAAATCAAGCATATGTACAAATATGTGAAAATAAGGATATTACAAAATTTAAAATCCCTTCTGATATCCCTATTAGATGGAATAGCTCCTATTTAATGAAGAATACAATTTATGAGGTATTTACATTTTTATCCAATTATTTTTAAAAAATATTTAATTTTTAGAACATGGATACTATAGAAGAAGTACTTTTTTTGAATTACAAACAATTTAAAGGGGTTTTCTTTACTGAGTGTGAAAAAGAAGACCTTAAAGAGGCTGTAGATTTTCTAAGGCCCTTCTATAAAACCACACTTGATTTATCAGGATCCAAATATCCTACAGTTGGGATTTCCATGTTATATATGGAGAATATAAATAATGAAATTTTAAATAATATAAAAAAGGATAATAACAATACAAGAAAAGAAATTCTTAATAACATGCTGGTTAAAATGCAGAAATATCTCAATGAATTATTTTGCTATGAATCATATGTCTCAACATTATTGGATCCGAGATTAAAACAAGTTTACATGCCTAATACTCTTAATAGAATTGAGTATATGACCAAATTTTCAAAATATTTAAGGAAAATAGAAAATGAAAAAAATACAGGAATAACGGATTCTCAGGTATATTTTTAATATTTATTTATTAAATCTAATTTTCAAACATTTGTGCCAGGAGGAAATCAATGAATTTAGTTTTTTAGAAAGAATTTTACCCCAAAAAAGAAATTCAGAAGGGGATTATATATCGGCAGAAATCATTGAAGAAAATATATCAGAACTTTACACCTATTTGAATGAACCTCTTGTTTCATTAAATGATGACATATTAGTATGGTGGAAAGCCAATAGTGAAAGGTCTTTTATATTTTTTAAATAGTCAATATAGTTTATTATATAGATTTCCAGTCCTCTCATTAGCAGCTAGAAATTTTTTAGCAATTCAAGCAACATCTGTCCCCTGTGAACAAATATTTTCGAAAGCAGGAGATCGGCTTTCAAACAAAACAATACAAGCTTTGATGTGTATGGGCTCTTGGTTAAAGAATTGAATAGATCTACCACCTCCATTAAGTCCCTCTTCTAATTCCTTCCAAGGAAGTTCTACAAACAAAGACATTAGCATTTATTTAAATTAAATATTTGTATTAATTATTATATTATTCATAATTAATTTTATATTGTTTATATAATACTCTTATATTTAATAAAATGATAAAACAAATTAAATTAGGTTAAAAAAAATATGTTTTTTAAAGACCGGTCTTTTTATTAAAGACCACGGTCTTGATCGATCTTTTTTAAGGACCGTGGTCCGGTCCGGTCCGAGGGTATCGGTTCAGTCCGGACCGTGACCTTCACTAATAATATTGCACATGCCAATATTTCCCAGAAACTGGCTTATAAAGTTATTTACGATTTTATAATTGGTACAGTTCAGCCAATTCATTAGTTGATAATCCATCATTTACCGTGATGATTAAAACTACCTGGTACAACAATTTTTTGTCGCCAGATACTAATGATTGAGATAAAATGCTCTAGTTAGAACCATAAAAACGACTTCCATATATAATTTTTTTTGAAATAAAGTATACTAATATAATAGAAAATCTTCTAGACGCGTTTTTTAAATCGAAAAATACAAATAAGTATTTTTGATAATTTTTCTTATACTAAAAATATGTATATAAAATTAAATACTGCCTTGCGCTCAAGTGCAATGTTGAGATATTTAGTAAGGCGAAACTTATATTTCCTGATGATAGCTCTAGACAGAATGAAAGTATAGAAATGATTATATTATTAAATTACAGAAAAATAAATGAAAATAAATATTACGATAAATAGTCTTTTTACATAAACTTTTTATAATCAAAACTAACTATATTTAAATATTTAAATATGATGATTTTATGTATTATTATATACTATGCAATTACGTTATAAGCAAAAAATAAAACAAATTATTTCTAAATTTTTTTATAAAAAGTAGCCAAAACTACTTTAAAAAAATAGTAGTGATGGATAACGATAACGGCATCAGTAGGGTTTAACAACTCTGATTTTTAATCTATTTTATTTTGGGCATCCTTGCTACCGCTACTAAATTATAAAAGTATCAAATTAAAAATTAGAGTAAGAGATATTGAGTCTCATATTTTAAAATACGAAAAGTTAATTTTTATATATTATGGAATTCCATTGTTGTATAAAAGGGATGTATTTAAAAATTTTTAAAGAATTCATGCCCAATCTAAAAAATGTAAATTTTTTTATAATGGTATTTAGCATATTAATTTTTTTTTATCATGAAATAAACATAAAATATTTTTTTAAGAATGGTGTATTAATGTAATTGTACATTTTTAACTACACTCTCTATTGGTTCTTAAAAATGAATACCCAATAGAAATAGGGGAATGTAATTTTATATGTTTTGACTAGCCGTTTACTATCTGTAACCCTGCTATCCCACAAGGACTGCATATATTAAGTGAATGGAGCAATTATACAATTGATAGCAGCCATTTACATGGAACACAGAAACTACGATGTTTGGATAAAAAAATGAAAACATCCCCTTTCAGATGCAGACAAAGCTGATGATAAAAACTACTAATCAACTAAGAAAAATAATAACAGAGATTGCTAAAAATGATTAATCACATTCATGAACAAACCAAGATAATATTGAGTAGCATATTATCTTGCAAAAACAAACGCCCATTTGTAGATTCTGAATCGTTAATAAATTTACAAAAGCACATTGGTTTAGATATGGGGCATATTTTTCATTCTATGTATTCTACATTGTTAATAATTGAAATCATTTCCAAAGAATTGTAAATAATATCAATTTACAATTTAAAATTTCTATCCTGATAGATGAATCTACAACATTTTAAAATAAACCAGCCTTGGTTATTTATTTAAAATCAACATTAGGGGCCTATTTTGATGAACTTACTTTTAAACCTGATTGAACTGGAATCAAAAGATGCAGAGGGAATTGTTCATAGTTCATACTCTACTAGATCTTCTTAAATCCGCTGGGTTTTTTAAAAAAGATGGATTTCTTTTGCTAGCGATTAACAAAAAAAGGCGTTGAATTTGATTATTAATTGGGCATTCGGTTGCTGAAGCTTTAAAGGGCACTTGATGTACGATAGGTGTCTAGTAGGCTTGGCTCTATTAAGGCAGTTTGGAATAACTATAAGGTCTTATACGCATTTCATAAATTCAGCAAATTCTAGGAAGTGCAAAACTTAACGGGCTGTTCACCCTATTAGAAAGTGGTATTCTTAAACTCGAGAATAATCAGAACATATGAAAAATCAATATATCGAACGAATCATGTTCTAAAATCATTTATGTATGCCTCTAAATCTCTTATAATTTATAAATTAATATTTAGTTAATTTTTTAGAGTAAAAAATGAAAAAAGCTCAAGAAATTAAGAAAATAGATAAATTTGGATTGGTAATATTGAAGGAAAACAGAATACACTCTGGTTTCAAATAAAACAGTTATTGACTTAATAGACACTATGAAAAATAGGGTAATGGATGCTAATTCTAATAATTTTAGTAATTAAAAATACTCTATTATATTATACAGTTATATTTTTTTATCTGTAATGTATTAATATAAATATAAATTGTATTTTGTTAATTTGGTTTTATGCTACAATTTAATTTAGATTAAATAGATAAAAGAATAAACGATTTTGTAAAAGTATATTATCTTATCTAATATGCAATATTTATAAAAAGATAACTGACCATTAGACACTTACATTCTTTATGGGGAAGAGCAAATTATATTACTTTGTTTCCGACTGAACCTCGATGTAACCAATTAAGGAAACATGGTTAATATTATTTAAAATATTGAAAAAGATTTTCTATGGCGATTTTTTTTTTACCTTGTTTGAACTATTCTGATTTTGCATTATATTATAATAATATAATGCATTCCAAAAAATTACCTTTTTTAATGCAATATATTTCAATTTTTATATAACTTTCTATATAGCTATTTTATATAATATTTAATATAGATATAATATTTTATAAAATGCTTCGATATAAGCTAATTAAAAAAATTTGTCTCAAATTCTTGGGGAAAAATATTTGCCTCTATTTTTTGTCTATTTCAGTGTGCCTCTTACTATTTTTTTTAGAGTAATAGCGTGCCCCCGCCTAAGATTTTAGGACCACATCACTTTGTATAGTGCAATACTCACTTTAGTTATTGAAAAATAAACCTCTTCAATTTTTTATTATAATCTTGTCGATAATTTTCGTTCTATTTTGAATCTTATTTTAGAAGCTTCGCTATTAACCTTTTTTATTTATATTATCTATCAAGCGAATTGAAGCACCAAACTAAAATGTATACTAATTAAGCATCATAGTTGGTCAAATTCATAAAATTGTGTACTGATACATATACTTTTATTTTAATAATGATTTAAGATACAATATATTGTATTTTATTTTTAACAAATAGTTAAGGATATAAGATAATTTTATCTTATAAAGTATCTACGATACAAGATGCTTGGTTAAAGGTTTGTGCTAGATGATTCCTGCTCAGAGCTAGTTCCAAACCCGGATCGTAGTCTTATAAAACTAATCAACATTAGTCAAAATATCCATCTAAGACTTGAAATGTGTATTAAAATACGTTATTAGACGAAGACTTGTTTTAAACGGCCCAATTTTTTAAATCGGATATTATGTAAGCCTGGAGATTTTTAACATAGATGGCAGATAGGTTTGGACTCTATTTGGCAAATCTTGAGGCCTACATAATATTATTTTGGCTAAAATCTTAATTGGGCTGGATTACCACACAATTATAAAAATTTCTCCAAGATCCTTGCAAAGAAAAATGGATGAGAACTTAAAATATAAAACTGATTTAGACTTCGACATATATCTGCACTACTGTAGATATTTGATTATTAAGACTAGAAATGATTTTGACCATTTAATATTTAAAAATAATTAATAATTTTTATTTTAGTTTTAGTTTTTTTCTAGAAATAAATAAAATTAAAAAGAAATATTCCCCCAAATTTTAAAAAAGTGTCCCAATTAAAAAAATATATTTCTTCTAAAATTTTCTTAAATCCCGCATTATAACATTTAGAAATCTTGCATATAATATAATTGAGTAATTGTTCTATTTTTTAGCCTTTTTGGCTAATATTTAGTCTACTAAATATGGCTATTTTAGCCGAGCATCAATAGCTTAACTTGCATCTCAATGCCTTGTAGATTTACTTCGACGCGTGCCAGAGCAATTATCCAAATTAATTAAATAAATAAATGGGTAAATAGTGTTGAACGTTATTGATTTTTTATGTTTTTATTAAAATATTAGAGAGCATGGTAAATTTTCCTTATATACAAAAATGATATCCATTTCAAATAGCATAGGTGGGCTCGTCGGTGCTTGCAAATATCACCCACCGCATAAATATTGGGATTCACGAAGGTTTGAAGGTATTTTCTGAAGTTAAAAGATGGTTGTGAGAGAATACTAGAAGTGACCGCATGATTCCGTTAAGATATATTATAATACAAATCGGTCATAATTACATTTTAATAAAATTTTGTTGTTTTAGCAAAATGCTATATGATGGATGGCCAATGCTGTATACATATCATCACCCTAAATAATTAAAGTTAGGGATATGGTTGGTCTTGGTTTGGTTATCATAAATAAATACTAATATATTTCTAAAAAAATGTGTTACCAAAGAACTTGCCATTCTTTACCATTTGGTTAATAAAATCGATAACAATTATTTTATTTATTATTTTCTATTTTTTCTATTTACACTGGACATTACCTTTTGCAAAAACGATATCGGAGTAAAATACCTCAGTTTTAATAAATAAATTTAAATGTTTAGAATAGATGAAACTCCAAATTCCATTATAGATCCGAAAAAACTTTGAGGAAAAATTGGGAAATTTCCCAAATAAAATTTTAACAATTAAAATAAATATTAAGATATTATAACTAACCCTATATAATATAGTTTATCGTTAACCTTAAATTACTATCTAGTTTTATCCCGTATCTAGTTACCTAGTTTTGGCGAAATTAATCAAAAAGATTAATAAAAACTACTCCTAACTATACCTGCATAACCCTAAATTACCTGCCCCAGCCTTATCCCGAACTATTTTCAATAAAATCAAGAAAAATATGAAGCTAACATTTAAACAATGAATAAACACAAATTTTAAGCATTTTTTTAAGAGTATTCTTATGTATTAAATTTTATTTAACTCTTTAAAGTCTCGTGAGCTCATTTGACATAATCAAATAGCAAGTTATTTTATAACCATTAAACTCTCAATGATGTAATTTGACATTACAATATGAATATATAATAAATTCAATGCCATTTTATTAATTCTCAGGTTAACTTTTGTGTTCCCGATTTTGGCCAAATTATGAACATTTTATTTCTTTTGATTTTTTTAATATACTTTCTATTACAAGTAGATTGAACATAGAATCTTACAATATTTATCATAATGCTGGCATTTTTATTCCTAATAATATTATTCCTGTATTTTTTCGCCCACAGATGCCAATTGTAATTATTACTTTTTTTAATAAATACATTGTAAAATAAATTTTAAAATAAAGTTTTCCATCTAAAGTTCATATAAATAAAGAATTTATAAAAAAAAATTCTTACTCATTTTGAAAAAAAGTTGGACTTTAAAGGTTTTCTTATTTGGTACATTTTTTCCCGAGGTTTTTTTTCCAGGGAATTAATTTCTGCTTATATTTTTTAGAATTTGAAAGATAAAATAATTTTTTCCTACGAAGTATTTTTTAGAAGAATTTATACCCGGAAATATTTTTCCCGAGTACCAGTAAAAAATTTTTCCGGGTTAATTTTTTACTAGGGAATAATTATCCTGAGAAATTTTTTTCCCGGATTTTTTCTTCTAGGGAATTATTTTTCGCTTACCCGACTAGTATTTTAATGACCATAACAAATTTAAAATTAGTTAGAAGTTTGATCATAATTAATTATTATTTGTTTATAATAACAACTAAATATATTGGAAACCTGCAGAGGTCAAAATTTTAGGCCGGTCCGGATTTGAAATATATTTCTATTTTTAATAGGCCTGAGGTGTTAATTTTTATTTTAGAGCCCGTCCGGGATGGGTAAAAAAATTTCTAAATTTCATTATTTTTGATAATTTAGGATATATTTTGCAAATTGGTTTTAAAGAGAAATTAAAGTAAATGCAAACAATCTATTGCACCGTTGTTCAACTACATTAATTGGCATGATTCAAATTTATTTTCTTAAATCGTCCGGATTTTAAAAAAATTTAAGCCCAGCCCAGATTTTTAATTTTAAAATTCTTAAACCTCGTCAAGTTATATATATACTGGAATGGGTATTCTACTAGTTTTAAAGTTATGATTATGTAAAATGACCAAAATGGTCCGATTTCTCACTTAAAACAGCATTTCATCCTATATTTCTTTTAAATAATTTTAGTTAAAGCCATAAGGAGGATTATTCATCGCTAAATGTATATTGTGAAAATTAATTAATTTAATTAAAAAAATAAAGAAATTAGAGAAATTCAGTAAAATTTGTTCGATTTCAATATTCTTAATTTTCTACTTTTTTTTCTCTTCTCTGAGAATAGAATCTTTTAGACATATTGTTAAATGACAAAACTGAAAAACGGTTATCTTATCAGTCCAGACGCAGAGTTGAACAATACTAACATATTTTAATATATAAATTTTTAAAATCATTTTTAAAAAGGGATTCAACTTTTATAAAAAAGCGTATTTCGAAAAAAAATTTAAAAATTGATAAATACATAATTTCAAATTTTATGAAAAATAATTAAATACAAGTGGTTTAAGTAGGAAGAAATAAATAAGGTGTCACGATCAACTTTCGATTATAATTTACAGATAATAAAAGATAAATATCATTATAAATTCATTTTAGGCTTCAAATTAGGCGTTAGACGATATGAGTTCTTAAATGGTCATAAAATTGCAAAATACTTAACATTAAAATTTTTTAAAATAATTTAATTAAGAAATATGATTATAAATCTCTAGCTTTAACATTTGAAAGCAAGTTACAATTCGGGTCAATTTTATAGACCCAATTGTTATATTAAATTCTTGATTTATAACATCCAATATTATAATGTTTATATAAATTTTGAAGCAACAATTTAAAATATAAATGGTGTTGCCAATTCCTTTTATAAATTTTTTATGAATAGGGGAACAAAATCAAAATAAATATTGTCACAATGAATGGTTTTTTTTGTTATACTATTTTTATGTTAAAAGTTGTTTTAGCTCTTAATAATTTTTCTTTAATAATTTTTATTTTGTCAGCTATAAAAATCATATTCTTTTGTATCACTTTTATTTTTTATTTCAGTCGTTTAATATTTAACATGTGTCTATCTGAAATTTAAGTTTCTAAATACTCTCACCTTTATTTATAATATATTTTTCTTATTTTGAATAAACATATATATTCGATGTATAGAATATTGGTTTTTATCTTTCAATTGTCTCTTATCTTCGTCCATCACTCCTTTTCACTCAGAACTATTTTAAATAGAGCTCATTATGACACCCTTAATAAAGATCAATGGTTATTAGCAAGATACGATAATGATAGAAAACCCATGAACTATTTACAAAGATCCGAGAGCACTCAAAGGGTGACGAAAAATGGTCGAAGCAACATTCAAATTTACAAAGAAGAACTTCAGAGACTAAATTCGATTCCTCGTAATGTTAATACTCAAAAAAAGTCTAGAATTAATCAAGAGAATGAAATAATTGAACATATTTCGATTGCCAAGGTCCCTTTACCTTCGGAAACTTTACAAAAAACTTCTAATTTATATTCGCACAAAAGACATAATTGGTTAAAACCTTTGTTAAATATAAAATCAAAATTTGGGAGTGGCCATAATAAAATAAAGCAATCGACAACTCCGATAAACAAGGATCAACATGTAGTTACAGATGAAGTCCTAGATAATTTTATCTTAACTAAAGAGTTTGAAAAAATGCCCAAAGAACATTACATTAAATATGAATTGAACCAAATTGGTATCGATAATGACAATGCCAAAAAAGATATAATAGTTATTGATGATAAAAATAATAAAACTTTGAAGAGTTATATTAATACTTTGCACACCTATTTTAAAAAAGAAACACACGATATCCAGCCTGAACTCTATAAAATTCAAAATAAATTTCCTGTTGTCCAGAGAACTATTTCTACTACTAGTAGCTCGTTATACAAATACAAATTAAAAGTTATCAAAAATAATGGTTTTAATTTAGATTATGGTATAAAAAAAATCCCAAATAGTTTTGAAAAAGTTAGATATATTTTGAGAGGACTATTTTATAAACCAGAAGTATCTTACCACACATTTAACGCAAATAATTCAATTATTTTGCCAGAAATTGAATACATTAAAAACAACACAGGTAGGAGTCTTACGGATCTATCAAATAATGATAACCTATTTTTAAATTCGATGACATCACCCACATTTGATGAGCAAATACCTGCTACTAAATCATCAAATACATTGATAAAAGAAATTAATATGTTAGCCGTAAACACTATATTGCAGGAGATTTTATCTCAATCGCTATTCAACCCTTATTTAAAATTGAGGAAAGGTTAATTAACTCCATATTATAAATTGCCAATTATGTGATATATCATGTTAATAATATTAATCAATTTATAATTAGACGGTCTGGATTTCTTTCCATTCAAATATTTTGGCCAAGATAAGTTAATTTACATCATAGAATTATCCAAATTACTGACGAAAACGACGTTATCCCTTATTCAAAAGTAGCCAATTTTTTTATATTCATTTCTTTCACATTATACGCTTACCATTGAAAAAAAATTTGTGAAATTAATCCCTTTTGTCTAAATGTTTTTTATAAAATATTATTTAATAATTAATATCTAATTTATGAATTATTATTAAACCTTGTTAAATAGCTTCCGACCGGAAGAAACGCTTCCATTTATTAAAAAGTTAAACGGCATGGATTTGAGTCTGTCCTTAAAAGAAATATGCCCTATCCCTTCTATCAAATATGCATGTAAACCGGAAAAATATAGGACACATGGAGGTTTCTGTAATAATCCACTTTTTCCTGTTATAGGAACTGCATATTTACCTATGAGGAGAATTCTGATTCCCCAATATAGCAATCGTAAGCTTTGTATCACAAATAAAAATATACAATACTTAACTCTTTTTTTAAAATTTATCTTCATCTTTTTACTTGTTTTACAATATGAATATGTCCGTTTGGTAATTTTTTACAGACTTAATATGTTTATGTATGTTTGACTAACTAATTCAAAATGCATCGAAAACAAAATATATCATAAAATTTAATTAATATTAAAATAAAGTTGTCGATTCGATCAAAATGAGTATTAATAAACATCGCCATTTACCTTATTCCGATGTAATAGCCGCGAATCTATTCCATGGACCACCGCGGATCATGTTGAATGAAAAGCTAACTTCATTAACTTTCTACTATTTGCATTTTATTTTGGATGACATTTTGATTTTGCCCTACAATGAAGGTATAATGTTATTTTTTGGAAATTTTTATGATTGTTATATCTATATGAATGATATTGGAAATCATTATTGATTCGAAAATACAATTTAAATTTAAAAATTCAAATAAAAGATTGTTCCTCTACATCTCTTTTTAACAACAAACCAAGTCACATTCCTCGTTCTCAATGTTTGGATCAACTTAGATCTTTTCCTGGAATAACTATGGGATGTAAATTAGGTATTTTTTCAAAATCCCAATAAATATTTGAATTAAAAATTAAAATTTTGTTCACAAAAAGATAATAAATAAGGCTACTAAAAAGAATTTAGAAGAAAGACATATTTTACTATTTAATTTTATATTCAAGGTGCTAGACAACAGATAAATCTAGCGTCTTCATTTATAGACGGAAGCATGATTTACGGAACTACAGAAGAAAAATCTTTGTCTTTGAGAATTTTTGAAAACGGTTTAAATATTATATACGATAATATGAATTATATTATATAGGCAAATTAAAGACCACCCCTGACAATTTTTCATTAATATCAATAAATTTGTGGCCTTTACAGAATTCCAATTTCTCATTTAGATGTGATGTTGAAAAATATGCAACTGGATGTCTATTTTCAGGTAAAATAATAGAATATTATCCATTTTATTTTTCTTGAATCTTTTTATTATTAAATTTATAAAAATATTGCATTTAAAAAGGGAGAGAAAGAGTAAATGAAAATACTATGTTGACTTTTATATATACCGCTTTCGTCAAGTTCCACAATTACATATGTGAGGAGTTGATTCTCATAAATTACTATTGGGATGATGAGACCTTATACCAGGAGGCAAGAAAAATTATAGGTAATAATTGGGTTTATTTATTATATAATGTAGTATTTATTAAAAATATGTGCTTTTGATGTAATAGAACAATGAGAGTTAAACAATTGGTTAGATATTCTTAAATTCACTTTATATCACATTATTTATATTTGTCTTAGCTTTTATGAACTCAGTTTCTTAAATTTTATATACATAATGGAAAATTTAGATGGTCATTAATCAAATATTATGCAAAAATATTAATGGTTTGGCTTAAATTAAATTTATCTAATATAGACCTAGCAGAAATAATCTTCAATAAATTTTCTGATATATTTTTATAAACAAACCATCAACATTTAAGGAGCTATTTTGCAACACATTACTTATGATGAATTGTTACCTTTATTCTTAAATCCTCACACGATAGAAGAAAATGGACTAAAACTAAATCCGCAAAACAATTATTTTGAAGGTTAAAATATTTTTAAATAGAAATTTTTACAAAAAATAAACAATTAAATTTCAATTTATTGGAATGATCTGTGAAAATAAACTTTAACCATGTTTCCCTGATTTCCCTATGGGGGGGGGCACTATTAGGCGGATTTTTCACCATAGAATTTATTCGAGGTATTTAGGTCCCACTTATTGTAGGCTTTGGTTATATTATATTTTTAAAAAAATAATTGGGTATCATTTATTTTTTTATAAAACTTTTTTCTAAAGATTTTGTTACTTGTCATTATTTAAAAGGTGAACTTTCACTAACAAATTCTTCTTTATAGTGTTATATTTTATGTATTTTTGGAGGAGGGAGGGTTGGGTGGGGGATGTGGGGCGAAATGTGGGGGGGGGGGAGTATTTTTTATTAGCTTAAAATGTTATTTACGAGAATACGCAAATTTTCTATGGAGAAAAAGTCCCCTTAAAAAAATACCAACTTGTTAACTATTTGATATTTGTAAATAAAGAGGGTTTAATCGATCGAACCACGAAAACCGAAACAAACCTCAAACATATATTATTTATTTTATGAACCTAGCCCGCGAAATAAATCTTTATAAAAAAACTATAAGGTGAACCAAACCATTAAATATTTTTTTCCCCTTTTTAGCTTTCACCTTTTCTGGTGGTAAGCTCCTTCAACATCTCTCTTCACTTTATGTTATTCATACAATCGCTTTTATCTAATTTATACTTTTTTATATTGGCTCTAACTTTATGGCCAAATTGAAGTTTTGGTCTTCCTCTTTTACATTTGCCCATCACTTCCAAACTCTCAACCTTATTTCCTATGTAGTTCATAGGCCTTCTCATTGTGTGCCCATACTACCTAAGTTTGTTTACTATTCTTGTACTGTGCACTTTATCCTTTCTTGTTACACCAGCAATCATCCTCAGCTGTCTCATTTCCATAGTTTGTAGACTTCTCTCGTCTGATTCCTTGGTTGGCCATGTTTCCGAACTATATAGAATAGTTGGTAGTACTATGGAACTGTAAATTTTTCCTTTTAATTTGTGTGGATTATTTTATCATATAGCACTCCAGATAAAGATCTCCACTTTAACCACCCTTGATTAATTTTACTTTTTATCTCTTTTTCTATTGTGCCGTTTGTTTGTATAGTGGAGCTCAAATATTTGCAGCTTTCAATTGCCGATATCTGCCATTCATTTATATCAATACTCTCTGTTTCATTTCCTCCTATCACCATATATTCCGTCTTTTCTCTATTTACTTTTAGTCCGTGCTTTTCTAGGATATTTATCCAACTCACTAATCTTTCTTTCATTTCATCCTTGGATTCGGCAAGTATCACAACATCGTCTGCAAATATCATATTCCACGGGACTGTTTGAGGTATAGACTCGGCTATTGTGAAGCCTGCTGAAGTACCTGTTGTGCTACGGACCATTGTTATATGGCCCATATACATATTCTGTATTATTCTTATATATTTTTCGGGAACCTTTTTGTGACGTAGAGCCCACCAGATAAGTTTTCTTGGGATTATCGAAGGCCTTTTCTAGATCGCGAAAGACCATGTGTAGCTTTTTGTTCTTTTCCCTGTATTTTTCACTCATTTGCCTAATTGCGTGGATTGCATCAATTGTCAATTGTTGATCTTATAGGCATAAAGCCAAACTGAGTCTCTCCTATTTCGATTATGTCTCTTAACCTTTTTCCTATTATTTTTTCGTAGAGTTTAAGACAGTGTGACATTAGTTTTATGTCCCTGTAATTTTGACAATTGTGTTAAGTGGATCCCCTTTATTTTTGAAGATAGGAACTAGATAGATAGCTCTGCCTCCATTTTTGAGGAATCTCCTTTCCCAGTATTTTATTGTACAGATTTGTGAGGAGATGTATTCCATCATCTCCTATTGCTTTAAGGCTTTGTATTGGAATATCATCTGGACCCCTAGCTTTTTTGTTTTTCATATGCTTGAGGCATGTGATTATTTCTTGTTCTGTTATTGGTTGTCAAGGTTTTGACATGGGGAGTGTTCATCTAGATATAGTATTTGGGGATTAAAGTTGAGAAGTTGAAAATATTCTTTCCATCTATTCATTATTTCTTCCTTTATTATTAATTTCCCGTCCTTATTTTTGAAGGGGAGTATATCTACATCGATTGCAATACAAAAATATTAAATAATACGGATGCAACTACAATTGCGGAAATCGTATACATCTATCATGTAGTTCAACATTCACAGAGCTATATCATCACAATGCGGGTCGAATCTTTTTCTCATGATATTTAACGACTCCATATAAGTGCAAACCTTACTTGTGGCAGAACAAAAATGAGCAAGGCTATCACAAGTGTTTTAGTACCTGAATCCTAGAGGTCAATTCTAGACGATTTGAAAGATGGACATCCATAATCCATATGCAATTCCAACAGATGCATCTAATAAGGGAAATATTAAAACATATCCCCCTTCGCTATTTCAACAAGAATAAGAACATTTCAATAAAACTGTTAAAATTTTTTCCTCGGATATTGAAAAATCCAACAATGTTGCTAGCCACATAATGGTAAAAATAGCTGATTCAGGGTTATCAATGATTTGCATGTCAGCTTTCTGCGCTGATAATGCCTCTGTAAATTTTGGCAAAAACCAAAGTTACTGAATTGAGGCAGCCTAATAATGAATTAATACCAATTGACTGTATATGCCATATACTACATAATTCTTCCAAGAAGGTAATGGTACTATCTGTGGATGTCGAAATAATTGTGATGAAATGTTTTAACGAATTTAGTTTATCAACTAAAAGAGTTAATGAATTAAAAGAATTGGTGAAGTGGTAAAGATTCACAAAATCATGCTGCAGCTCTGTTCATCTCTACAGTTAAAAATTGATAATAGGTTTATGGCGCTATTGCTAAAAATATTATATTAAAATGTTCAAATAATATTATAATTAATACATTTTTAAATGAAGCAGATATTTTTATTAAAACAATTTTAGAATATTTACAATCAAAATTTGATTTTAATAACTCTATTTACAAATGTATAAATATTATGACCTTGGAACAGAAACTATCAATTGATGGTTTTTTAATTTAATAAATATGTTAAAAATACCGAAAAGACATTGATGTCTTATTTGAGGAGATTGTAATTCTCTCTTTTTTTATGATTCGCCAAAATATTTAAAGTTAGATGGTCTAAAAGCAGAGGAGAAATGGGTAGAATTCTTTCGTAATAACGATAAATCCCCATGCTTGGAAAAAATATGCGAGTATGTCTTCTCCTTACCTCATTCTAATGCCTCATCCGAGCGCATTTTTAGCCTGATGAGGACTGCCTGGATAAATGAGAGAAATCGGATTGTTTTAACAACATTAGAGGCCGAGCTAATGGTTAAACAAATATATAATATGTCATGCCAGGAATTTTATAAATATCTCAATAACGACGGTAAACATTTAGTTCTATTATTTAAATCTCAAATAAAATATAATTAAGTTTTAGCAATGGCGCTATAAAATTTATTGTCAATTATTTACTGTAAAGATGAACACATCTGCAGCATAATTTGGTGAATCTTTGTTAAGATTCTTCTGATTGCAACTACACATTAACAGCATTTAGTAGATTTCCTACATGAATCATTCCTAAATATACCTCTGCCATTCATTATTGGGAAAAAATTTTCAAAATGTTAGATCAGCTTTTATCATCTTTATTTAAGAAATATTTTTTTAAAGGTTTATAAAATTTTAAAATTCTATCGATGGCGGATATTAGGAACATATCCCAACCAACATTGTGCTGACTCAATTCTGTAAATACACTCTGTTTTTACCAAATTCACTGAGGCATTATCAGATCATAAAGCTGACATGCAATTTTTTGATAATCTCGAATCTGCTATATTTACCATTATGTCTTTGGATTTTTCATTATTTGAGGGAAAAAAATTTAATAGTTTTATTGAAACGACCTTAATTTTGTTGAAATAGCTAAGGATCAAGGGAAATATTTTAATATTTCCCTTATTATATGCATCTGTTAGAATTGCATATGTATGCCCATCTTTCAAATCGTCAAGATTTGACCTCCTGGATTTAGGTCCTAAAACATTGATGATAGCCTTGCTCATTTCTACAAGTATAGTTTTCATTTATATTAGTGTTGCACTACAGGATAAGTGATTAAAATTGCCGCAACTGTAGTTACATCTGTATTATTTCTTATTTTTGGAGTACCTTATTCTATATTTAAACGTGATAGGTGATAATTAAGCGCCTATCCCCATAATGTTATGTACACACACGGTAGATTTCCAATTGCGGTCGTTTTGCGGTACATTCACATAAAATATATTTTTAATTGTAAAATTAAAATTGATTTTTTTAATAAAATTTTATCTTGTTTACATTCTTTATATTTAAAAAAGATCTTTGGTTTTTTTTATAAATTAATATATTCTAATAAATCAAGACGTATTTTATTTTGAAAAATAGTTACCGACTTTGTATTTATATAAACTAATTATAAAAATAATAGGCGAATCAGCAAAATTTTTTTTTAGCAATTTTTATATTTCTAACGCAATTTTTATATTCGCATAATACCAAATTTCTCCCGCAATTTAAAAATTTTGACCTGGCAACTCTGTTTGTACCTCTTCATTCCACCATTATAGTTCTTTGTAGGATTTGTTACCTCCCCTTGTCATGCCTAGTGTCAATTTAGCAGTGTCTATTAATCTGAATGAAAGGTCTGTCCACATTTTTTCACTGACTTGTGAGGAATCTATTATTTCAATGTTTGCATTGATTGCAAAGGCATCTGTCATTGTTTTTAATTTACCCCATTTGACGCATGGTTCAAGTTTTATCTTATTTTCAGTGGATTTATTTGAGATGTGTAAATCCATGACTAGTACTTGTTGCGCGGCTCTATCTTCTCCGATGACTTTGCAGTCTATTACATCTTTTTATCTTCTGTGAGAGATTAACATGTAATCTATCTGTGTTTTCCTTGTACCACTTTCATATGTTATTAAATGACTGACTTTTTTCCTAGTAGGTGTTGGTTAAGGCAAGGTCGAAGGCTTGCACAAATTTCAGTACGTGCTCTCCTTCATCATTTCTTTCTCCATATCCAAAACCACCATGATGCCTTTTGTAGCTGTCTCTTGCTTTTCCCACATGCGCATTTAAATCACCACCTATTATTTCTAGGTCATCCCTAGGGATTTCCATTACAGCTTCATCAACGATAGATCTAAAGTCATCTTTCTCCTCTTCTTTGCAACCCGTTTGAGGAGTACTGAAAGGATGTGTAGTATTGATTGACCAATGCAGAGTTTTACTATTTAACTTCTACCACTGAGGAGGTTAGATCTTGACTGAGGATAATGCCGACACCGTTCCTATTGCTAGGAATTCCATTATAGTACAATTTACACCCATATCCAATCATTAAAGTCTTCTGACCTTTCCATTTCGTATCTTGTACAACTTTTCTCTTGTTCAAAATTTTGCCAATTCTCTCTTCTTACCTTTAAGTGTACCAATATTCAAACTTGCTAACCTTGTCTTCTTTGCTTTGACCTTTATTTTACTTTTCACAGGATGGAGGTCTACATCCTGCGCGTCGCTTGGAGGGAACGCCCTAGCTTTCATATTTCTATTTTTGTATTTCCTTCATTTTTGTTTATTGGACAAATATCCTTAGCACCCGGCTGTCCAGGCCTGTCGGTGACCGGGGTGTCATCTCTAAGCTCCTAAATTCATCTTACCATATGTCTTTACACATCAGTCATCGAAGAAAAACCTGAAAATTTTTATGTTCCTTACCAGGATTGAACCTGGGATTTTCTGTTCCAAGCCTACATTATAACCCACTAGGCCACCCCGGCGATCCATTATAGACAATAATACCGGTTTAAAATAGTTAAGAATATTTATTTTAGGCGTTATTATATTAATCGTTTTCATAAAGAATAAGACTGAGATATATTTTTGAATCAGACGCATACGTAGCAGGGTTGGGACAATCACCCCCCTTAAAACCAAAAAGTTTAGATGCCGACTAAAATGTTTTTCGAAAGTATACTTATTCCTACCCTTTATTGCATATACATTTCAATTCATATTTATCACACTCACAGTAGAAGAAAATGCGCTACTAATTAATCTATGAATTAATATCAATTTCTGATTTTCCATAGTGTTATATTTATCTACCATTTTAAAATTTCTTACCAAATCATTTGTGACCATTTCACTTTCAAAAAAATGACATCGATTTGATTGAGACAATGAGAATATCTGAAAGCATTATATTAGAACTTAAGAAAATTAGGGCAAATTTTATATCTAAAGCAGAGCTCTATGAATTTAATATATGTCTACCTCGACTAGTAGCGGGGAAACCGGTCGTTCCAATTATAAGGTCAGTTGAAGAATACTATAAAATATCTCCTTCTTGGATTTTTATAATTCAAATAAATGAAGAGATCTTGATTAATCAGGGTGTACTCCGAATCTATTTCAAATTTGACAAAGGAAAAGTTAAATATCTGGTAGATTTTTATTGTGATGTTAAAGTATCCCAAGATGCATTACTACCTGAATGTAAATTATGGTAAAGGTTAAATATGGTTGATAATGTTCCAAAAAATGTTATTGATGCTTCGCATAATTTCAAACATATTTTAGACTATTTTCTTAATATATAAAAATTATTATATATTTTAACAATTCTACTTATTAGTCCTTCAACCAGTGAAAAAACATTTTCTTCTTTAACAAGAATAAAAACCCTGAGAAGTAATGTTGCTGCTCTATTTGAACCGATTTAATATCTAACTTATTATTTTAGCTATTAAGCCTCGGTATTTCGTTAATAGATGTTCAAACCTTTATGCCACCTAAGAGCAGAATCTTCAGACTGTTTGACGTCACTACTGTGAACTATTACTTCTGGATAGAATGGGTTAGCCCTTCTTAATATACATAGGGAGTTTACACCAAGCACTAATAAAATCATTGAAAAACGAACTCAATCCCAAAGAAAATTGAATTTAAATTATAAATTTATATGATTCTTAATTATATTTTTTCCTATCTTTTATACACCTTTTTTTTGGAATACTTGTAAGTTTTTATGCATGCAATAATTCTTTAGAATATTTTTTGGGTTTATCTATTTTTCCAACATTTTTTTAAAATATAATTTAAATTTATATATTAAATTTATATATTAAATTTTAAACGCTTAAAAAATTTATATTTTTTTTACAAAATTCTTTTCCAGACATTTATTTTATAGTGATTCATACGTCGATCATATGCATTTAATATTTTATCATTCATATATTTAAATTTGTGTATTATAAATTGTCAATATTTTTAGTACTAGTCCTAATAAATTTCTGAAACTTAAAAAAAATTAAATATCCCCTCCCCCTCTCCTTCATAGTGAATTCCTACGTTTGCATATCAATTTTTTATTCATTTAATTTTATTTGTTATATTTATTTTATAAAAATTTTCGTAAAATAAAATTATTTGAGCACTATTAAAAAGCTAAATGAGTCTGTTTAAACATGTTATCAATATCGGTTAATCCCTTTTTTAAGAACAATTTCAAAACTTATCAAATCTATACGTTCTTTTTCGAATTACATTAAACCGAGTCTTTATGAACCTTACCCTGAACGGTATGAATTTATGAACCTAGACGAAAATCGAAACTATATAAAATTTTAATCCAAGTTCTTAAGGAACTCGAACCATCGAACAGAATATATATCAAAATGTCACATTAAAGATAAAATTTCACTATTTTAACTTGAAATTATTAGTAAGAAAATATTTGAAACTGTTTTAAAAGAATATGATTTAGACATTGACTCTACCACATCAAATGTTCTCTCTGTATCTATCGCACCTTTTGCTTATTTATGGGGACCGAATATATTCAATACTACAATTGATGTTCAAGATGCCGAACTTGAAAAGCTTTCGAATAAGCAAAACATTCTAGTGAAGAAAAATTCAGATTCCATGGTGCTTAATGTATTTTTGAAAGACTTGTTAAATAAGGTATTATATATAATCTATTTTATTTTTGTGGACTATCGTTTTAAAATCAATTTGACAATCTTTGCCCCCTCATGAGAAAGTGTAAAAATAATTTTAAATAATTGAAATATTTATGTCAAAAAATTTTTAATTCACTTTTTAAAACCAATAAAAACGTAGTTAAAAATTATCTGATTTTATTTAGGGGGGATCGGGTTAGGTTAACCCCAGGGCTTGGCAAACCACTTAAACTCATTTTAAAATTAAATACACAAGAAGGTTAAAATTTTATCCTAATATAGTTTATTAGTTTACCTCTATAGACCAAAAATTAAAGAAATAAAATTTTGGTGAAATAAAGATTTTTAAATGACAGAATTTTTATTAAAATATATAATATATAAATTTAATTTTATACCAAAGTTTAAACACTCTTCTATGGCTTGTTGGACAAAATTTTCACTTTTACAAAAAATAAAATTTAAAAAAAAGATTATATTCTTAAATTTTTTTATAAGGCCCTTTATAGAGTATAGTTTTATGTATATAATCATATATTATTTTTAATATTATCTAAAAAAAAGCAGGAGCCATAGTCAATTTTTTATTCGACTAACTCCAGTTTCATAATTAAATTCCCAAAATTTAAAATTTTCCTGCTAATTAAGAGGAGCTAGAGAGGCACATTAGTCCATTTCAATTTATTTCCTATCATCATGCAATTAATTTTTCCTCCGCGCCTTAGCGCCAATTTTTAATACGGCGACCCCTTGGCGTGAAAAATTTCTAAAATGCTATTTATTTGTATTTAATAGATACTTTTATATTTATAAATTTAATAGTTTATTGCACCATTCATTATATATTACATTATTGGCTACTACACTGAGCACTCATAAGCACTAATAAAGCACAAGATATTGACATAGATTTGAGAATTAGTGCTGCTTCCAATTGTTCAGTAAACTTTTACATATTTTAGATAGAAAATTAAAATAACTACTGGATAATATCTAATGTGGATAAATCCTGTCTACGCCAGAGTCTATGGTCGGAGAATACTCGACAGAAGTAAATGAAGTATGCAAGTGATAGAGATAAATTCTAACCATTCTTGAATGAATGTGACATGACAGCAGAGTCTATCTAAAGAAGGATGAAGAATTTAATTTTTAAAATACAATGAATATTTATTCCAGGCTTATAAAGAATAGCGCTTTGTGTAGAACCTTAGTTGTATACAGGGATCCACGAACCTGAACCGAACCATTAAACCGCTAAAAACCGGTATTTTTTATCGAACTTTTACTAGCCGAAACTGAACCGAACCACTAAAATGCCTCTGAACCGGTTCGATTCTCATAATTATATGCTTATAAAATAATGTGTAAGTTATTACTACTTTATTGCAAAAATTTTAATTATATTCGAATTGTTTTAAAGATTATTATCAATCACATTTGATTGATAAGTATCAGTCATAATTTTTATGTATATTGCCATTTTACAACATTTTTTAAATATTTTAAGCTTATAAATTATATGCCTAGAGAAAAATTAATTCCAATATATAAATTATTTACATATAGTATTATAAATGACACATCAAATCTGATATCATACTGGCAGTGCCGGCTACCCAAGTTAGTGAGGAAAGATGTTTTTCAACAATTAATTATATATTATCTCCTTATAGATGTAATTTGAGTGAGACGAATTTTGAAAATATATTAATTGTGCAACTTAATAAAAAATTTTTTAAGTAATTGTTCATATTAAAATTAATCATTGATATTTATTTGTTTTATTTATAAATTAAATATTATTTTATAATGTTCAATTTATAAAAAAGAAGGTTTTATGTATGTGTTTTTTATTTTAATTATGAAATAAAAAATTTTTTTCCCTATGCATAATTCGAATGTTGGTTGAATATAAAAGCCAAACCGTTTTTAGAGGTTCGAACCTAACAGATATTTTTATTTTTTACGAACCGAACCTGAACCTTTTATCCGAACCTGAACCGAACCGATATTCGTTTCGGTTTGGATCCCTGGTTGTATATTATAAAACTTATAGAGCCGATCTTTTAAATATTAGTAAAACAATCTTATGTATAATTACATAACTTTAATAGATAGTATTTGGAATCATATAAATTGTGTTTTTTTACAGTTTTTAAAAAACGTCCTGTCTAGAAGTCGGCCTTCATCAGATTTCTTGTGTTCTTTCTTTCCTTCTTTCTTTTATGCACCAAAATAAGATAAGGAATATATCACTTTTTAGTTACATATTGTCCTTTTTCAACGGGACTTTTTTTAAAAATATGCCTCATAACTTGCTAACTTGGTTTAAAAATGAGACTATGTGACTAAAAAAGCAATATAGTGGATTATTATATAATATAAAAAAACCAGACTTATAAGATATCATCTGTATCATCGCATATTCCATTAGGGTTAGACATCATAAGTTATTACATTCACAAAGGTCGGGATCATGGAACGCCTGGCTACATGGCTTGGAGAAGGTACTGCAAAATTAAACCGGATAATATTAACGATTTTGAACAATTGGCAACCATATTTGGGGAAGAGAGGAGTGTCTTACTCAACGCCTTATACAGGTTTTTACTAAAACTTTATTTATATAAATTATATTTCATAATTTCCTAATACATGAGGAGAAATGTTAAATTTTTAAAAATTTCAATATTAAATTATGGTAATACAAAAATCACATCACACCTCTATAACATTTGATGTGTTCCAAAAATAGAAATGCAAATTAATCATGACTAAATTTATAAATAAATAAAATAAACAGCAATGTCGAAGACATTGATTTATTGGTCGGTCTCCTGTTAGAGGCGCATACTCAGAATGATGATTTTGGCACATTTGGACCAACCGCTTCTTGTATAATGGCGGATCAATTTATGAGACTAAGACGAGGGGATCGGTTTTGGTACGAATCAAATATCGAACCAAACAAATTTACTTCACGTTAGAAAATAATATTGTTTTCAAAAATTATTAACATCTGCTTTTATATATTAAATAATACCAACACATTCCTGCCCTTTGAAATAAAATATTTTTAAATGCGACAGAATTAAGTTTAAATAATAGTTTAGGATATTTTTATAAATAATTATCATCTTTTAATTTGCTTAGATCAAATTAACGAGATAAAGAAAATAAAACTTTCAAGAATTCTTTGCCAAACTATGGACATACATAAGAATATACAACCAGATTCTTTCTTAGTTGCTGATGCCAACAGGTGGATTAAATACTTCTTGATAACTCTAAAATATTTTATAATATTGACCTTTTAGCAACTTTCCCTTGCCATGTGAATATCTATCAAGTTTGAATTTATCTCACTGGCGTGAAATAAGTAAATATTTATATATATATTATTTTTAAAATTAAAACAATAACAATATTCAATTATAAAATATCTAATATAAGAGATAATCGTTTCGTATTAACATAATATATTAAAATATCACAGGTGATTTTAACAACTTACAAAAGTACACTGACAGAAAATTGGATGAAAACAAAATTCTGTTTTTCACTCAAATTGGCGCTAATAATGCCCATATAGAGGCTATGATAGAAATGAATGCTTATCAAAAAAGTTATTTATAGAAATTTATTATATCTTTACAATTATATTATTTTAAATTTCAAGATCTTTCGTTTTGCAGATCTCTGCTTTTAAATGAATGAAAATTTGATAATATTTTATAACGGCCATTTTATAAAAATGTATAATAAATTTTATTGGAATTTTTTTTCAATTTTAAATATTTTGAACATTTAAAATTTTAAGCTCCTTAAACCTAATAATCAATCTGTATTTCGTTATTTCCAATCAAAAACTTTTCGCCAATACACAAATTTAATTAACCCAAATATTTTCTTTATATGCTCAGTATTAGTATACTGTGCCCAATAGCAGGATTGGGCTGTATCGCGGATATTTGTATCTTTTTTAAAATTTTGGAAAGTATCTTGTATCCAGTATCTAAGATACATATTATTTAAAAGTATTTGTATCTTAACCAACTTTGTATTCAAAAAGATACAGATACTTTAAAAAAAATTATATTAGTTAATTTAAATAGTATTAAAATTTAAAATGATATTGTTTTAAGATTTAAATGAAAAATTTAATCAAAATTTAGATATTTTAAGATAATTTTTGATATTTGACGTTGGTCGTCATATAGCAATTTGCTAACAATTAGAACTACCATATTTGAATCGTTTTATATCTGTCTATTTTAAAATTATGGAAGAAGAAAATAGAATAATATGTTTATCTTTGTCTTCAGATGATTCTTCAACCGAAAATTATAACAATAAATTTAAACTAAGCATACTTAATGGCAAATTTTTTGAAGTACTTCAAGATGATCATAATAAAGAAATTCATCGTGACTTTGGTATTGACGAAAAAGTTATAGCAACTGTTACAGATAACGGCTCTAACTTTAAGAAAGCTTTCAAGGAGTTTGGATATTCTATGGAAGCTTTAGAGAATGACTTTGACATCAATGATGATGAATGTATAGAATTCGAAATCATTGAAAGTATTATTTAATACTTCTTTAAAATTTATTATGATATTGTAAATTTAGTAAAAATTTTTATTAAAATAAAATTATTTATTTGTTTATTTAAGGGTCTAAAGAAGCCTCAATAACATTGCCTCAACACATTCGTTGTTTGTGCCATACGATAAGTCTAATTGCCACAATGTCGAGAGAGCTATTAAGGATTCTCCTAACATTTCTAAAATTCATCATCCTGCAATAGCTAAATGTACTAAGCTATGGAATGCAAATAATAGGCCTAAAACTGCAGAATTTATCAAAGCAGTTTTAGGAAAACAATTAGTTACACCTTGTTGCACTAGATGGAATAGTTTGTATGATAGTCTTCATAGTTTATTAAAATTTAAAGGCGAACTTCCTAAATTATGTCAAAAATTAGAATTTCCTAAATTAAGAGATATTGAAATTCAATATTTAGAAGAATATTGCAATATAATGGCCCCATTGGCTATAGCGATTGACAAAATACAGAGTGAAATCAACTGCTATTATGGAGAATCAGCTCCAATTTTAAATGTCGTTAAAAAAAATTACAAATTTAATTCAAACCATTCTACAATTTTGCAAACCATTAGCCATTGCCATAGAAAATTATTTAAATAAAAGATTTAAAAATATATATGATTTTGATAACAATTTTAAAAGTGCATTTTTGGCAACTATTTCTCATCCCTATTTTAAAAAAAGTACCTTCAGGATTTTTTATTACATGAAGTTTTAATTGTTTTTAAAAATAATATTGAAATTAATACTTCAACAAAATCTTCAATTGATGAAGATGATGATTACTTTTGCCTTAAAAGTACCACATCCAATTCTAATAATTCAATAAATGATATTGAAATAGAGGTCCTAAATTATATGAAAGATGACAGGCGGAGTATAAATATGTTAAATAGTTACAAATATATAAAAGAAATATTTATTAAATATAACACAATATTACCCTCCTCAGCCCCCCCGTTGAAAGATTATTTAGCTTTGCTAATATGGTTAATAGACCAAATCGTCAAAGATTGAACGATAAATCATTTGAAAAATTAATAATATAATAAATAATGCTGATTTATTATTATTTACTAATTATATAATTATTGTTATTTTCTACAATTTATTTTAAATATTTTGTTATAAATTTATATTATAGATAAGAAAATAAATCTTTATACATTTTGATTTTGACTATTTAAAGTTTTTTTAAAAAATTATCTTGTATCTTAGATACTTTTTTTTAAAAAAAATACAAGTATCTTGTATCTTATATCTTATTAAAATTTTTCTAAAATATCTTGTATCTTAAATACAAAATTTTATAAAGTATCTGTATCTGTATCCGAATACAATTTTCTGAAAATTTACCCAACCCTGCCTAATAGGATATACAATAAAAAATTTTATCTTTGAACTGCTCTTATTGTTTGACAAAGAAATTTAAATACAAATCATTTTATTCTCCCTTAATTTGAAAATTACAAAATTTAGATATATATATATATATATTAGATATACAATATTCAGTGCCCTCTATCGCGGAGGAGGAGGGGGGGGGGTATGGGTTATACAATAACGTTATAAGATTTAGAATCGGATGTGGTAGGGTTGTATGACTCAAACCATGACTATGTACATTTAGGGCACCCCCACCTCCGATTCTAAAATTTAATGAAAATTAAAATAATATTCGTTTGTAATATTATTTATTCCTTTATAATAACATCTAAAAAAATATCCAGGTTAAATATACAAATATTTCTGCAATAAAATTTGTCCTCGATAAATGCATGTAAAATAGACATGCACATGGCTGACTATGTATGTTATTATTTATTAATTTACATTAATTTTTCAAAATTAATCCAGATTAAATATTTTGTTTAGGGAGGGGATACGAAGCAACTGCTTCCTAAAATTTATATGGGGGTACAGGCATTTGAAGCAATTGATTCATAGGAAAATATTGTTGGTACTTTTTTAGAAACTTTTATTTTTTAATTTTTTTAAAAAAAATTTTTTACAAGTAAATATTTTATTTCAATTTTATTTTCAATTTCAAATATTCACATAGTTTAATAAAAATAAATTTAAAAAATAAATAAATATGTATTAAAAATTATATAATCAAAAATATTTAAAAAAAGGGGGGAAAGGGAGTGCCGGGATTAAAGAGATATATTGTTTGACATAGAGTCGAGAATGGAGATAAAATTGGATCTATTAAAAAAAATTTAATTTTAATTCATTTATTGAAAGCTTAGATTAAATAAATGGCAGAATATCAATTACATATTATTTTACATGAATCTACACAGACACATATGATGGCTTATGGGAGACTTGTATTCGATATTAAAATCCCAAAAGAATGTGTTAATAATAATTGCTCAATCATAAGAATAAAAATAAGATGTCTTGGTTATTTGATTTCTAGTAGCCAAGCCTTCTGGGGGAACACGCAACAAGAAGGCTATTTGATAGGTTTTATAAATTTTTTGTTGATTCTGAACCTGTTCTCAAATTATATATACAAATAAAATGAAAGGGATAAAAAACAAAAAAAATTATAATCCAAACTATATTCCAATCTATTATCGTATAATAATATATAGATATAAAAAAAATTCAAAAATAAATTGAATCTAATAGATACATTAGAGATCTGCAAATGTAGTCGGGCTTGGTCAGGCCTAATATTTTTTAAGAAAATTCGGACCTTGTCTGGTCGGGCCTTAGAATTTTTTTTAAATATATCTAAATTTATCAATTTTATGTTGAATTTTTTATGTAAAAAATATTTGATTTTATTTATAGAAACTAGACGCTATATAACATATTTCGTTTATTTTGAGTAATTATAAAAATTAATTTTTATATTTAAATAAATTCGGGCCGGGCCGGTAAATTTTTTCAAAAAAAATTTCTGGTTCTGGTCGAGCCGGGAAAAACTTTATAAAAAAAATTTCGGACTAGGCCTGAAAAATTAGACTCGATGCAGATCACTAAGATACATCTCAATAGTAAATTAAAAATGGTGAAACACCAAAGCCAGTTGAAAGACTTATTGCTATATATTGTACGGATGACTAGTGTTGATATTTAAAAAAATATAATATGCAAACTTAATTCCACGAATTTACCCCTCGAGTTGGGTAAAGCTATAATGGTTCTTCAAACTTGAGGTGAAGGATCAACGGAGTACGGGCTTTGATCAGAGCTGAAGCTCCAAATGCTGGGTGCTATTGTCATCGATTAAATTTAATCATTGTTCAATTCTGCTAAACTGTAAAGGAACTAGAAATATTTTGGGATCTTAAACTAGATTCATGTGTATTTCAATGGGGTTAAAAAATATGCAAGCATGTCAGAGTGATTTACTGACAAAATCTTAACATTTTTTACGCCTCAAGACATTGGCGTACGCAGCGGGGGGGGGCAGGGGGACAAATCCCCCCCCCCCCCCCCCCCCCCCCCCCCAAAGCCAAAAAATGCAGATGCCGGATATATTTTACAAAAATATTATTGTTTATATTAATTTATATTTGTTATTTATTCGTATCTCATATATTAAATATATATTTAATTACATTTATTATCACATTTATCTACTAAGTTATTTTATCAATTAATTTCGATTTCAAGTTTTCCGGCGTAATATTTACTTATTATTTTCAAATTTTTAGTGGCGTAATATTTATCTACCATTTTCAAATTTTTAGTAAAATAATAATTATTTATGAAACTTCTTGTCCAATAGGGAAAAAGAAATTGCAACTTTGTCCAACGCGATAGAGTCTCTGCCATAAAGCAGTAACAGCTTTTAAGGAGTTAGAAGAGCCAATTATTTGCTATTACTGAAATATCACAATGTCCTGAAAGAAATATTTCCTCAGAAGCAAGAAAATTATTGGATTCAATGCTTTTTCCAAATTTTATTTCTCATTGGAATGTATTATTTAATTATACAACTATTTTAAGTATTACTTTTCAAAAACATGACATTGACTCGTTTAAGAAGATGAGAATAGCGGAAAGCATTTTATCAGAACTCAAGGAAATTAGGGCTAATGTTGATGAAGAATTTCATATTTTATATTTTATTGTTGAGTCAAAAGCAGAATATACGTGTTTAATATTTGTTTTCGTCGACTTGTAGCAAGACAAGCTCATCGTTAAAACATTAATATAGATTCAGTAGAAGAGTATATCTTAAATACAGATACATTTATAACCCAAATAAATGAATTTTTAATTCATTATGCAGCACTTACTAATCTGCAAATATTACTTCCACAAAAGCCTTCCCAAGCTTTTTCAGATGGTGATAGAAAAAAAAATATTTGTTAGATTTTTATTATGAAGATGTTAAAGTATCTTATGATGCCTTACTAGCTGAATAGCTATGTTTATAAGATTAACTATGATGATTGATATAGTCCCGAAAAATGCTATGGATGTTCTGCATTATTTCAAACACATTTTAGATTAAATTCCCAATGTATTAAAAGGGTTTATAAACTCTTCCCATTAGTAAACTAATGAGAGAACATTCTCTTTTTTAAAAAGAATAACAGAGACCTGCAGAAGTACCATTTGCAGGGCACGACCTGGATTTTTTTTAAAGATTTTATATGGCCCACCTGGGTTTTTTTTTAAAAATATTCAGGCCCGGCCCGGCTTTTTTTAAAAAAATGTTTAGGCCCGACTCGGCTTCTTTTAAAAAAATTTCAGGCCCGGCCCGGCTTTTTTTTAAATAAAATTTTCAGGCCCGGCCCGGATTTTTTAAAAATAAATTATATTTATTTTTGATTTTTATAGCTAATAATAACGAATTCAAATATAGGCTGTTTTAAAAAATATAGCCCGGATTGGGTGTTTTTTTTAAATAATTTCGGGCTCGGCCCGGGTATTTTTAAAAAAATTAAAATATTGTCCGGCCGGGGGCCGGGCCTGCAGGTCTCTGAAAAACATACCAAGAAGTACAACATCTGAAAGTAGATTGAAAGGTTTGGATCTTTTGAATATTCATAGGTATTTGATGACAAGCAAGGATGAGATAATTGAAAAATTAGCTCAATCACAACGAAGATTGGATTTTACATTGTAAATATATAACATACAAAATGCAATTATTCCTAAGAAACTTTTGGTGTTAAGGCTCAAAAAATTCCAAATTTCTATTTTGGATCATTTAAGTGATTCTTTATATATAATTTTTTTATAATTCACATTAATTTAAAATTGTGTATTAGAAATAGTTATTAGTCCTAATAAATTTATGCTCGATATTTTTAAAAAACATTAATATTTCTTAAAAAATTTTATTATCCCCCCCCCCCCCCCCCCCCCCAGACCAAATTCCTGCGTACGTGCCTGCCTCAAGAATACCATTGAATGATATTAACTTATATGTTTAAAATAAAAAATATTTATTTTATGCTTATATTGTCCTATTCAGTTAAGAAGTATAATTTAAGTTATTGTCGAGTATCATTTTTTAATTATATTATATAATGATACTAAATTTATAAATATTTTTTCTAAGCTTAAGATTTTATGTTTATCTTCTGATTTTGAAAGTTCTAGGCTCATTTCAATCCAAAAAGGAAGGCTTTATATACTTTAATTGTAAATATAATATTTTATTTAAGCTTTAAAATCAGTGTTTTTGCCAGGGATGTGAACCTTCCTTCTAAAAAAATGGGTTCGGGTTTGGGTTCAGTGAAAAATCTCGAATCTATAAAATTTTAAAATCAAACTTCGTTTTGCACACTTAAGGAAATGATTGAAGAGACCTTTGCTAAGGGTGATATCGAAGTTATCTGTGAATTTTACCATTTTAATATGACTCAAGTTTTTGATGAAATGTTCAACTTTCGAAATATTTAAATCATGACCAAAAGGGGGGATGTAATTGTTAAGATGACATGATAGTTTAATAATCAAAAGATTTGCCAGTCTGAAAATTGTAAATTTATTTTATATATTTATATTCATACATTATTTATCTTCTTCTGATGATGATAATTCTGTTACTTGTTATGATTCAGACTGGAAAGAAACTACTCTTTTATTTTACCTTATCGTTTACTTTCATATTTTTCTGCTTTCCCTTAATTTATCAATTTTATATAAATATGTATTAACTATTCATACCATCCATGCACTGCAGAAAGGTTTATGATAAAATAAAACTAATTAAAACAAAACTTCGAAGTATACTTTAAATCCATTTCTTAATAATATTTTCAATGGAACAAAATTTATTTAGGCAACTAAATCAACGAAATTATAACTTCTTTCGCTTTATCTTCCTCTACTAATTTTAAATATTTTCTAATGTTTATAATATTTTTATACATTCCTTAACTCGGAGGGTGTAGCGTAGCCACTTAGTTAAATGTAAAGATGAAGGAGTATAAATATATTTTATATTAAGGAAAATAAGAGATAATCCATTCTTTATCTTTTTCAGTTTTATTTTTTAAATTTACTAAATTAATATCTATAAAATGCTCATAAACTTGTTCAAATACTTTCTAATTTTTCAAATAAATAAATATAATTACTTCACAATTTTTATCGCTTTGTTTTTATTTTATTTTAATATATACCTCATCTCATCCATCCAAATGTTGCCACAAATAATCATTCTATGGGAAGCACGTTGTATTTCGTTAAATTTAACATTATTTTAATTTTAAAATTTTTAGGGCGACTATTTTTACTAAAATATTTATTATTTTATTGTAAATATTTCTTTTTTTAATATTGATTTTCCCCATCAGGTTCAGTGGTAATAATTTTATTAGAGAGAGATACCATTACCCTTATTGTTTTTGTGACCTTTATCATTTATTAAATTTGAATTTAAAGATTTTTTTAAATATTTGTCCTAAAACTTGAGGCATATTTATAAAAAAATATATTTTAACCCTTATATATCTCCGGCAGGCGCGTACGCAGGAATTTGGTCTGGGGGGGGGGGGTGATAATAAAATTAAAAAAATTGGTGGGTGTGTGTAAAAAACAATTTTTTGATATATTATTGTTAATTAAAAATACTAAGCATAAATTTATTAGGACTAATAACTTTTCTAATACACAATTTTAAATTAATGTGAATTATAAGAAAATTATATATATAAACCGGCATTGAAAAACTATAAAATAAATGTGAATTATAAAATATAAAGTGAATATAACTACGATATGAATCACTTAAATGACCCAAATTTAATATTTGAATTTTTTGAGCCTTTAAAATATATAAAGTATAAAAAATTAAAATGTTGGAAATATAAATTAATACACAAAAGGCTAATTTTTCAATTATCTATCCTTGCTTGGCGGTAAATGCCTATGAATATTCAAAAGATCCAAATCATTCAATCTACTTTCAGAAGTTGTATTTCATAGGTATGTTTTTCAGAAACTTGCAAGCCCGGCCCCTGGGCCGGACCGTATTATAATTTTTTTAAACATACCCGGGCTGGGCCCGAAATTTATTTTAAAAAACACCCGGGCTGGGCCTGAAGATTTTTGGAAAAATATCCGTGCCGAGCTGTATATTTTAAAACTAAATATTTGAAATCGCCATTATAAGCTATAAAAATCAAAAATAAATATAATTTATTTTAAAAAAATTCGGGCCGGGCCTAAAAAATTTATATTTTTAAAAAAAAAACGCATACCGAAAAAATTTTTAAAACAAATTTGGGCTGTGCCCTGCAAATGGTACCTCTGCAGGGCTCTGTTATTCTTCTTAAAAAAGAGAATGTTCTCTCATTGGTTTACTAATGGGAAGAGTTGGTAATATATATATATTACCATTACGATATATTGGGAATATAATCTAAAATGTGTTTGAAATAATGCAAAGCATCCATAGCATTTTTTGGGACTGTATCAACAATAGTTAATCTTTTAATCATAGTTATTCAGCTAATAATGCATCATAAGATATTTTAACATCTTCATGATAAAAATCTAAAATATATATTTTTTTCTATCACCATCTGAAAAGGTTGGGAAGGCTTTTGTGGAAGTAATATCTGTGGATTTGTAAGTGCTGCATGATGAAAAAACCAATTATTTATTTGGCTTATAAATGTATCTAGGAGAGGGGACATTTTTTTTTATAATACTCTTCTACTGATCCTATATTAATGTTTTGACGATGAGCTTGCTTGCTGCAAGTCGAGGGGGAAAAATATTAAACACGTATAACTCTGCTTTTGACTCAACAATAACATATAAAATTCTCATCAACATTATCTCTAATTTCCTTGAGTTCTAATAAAATGCTCTCGGCTATTCTCATCTTCTTAATCAAGTCAATGTCATGTTTTTGAAAAGTATTACATAAAATAGTTGTATAATTAAATAATACATTCTAATGAGAAAAAAAAATTGGAATAAGTATTGAATCCAATAATTTTCTTGCTTCTGAGGAAATATTTCTTTCAAACCATTGTGATATTTCAGTAATAGCATTAATAATCGGCTCTTCTAACTCCATAAAAGCTCTTACTGCTTGATGGTGGAGACTCGATCTCGTTGGGCTTGCAATTTCTTTCTCCCTTGTACAAGGAGTTTCAGAGATAATTATTATTTGACTAGAAATTTAGATGAATATTAGGCCACTAAAATTTGAAAATAATAGGTAAATTACGCCAAGGAAAACTTGAAATCGAAATTAATTGATAAAATAACTTAGTAGATGAATGTGATAAATAAATGTAATTAAATATATATATGAGATAGGAATAAATATTAACAAATATAAATTAATATTAATTAACAATAATATTTTTGAAAAATATAATCCGGCATCTGAAAATTTTGGCTTTGGGGGGGGGGGTCCCCCCTCTTCGTTGCCTACGCGCCTGATCTCAGGAATCTATAAAAAAATATTTTAAAAAATAGATGATATTAAAATTTGGTTGACAAAGACCTATAAAATACATTATGTACTACTTAGTTATTATGTCCATCCAAGTGTTTAATTATATATAAAAATTATGGTATTTAATTAACAAATTTACAATATGTGATATTTTGTGACTTGTTTTGAAATGCAGCAAAAACCACATAAGGTTGATAATTTCAAAAAAATTTAACTATCTAAGAAACTCCTGAGCTCCTCTTAAAATAAATGAAAGTGACCCTGTTAATATCGTTATTATCCCCATAAATCCGGATGCGACGAAAAGAAATATTAACGAAATAAAGAGCTATTGCAAATTATTTTGTTAAACTTAGATTTAATTAGAATATATAAGTTTTTTTTTAATTTAATTTTTTTATAAAACTAGTATTTGTATTTGCTTTTTCGCAATACCTCAAGAAAACCATTTAAAAAAAATATGTTAGGTAGGGGAAAGTAAACATCCATAAAAAATTTGAATTTTAGTCTGGTCGTTTTAGCCTTTAATAGAAATGGATTAAGAAAATGTAATTATAGATCAATAAATATGATTAACAACACTATTATAGAATTAGTATTTTATTCTTTTTTTTTTAAATTTACAAGCTTTTATTATAGTTTATAGCTGTGCATCTTGCGTATAACATACTTATTTTTTCTGTATATATTTTTTAATCACGATGATAATTGATCTAAGTCTAATCAGATCTTTTGGTTACCAATTTGTCTATCTAGTTTAGAGTCTAGAGGGATAAATTATACAATTCCTTCCTTAATCAATAAACATATTTAATTAATAATGCTAATCTGGTCTAGCTTTTCAATATAAAAATCTAATCTCAACGTTTTATTCATATTTTTTTTGAAAAATTACAAGGCCCAATATTAAATATAAGTCTTACTATTTAAATTTATAAAAATTTTTATACTAAAGAGATACCATCAATTGAGACATCTAATCATTTTGCTTACACGCGGTATGAATCAATAGCTTTGTCTCAAATAGCGCATGTCTTAATAAATACAACAGGATTAATGGTGGAAAAGTAATTTATACTTCATAAAAAACCGTGATCGAGCAAATCTCGGAATACAAAATGTACAATGTCCAATGAAAAAAATGTTCGAAGATAAAATGTAGGATGGAAAAATTGTCTAAAGGCAAGATCCGGTGGGAAAAGGTCCGACGAAAAATTTCCGGTGGAAAAAATGTCTTAAATTATTTTAAAAATTCATTTATAAAATGTTATGCTCGGCTTAAATAAAAATTACTTAGGTGACATCAATACATGAATCATTTTTATTATAAATTTAATTATTTTATTAATATTAAAAAGAGTATGTGTGTATATATATTGTAATCGTTAATTATTATAATAAGCAATTAACGACTATACATACTACAAGTAGTTAATATTACATCGCTTGAATTAGAACCACACCAACTTGTCTTAACAATAGAGGTAAAATATAACAGATACTTATTGGCCGCTTCACATCATAGATACGCAATTATTTATAAAAACAATTATTTATCAAAGATTTTGTTCTCTTTCTAAGAGGACCGCCATAACTCGGCTTTCCGTTTATTGATAACCTCAAAATTCTATTTTATTTGCATTTTTGGTTAAAGATTTTAATATGAGGTTAAAAATTTACCCGTGACCTTCCATGATGAGCATGTGTTTGATAATTTTTTGCTATTTTATAATTTTCGATATGTAGAAGAGTGTAATTTTTAAAATCATATCACCCTATTTGGAAAAAAGAGTGAAATAAAAAAGTTATAGAATTTAGGGTTGTCATTATTTAAAAGATAATTACCTAATGAATTTCTCTTTACCCCAGTTATAGCCAACACCTTAAGCCATATAGCACTCAAAGGTCTCGTTCTACTTTATGTCATCGGGAAGAAACTAAGAAATCTAACGGGCAATCCCCTAAAATTCTACTATTTGAATTCTAAATGAAATTCTTATCAGGAGGAGTTTTTATGCTCTTAGTTACGCTTCATATTATTAAATTTACTTTTACATAATATATTTCTTTAATATATTTATTTAATATATAGTTATAAATATAATATTTAAATTTTAATATAAAAAGATTAACGATTTGAAGCCGTAGGTCCTTATAAATTGCATATTTTAAAAAAAACAATCAACTATAAATAATCAAAAACGAATTTAGATTTAATAATAAATTATTCATATTCGTTAATTTTGAATAAATAATATAATTTACTGTATTCGTACGAATAATTAAATATACTATTCTTTTTTGATTGGTATAATTACGAATGACCAATTATTTGATTCGTTCAAAAGAATCAAATACGAATAATTTTCGATTCACATTCATTTTTGAGTACTCTATTAATATGTACTATTCTTTAAATATTAATGAAAAAATAAAATTCTCATTACAAATATTAATTTGATGTCACATAAGTAAGCTTAAATTTAAGCTTGATGAAAAAAATATTTTGTATATAAATTTTCAATAAATAACAAGATATTTTCCATCAGACATCTTCTTTTCTAACATTTTCGGACCAAAATACTTTCAAGCATTTTGTCTATGGAACATTTTCCCAGGTCATTTGCTTTAATGACTAATTATATATATGAGACACCCCATATTAGAAATAAATATGTATATTATAGAACTTATAAATATTTTAATTTTACATTAAAAAAGATTTAATCTTAAGAATCAGGATCTGGAACTGATAAAAATAATACCGGTCCCAAAGTTCTTAATTTTCCCTCAATTGGACCAGTGTGGTTTGGCCACAAATGTTGAATGCGATACTTCGACAAGATTTCGTAAAATCGATGGAAAATGTAACAATCTAAATTTTCCTTTTTATGGCTCGGCAATGACGGAGTTAAAAAGATTTTTACCACCTAAATATCACGATGGTAATTTTTATTTAATTAAATAATATTAAATTTTTAATTAAATCAACAGAAAAATGGAATTCAATAAATATATTTTCACATAATATTGGTAAATATTTATTATTTATATATTTTAGAAGTAAATGTTCCTCGAAAATTTAGTATAGTGGGTAACTATTTGCCTAACCCTGCAAACATTAGTTGGCATGTCAATAAATTTTTTCCCAATTTAATTTATACAAATCTCACTTTGGCTTTTTTGAATTGGGCGATATTCATTGATCATGATATGAGTCTTATCCCACAATCACGAGGTTTGTTTTATTTTTGATATTAGATTTCTAATATATTATTTTGCTGAATGGGTAGTTAGATTAAATATCCTATAATCACTTAAAAGCGTAAATCCTCAGCTCAGATTAATTTATTGGGGTTAAAGAATTTATAGTTAAAACTTAAAATAATGAAATACTTAAAGTAATATTTAAAAAAAGAGAACGCAGTAATTAATTAGGTTCACAGGTAAATAAATGATATGTTAAGAATCTAGCCAAGCAAGATCTGAATATAATTTAAGATGTAAGATATCTTTATGAAATGATCCCCTGACGTCATTTTTAAAGCCACTTTACGCGACTTTATCACGGTAACACTTCATTACGATGACACTTTATCATGAAAAGCATTTCCGTACTATACTTTATCAAAAAACTCTTAATCACATATAGTTTATCATTCGATATTTTGATTATTTTTATTGAAAACATTATTTGTTTCTTCAAATTTGCTTATCTAAGAGGGGCAAAAATTTTATGAGCTAAGGAAAAAAATTATTTACAAGACCAAGGATGGGCCGATAAATTATATTAATTAATGAATCATTTAAGATTCATTTATTGATGAATTTATAATTTTCCATAAGACGATTTAAAAATGCTGCACAAATTATTTAAAATAATAAAATTTTAAAAATCCTGGTCAGACCATAAAATGATGACACCTTATTACACCACATAAAATGCCAGTTTGAAAGTCGAATATTTTTATTTAAGTAAAAAAATTTTCTCCTTGTTTATTTAAATGAAAATTTTAAAAGTCAGGGTAAATATTCACAAAGTTAAATTATATTAAATTTTATATTATTTATGTTAGAATCTTATATTTTTTATAAAAAATTTTAGACCCAGGTAATATTCTTTTGGAAAATTGTAAGGCCAAAGAAGGAATATTTACGATTCATATTTTAAGCTGTTTACTCGCGAATTCCATTTTAAACACGTTGAACCTAGCTAATTTTATGAATTCTATTAAGTCTTAGGTAAATTAAGGATTTTAAAAGGGCCTACGAATTATTTCTTGGGACGGCTGGTATATTGTGATGTATTTATAACTAATAAAGAATAAATTTTATAATTTTTAAAAGAAATTCAAATAAAAAATTTTAACTCCATTTTTATATTAATTAAGTTTTTATTATGGATTTTAAAATTTTGGTCACTTTCACTTTCCAGATTTTTAAAAGTTGATGTTAAAAAATAAATTTGGATATGTTTTGTAAATTATTTTAAAGGGAATTATAAATTTGATCAGCAAATGGAAGCTAAATGATTCATTAATTAACCCTTTTGTCTACTAATCTGTCAAATAGTAAATTTTCTGACCTATTTTACCGCGTAAATTATTTTGGCGCTAAAATTTTAATTGTGTCTTATAAGTAACATTCATAAAAATCATTTTTTTATAATAAATTCTTATATTTATTTAAAGTGCAAGTATTTAATGTCAGCTATTCCCTATATTTCAAAATTGACATTTTTCGTAATTTTTAATTACATTTTTTAATATTAAACTTTAATATTATTTTTCAAAAAAATATGAAATAGATAACTAAAATACTCCTATATTCTTTTCTGTTTTTATATTTTAAAAGTTTAATTTAAAATTTTTTAATCGAATATATATGTATGTTACTAATAAGACTAGATTTCATCATCTGATTATTCTTCTGATAAGAGCTTTTTAGAAGATAGCCACGATAATGAGGATGATAATTCAACATTTTCAGATAATTTTACTATTATAAATAGACGAAGAGATATAATATAGAAGGAAAAAAATTTAAACATCCCTAAAACTATCTGAAATTCAATGAAAAACTTTATCCAGCGAGATACTGGCTTTACATACTCCCTATCAATGTTTATCATATTTTTTTGAATATGATAATTCTATCGAATCAACCAATATGCTGCAATAAAAAATATTAACAAACCTATAAAAATATCTATAATGGAATTAAGGAAATTCATTGGGATTAATATTATCATGTCGATTGTCCAATTACCGTCCATAAGGGACTATTTGGAAGATGTAATTGGCAATGACTTATAAAAAGGACTATGACTGGCTTATAAAAGTAGTCTCAATTGTGAAACACTTTCAAGATAGGTTTCGTACAATTCCTAAAGAGGAATGCTTATCAATCGATGAGCAAATTTACTCAACTAAAGCTCGTATATATTTAAAACAATATATGCCAATGAGGCCTCACAAATGGGGCTTTAAATTCTTCATTCTATGCGGTGTATCAGGATTTGCCTATGATTTTGAACTATATACTGGGCAGGAAAATGATTTTGAAAAGAGACCAACAACAGAACCAGATTTAAGAGCGTCCAGCAATATTGTTGTGCGTCTATGCCGAACAATACATATAAATCAAATTTTTATGTTATATTTTGACAATTACTTCACCTCAATTCGATATATTTGGCAAAAAGAGGCATAATAAATATATTATATATTTAATTTTTCAAGTATATTTATAGGTATATACAGTCTTGGTACAGTAAGGAGGAATATGATCCCAAATTGTGAGCCTACAGAGATCGAAATGAAAAAAGAGATCAGAGGGTCATCCTTTGAATACATGGCACATATTGAAGGGGTAGATATAAATTCCTTAGTATGTAAAGATAATAAAACGGTAACCTTTTTGTCAATATTGTACGGGAAATTACCTCAGAGTCCTATTGAAAGATATGATAGCAAAACCAAGAAAAGACTAAATATAGCTTGTCCCATGCTTGCAAACAATATAACAAACATATGGGAGGGGTTGACTTGTTAGACAGCAATATTGGAAGATACCATAATACAACCAGATCTAAAAAGTGGTATATAAGAGTCTTCCTACACCTTATTGATGTAGCAGTTGTAAATTCCTGGTTATTATATCGGCGTATGAAGGTGAGAAAGCCAAATCAAATGACTTCTGTTTTTTCTCTATCGGAATTTCGCCAAGAAGTAGCCACAACAATGTGCCAAGTTAAAGCTACAATAGAAATGAGACCCGGACGTCCTTCTTCTATGGTCGTAAATCTAATAGAAGGTGATTATTTATTTATTATTGTATTATATTTTCATTTAGATAAAAAAAAGAAGGGGGCCTACGTCTTTCGTACCGTCCATAGATATTCGCACGGATCAAATTGGACAATTCCCAGAGTGTGAATAATTATCAAAGTTGCAAAAATCTACTATGTATAAAGGCGTTACACATGTAAAATGTTCGAAATGTCAATGCGTACTATGTTTCCATGCAAAAAAAACTGCTTTATTTTATTTCATACCAATATATACAATTAGACCTGTGCGCCGACAAAATATCGGCGGCCGGCGCAATTTTTAAAAAACCTAATAATCGGCGCATATATAAATTTTTATAAGATACATTTTTTTTATTGCATATTAATTTTTTAAAAAAACAAATAAATATACACTATTCTACAGATATCTCGGCATATATTTTAATATTCATTTAATAGAAAACTTATTATATCCAAAATCGATTTCGTAATTTAATTATCATGTATAAAAATTATTTTATTTAAATTTTTGGGACATAATGATGATCACCTTGAATTTAACGTCAATCCAGCGGTAGAGAAAACTCTTTCACTAGGTGTGCTAGTCGCCAGAATACAAAGAATTTTTTTGGCGAGCCTGGAAAGATTGGGAAGTTCACTCTTCTTTTCTCTCCAAAAATTTAGAACGTCCATATCTTGTGAATGTCGTTTTCCAAGAAACTGTGTGTTCTAAAGTCACCTAACTTGGAATCATAATTTATATTTGTTGAATGTTTATTTGCCAATTTTGTCAAATAACTTGAATTTAATAATTCATCTTCATCCTCAGTAGCTATATTTACTACCTGATTATCATCATTCTCTATAAGTTTAAGATGTTTTATTATAAATTCTGAAGCTGAGCAATTTTGCTCTATTAAATATTTTGACACAATTGTCAATTTTTAAAATCTTGGATCTAAAAGAGAAGCCAATACCTATAAATAAAAATAAAAGAATATACTTATATAATATTACTTGCAGATTACAAACCGGAAATCGTAACGCAAGTCTTTTTTGCATATTTTCCTTAAGTGAAATAATTTAAGAATTATCACTATCATTTACTATTAAATGTGTTTCAATTTCACTTCTAAAAAGTAACGCTAAGTTTAAAGTAGGCCCTTTTAGTACTGAAAGAAATTCGACAGTTTCTTTAAATTTTGAAAAATGCTAATAGTTCTTCTACCAGATCAGATTCATAATTTGATAATTTGGGAAAGTGCTTCCCAATTCTTTTCAAAACATTATTAATTAAATTCTTATTTAATAAAGATATGTTTCTAGCATAATTAATATACTATGCCAACGTGTTGGGATATTTAATTTTAAGGTTTTCATATGCGTGGAATTATTGTTACTATTATCATTGGAATTGCCAATTTGAAACCGGGTATCCGGGTATGGATCAATGTTGCCATGATCTAACATGTCTGATGTTAAATCTATTGTACTTAGGCATTTTATTTGATATTCCTCGAATTCAAATTCAACCTCTGCAGTTTTATATCTTAGAGCAGTAATAATTTCTCTAATTCTTTTGCAAAAAATTTCATGACTATGGATTTTTTATTATCCAGAGTTAGGATACTAAAATTATTTAAATTATTAAATTAGATGCATCCATTTTAAAAATATGTAAAATTATTGTAACTTTTGGAATTTTAGATTTTTGATTGATTGAATTCTATAATGACGTGGTCAATATAATTAAGATTTTAAAATAGTAGAAAATAAAAATTCATCAAAATCCTGATTGACATTAAAAAATTACAAGAGTAATGTTTACCAATTATTAGAATAAAAAGGTAGAAAGAAATTTCTGCGCCGGCCGTGTGCCGCCGATATGAAAATTGTCAGCGCGCCGGCGAACGGCGGCGTTTTCGGCGTATGGCCGGCCAGTGCACATGTCTATATACAATACAATAAATTGTTTGTTAAATACACTTTGTTAATTATATGTAATATACATTATTATAGTCAAAATAAAAAAAAAATTTTTTGATCAATTATCGATTAATATGTTAAAGGGAATACCTGAGAATTTTTTCTATTATTGCAAACATTATGTGATAAAGGGTTAATAAAATTTAAAATTAATTTTAAAAAAATTCCTTTTGTAAAATAAATATTTTGCCAAACCCGACTCAGCTTTTAGACATATATTTGGGAGCATTTGTCCTAACTCACAAGATTTTCACCTTTCTTAAATAAATGAGGAAACAAAAATTTATTTCAATAAAATAATTGGGCTTTCAAAAAGTCATTTTATGTCGCATAATAGAGTGTCATATTTGGAATAATTTATAAAAAAGTCTGAAAATTTAACCAATTTTGCAGATAAAGTATCGCATGATAAAATCTAGGTTGATAAAGTTTCGTGTTACGAAATGCCCTCGTGAAAAAGTGTCGCGTGAGTCGTATCGAGTAGGCTTATGGAAAATTATTCGATATTCGAATTAATTCAAAATTTATAAGAATATTAAAATATTCAATTTTATAAGAATTTGAATCGAAAATTTTATTCCTAGATTTTTGAAAATCATAAATTTTATTAAATATTAGAATTTTATCATTAATTTTTGAAATGCTTTACTCTCAATCATGTTTACCTTTGAATAATTTTTGAAATTAAATGTATTATATATAAACCATTCGACAAGATAATTATATATTATAAAATTTAAAAAAATATAAGGTTATATGAATTCAATGTTAAATTGCTCAGCTTGCGATAGTGAATATTTTATTAGTAAAAACTGCATGCCCATTCAATCTCATTTGTCTCGCCAAAAAAATCCTTATGTAATAAATTTATGCGATTCATTCGTTAGATCATCTGCCGCCAATACCAAATTTGGTATTTTTTTAAATTACAAATATAATACAAAATAATTTTATAGGTCCCCGGGAACAACTCAATGAAAACACTGCATTTATAGATGCATCGATGATATATGGTTCAAATAATTGTATCGCAAAATATTTGAGGAAAAATGTGGGAGGTTTTATAATAAATGTGACTGGATTGAAAAAAATAATTTTATGTAGGTCGTTTGAGATCTCAAAGCCCTGCTCTGAACATTAATAAAGATTCAATCAAAATTGCCACCGATCTTTTTGAAACGCAATGCCAAACGATTTTGAATATAGACTGTTTCTTAACTGGTATATATTAATTCATTTACTTTACAACGAAATCAAACAAATATTTTTACACCTATAAATAGGTGATCCCAGGGCGAATACACCTATGGTTGCGTCATTTTATATGCTTTTTATCAATGAGCATAATAGAATAGCTAATGAGTTATCTAAATATAATCCAAGTTGGAGAGATGAAGAATTGTATCAGGTATAATTTTCTCACCTCTATAAATATATTGTGTTTGAATGTTGATATGAACTATCTGATATTTTTTTTTAAAATAAGATTAAGCTAGAATTTGATAGATGCTTCTTAGATTATTGTCTATAAGTCTCCATTGTTCTAGTCACTTTTGCTTACTATTACAAAAAATATCTATATTAGAGACCTGAGACTCTAACTAAATCCTTGGCGGTCTAATAATTAAAAATTTGGAAAGGGTTGGCCTAATTTTTTTCCTAGATTTAAGAGTAAGACAATAAATTTAAATTATATAAATTAGTCAGTTGAAAAACACGCTGAATCATTTATATTTTTGGCTTCTCTTTAACATTAACAAAATGACCAAATTTGTGTAAAATCCGAGAAGTGTCTGGTAAACTCGGGTAAGGCTAGAAAATAAAATACAGACCTATACCCCTGTATATTAGATTTCTGCAGGTATCTCAATATACATATAATTTATTTGGTAAATGAATGCATTTACGAATTATAAGTGAAAATTTCTCATTAGGAAATATATTATCTAAGAGTGACAATCATTGTATATAAACGTAGCCATGATTTTGTGGATTAAAAAATTTCCCCATAAATTTTATTGAATTTTATTCCCTTGGTGTTTTAAAATAATACGAAACCCTTAGTTATTTGCGGGAATAACTGTAACTAATTGCATTTGAAGTTTTGGAATTTCACTTTTTAAAAATATTTTAAATAACATTGTAGATGCGATGGTTTATTTATAATCATATTTATTCACTATAGGTAATGATTATTTATATGATGAATGGTTGGAAGCATTACCAAGTCGTAACCTAGGTAACCTCTTATCAGGTGAACAATTAAGAGTTGCCATAGGCCATCGACTTGGATGTAACATTGTTCAATCACATACATGCATCAAATGTAAAATATTAGTTGACTCCAAAGGGAGATATGGTCTAAATTGTATATATAGTCAAGGCAGGCATGCAAGGCATGCAGCAATTAATTTAGCTATTAGCCGTTCTCTTGCCAGGGCTCGAATACCAAACATCCTGGAGCCTACAAATTTATCATTAGATGATGGCTTAAGACCAGATGGCTTAACTTCCGTGCCTTGGTCTTAAGGGAAATCCTTAATTTGGGACTTCACATGCGTATATTCTTTTCCAAAAAATTTAAATTCTAATCCGGAGAATAAAAAACAATGAAATATTCCAAATTCACAAATTATATACCGATCGTTATCTCTTCCCTTGGACATATGCCAAACGGAACTTTAAAGTTCTTAAAAAATATAAGCTATAAGATAAGAGTCCTTACATCAGAACCAAAAGAATACTATTTTTTAAAACAAAATCTACAAATAACTATTTTAAAATATAACTATTCATGTTTTTTGGGAACTTGTAGTCCCACCTCCGTTTTTATAAAATAGTGTTTTATTCTATTTTATATTTGTTATATTAATTTTAATATAATATTTGAAAGTAGTAATAAAAGGAATATTTGAAAAAAAAATTATATATGAAATAATATAGCTGCAAAATATATTAAAGTTTTAAATTTGAATTATTAAATATATCTTATAAAAGAACGTAGTTTCACATCAAATAATATATCCTTCTATAAAAATGGGTTCGGGTTTGGGTTCAGTGAAAAATCTTTGAACCCGGTTCGGGTTTAGGTGGGTTTAGGGTTCGGAGACCAGAAAAATAAACTTATTAAAATTAGTTAAAATAATAGAAACATCATTTTTTTAAAAAATTTATTTTAATTAGTATCGCCATAAAAGTAATTATCATCAATATTTTATATATAATATCGTTGGTCTAGAATTTGAGTGCTCCACTCGACATTTTCAAAATTTTTAAGTTAGAAGTGGATAATAACTTATTTATTCCCAATATATATAAAAATATTAATTTTTGCCAAAGTTATTGTCAACATTGATCAATAAGTTTTTCCTAAATTTAATTTTAAACTTTAATGCTGTTTCTCATTTTAAACATTTGCGTAAATGGAGCACTCCAATTCTAGACCGACGATATAAATGCTACAATACAATTTAAAAAATTATTAAATATAACAAAAATAATTACAATAAAAAAATGACCCCAAATTTTTTTTTTAAAAATTAATTTTTTTTTTGAATAAAAAAAACAATTGTTTTGAATAAGAACTCTTTTTAAATAGGAAATCTTTTATAAATAAAAATCTTAAATTACATGTTTTTATATTAAATTTAAAATAAATAAAATGAAAGTTTTAAAATTAAAAAAAAAACTTGAACCCTGTGAACCCTAAATTTAAAAAAAGGGTTTGGGTTCGGCAAAATATTAAGGGTTCGGAAGGGTTCAGTGTTTGGGTTCTCGTCCCTGATATAAAACGAATTTGGATATTATAAATAAAGACAATGATAATTTGTAATATTATAAATAAAGACAATTTAACAAAAATTGTTACGTAATAATACTACAAATATTATATATACCACTTATTACCTTTGTATATTAATTTCCCACATTTGAAATTACTTTTTATTAAATTTAAAGGCTTTATAAATCGTTCCGGACTTTTGTTTAGTCTAGGGAAGCTTACATTTATAGTAGGCATATTCAAAATCGAATTGAATTAACGAATACGAATAATATTCGACAAATTATTTGAATTTTGATTGATTATTTGAATTAATTATTCGGAAAAATTATTAATATTAAAGTAATTAGTTACTCTTGATTTACTCTTGATTTTATTGTAGCTAATAATTTGTTACTTATAAAAACTTTTAAATAATGATTATTTTATAAAAGGTTTCTTTTTTGTTTTTTATAAAAAAATATAAATTTATTATTAAAAAAAATATTCTGATTTCATCATAACAGTGAGAAAAAAAAATATAGCATACAATTTTTTTTAAAAAAAAACCAATTCTAGAAATTTTAAGAAATTTAACAACCAACGACTTCATAATACAAGGTATAATAATGGGAATATAATTAGTGCAAATGATAATACGAGGAGGAAGGGGGGGGGGTAATTTAAAAAAAAAAAGGGAAGAAGAAGAAAATCTAGATTAATCGGGCTCCTCGGGGAATGAACCTATGAAGCATGTGAAATTAGATTTTATAATCTGAATTCCTATGCGTTGACGTAAGTAGACGCCTTCTTTTGGGTCTCCTGATTTTGTTCTTAAGGTTCTGCCAATCTTTTTGACAACTGGTACGAATTTATACTCATCTGGAATATCCACATATTTATTTGTTTTAAAATCTTCGGTGTATTTTAAAATGTCTTTATTGATGTTGGAGGGTGAGAGGGGGTCAACGCAGGAGAAATCCCAGGCTAGAAATCGGCCATTCTCCCAGGGAATTTGTGTAATTCCATCGGGTCGTCTCCCATCCGTAAAGAGACCTGAGGGTTCTAAAGTGGCAGGAAAGCCTGCTGACTGTAAAGCTCGTTTTATGAGAGCATTACATCTGTTATGCCGGATCGAGCGTCCACTGCTAAAAATGCATTGGACGCAATGACGACCAGTTTGACTAACTGGCCTTTTGCACTTGGCGCACTTATATGAAACTGAGGTTGTTGCATTTAATCGAATGGCTACAGCAAAACTGAATTCTTGATTTGAAAGTTCGAGATCAAGATTTTTAGAGGGGATGGCGTCCAAGTATTCATGTCCTGAACCTTGGTTGAGGGAAGCTAATAGGGCATGATCTTCAGATTGCAGTGTCGAAAAGAGGTAATCAACGGACCTTGCAATCATCGGATTATCCCAATCCTTTTGTTTATGGGAGGCTGGTGGTAGACATTCATCTCCAACTGAGGCTTTCCAAATGACATAAGCTTCGTCAAGCAGTGCATCTGGCAAGGTCAGGTGATCAGTTATTATTTTGGAGCTTGCCAATCTGGACGAGATGAAACCACTAATTGATAAGGCTATGGGTGATCGTAACCCTAAGCCTCCTTTATTGCAGGGGAGAGTGGCTTGATGCCACGAATTGGAGATAAATTTGAGGTTAGTTATTTTTTCCATGATGTTTTTAATTATGGATTCATATGCTCTTAAGGGATTGGGATGTTTAAAAACAGCAGTAGACCGTAGAGCATATAGGATCTTTGGTATATTGAAGAAATTTTTAATTAAGAAGAAAGATTTATGCGTGGGAAGTTGCATAAGTAGACCCTCCATATTGTTCAAATTATTCGAAGTAGCCTGGAAAAAGGCTTCAACTGCTAAGCAACCCCCAACTGGTGAGCCAAGATGTGTTAGTTCTTCGGCCATAACCTCTTTAAAGGCGTGACAGTTGGGAGATTGAGAGGTGAGCTGACAGAATTCTGTTTTGTCGACGTTTAAGAGAAGGCCTATGTCTGGCCCATCCTTTTGCAAAATTTCTAGGGCTTTGTCTATCTCTTCTGGGCTTTCGCTTATAATCCCGTCATCTATGTACCAGATATGAAGATCTAACAGGCAACTGCTTTTAATTTTTTTAACTAGATTGTCTATTCCTAGACAGAATAATATCGACCCTAGAGGATCACCCTGTTGAATTCCTTCTGAAGAAGAAAGCCTATATTCACCATATTGTAAGATGGAGGGATTCGCATAGCAGCTTAAAATGTAGCTGGAGTAGCATGGGAAGCTATTGATAAAGGATTTTAGGAAGACGGATCGCTTTATTGTGTTGTATGCATTGTAAAAATCGATTTTAATCAGGTGTTTTGAGGATTATTTTGTAGATATATTCGGGTTATATGAGCGGCAGACTCGCAGCCGCCTTTGACACCAACCCCTAGTTGAGTTGATGTGAGAACTGTAGAGACCTTCTCATTGATTCGAGCCGAGATCAATTTTGATACTAGTCTTCTAAAAAGGGTGCCTATGGCAATTGGGCGCAAGTCTTTGTTTGGTTTTGTAAGAGCTATTAGTTTTGCTACAAACATAATTGGCTGGGCGAAGATAGGAACGTCACCATGTAAGATCCTGTTACAAAGGAGAGTTATACTGTTGAGTAGGGTAGTTTGAGAATTTAGAAGAGGGATTGTTAGGTCTTGAAGATATATCGGTCTCATGCCTTCAAAACCATGTGCAGAATCTTTTTGGAAGGTTGAGATTGCTTTTCTTACTTCCTCTGGGGTAAATTCTATTGGATAAGATGTGGGATTTAAACCAGGAAATTCAGTTGAAGATGCCTGATGTGTGGGGTGCTTCATAGCCAATCGGGTATAAGTTTGAAAATTAATGGGGGCTAGTGTGTCTGATGAAGAGGCCAGACGGAGTGCTCCTTTTATATCTAAATTATCGATTTTTTTTCCAACTAAATTTACTTTTATCTTAAAAGGATTTATGGATAACTTAGGTGTGGAAGTTATGTCCATTGAAATGTTGTCTAGATCATTCAACCTGTTCTTAATTTGTTGAGTGAGGGACAGCTTGCTTTTGTCAGTTGGAACCTGAAAGGCATGGAAGCCAAATAAGAGAAACTCTTTCCAGTGCTGTGGGGAGTTAAAATTGGTTAGAAGGTTATTAATAGTTTTACTATATGATTTAGCCGCAAGAAGCCTGGCTCCCCGGGGGATTCTTGAGATAATATGAGATTTAGGTAAATTTGTAAATTCATCGGAGAAGGAGGGTATTGGTAACTCATTGGAAGTACAGGGTGAGTCCTCATTAACAGATAAATTATTAATTGTGGTGAGAGCTGGGATATGTGAAGGGGATGTTAATGTTAAATGCAATAGAGAAAATGGAGGGGGGATAGGATCTGTAAAAGGTGACTGATGTGATAAATGACACAAGTTACCACTTTTACCGTGCTTCCTTAGGGTTCCGTTTTTGTTGATTAAGGTATTTAGCCCACAGTTTGGACATTTTTTTTTAATTGGGATATGTGTAGAAGGGGACATTTACGTTTATAGGGGGAGGGGCAAGGTGGGAAAGGGAATTGAAATTTTTGTGTTAGTTTTTCTTAGAGGAAGGGGAATAAGATGGATATATATACATTTTAAAAAAAAAATAATTTTTTAAAATAAGAAGAAAAAAAAAGAACTCGAAATAAAATTGTTGAAGTTTATCGTTAAATTGATTTTATTTTAATTAAATGGATGTTAAGATTATGTTATTTAAAAAAAATTAAAAATATAAAAATAAATAAACAATTAGAAATTAACATTGACGTAAATGGTGGTAAGTAAAAATGGTGTATAATAATATACTTGAAATGAAGCAAAATTTTTCATGGAAGAAGGTAATGTTATCAGTGAAACAAAAAAAAGGGGGCACGGAAATATCCGATATGAGAAGGGAACTCATTTTTTTCTTTTTTGAGACTCTGAAGAATTATCGATTGAGAAAAGATAAATATAATTTGAATTATTTGAGAGATTAGTGTAGTCATCTAGATATGTTTTCGCAAATAATTCGGAGAATTAATCAGTTGACTATCGCTTTGGTTGAAGATAGACTATGGTCATCTGTAAAGGGCTTGTAACCATTCGGTTTTATAATGTTTATGCCGAATAAATCGAATAAATAGAATTAAGAATACGAATGATCGATATAGTCCGGAAATCCCGAATATTTAATAAATATTGCAATATATCGGTAGAAATAATCGAATATTTAATTCCCATACAAGTAAGGTATATAGGTTTATATTCTTCATGTAATAATAATTAATATAATATCGTATAAATTAAATATTAAATAAAATTTTTGAAAATATAACAAAAATATTAAAAAAATACAAATAAATGCTTTTAAATTTAAAATATTATTTTGATTTAATATAGAATTCTTATAGAAAATGCAAAATTTTATTAATTTTTTGAAGAATATCACTATTTGCTTTAAAATTTAAAATATTATTTTGATTAATATAGAATTCTTATAGAAAATGCAAAATTTTATTAAATTTTTTAAAGAAAATCATGTTATTTTGAAAAATTATTTAAAAAACAATGTTTATGTATTTGATTTTAACAAGTTACAAGTATCTTATATTTTGAATCTTTTATATTTTTAATAAGATATTTCTAAGATCCTTTTTTTACAAAGAATCTGTATCTAGATTTTTTTTTGAGGACCTGCACAACTCTGTAGACAGTCATATAAATAAGGATATGAAATTTTGTCAGATTTGAAGGAATAGTATATCTTAATCGATTTTAAATATGTGTTCATTTAGGTCTATAATTATTAAAAGGAGGATTAATTAATTATTGGATTAAAACCTAAGTTTAACATTGGGCAATACAAATATACAAATGGTATATTGGAAATCTCTACCTTAGTAGAATAAAGGATCATACTAAATTTTGCCGAACCCTACAAATAGAAAAGTAAAAATCAAAGTCGGATATTTTTAAGTAGAGTCCCTAAAATAAAATTTTGAATTTTAAAAGAAGGAACAAAAATTTCGTAGGGATTTTAGAAATTATTTATTATAAAAATTAATAGCTATTATATTAGTGAATATTCTGAAATCCATCTATTGTATCCAGTGACTACATAAATGGAGGGGTGTAGGAGCCACATTTGCCCCAATCTTCCAGGAAATGGGTTCCTAATATAGTAGTGAGTAAATAATAAGGGAGAGGGTATGAGGGTAAATTTAATCATGTTGCCACTAATAAAAATTCTCATGTAGATGCATAATAGAATTTTATAAATAATTGTTTTAATTTAATTATAGATCACATGTAAAAAAAAATAACGTTTCATCTTTAAACTTAATTAAAAAAATTATACTAAAATTCAATATTAGGAGACTCGCAAAATTATAGGCGCGATGGTTCAGCACATAACTTTCAATGAATTTTTACCAAAATTAATGGGCAATGAGAATATGAAAAGATACAACTTATATTTAGAGGACATGAAGAACGCTGAATATTATGATAACTATAATGACAAGTGTGAACCTGGTATAAGGAACTCATTTTCAACAGCGGCGTTTAAATTCTTTGATTTAATATTATCTAAAACAAACTCTAATTTAAAAGAATCTCAACCTTCTAGGTATATTAAGATTGCAATGAATATTTATGTTTTGACTTACGGAGCAATTATAATTACATTTTTATAGTTATTATATTAAGCTAAAATATTTATATATATTAAAATTCTTTTGAACAATACATTGATCTAACGTAAAATGATGATTCATAAAATGCATTAAAAAGCATGCATCTATTAAAGTCCATCATCGTAAAGCATTTTGGCAAAATGGTCAAGAGCCATTGGCATATATCGCTTTCAGTATATGTACACTTTTAATAAATGAATCCTCAGTTTGTTAGTAATGTTATTATTTTGATGCTTATAAATATTTCTATTTTTATGAAATCCATCTATGTGTATTTTTTAGATTTTTTGTTGGGGGGGGGGGGAGGAGGGGGGCTGTAAAATATTACGAATCTCAACTAGGCTGGGCTTAGAAATAAAAATTAATTACAAGTGGCTCTGCTTTATTTTATATACACAATTGCTAGGCCGAATTTTAAACTACATCGATTAGGTAATTGAAAACAATATATATAAAAGAATTTCTTTCCAATTTTCCTTTGAAACAATTTTCAAAATACAGCCAAAATTTTGAATATAACAAAACAATATTATTATTTATTTTGAAAGTGCTAAAAATGGGAAATTGTTTCAGTTTTTGTCGCAAACAGATGATAGCCATGGAAAATTAGAATGGATAATAAAGACAATTACATCAACAAGAATTGATGATATTAGCTTTGGCCAAAGTAGTTATAATGAATCTTGATAAAAAATTTTAAAAAAATAACAATAAAATTTATATAACCAACTTTTTATAGATGCTAATATCCTCAATCAACTACTTCCAGCGAAAGGAAAACTATTAGATCCAATCAGCTATCATATTCAAAGAGGAAGGGACCACGGCTTACCTTCTTACATTGATTTTATAAAATTTTGCAACATTTCTATTAATTTAAAGGACTTAAAGAAACAAAATGAAGAGTTAAAATATTCAAATCTCTTATCTTTGCTTGTTAATTTATATGAGTAATATCTAATTTTGTATATATTTTATAGTAATGTTTTTTTTATTTAATAATTATCTTTTTCATTTGAATATTATAGTCACATTGAAGACATTGATGTTTTTATGGGCGCACTAGCTGAAACCCCATCATCAGGTGCAATAATTGGCCCAACTTTGAGTTGCCTCATAGCTACACAATTTTATTATATTAAGAATTGTGATCGATTTTGGTATGAAAATAATTTATCGAACACGGGATTCACTTTAGGTAAAAATTAACAAAAAAACAACTAAAATATTCTGATCTATAGATCAATTAAATGAGATAAGAAAAATTTCGTTAGCTAAAGTAATATGCAATAATCTAGATACCATACATTATACTCAACCCCAAGTCATGGCTCCATTCAATTTAAGGTATATTAAACAAAATTTCAATTATTTGAATATTATACGATAGAAATCGTAAAGTTAGTTGTAAAACTCTTTACAATATCGATTTACGAAAATGGTCCAAATCAGGTATAATGATATTTTTTGTATATTAAATATATATTTACTACAATATACTTCCAGAGGTATGTTACGAAAAAGGATTCGAGATAGAAAAGGGCGCGTATCATGTCATATCTCCTTGTAACGTATGTTATTGTCCTTTCACTGGAAACAAAGTATTTAATCAATAATAATAGTTTTACAATAATGATAAATACAGGCTCGATGTAATAGTGTCAAAATCGAAAATTGTTTTCAACTATTTGTTCAACATCCGCGAGAAAAAATTTTGGAAGATGAATCATGTCTGATTCAATGTAGTTTTGTTTTCCAATTGCCCATAGGCAATGAAAATCCTGCCCAAATAACAAATGCTAATAATAATACATCCTCGTTTTTGGATCCTATTAAAATAAAAGGTTATTAATATATGATATATATAGACCTGTGCGCTTTTTTAAAATGATTAACTTGTGGCGGAATATCGAATTTCACGCCGTCTTGAAAATGAGCAGTGGCGCGGCGGCGTCGAATATATTTTTGACTTGTTTGTTTTTTACAAAATATATTAATTTATTAAAAACAACTTTTTTGAAAAAAATTTATTATGCAAACTTTGAATTTGTATATTTTATAATAATATTACTCAAATTATAAGTATCAATTTAACAATGATATTATGTTAAATTATAATGTATAAATTATTTTTATTTAGATTTGAAGAGTATAATAAAGAAAGCTCAAAGTAAGCCTGCTATTAAAAACACAAGCTCGCTGAATATGCTCCTAACTGAAACACACTAGTTTTCTAAATAAAATCAAAAGCTTGAGCCATGCTCTTATTTTCCAAAAATCTAATTCATTAATTGTCTCTGAAGCATCAAGCGAAATATGAATAACATTCTTTTTCTAGACTAATAAAAGCGTTCATTCTTACTCTAAATTCTGATGATGAATGTTTCATTTTTAGTAGTTAATTTCTTAAGAAAATCGAATCCTGAAGTTATTTCTGCTATATTGTCTATGAGTTTGTAGAGAATAGATGCAGTGTGTTGCCAAAATTGTACTGGCGGGATAACATTTTTTCTTTATATCCATTCACTATGTTTATCGACTGAAAGCGAGAGTTTAAAAGTGTTCCTGTTACCTAAGTATAATGAATATAACAAAGAAAAATGTATTTTAAAAATAAATTAATTTAAGCATTTTAAAATAATACCTTAAAATCGGTTATTGGAAATATATGATTGAATTTATTATTCCTAAGGGTTTTTATTGCACATATATTGTATTGCAGAACCATCATTTTATTTTGCTATCAAATAATTATTAATCAATCCTAAATAATAAGAATATAATCGTTTTAGTTAATGCTATATCCTTTTAAGGATAATAATTAACAATGAAAGTTAAATAATTTAAGAACCTGATCTAAGCTTAAATATATGGCCCTGACTGACCCTATATCAATTATACTAGAAAATATTTCATTTATTGCGATTAACACATCACAAAAATGATATATATTTCTATAGTTTGATATGAATCTAATAATAAGCAATTAAACCAAAAAATTGTATTCGAATGATAAAATATATTTTTTTAAATAATAGGGGAGATTGGGGTAAAATGGTTGGTATTTTTCATTTTTGCCAAAAAATTTTAAACATAAACAAACAGAGCAAATTATAGATTTATATATAGACAAATTCCTCATCTCATCTACAAAATAAAAAAGTGTAGCTCTTTGTCTTAATGCTTAGTTAAATTTATGAAGAGGTAGGAAAGTGACAATTAACAACCTATATTTATACCCATTTGCGTCAAAAAAATTCAATATACTTCAAAAATAACGATTATGACAATTGTCACTAATCTAGGGTACATCTTCACTAATATTTTATTTGAACATGTTAGGAATATTTATTTTAGCCCATTTACATCAAAAAAATTTTAAAAACTTTAAAAATAACGATTATGACAATTGTCACTTTTATATGTTACATCTTAATTGAAATTTTAATTTAACGTGTTAAAAATACATATTTTTGTCCATTAGCGTCAAAAAAAATCTAATATGTTTTATATTGATTATGATAGTTACCAATTTATCAGTGAACTTCACTGAATTTATGATTTAACATCTTTTTTTACCCTTTTGTGTCAAAAAATAATAACGATTATGACAAATGTCACTTTCCTATATCTTCATGAAATTTAAATTTGACATTTTTAAAATATATTTTAACCCATTTGGATCAAAAAAAATCAAAAAACTTTAAAAATAACGATTATGTCAATTGCTACTTATCTTTACATTTCACTGAAGCTTTATTTTAACATGTACGCAATCTATATTTTTGCTCATTTGCGTCAAAAAAATTCAAAAAATTTAAAATTACGATTATGACAATTGTTACTTGAAATTTTAATTTAATATGTTTACAATCTATATTTTAACCCATTCGTCAAAAAAATTCACAAAAACTTTAAAAATGACAATATGACAATTGTCACTTTTATATGCTACATCTTCATGAAATTTTAATTTAACATGTTTACAATATATATTTTTACACATCTGCGTTAAAAAATTCAAAAAACTTTTAAAATAACGATTATGACAATTGTCACTTATATATATAGTACATCTTCACTGAAATTTTAATTTAACATGTTGCAACCTATATTTATATCCATTAGCGTCAAAAAAAATCTAATATGTTTAAAAATTTTGATTATGATAATTGCCAGTTTTCCAAGAAATATCTTTATTGTATTTATTTTTTAACATCTTTACAATATAAATATTATTTTACCCTTTATGAAAAAGTTTCAAAAATGTTAAAAAATAACGAATATGACAATTGTCACATTAAAATATTTTCATTAAAAAAATCATATAAAATAACTTAAAAAAGATATAAATATTTTTTAAAAAATTATTTGGAAAAAACCACATCTTTTAATATACTAAAAAAATAGATAATTTTACAAAGATGATTAAAAAAAACTATAAAAAATTTAACTAAAAAGATTGTTTATTGATAATAAATTTCTCAAAAGAATTCCTCAAAAATGATTTATTTACAAAGAAGATTTAAAATTCTTATCAAATCAAAATATGTTCAAATTATAAGGTAAAATCTTTGTTGAAATTGAAGATAGAAATATCAATAACAACTTAAGCTATGGTGGTTAGACCAAAAATAACTTTAAAAAAGCCCGGGACAGGCCGGCCCTGAGTATATAAATCACGGACTATGTCTAAATATTTTTTAAAAAATCCATGCCAGGCGTAATTTTTATTTTTGAAAATAGGATTCTGGACGAAATTTTTCTATTTTAAAAATTCGGGCCATGCAAATTACCTCTGCAGCTATCTGACATTAATATTTTAAAAAAAACACATTTAAAAATTCATAAATAATACTTAATATTAATATAAATCACCTTTAAAAATGTTTAATAAAAAAAATTAATTAATATTTACATCAAATTCTATGAAAAAATAAAGAAATAAAATGTTGAGTTAATGAAAGATTATTTATCTAAATATCTTTAGCTTAAAAGAAAAAAATGATTTATATTTTAATTTATATACCTATAAAATACATAAAATAACATGTACAAATAAAATTTAAAAACAAAAAAATAAAATATTATAAAAAAGGTGAATTCCATATCAAATCAACCAAGGTTTCAACCCGACCCCCTTCAATTTTTCTTAAATTTTGTATACTGGTAGTATATACTATAATTAAGAAAAAAATGAAATTTTACCTTCCAACACTGTTTATCCGCTAAGATATGGCCGTTTAAAGCGCGGAAAAATGGTACATTTTTGACAAAATGCACCTCATTTATTTTCAAATATCTCGAGAAATAATTCAGTTAGAAAAATAATTTAAATTTGATTTTGTAGCTTAATAAAATTCTTTAAAATGACATAAAAATAAATATGATGGAAATTTTATTAATATCGAAAACCGGATGTGTAAAACCGGAAATGGCCATAGAAAAAAAAGGAATTTTTTTTTCAAAATTTTTTTCTGTAGATAGATATCACACTGCTTTATATTTGTACAAAATCCTAGACTGGGATGAACATGGATTTAGGAGTTATCACTCTTTATATGGCTAGAATTGAACAAATTTAACATTAATATCATCATATTTTAATTTAATGAATAGTTATGAAATAATGTTAATTTAAAAATTATGTCTAAATGACAGGCCCTTACTTTTTTTTATCTTTATCAAAATTTTTGAGAAATGGCTGGAATAATAAGCTTTGTTTAACACTTTAGTTAAATTTTGTCTCGAAGTTACTTGACAAAATAATTCTAAACATATTTATAACTTTATTTGTCTTAAATTGCATTACATATAATACAATCAAAAATTTATAATTAAAATATATCATATATTATAATCATCCAAGGAATTTTATTAAATTATGACTTTTGTTTTCGTCTAGGGGAATAAAAGCTTGGAACTTTATGTTCTAGAAATTCTCTTTGCTCTCAAAAATCTGCTTTCAAGATGACTTTCTATGTTCATATATTCATGATTGCTCACAAATATATAATTTACCCCATAGATATTATTTCTTGCATAGTTAATTAAATCTATTGTTGTCAATATGTGATGTTCATATGGACGTTGCAAGCTTGCTCGGGCTGCTAACCGTTTAGTAACGGCCCCCAAAATGTCGCATGGGCTTTTACCCTGTTCGGTTTCAAAAAATGTCACTCAGCCTTTATCCCAAAATCATTTTCATGATTGTAGAGATTAATGAAATCTTTTATTTTTATATTGGTTACTGCTCCATCAGAAAAATAATAAATTTTAGCCACTCTACAGTGTTGTGATGATTTAATGAAACACATTGACGATTAAATTCAAACCCATTCATATAAAATTTTAATATTTACAAAAATAATTAAAATAACAAAAGGAATAATAAAAGGAATAATAAAAGGAATAATAAAAGGAATAATAAAAGAAATTTCAATAATGCTTTGTCTACATTTTAATTATTTTTGCAAATATTATAATTTTATATGAATGGGTTTGAATTTAATCGTCAATATGTTACATTGAATCATCACAACACTGTATTAAATCTTTCCTTCAAGAATACGATCAATTTTTAAAATAAATAAAATGCACATGCGTTGTGCTTTAAACAATCTGATATAACCACTAAATATTTACATGTTTTATTATGTTGTTCTCACGGTAATAAATTATAAAAGAGTTGATTAAGGCTTGATTATTGGTCTGATTAAATACTTGTGCATGTTCTGCACTACAAATGCATAGTTTTCTCAAAAGTATGCAATAACTAAGAATTCGCCAACATTTAAATTGAATTTTAAAAAGTTTCGAATTAATGATTATCGTTAAGCTATAAACAAATGAGGAATTAAATTGTTTAATTATTCAATTAAATAATCTACAAATTTGTCAGCTGATTTTGTCAGTGTTTCGAGGGTAGTTCGATCAAATGCTATCCATTGTTTGAATTTTTTATAATCTATAGAATTCTCGTCAAATAATATATTAAGCCTTTCTTTTAATTTTGGATATATGGGGGAAAATTTATTGTTAAATTTCAATTTTGGTAGATTATTTTATGCTAAATAAAATATTTAAAATTATTTTGTCAAGTAATTTTAATTTCGAGATAAAATTTAACTTAGGTTTTAAACAGCTCATTATCCCAGCCTCAAATTTTTTTTATAAAGATAAAAAAAAAGTAAGATCATTTAGGCATAATTTTTAAATTAACATTATTTCATAACTATTCATTAAATTAAAATGATGATATTAATGTTAAATTTGTTCAATTTTAGCCATATAAAGAGTGATAACTCCTAAACCCATGTTCATCCCAGTCTAGGATTTTGTACAAAATATAAAGCAGTGTAATTATCCATCTACAGAAAAAAAAATTTGGAAAAAAAACACCTATTTTTTCTATGGCCATTTCTTTTACACATCAGGTTTTCGATATTAATAAAATGTCCATCATATTTATTTTTATATCTTTATAAAGAACTTTTATTAAGCTGCAAAGTAAAATTTAAATTATTTTTCTAACTTAATTATTTCTCGAGATATTTGAAAATAAATGAGGTGCATTTTGTCAAAAATGTACCATTTTTCCGTGCTTTAAACGGCCATATCTTAGCGGGTAAACAGTGTTGGAAGATAAAATTTCATTTTTTTCTTAGTTATAGTTAGACCTTTACGCCGGCCGGCCGTTGGCCGGCCGCCGACCTTTTTTGGTTACACCAAAAACGTCGCCGTTAAGAAAATCACGCAGGCGCGCTGCCGATTTTCTTATCGGCGGCGCACGGCCGGCGCAGAAATTTCTTTCTACCTTTTTATTCTAATAATTGGTCAACATCACTCTTGTAATTTTTTAATGTCAATCAGGATTTTGATGAATTTTTATTTTCTACTATTTTGAAATCTTAATTATATTGACGTCATTATAGAATTCAATCAATCAAAAATCTAAAATTCCAAAAGTTACCATAATTTTTCATATTTTTAAAATGGATGCATCTACTTAAATAATTTTAATAATTTTAGTATCCTAACTCTGGCTAATAAAAAATCCATAGTCTGGAAATTTTTTGCGAATTAGGAAAATTATTATTGCTCTAAGATATAAAACTGCAGAGGTTGAATTTGAATTTGAGGAATATCAAAGAAAATGCCGAAGTATAATTTAACATCAGACTTGTTAGATCTTGACAGCATTGATCCATACCCGGATACCCGGTTTCAAATTGGCAATTCCAATGATAATAGTAACAATAATTCCACGCATATGAAAACCTTAAAATTAAATATCCCAACACGTTGGCATAGTATATTAATTATGCTAGAAAGCATATGTGGATTAAATAAGAATTTAATTAATAATGTTTTGACAGGCGCGTACGCAGGAATTTGGTCTGGGTGGGGGGATAATAAATTTTTTTAAGAAATAATATTTTTAATTAAAAATACTAAGCATAAATTTATTAGGATTAATAACTTTTCTAATACACAATTTTAAACTAATGTGAATTAAAAAAATTATAAATATAAACCGGCATTTAAATGTGAATCATAAAATATAAAGTGAATATAACCCATGATATGAATCACTTAAATGACCCAAAATTGAAATTTGAATTTTTTGAGCTTTTAAAATATATAAAGTATAAAAAATTTAAATGTTGTAAATATAAATTAATACACAAAAAGTTTCTTAGGAATAATTGTATTTTGTATGTTTTGAGCTAATTTTTCAATTATCAATCCTTGCTTGGCGTTAAATGTCTATGAATATTCAAAAGATCCAAATCATTCAATCTACTTTCAGATGTTGTAATTCATAGGTATGTTTTTCACAGACTTGCAGGCCCGGCCCCCGAGCCGGACCGTATTTTAATTTTTTTAAATATACCCGGGCCTGGCTCGTAATTTTTTTTTTAAAAAACACTTGGGCTGGGCCTGAAAATTTTTTAAGAAAATATATCCGAGCCGAGTTGTATATTTTAAAACCAAATATTTGAAATCGCCATTATTACCTATAAATATCAAAAATAAATATAATTTATTTTAAAAAATTCGGGCTGGGCCAGCCGGGCCGGGCCTAAAAATTTTTTTAAAAAAAACCCGGGCCGGAAAAAATTTTTAAAAAAAATCTGGGCCTGGTCCTGCAAATGGTACCTCTGCAAGGCTCTGTTATTCTTCTTAAAAAAAGTGAATGTTCTCTCATTAGTTTACTAAAGAGCTGCTAATATATATATAACCATTTTAATAATTGGGAGTATAATCTAAAATTTATTTGAAATAAAAAGCATCCATAGCATTTTTTGGGACTTTATCAACCATAGTTAATCTTTTAATCATAGTTATTCACCTAATAAGGCATCATAAGATATTTTAACATCTTCATGATAAAAATATAACAAATATTTATATTTTTTTTCTATCACCATATGATGTTTTATAATACTCTTCTACTGATCCTATATTAATGTTTTGATGATGAGCTTGCTTGCTGCAAGTCGAGGGGGACAAATATTTAACACGTATAGCTCTGCTTTTGACTCAACAATAACATATTAAATATGAAATTCTTCAACAACACTAGCTCTATTTCCTTGAGTTCTAATAAAATGCTCTCCGCTATTCTCATCTTCTTAATCAAGTCAATGTTATGTTTTTGAAAAGTATTATATAAAATAGTTGTATAATTAAATAATACATTCTAATGAGAAAAAAAATTTGGAATAAGTATTGAATCCAATAATTTTCTTGCTTCTGAGGAAATATTTCTTTCAAGCCATTGTGATATTTCAGTAATAGCATTAATAATCATCTCTTCTAACTCCAAAATAGCTGTTACTGTGGCGGAGACTCGATTTCGTTGGACAAGCTTGCAATTTTTTTCTCCCTGTTGGACAAGGAGTTTCAGAGATAATTATTATTTTATTAGAAATTTAGATAAATATTACGCCACTAAAATTTGAAAATAATAGGTAAATTACGCCAAGGAAAACTTGAAATCGAAATTGATTGATAAAATAACTTAGTAGATGAATGTGATAAATAAATGTAATTAAATATATATATATATGTATATATGAGATAAGAATAAATATTAACAAATATAAATTAATATTAACAATAATATTTTTGAAAAATATAATCCGGCATCTGCATTTTTTGGCTTTGGAAGGGGGGGGGGGATTTGTCCCCCTGTCCCCCCCCCGCTGCGTACGCGCCTGTGTTTTGAAAGAATTGGGAAGCACTTTCTCAAATTATCAAATTATGAATCTGTCCTAGTATGTTATTTTACAGACGTATAACGTCAATCAGATGGATTGAATACATCTGATTGGGGGAAAAAATATTATTATTTAATGTAAAAAAATATAATAATATTTTTTTTTTAATTATGGATTATTAAAGTTATGAAATTTAAAAAGAAAAAAATATAATTATTATGAATTTATTTTTTTCTATATATATTTTGGGATTATAATTATTCTTGTTTTTATAAGGAAAAAATAAAGGTTTTGAAATAAAATAAAGTGATATATTTTTTCTACGATAATTCTGTTTCTATACGTCAAAAGAATCTGATCTGGTAGAGGAACTATTAGCATTTCTTTCAAAATTTAAAGAAACTATCGAATTTCTTTCAGTACTAAAAGGGCCTACTTTAAACTTGGCGTTAGAAGTGAAATTGAAACACATTTAATTGTAAATGATAGTGATAGTTCTGAAATTATTTCACTTAAGGAAAATATGCAAAAACTTGCGTTATGATTTCCGGTTTGTAATCTGCAAGTAATATTGTATAAGTATATTCTTTTATTTTTTATTTAAAATCTTTTAGATCCAAGATTTTAAAAATTGACAATTCAAAATATTTAATAGAGCAAAATTGCTCAGCTTCTGAATTTATAATAAAACATCTTAAACTTATAGAGAATGATGATAATCAGGTAGTAAATATAGCTAATGAAGATGAAGATGAATTATTAAATTCAAGTTATTTGACAAAATTTGCAAATAAACATTCAACAAATATAAATTATGATTCCAAGTTAGGTGACTTAGAACAAACAGTTTCTTGGAAAACGACATTCACAAGATATGGACGTTCTAAATTTTTGGAGAGAAAAGAAGAGTAAACTTCCCAATCTTTCCAGGCTCGCCAAAAAAATTCTTTGCATTCTGGCGACTAGCATACCTAGTGAAAGAGTTTTCTCTACCGCTAGATTGACGTTAAATTAAAGGAGATCATCATTATGTCCCAAAAATTTTAATAAAATAATTTTTATACATGATAATTAAATTACGTAATCGATTTTGGATATAATAAGTTTTTTATTAAAGGAATATTAAAAAATATGCCGAGATATCTGTAGAATAGTGTATATTTATTTGTTTTTTTTTAAATTAATAAGCAATTAAAAAAATTTATCTTATAAAAATTTATATATGCGCCGATTTACGCCTGTTTTATTGACGGCAGCTAAAAATCGGCGCGCCGCTGGCCATCGATTAGATTTTTAAAAATTGCGACGGCCGCCGATATTTCGTCGACGCACAGGTCTAGTTATAGTATATACTACCAGTATACAAAATTTAAGAAAAATTGAAGGGGGTCGAGTTGAAAATTGACTTTTTTTTTGTTGATTTGATATGGAATTCACCATATGAATATGAGGGGTATAATTTTATAAATTCTAAATTTATGTTTTTTTCCATTTATAACATGGGTATATAAAAATAAATAATATTAAATAATAATTTATAATATAACATTAAACAAATAAATTATAATAATAAATAAAAAATATAATTTAATATCCATAGTCTATTTTTAGAATGAATATTTTTAAAGTAGATCTTATACTCAAAATGATTGAGCAACTTGTGAATAAGTTTTGCTTAAATAACAATTATTATCGTCAGGAATACAATATACTTTTTACAATTTCATAATGCGGGTAGAAAAAAAACAAGAGTCTGCCATACCGATGTAATATGTGTCGTAGATCTTTTTTAATTATGAGATCTTCCTTTGGCTTGAGCCTCAGTCAATTTTTGACTCAAAAACAAGCTGAATTTTGGGCTAAGCCGGCTTGGCTCAGACGTTTAAAAATAAATTTCGGCTCAAAAGTCGGCTTGAGCCAAGTCATGAGCCGACTCGAGCCAGTCTACTAATTTCGCTCAAAGAGCCGGCTTGAGTCAATTTTAGATTCAAAAACTAGATGAGTTTAGGGCTAAGCCGGCTGAGTCAATTTCGACTCAAAAACTAGATGAATTTAGGGCCAAGCCGCTTGGCTCAGCCGTTTAACAACACTACTCAAATTATTTTGGCTTAAAAGACGGCTTGAGGCTCCTTAGCCGGCTTGAGCCGACTCGAACCAGCCAAAAATAGCTCAATGAGGAGGCTTGAACCTTAGTGAATTTTTGACTCAAAAACTGGCTGAGTTTAGGACTAAGCCAGCTTGGCTCAGCCGTTTAGCAAAACTAACACTAATCTCAAATAAATAAATTTCGCCTCAATGATTGGCTTGAGTGAGCCAACGACTGAGCCAGCCGGCTCAATGAGTCGGCTTGAGCCTGAGCCAAACTTTTGGCTCAAAAACTGGCTGAGTTTTCGGCTAAGTGGGCTTGGCTCAGCCGTTTAACAACACTACAAATAACACAGAAACCATTTATTAATGTTCCTTTTTGATCAAAATACCTTATTAAAAAAAATTATCTTTTTGCAGCTTAAATCAGATAGAACATTTTAACCGTTCTACCCATAATAACTTTACCCCAAGGTGATACATATTATATAAATCGTTATTGCATAACTTTTAATTAAGCTATAAACTTCTGATAAATTTTATTTAGTTATGATTTAAGAAACATGTCTACATATTTTTTAATTATGAGCCTTAATATATTTTGCTAAAAGCAAAATTAATTAGTGGGTATTTTTATAATTTTTAGGTAAGAACTAATTTTTGGTAAAATATGCCAAACTAGCAAAGTTTTTAAAAGGTATATATGTAAGAAATTAGATATAAAAATGCACGTTTTTATTCTATTAGGTTAAAAAGTTATTCGCGTTAACATTGTTACCCCATCAATAGCTTTACCCCGGTCTTCTACCTGTTATTTGTATATTTTTAATATAATAACATCTATTCAAATTATTCTGATAACTTCAACTATTTAATATGTTTCTTTATAAAAGTTTTCTATAGCAAATAATATTTAATTTAAAAGATTAGTATCTCATTTTTAATAAATTAAAAATATCCTTTTATAAATGTATTCACTATTCGACTAATGTAATTATTATAATTCAAATTCACAAATATAATAAATTTACTAATAATAAAAATTGTATATCACGCGGCCACGTCGTCAAATTTTTACATCGGGCGGTAGTGGGTTTTCTCTGCGGTGTACAGGTCAAAATTATGTCTAGTTTTTATATAAATGTTATTATTTACTTAGAAAACATGAAATATCTGCCTTTCCTTGACTTGACTAGACAAAAGAGGGTAATTGTTCCCGGAAAATATGGACTAAATGTTGAACAACTTTTTCACATTTAACTACAAATGGCATCTTATAATGCTGACTCGATAATTTATAAATTTGATAATAAAACATTTTTATTATATTATAATGTTAATGATTACTAATTCCAACCATATGCTGATATTTCCTTACTTTTTAAATCTACCATTCAAATCTATGCTTTTGTTTCTATTAATTTTAATTAAAAATATTTTATTTCACTCTAATAATATGTATTGTATAATAACGCCAGATATCCTAACTGCAATGGAACCTAAAAAATAGGGTTCTTGCGTTCTCATATTTTACCGTCGCTAAGAACGAAATTATCTGAAAATACTTTAAATGATATTTTAATTTCAAGATTAAATATATAAAAAATTCAACATGTATATTTGATATAAATATAGTTATATTTTATTTTTAAATGGAAAATATTGTTCAATGTAAATTTACTTTAATTATTACAATAAAAAAAATCTAAATTTGTCACACATTCATATTAAATAAATTATGATAAATCTAGAATCATTTAAGAACCATGAAAAAAAATCAAAACCTATCTCAAAGATTCGTTCTCTGCATAAAGAAAAATTTGTAAAAATTAAGTTTAATAAATAAATATATTTGAAAAATAATAATTTTGATTGAAGGGAAAAGCAATAAAACTATCATACCTGGTTTCTTATTCATAAAATAAAACTGAAAAGATGGGGTCATATATGGGCCTCCAAGTTGGTCCAAGAGGGTTTTTGAAGGGGAAATTCACGACGGACGATACTATAGGGTGCCAAGGATAGGAAAGCCTTTTTCAAAGTTGAATATCATATAACCAGTACATTAATCTAAATTTTTAAAAAATCAGTCACCAAGATAATTCGTGTTTATATCCAAATCTTTAATTCCTTTTATTTATATTTTGATTATAATTTAAAACCAGTTTGATGCACCATTTCCACTGATAGCGCATCCGATGTCAACTATCCCCTCACATTGAGACCCCACATAAGGTTAACCTGACGTAGGTATCCCCTCCAAAAATAAGTTATATCAAATTTTTAATATTAATAAACGAGTGTTTTTAATCTTGTTTTGACTAATATTATATCAGTTATTACCCCCTTGGCTCTACATCTAATCTAATTAAAATAATCAAAAAAGGTATTAAAAATTTTAGATTGAATGCGAATCGAAAAAATATTAAGATCGAATTGAAATCGGAGAAAAAAATGAGGTAACAGGGAAATAAAAGTCACCAAAAATTGAGTAAAATGAAGAAAATCTTTAAAAAAATCGATAAATTTTAAAAAAAGTAGTGAAAAATTAAGTTAAGATAAAAAAGACTAGAAATAAATTACGCAAAAATCAAGTTGAAATGAGAGAAAATCGAAAAGTGTTAATATAAATGAAGCCACTAGGAAAATTTGTACACAAGGCCGCAGAACCATTCGACTCCTTTTTAGCATAAATGCCATTTTTCATTGGCCTCATAAATCTTATCATTTACAAGTGCCAAAAGAAAGGTAAATTATTTTATTAGGCGTTTGCTCAGAATTTTGTTTCTATCAAATAAAAATATTTTAGGTACGTCAAATTAGATTTGTACATTCTGCTCACAATTTTGTTTTTCCCTAACATATTGTCGATTTTCCCTTTTATACCTTTATAAAGAGTTGATAAAATATTTAAAAAATTTATTGATTATTATAATTTAAATTTTAATAATTTCAAAATTTTATTATACATCACTATAGTTCATTCTTTCATCTATTAGTATTAGCAGGTTGATAAAGCTTTTAAATGTGAAACAATATTGTCCTGTTTATAGCAATATTTTTTTTAATTATCTAAATGCACATCTAATATATTCATTTTTATAAAAAATTAATGAAATTAGATTTTGACTTGACTTGTATAAACTTAAATTATTTTTTTTCAATAATATTGAATATTAAAATATCAGATTTTTGTTATTTATTACTTATTATAATAACTAAAAAAAATTAATATAATTATAATATAATATATAACAATTTAGCTTTCATTTATACAATTTATCGTTTAAAATATAATAATTTGTTAGTACATTAGAATAATTTATATTTATTATCTAATCACAAATTTAAAAAAATATTGTCTATATTGTGTTTGAAAAAATTCATTAATTATTCATCCTTTTTATTTTATCATCTATAATTTATCTCTATTTTTCGAGTGCAATTTATATATTTTTTCATATATTTACAAGCAAACAAGTCTCGCATTTTTATGAATTTTGTTTTTACCTTTTGCAAATCCTTTCATTATATAATATCAGACTAACGATACTTTTAAACGTATAGAAACCGATACCGATAAAAATTCTAACAAAGTCCGTATCTACCGATAAAAATACATTTTAAAAAAATATTATTCATATTAAAAATGTTTACAAAATAACCACTAGTATTTGATTTTAACAATAAAAATTTTAAAGTTTTTATCTTGGAGGCATCCTCTCATTTCAGTAAAAACATCTTTAGCCACTGTCAATCGGTGGGCTGGGAAAAGTGCTATATGTTTTACATGAACTAGATTTTATGGAAAACTTGAATGGTTGACACTTCTTAACTATCAATGCTCCTCTTTTTTCTCTATTATCTGATTGGTCTTGATTTCAATCCCATATTTTTAATTATAAGCTAATTTTGAAATCGCTTGCACAAAATTATGAAATATATTTTTAAAACTTTTATCTTTAAATATCATATTTTTTTCCTTAATAAAAAAGCTTCATTTTCATGGTCCTCTACTCTCTTCATTACTATATCCCTAAAGATTTAATTTATATATTTAATGATAGAATAAAAAATAAAGAATTTACATTCATTTAAATAAAAAAATCTGATTCAATTCTCTTTCTATATTATCAAAGGTAGGTCTTCCTTTAATTTTTCATGAGTTACAAAATTAATAAACTCCCTCCTTAATTATTTATTTCTATAATTCATTTTTTCTCCTTCCATTTAAGAAAGTGCATGAAAAATCTATGAATATACAAAATTGAAAAACGAGACATATTTCAAAGACACTAATTTGTATCAAATCTATGTTTCACCTTTTCTATTTCCAAGTGTGAAATCATAATCATGAGAGTAAAAAATCATCGATTTTAATAGTTTTCAATTTCACCGTAATCAATCCATCTTATTTTGTAAACACATTTTTCAAAAGTTCTATTAACATGTGCCCCACTACTAACTTATAAAAGTATCAAGGGGGGACATCATCAAGTTCATATTGATTTTTTATAATGATGATATAGTAATTTTTGCTATTCCCGATTTTTTTTTATTATTATATATATTTTAAATTTATTTTATACTCATTACAATATATATATGCATATTAGATATAGGTTAAAACGGAAAAAAAAAGAGGTAAATATATATTTTAAAAAAGACTAAAATAAATGACTAATTAATATTATAAACGATGGGTAGGCTATGAATTGATTAGTTGAAAGGCAAATTTAAAATATTCATTAGGATCGCCTGTGAGATGGGTAATTTTTCTTCCTATCTTCTATAGGAAGGTAAGTCTCTCGTGGCCAAAGTTTCACAGCGAATTTAATATTGTTTAGCTCAGAATATTTGTTTATTTTTTTTATTTTCGCTACCAAAAATTGAGTTTTTGTGGATGTTAGATTTAGTGAATATGTCTACACAGATGTAATCCCAAGTGAGAAGGATACTCCTTTCCTCTGTAATTAACGTTAAAATATTTGGTTTCTTACCATCTAAAATATTAACTAAGAGCTAAAGAATAAGCAGTATAATAGATGGTGCCCATCTTTAACTCTGATGCTAAAAAGAGAACAAGGGGAAGGAGATAAGATCCTTAATGGGCAGGACTGACATACAGCCTTAATATTATATTTTCTAGCGGGTCTCGGTTTTAATTTTTTTTAATGGGCTTAGGACAGGCATGGGCTCGAATTTTTTTAATTTAAATTTAGGTTATTTAAAACAGTTACTAACTTAAAAAAACATTGCAATTTTCTTCTAATAATAATAAATTTTATTCTGAACAAATTGCTTAAATAAACATTAATATTTATTTTCATTAAATACAATATATTAAATATTAGGACTTTGGCAACTGTTTGTAAAAACTTTTTTATTTGGTAAATTTTCTATCAAAAATTTCATTTCTTATAAATTACCCCAACCCTCCTTGCCACGTGTTGGTCAACAAATTTGTTAATTAATGTTATCAAATATATATGTTCACTTAAATTATTATACAAATTTGGTTAAGTAAATTTCGGAATCATTCTTATTTTATTCAAAACAATAAAGAGGATTATAATATGATTTGATTTTTTAAAATAGTCTCTTCTACTTGTAGAATTTGGATATTGAATTAAAAAAACACTATTTTGTAGGTTTGTCGGGTGTAAAAATTCTAAAGTTTGGCATGCTGACAACCAATTAATTAGTTCATTATTCGTAACTATTAGTCGAGCTTCATTTTTGAATAGGCCCTAATCTATAAGAAAAATTATAACGCGTTAAGTTAATCTCTCTATAAATAATAACATATAGAATCAAAAATTATTGTAAATTCACAGGATTTTGAAGATTATATATAAATAGATTATCAAATACTCTTAAAATGCATAGGAATATAATTGCAGAAAAAGAAAAGATGGCAAAGAAAGTAATATCAAAATTAGTTAAATTTTTAACCTGTTGTTTGGATCAGCTTTCCTTTGTTAGTGATTAACATCACATTTTATTGCAATAAAAAAATTTTAATTTTCTTACGAATTATTTTATAATATTAAAAAAGATAAATAATTCGATTCGAATAGTAAATTTTATTATTCGCATGAAGAATAATAAATTCATCGATTCATTTAAATGAAGTGGATACTAATGATGCATTATCTGTATTCGTTTTTGAATTTGATATCTTGCATATCTGTAATACTTTAGGCTTCTTTACTTTATTTGCATATCTGTTAAATTCTTTTCTACCCCTTTATTATAGACCAGAGCTATTCGGGGCAAGGGTTTTGTCGCTTCAGCGGATTTTATTTAAAAACCAGGCATGTTTAGAATTTAAATTTAATTATGTAATAGAATTGTATAAAATGGATATTTTAAACTAAAAATATTTTATACCCCTCAGTTATTAATAATTTTTTATTATAAAAATGTGTGTTTTTTAGGTAAAAATCAAAATGAAAAGTTTAAAAATAATAAATTTTAAATTTTAAACCCTCTTTTCGCATTTCAGAAAGTTTCATAATCATATATCAAGCTTAAATATATTTTTAAACGGTTAATTATAGTAGTAAATATGGGCTAGTAGAATCAGGGCTAGTCGGATCAATAAAATTATGCTTACATATATGATATATTATAATACATTTATATAATGATATATTATAATATATTATAATATATTTATATAATATTATAAAATAAGTATTATTATATATTTAAATCAATTTCATATGATAATACATAAGTATTAAAAAAATTTATTAAAAATTTTACACATTTTCTATAATTCAAATAATGTCATATTTTGTCATTTTTATGTAAATGGTATATTACAGAGTTGTTATCTAATGTATAAATTAAATTATTTTTTAAATATTAATAATATTTGTTAATTAAAATTCAATAAAAATAAAATTTTATTTTATTTAAATTTATTTATTAATAAATGTTGAGCCGAGTTTTATATTGGTTTTTCATCTAATCATTTTAAATATTAAACATCAAGTTTTTCCTTTTTATATTGAAAATTTTTTGAAAATCTTGTAAGTCATATTAATATTCATTTTATAGATATATAATAAAAAATAGTTTTCGATATTATGGATTTAGTGATCATAAAAGAAGAAATCGAATTTCCATTTCCATCATACAAAAAATATTACTTCTAAAAGATGTTGATCCAAATGATCAAACAAATTTAAGGGCAAAATGCCTTTTGTGTTTAAATAAAACTATTTCATTTTCAAAAGTTAGCAGCTTCAATCTAAAAAAGCATCTAAAAGTTAAAAGAAAATTGTTTGATAGATTCTAATTTAGAAAATTACTTTTAAAAGTTAATAAAAGATTATAAATATTTTGATAGATCATTTAATATAAATAATACTTTTTGATAAAAATATGATTTTGTTTGGTATACCTTCTAAAAAAATAAAAATCAAAGGAGCGGTTATGGAGTGGCACTCTATTATTTGGAGCGAGCTAGCTCCTTTTAAAAATGTAGTAGCAGGAGCGCGAGATAGCTCATTTTGAGAAGGTAGAAGCGGGAGCTCTTTTAAAAAGGAGCGTTATCAACTCTGGTATATTTATATTAATAAAACATCGTCCATGAAAATAAGGGAATAATAATATTAATTATCTTATGGGAGACTTAATAAAATAAATGTTGGCTCAAAAATTTACTTTTACTAGAATCAATCTTGAAAGAAAAGTATAAAATAATTTAAAAATTTATTAATGTACAAGGTTAGTTAGAGTTTGGGCTATCTTATGATATTTTGTAAATTCAAATACCACATTTATTTTTGGACCTATGATGATTTTGACAAAGATTGGGCCGACTAGACAGGTCTCCCCTAAAATATTTTTCCCATTATTTTTTTGCTGCCAAATACAGCCTTTTGACATAATTAATTAATTATATTTATATATTACACGTTGATTTATTTAAAAAACAGGCATTATTTCTACAATAGGCAAAAATATTAATTACTAATAGTCTTTAATTTTTTTGTTTGAATATTTGCATTATATCTAATGTTTCTTTCTACTCTAAGTTAATTTTTTGGAAAATAGCTTAACCCAAATGGCAGAAATTTCATAAAATATGAAAAAAAAATTTTGCCATAATTTTATAAATTTTAAATTTCATGGCAATAATTACAATTTTATAATTTTTGACAGTTTGCGAGATTTTAGGATTTTAACAATTTCACGGTATATTCAGTCACGTTTTTTCAGCGGGACAGAAATTTATTTAACGAGATTGCGCACCTAAAAAGGGACGTTTTGCAGGTCAAGCTAGAGAGGGCAACTTTATATTAGTAAGCCTTATCATCAGCTTTATCGGAAATATACTAGTTAGAGTTTAAAGGTAGGATATTCAAGAAAAAAGGAAAGTTAAATCCAAATTTTGTTTAATTTCATATATTATAGATAAACCTGCCTCATCATGATTTGGAGCCCTACAAATTTTAAATAAATTTGTCCAGACCAGGATTTTTAAATTTTGGAATTTCATTTTTAGACCTGAGCTCGATAACCCCAAAATTTTAATTGATTTTAAATTAAACATATTTAAGAACGCGTTCCTTTTTTTTATCGAACCCGTTCGAATTTATTGTTTGTTCAATTTGAATTATTTTTTTTATTTTTATTTATTTGAAAAATTTAATATTAATCGAATTTTTTAATATATTTTATAATCAGGTGTTTTTCTTTTTCATATTTCAATTTTTTTAACACGCCATTATTATAGTTTATTAATTTGAATATTATTGTTTATATTTTAAATTTAATAGATTAGCATAATCATGGATATAATTATTCCATCATCTGATTTGGAATGGCTCAAATATGATAAACATTTTACAGTAACTAACTAAATTGAAGGAACTAATTCAATACTAACCAGTAAATGGTGCCCAAAAAGTATTATAGTTTCAAAATCTTTAAGCTCCAATTAAAACGATATTTGCTGTAATATTAATTATTTTATATTATATAACTAAGTAAAATCCTTAAATTCGAAGAAAATATGATTTGGGCTATTTGACCCCAACAATAACGATAGTTAAGTCAAATAAAATTAGTTATGGTCAACCAATGATAGACGCAGTATTAAATGGTATTCATAAAAGGTATTAAACCTATCACTCACTATTAAATTAATTACATTTTTTAAAAATTTAAACATATATACGAAGATTAATATGTTTTGCTGCTATTATACATCTTGTAATTAAGCTTCAATGGCTATGGATAAAACTTCCACAGAAAGAACCTATAAAAAATTAACTTATAGCATTATTGAAAAAATGCATTGAAAACCCTAGAAATGTTAATGCAAGAACTGTTAATTTCGAGATATCCTTTTTTTTGAAATGGAAGTGGAGGACAGGTTGGAGGAGGATAACTTATCTCCATTTTTTAAAGCAAAGGACAAAACAATAAATGTTTTTAATATATTTCCCGCTCTAAAAGAATTGTTTATTAAGTATATTAACGCAATACCCTCATTTACCTCTGTAGAGCGCGTTTTTAGTATAGCTAATCTCTTATTAACTGCGCTTTAATGTCTATCAGATAAAAATTTTAAAAAACAAATTGTTATTAATAATTAATAAGAATTTTTTTTTATAAATAACAATATCTTTTTATTTATTTTTTACTTAGCAAATATATTGTGTTAAGAAATATAAGACATTTATTTATTTTAAATTAAATTTAAAAAAAATTTATCATAAAATATTGAACGAACGAGAACGCGTTCCTTTTTTTTGAAAGTGAATGTGAACGCGTTCGATTTTTGTCCATGAACGTTGAACGCGTCGATTTTTAAAAATGTTTACAGCACTTTAAATAATATAAAAATTATCAATTAATATTTCCTAAACCCAAGGAATATTCAATCCTGGTTCAAATTTTATTTATTTTTAGGCTCAAGCGGTTTTGGCCGACTAGCAGGTCTCCACTCCGAGCTACAAATTCAGCGAGTTCTATTTTCTTTCACTTTCATATTGATAAGATTACAGTGGATTAATAAGAATGCCTAATTTAAATAATTCAAAGTGATGATTTAATGAAACATATTGACGAATAAATTAAAACTCATCCATATAAATTTATTTTCTTTGCAAAATTAATTAAAATAACAAAAGGAGTAATAAAAGAATTTTCAATAATGCATTGTCTATATTTTAATTATTTTTAAAAGAAAATAATTTTATACGGATGGGTTTTAATTTAATCGTCAATATGTTTCATTAAATCATCACAACACTGTATTCAAGGTCATGTAATCACCTTCGAATATAATATTTTAACAAGAATTCTCACCTTTATATAAGAGATATGCCGTTGTCCTTTAATTTTTTTTTGGTAACCCATAAAATTTATTACAAAAAAAGAAATTATGTACGACACGGATTATATAATTTGAGGAAACAAATCACTTCTAATTGACCAATTTAAGTTATCATCTCATTAAAAAGTTAATTAAGTTTTTTTAATAAAAAAAATCAATATAAGTTTATTTTACCTCATGAAATTATTTATATATTATCACAATATTAATATAAATATTATATTATAAAATGAATTGATAATTAACTTTTACTTTTTTATATTTTATAAATAATTATCCAAATAATTTATATTATTAGATGCTTTATAATATTATATATAATATTATATATAATATAATATATAATAACCACAATTTGCTCTTATTATTATTAAAATAAATATCATTATAAATTATTATTTTTTAAACATAAAAAATTAATATATATTTATTAATTTTTTTCTTTTCTAAAATATTAGATAAGATTATAATTAATAAAAAAATTTAATAATTAATCTCTATATTTTGTTAATTAAATAAATTAGTGTATAATATATATTATGATTAAATTTTTTATATTAATATAAATTGAGATTATGTACCTAATATTTAAAGAGCCATGGTACCTTTTAAATTATAGTTTAAACTTAGCAACATTTTTTTAGGTTTAAAAATATTTATAAAGAACCTTATTAAGATGAGCACGTCTTTTATTTTGAAATCTTGCGTATTAGCTTTACACAGAGACTAAACTTAGCAACATTTGGTTTAAAAATATTTATAAAGAATTTTATTAAGATCACGCCTTTTAATTTGAAATCTTGCGTAATAAGTTTACGCGGAGACTTCTACAACCTTCCTTAAACAAATGAGATTTGCCCCCTTCCTTCCCTGTAGCAAATAACCCTCCAAAAAGAAGCAGCAGCTCTTATAAAATTTGTTCATTTCTCCCTTTAATTTTATAAATATAAAGTCGTCTTTATTACAAATAAAAGCAATGATATTTAAAATGTAACTAAAAACAAAAATATAATTTTTAAATTGTATAAATTAAATTAATAGTATATAGTCCCGTCAAAATGACCGGGAATGAGAATTTTATCCTTAATTTGATGATGAATTTTTTCTTTTCTATTTGTTACCCATATCAAATTTTATTTTTACCCCCTCCACCTTCCCCCAGTTTAAACAAATAAGACCCAAAGTGATTGATTACTATTATTTGAGTCAAAATATTTTTTAATTAGCATTTTTAATACCCATGTTAATATTTTGTGTTGATTAAAATATTCCTGCCCCTCCACCCCCAGGCCTAGATCTTTTACAAAGACTAATAATTATCATTAAAATCAATTAATTACCTTTTATATGATACCTATATTAAAAAAAATTTATCCCCCCCCCCCCCCTTCTCCCAGACCAAATTCAACCCATTAAGATCAAAAGTGAATACCATTGTTTGAGTCAAAACCATTTTTAATGCTTTTATTTAATACCCATAATATTTTGTTTGATAAAAAAATTCCTGACTCTCCAAGACCTAGACCCACCCACTTGGAGTGATAATTATCATTACAATCAAGACATAAAAATTACATGTAATACATGAGATAATTGGGAATTGTCTATAAATATTTTTACAGGATGAATGAATTTGAGAAAGAAAGAAAACTCACAAAGAAATTAATTAATTTGGGAAAGCGAAAAAGTCACAAAATAATTAATAAAGTAAAATAATGTTTAAAACCTATAGAATTAGGATCATCATCAACACCATTCGAATCCAAATAATGCAGTATTATTATAAAAAAAAATTAAACAATTCTCTGAGTCTAAAAAGTCCTGTCATTCTTTAGCTTTTATATCATAGCATTTTGGACTCCAATACAAAATTTGCTTCTGTCATAAAAATTTTGACTGCCACTAGATCAAAATTTGGTTTTATCAAGAAAGTTAAAACTTCCGTATTTTTCAAATAGGATTAAATTTATTTGACCATTCTTGCAGGGAAATAGAATGTGTATGATCAGGCACGTAGCCAAGAATCTTCTAGGAGAGGGGGGTGGGGGGGGGGGTTTAAAATAAAATAATTTTATTATGCGCATTAAAAATTTATTAGAACTAATCATATAAAATTTATTAGAATTATTCATCATATAAAATTTATTAGAAAAACCAATCATATTTAAAAATATGATAATTTCACAAAAATAAAATATTGGATAATTCAAAATATTAAGAGCAAATATAACACGGTTATAAAATATTATAGCTACTAGTAATCACAATAAAATATAAAATTAAACATTTATAATGATTTAAAAAGTTAATCAAAATATCATCCATAAATGAAAATTTAATCTTCTTTGCGATTGGGCCAATTTTTTAATTGTTCTATGTTGGGGATTAGATCAAAACAAGTAAAGCTAGTATATTTAATTAATTTTGAGATGTCTTAATTTTGATAGTAAAGAAGAAGGTCCTATCATTTGTGCTTGTACTAATTGGTATCATTGCCAAAAAGATATACAATTATTTTATCTTAAAGTATGCAATTTCACTGTATTTCTTGGAAGATTATCTTCAAAAATCAATCTTTCATTCATACAATTTAAATTCTTAAATTAATTGGCCTTCAAATACATTTATATCCTTTGAATAAAATTTAACAAAATATTTAATTTTTTAAAATCAAAATTTGATATATCCTCAGATCAGGAGGAGTTATAAAATATAGTAAATTGAATAGAGACGTTTGATAAATCGGAAACATTGATTTGAGTCAAAATTAAATCTAAAAGTGGAATAAAAACGGTTATTTTATAATAATCCTCAATTGAATCCACATTAATATTGGAACGATTTGTTTGTTGGTAAAGGTAGTGGCTAATGAATCTCAAATCATACAATTTTATTTTTTTTCTTTAACATCATTTTTATGTATTTAGATTTGAAAAGTAATTGCAAAATATATTAGTACTATTCTGAGGTTTAAAATTTCTTAAGGAAGCAATCATTCAAATGTTATGCATCCCTTTGAAGTTTAGTGAATTTACTTCGTGTGCATTCCGTTGTAGGAACCACTACATAATACTCACCCTGCCCCCTTCTTACCCCCTACAGCCTAACCAAATAAAAATTAGCAAAAATAAGGAGATCCAAATCAATATTAGCAAAACGAAAATACAAATCACTATTTTCAATTGACTAACTTGTGTCATACCTCCTCCATATCATTCTCCCTTTGGTAGAAGTCCCTAGTTTTGCGATTATATTTGCGTTTTTTTAAAAGATATTTAAGGAAAGACATTTCGTATTGAAAGAAACGCTGTAACATTAATTTTATTGGTAATTATATTATTAAAATTGCGATTTCATAAATCAAAAAGGTCTAATGGCGTAACTATGTTCAAATCAACTGAGGGGAACTGGAGAAGGGAACTTTTTTAATATTAAAAATAATCTAAAAACACTGGGAATTTTCTTGGCCAAATTAAAATTCCATTTGAGACAGAAATTTAGAGCACTAAAAGTCAAAATTTCTAAAATTAAAAATAATTAATCATTTTTAATTAGAGATAATTTAATTTTAAGAAAAAATGACTTATATACTTTTATTTTAATAAAATATACACAAAAACAGATAAAAATTAACACTGACCGATGTGGAGAAGTGACTAGCCAATGCATTAGGATAACGCTCCCCTCCTCTCCCCCCAATATTTACAGATGCCTGAATTGGGTATTGGATATGTAGATATTAGGTAAGGTTAACTACCTGATTATTAAATTTATTTCACTAGTAAAAAAATTTAAATATTGACTTGTAATATAATTAAAATAATAGTAAAGTAACTGACAAATCAAATAAATTCATAAGAATCTGAAATCCTTACAGTCCTCGGAACCAGAACCGTCGAAACCAGAATAAATATAGGAATATAAACCAATTCCGGAACCCATTTTAAAATTTTCAGAAACTGGAACCGGTTCTAAAAAAAGTACAAATTATAAATATACTGTTTAAAATAATAAAGTTTAAACCAGAGTCAGAACCTGGAGCCCTTAGAACCGCATAAAATTTAGAAACCGTAAACAGAACTTACTTTTAAAAATTATGGAAACCGGACCCTTTTTAAAAAATATTCAGAACCTAAAACATTTTGGCTAGTTCCAAGGATAATTATTACTGAGATTCTAAAATTTATACGGTCTAATCATTTATTTTACAATAATGAAAATGATAGTGGAGGATAAAATTATTTGCTTATTTTACAAGACTAAAAAAATGGCATAAACAGGTAATTCAAAAAAATATTAGGTAAATATAAATATTGGTATATAGAGGAGCAATCATTAGAAACAATGTGACAAACTCCTTTCCCCTTCCCAGTAGTTATGTTACTGCTATCATGCCAAGCAAGTATTATATATTTTTTTACTTATTTTATGCTTTCTGAGGGCTCAAAATTTTTTTTAAAAAGGGTATTTTTTAAAAAAAATAAAAATTTTCAGAGGGATCTTCAAATTTTTTAGGGGGCTTGCTCCTCTGTGTACCCCCTCCCTTGTGAGGCTACTGTTAAGTCATAAGGGTAAAGATATGAAACTCAAGATCTGTTATAATTAGTTTATTATATATCATAAATAACTACATTTAATTTGCTTAAAGGATAACTAATAACATATTTATTATCGAGCTTATAAATACAATTACATAAAATATGAATTTAACTAATTGTATAATATGTTAATTGTTTTATGACCTATTATTTATCTTGGATAGATGTTTTTTATATTTATTAAATAAATATCGAAAAAATAAATAATCATAGAAATGTAGCACTTAATTTAAAAGTGTATATTATTTTTTTTGAATCAAGAAAAATCATTTATATTACAACTATTATGACAATTATTTAGAATAGATAGCAGCTCAAAATTAAACTCTTATTGGTTTAATAACGAATTCACTGAGATATAATATACATTTCTTTGTTTGAATATTGTAGATTAGGTGCCAAGGGCTTAAAAAAAATTATTGAGAAAAAAAAGATGGTATACAATTAATCGTTTCCAAAATTCATATTATAAAGAATTCAAATAATATATACTTTCGATTTTATAATTTTATTGCACAATTTATATGCTAAAATGTTAGTCTCTAATATATAAATAATTCATAACAATTTGATCTTTGTATATATCTTTAAAAAATGTATTTTTTTTTTTATAGTGTGAACGAGTTTACTTTTTTTCGAATAAACATTATTCACATTTAACAACCTAATAAGGGAAAACACAATTTTTACACATTAAAAGTTATTATGGAGGAAATACACAATTTTTTACATTACGAAAAATTATGAAATTATCCTTTAAAATCCCTCTTTTAATTTTTCAACCAATATCATACTTATGAGATAAAATTAATGTTTTCTTTTTTACTTTCTCAAAAATTATTCATTTTACATAAGGTCGTTGGCTTTATTGGCAGCTGAAAATTTCATTCTCTTTTGTTTTTGCCTCTGATTACAAAACCAAACCCTGACTACATTCTTCTTTAACTCTAATTTATCAGCGATTGCGCTTATTTTATCTCCCGAGGGCCTGGGTTGAACCGAGAAATATGCTTCTAGAGATCTTTTTTCGGGGGCTGCAATAGACGTTCTTTTCCTTTTATTATTACTACCATTATTATTATTGTTATGATTGAAATTACTGCCATGATTATTACTATTATTTTGATTATTTATTGAATGGAAATTATGAGACTTTGACGAGTTATTAGAGAGTGAATTATTTTCCTTTTTGTTGTAAACAATTTGCTTGTGATTATTGCGGTTAGACGAGCTACTATGAATGGAAGCTTGGTTAAGGTCCAAGTTGTTTATATTTGAACAGGGATTCTGAAAGTTAAGCTGAGATCCGGTGTTTTCATAATAAGATTCTTCAAAAAAAAATTTTTTAAGATTTAAAAATATATATAAATGCAGAAAAAATGGAGTGAAGAAAGAAACAAATATTTCTGTATCAATGAGTTTAAACTATATAAATATTCAATTCTAATAAAAACTTATAATTATTTGAAAAATTATCTACACATACAAACTAAGTTGTCCGACCGGTTTGTAATAAATCGTTAGAAAGGAAAAATATAAATTTACTTAAGTATTATCTTTAATAAAAATTTACTAGGGGAGACCGGGGATAGTGTGTTCCCGGGGTAGGTATTTCCTTCTCAAATAATTTAAAAATTAATAAAGTTTAAGATTTGTAATTTAAGCCCAATATGTATTATAATAAGGTGCTTAAGTAGGTCCAAAATTGTTTCGGACAAAATTGCTCATGAAAAATTTTAAATGCAAATTTAAGTTTCAACATACCCAAAGTAACTTTTTTAAATTTTACATTTTCACGAATAACTTTTTTTATAAAAGTTGTTCAGACTTAATATAAATTCTAAATGATAAAAAAATCTCCATTTTATCATATATAAAAATATTGACAATCATTATGTTATTTTAATATTCTAAATTTAATTTTTAAATGATCCTGTGGACCTGGGGAAGGTATTAGCGGGGTGCGTCTTTTCCTTTTACATACATTCATTAAAATATTGGTTCTGATTTTGTAAAATGGTTCGAACATATATTAGAAAAACTAACAAAGAAAATAATGATAATCAAAAGGCAAGTATTCTTCAAATGCTGAAATATAAGATACCTTTGACAGTTATAACCATGAATACGAATTTAAGTTATGGGAGGTATATTTATATATTTAAATTAGTATATATTTAAGAAACTAAGCATTAAGAAGTATAATAAATTGTTCAAAAGAAATGAAGATTTTCAAGAGCGATATCTTTACAGATCAGTATTTTCTCCTATTCAAGAAGCTAAATTAACAGATTATTTAATTAAAGGATCAAGATTATTTTCAGGATTATGCCCTAATCAAGTATTTTAATCCTTTGTTATATCATATATCTCTGTAAAATGATTTTTTTTATAATCTTTAAATTTATGCCATGGTATTTCTTTAGTTAAATAATAATAAACTTGAGAAAATTTTTTTAAATTATTTACATTATATGTTAATGAAACATCTTTATTAATTTTAAAATACTTTAAAGTAAGAATTTAACTTATACATTAGAATGATATTTATTTAAGTGTGTATGATATATATGTAAATAAAATGATGCTGCCATGTATATATATTAATTTTAAAATGATGCTGCCATGTATTAATATTAATTTTAAAATGATTTATGTAGCATTATATATATTATATCATGCATTAAATCATATCTTACCTATATATTAAAGATTTAATTATGTGTGTATGATATATATTTAAAATAAAATGAAGCTGCCATGTATATTAATTTTAAAATGATTTATTCATTGATTTAGCATTAAATTATATCATGCATTAAAACATATTTTGGTTCTTACCTATACATTAGAGGTTTAATTATGTATGATATATTTTATTATATTAATTATTAAATAAATTCAGAATAAAATTTAAGAATTAGGATTTTAATTAGATTGCCTTAATATATAAATAATTTAATGTCTTATGTTTAAATTTAGGTTAGAGTTTTAGCTTATCAAATGGCCAAGAGGTATAGTTTACAAGTACCAAAATCTTGTGAAATAACTCAATCAGCTGGTGAAGACTGGGTTGGAGCATTTATTAAAAGAAATCCAACCATTTCTTTGAGAACACCAGAGGCTACAACAAGTATAGCCAGGGCTACCAATTTTAATATGAAAATGGTTGATTTATTTTTTAATTATTTGACTGTCACAAGGGAAAATAACTTTCTACCATGTGATATATATAATATGGATGAAACTGGTTAATTAAAATATAAATGATAGCAAATCTTTAATATTTTCATAGGATTAACAACAGTTCAACGGCCTAATAAAGTTATTGCAAGGAAAGGCGAAAAACAGGTTGTGGCAATTACTACATCAGAATGTGGTACACTTATGACCTTGGCAATTGCTGTCAATGCTCTAGGAAATTCTATTCCACCTATGTTTATATATCCCAGGAAAAAATTTTATGATCATTATTTAAGAGATGGCCCTGTAGGATGCATTGGCGTGTATAATGGTTCTGGGTGGATGCTGGCTGAAGATTTAATATATTTTTAAAATCATTTTATAAAATACACTAAGCCCAGTCAAGATAAAAAAGTTTTGCTTATATTAGATAATCATAAATCTCACCAATCTATTGAAGTCATTGAGCTGTGCTCTGACAGTGGTATAGTTCTATTGACTCTCCCTCCCCTCTTCACCTTACAAAAAAATAGCCAGATCTAGGGCTAATCTGAAAAAAAAATCAAACCAATAATAAAAAAAGTTTAAATATGAATGCTGGCAAAAAAGAATTTTGTTTAGTGTGCCACAAAAACTATCAAACTCACCACCATAATGAAGATTGGATTGTCATTTATGGGCACATGGATCATGTTGTGATTTTAATCCATTTTTTATATGTAATAAATGTGTTGTATGTTAATATTATATGTTTGTTATGATTTTTATATGAAAAAAATGAATAAAATGCTTAGAAAATGATAGTATAAAACATGCCCCACAAAAGGACAATACATCCCCCGTCTCTTTTTCATGACTCAAAAATTTTCATTTTTTTTAAATTTAAATTTAAAAAAATATATAATATTTTTTTATTAGATATTAATTTCTACCGTAGATAATTATATAAAGAATAAAATAACATCAAAATTATTTTGATAAATTATTTCTCCTCCTTTTCACAGCCTCTCAATTTTTTATGGACAATATAACCCCGGTCTCCCCTATAATAAATATTTTGCATATATCATAAATAAGAAAAAATAAAATTTTAGTCTTCAACTCCAAATAGGAACTGGGAAATGAGCCCGTAAAAATTGAAAATTATAATTAATCAGAAATATAATTATAATTATATAGCCTATGTATGAGGCCTAGCTAATGAAATATTGTTCAATAGGGTATTATTTTTGACCTTTTCCTCTTTAACCACCTCCTAATCTGAGAGCGCTGTGTTTGTTCGCCAAACTATTCATAAGGATACTCTATTTAATCATCTAATACATATCATGTAAATGCTAATCAATTTTATCATCTAATATGAACATAGTTAATAGATAAACTGGAACTTATTCAATATTTTGATGGGGTTAAGTTAAGCAAGCCAAGTTTGTATCTTAACAATAAGTTGAGGAGGAGGGTAGGGTAAAGTAAATATATTAGAGGATTACCAATTACATTATTTGCTTGCGCTATAATAATATAGTAGTAATAAATAAGTGTATATACAAAAGTAGGTACATGAATTTACCAACATAAAATGCGTATCACGTCAATACCGCGAAACTTTTACCGCGAAATGTATTATCGCGAATGTATTATCGCGAATGTCGATTACCGCGAAAAGATATTATAGCGAATGCATTACCGCGAATGCATTATAGCGAATGTATCATAGCGAATATATTAGCGCGAATGCATTACCGCGAAAATATTATAGCGAATGCATTACAGCGAATGTAATACCGCGAATGCATTATCGCGAATGCATCATAGCGAATGTATTATAGCGAATATATTAGCGCGAATGCATTATAGCGAATGCATTACCGCGAAAACATTATAGCGAATGTATTACAGCGAATGTAATACCGTGAATGCATTATCGCGAATGCATCATAGCGAATGTTTTATAGCGAATGTATTATAGCGAATGCATTATAGCGAATGCATTACCGCGAAAACATTATAGCGAATGCATTACAGCGAATGTATTATCGCGAATGTATCATAGCGAATGCAATATCGCGAATGCATTACAACTAACATTATCACAATGCAATAGTGATTTATATTTGACAAAATTATATTTAACCCATTTATTAAGTTCCAAAAAACCAGAGAACTAGCTTAATTGTCCATATTGATTTAAAGTAGCGTTTTAAAATTATTTACCTCTAAAACACGTCACTTGTTATTTATGAAATTCGTATTTTATTAAAAAATATGTGGAATTTGGTATACTCAATTTTTTTAACGATTAGATTAAGTCGTTTTTTACAAAAGACCCTATTAATAAATATTTTATATTTTAAGATTGATTCTAGTAAAAGTTAATTTTTGCCCCAACAAGCCCCAAACCCCAGGTTTGTAGATTATATTGGTTTATTAAGTCTCCTATAGGATAATTGTTATTATCAATAATACACCATTTGTATATAAATAATTCACAAAAAATTTCAAAATGTGATAAAGTTTTAATGAATTTTTTAATTTTTTTTCTAATTCTTTTGATTATCAACCACCAGAAAAGGTGAAAGTTAAAGGGAAAAAAATAGAATTTAAAGCTATAATAGCCAATGAATACTTATTATATCATATTTTTAACCATAATATAATTAATTCGACCTAATTCTACTAGCCCCTTGTTACTGATATGATTAACCCTTTCCAGCGCTAAAAAAATATGTTGATAATTTTAAATTTTTTTAAATAAGATTAGATGAAGGGGAATTGAGACCTCTATCTTATTAAATCTTTTGTAATCGTCAAAATTATTAATTTTATAGCTTTAAAACATAAAATCTTATCTTTTTTAAATTTAAACATTGTTAAATTTAAAAATAATAAATGCCAACTCCTGTTTCAAATATAAATCTTAAAATGATAAAAAATATATTTAATTATATAATGGTGTATTTTGATAATAACAATTATCCTATAGGAGACTTAATAAACCAATGTAATCTACAAGCCTGGGGTTTGGGGTTTGTTGGGGCAAAAATTAACTTTTACTAGAATCAATCTTAAAATATAAAATATTAAAAATATTTATTAACGTATAACTTAAGTTAAGTGTTTGTTGGGCTATCTCATGGTATTTAATAAATTCAATTATAAATTGTCAAGCTTATGATGATATTGACAAAAACGACTACTAGCCCTATTCCTACTATTGGAAAAAAGTTGATAATGAGATCAAAAATTTTGATTATTTACTGGGCGGCTAAAGAACGTCGCGTTTGAAATCTTATTAACTCCGAAACGTGTCATTCGTTTTTTATGAAATCTCCTGTCTTAATATTCTCAAAATATATAATTTAAAGTGGTTTTTAGAAAATTAAGATAAAAAAAATGTAGTCGTACATATATATTTTTAAAGATTTCCTTTAATTCATAAACTATAACATAAAAACAAAATATTTTAAATTTTATAAAGTGGCTTTTAGAAAATTAAGATAAAAAAATGTAGTCGGACATATATATTTTTAAAGATTTCTTCAAATTCATAAACTATAACATAAAATATTTTGGCATTATTAAACAAATCTCATTATTAAATACCACTAACAATATAAACATACGATAATTTTCTAAATTATGTATTTTATCAAAGATCTGATAATGATAAAATTTTGACATGAGAATAAAAATTGGAATCAAATTTAATTCCTGAATTCTCTAGGAAAAAGTGGAATATTAATCCAGTTCACCAAGCTAACCCCATGGTTATCATATAACTCATCAATCTCCTTTTGTTTTTCAACTAAGATTTTATCAAGCAAAACCATAGATTCGTAATACGAATTCCACTAGAATTTATCAGATACCTACCCAATTTCTTGATGTTACCTGCCATATTGGTAGACATTTTTTGTTTATTCCACAAAGTAAGACATTTTGGAAAGAACTTTGTGATATTATTTTATGTTATCAGCTAAAGCTAAAAAATTTATAATGCCCATAATTATGGGAGACCGGTCTTATAATGAACCCAGGGTTATAGTGAGAGTGGCTTTATTTTCTAGAGTATTAAACTCTAAGAGATAATTTTTTACCAAAACTATATACTTATATATTGCATATGCGGCTATAATTTTTATTTCTAACGGACCGCTTGAAGAATTTTTAATATGCTTTATAATATTCGTACCTTCAAACGTAACTTTTTACACTTTTACTATTTTTCAAAAATAAAGATTAATATATAATTTTACCACACAATAATCATCTTATATAAAAGAAAAAATCCTATTTTATAGAATAACAAATTACCCGAACAAAATTGATAATATAAATACTTCAAAATATGATCTTAATCAAAGTGGTGCTACTGGGGCTATTTTTATGGGGTTAGGTCGAACCTTATTTTTTTGCTATTTTTTAAAAATTTGACATGCAAAAAAAGCCAAGGAGAGACCAACTAAAAGAAAAAAAATCGAAAAATGTTATTATATGATAAATAATTGTTTGGTATACAAATAAATTATATCAAGCATAACAATCAAGACTGCTTTCAATGTCAGTTATTAGTTACATGGCTTTGCAATTTTATTGTTTTTTTATTTGCAAAGATTGTGAATGTTTTAAATGATTTTATATAACACTTTTATGTTTTAAATCATTAAATATATCCTAATAAAAAAATATATAACTTTTATATATGGAAAATTAAGCAGAGTTTATAATAGCCTCGACCAAGGGCTTGTTCGTCCCCGAGTAGGGTTCACTCGGTTACCAAAAAAAATTCCAGGAAAAATGATATTTTGAAAAAATGATATTTTGAAAAAATTATTAGAGATGTATTTTTGAAATTTAAACATATCATAAAACTAATAGAGCTGAACAAAATGAGATATTTTTTATTAAAAATGATAAAGTACTTATAATTTTCTTAAGGTTTGCCTTTAGGGTTCGCCATAACCCCGTTCTCCCCTACAAGTTTTCAATAAATTAAAAAGAAAAAACTTGATGTTTAATATTTAAAATGATTAGATGAAAAAGAGAAATCTATTTTATTACTTAGAATCTTTTTTATATATTTTGAGTCAAAAAAAAGAAAAGCCTTATCCTTAATTTCAATAAAAAAATGTTTTTAGAGCCAATCCCCATTTTAACTTAATTTTCAGACTCAACTAAGTTAGTCGAAAAGTCGATAAATATAAAATTGTAACTTTCATGAAACTCCATTCGCGATATGATAATGCATTCGCTATAATGCATTAGCTATAATGCATTCGCTATAATGCATTCGCTATAATGCATTCGCGATAATTCATTCGCTATAATGCATTCGTTATAATGCATTCGCTATAATGGATTCGCTATAATGCATTCGCTATAATGCATTCGCTATAATGCATTCGCTATAATGCATTCGCTATAATGCATTCGCTATAATGCATTCGTTATAATGTATTCGCGATAATTCATTCGCTATAATACATTCGCTATAATGCATTCGCGGTAATATATTCGCGAAAATGCATTCGCGATAATTCATTCGCTGTAATGTATTCGCTATAATACATTCGCGATAACATTTTCGCAGTATTACATTTTCGCTAATACATTCGCTATAATATTTTCGCTGTATTATATTCGCTATAATGCATTCGCGGTAATGCATTCGCTATATTATATTCGCGATAATGCATTCGCTGTAATGCATTCGCTATAATATCTTTTCGCGGTAATCGACATTCGCGATAATGCATTCGCGATAATATATTTCGCGCTAAAATTTTCGCGGTATTGACATGTAACCCATAAAATGCGTTTTACCAGATGATTCGTCATTTTTTCAAATGTATACAATACCGATACATTAAAAATTAGTTATTTGTTTTGGAAATTTTATAATCAACAGCCAATATATATGTCGTATTGGGATATAGAATCCGAGGGGATTCGGAATCTCTCAATTTTAAATAAACATATGAAATACTTTTGATTTATAAATTTTAAAAAATACACAAAAGTTGAAGTAAAAAATGTTTGAAATTTATAGAATAGGTACTCTATACATGCTGGAATATTTTTTCGGTCACCAAATTTAAAATCACCCTCAAATTATTTAAAATTGAGATATTTCGCATGGATTCTGTATCTCAAGACAACGTTAATTCCAAGTCAAATCAACAAATATTTGGTAGTTTTCGTGGGAATTTCTTTGATAAATCGGTATATGCAGTTTACTATAATGAGTAAAATTGTCCAAATTTTAAAGTTCAATTTTGCCGGCATGCCGAGATTTGACTCATTAAATTTGTAAATGGAAAAGTTGATATTTTTGATCATCATTATCTCACATATAAGCAAAGATCATAAAAAACTACAAACAGATTTGATATCTCATATAGCTTTCAAATTATTTTTTATTATTTATAATTTTTTTAAAAAAATAGCGTTTTACCGGCAATTGAATGACGGAAATCAATCCATCTCAAAAATGACCTTGAAGTTTTTTAAAAAAGCAAAATTAAGCCTTATTATTAAGGCAAGCATAAAATTAATTTGTGATCTCAAACAGTTTTTGGGATATTTATTAAATTTTATTTTTTCTAAAACATGATTTTTTTAATTTACAAATTTCGAAAATTAAATACGTTTTTTAAAATATAAACCAGAGACCTGCATGCCTAGCCCTGTATTTTTTAAAAATATACCCTTACCGGGCCTAATTTTTTTTAATCGTCATATCTACAAAAATTACAAATAATTAAAACATATTTAAAAGCAATATAACACACATTCATTAACTTATATTTCCTATTTCTATTTTTTCGATCCTTAGAAAATATTATTTAAATTAAATATTCAACTAATCATTACTTTAGATGATATTAAAAGCAACAAAAATACACTCAATATTTAAAATAGAATACAATTAAAGGGAAAATTGTATTTTAGATAAGTATCATTATATCCCCCTTTTTTATCCCAAATTCAGGCAAATAAATATGTTTCCAGGGAGAGAGCGCAAAGACTATACCTATATAAAAGACTATATTAAATTACAAGAAGAACAGGAAATAAGGGAATTACCATCGATGTGGTAATTCAAACTAACTCCTTTTATAACAAATGGGGAGATAAATTTTTTAATATTCGCTGAAAAACGCTAAAATGCTTAAGGTAGGGGAGACCGGGGTACATTGAGTACAGGGGAACGTTAGGACATTCTAATTATAATTTGAGCTATTATTTTATAAGACTGGAAATTTGAGCCTAACATAGATAATTTAGTCATACATGATTGGCTAAAAAAGATTTGAAAAATATTTAGTATTTTAATTTTTACAGAAGAAAATGTGTTTTGGCATACCAAAAGTAATAATAAATATTTGCAAACTTTATCGTTTATATTTATAAATAAAGCTTCAAAAATCATAATAAATAGATTTTAGGAAAGCCTAAACCCAATTTTCCAATCTGGCAAACTTACAGAATCAATAAACATGAATTAATATGATTTTGGATGATATTTATAAAGTTAGTGGGCTCGGTCATAGTTGGTCATAGTATAGTTGGGACACGCCATTTTAGCTCATTTTATAAACAATTTTATTATTTTATTATTAATTTAGTATTGTGAATAATGAATAATTAAATACTTATCTTTCGCTATGTTTATGATTAAAAAAAAATTTTTTACATTTTTTTCTTTACAATTTTTTTTTTCCATTAAAATAAATTTCCTAAATTTTGCTAAAATTTTTTTTATATAGTTATTGATTATGAATTACAATATTATCAATAAAATCATATGTGTCATAGTCTCTAGTCTTACTGGATTACTGATTTTAAATTTTTAAATTTATTTAGACCTCTATTTCACGAGTGTCCCAACATATGTGTGTCCCAACGAACACAGAGTCTGTCATAGTTGGGACAAAAAATTTTTTTTTAAATTCAATTTTCTAAAAAAATATAATCTTCATAAAATATATATTAATTATTTCAAATAGCCTATACTTCTGGGATTCAGAAGATGCTTTAATTATTCAGATTAGTCTATTAATATTAAAATTATTAAGGTTTGAACGAAAAGTGTCCCAACCATCCCCGGTCTCCCCTATATTTCAATTTTTTTTAAAACCAAATAGAAAATTTTTTTACACCCTAACCGATATTTTTTAAAAAAAAATATGTGGGGGGGGGGGAATTTTTTGAAAAAAATCAGAGCCGGTACGTGACGAATTTTTTTGGAAATTCGGCCTGGGGCATGTATTGGTACCTCTGCATGTCTCTAATATAAATATAAATAATGTCTAAAATATATTTCTAGAAAATTTTAAAAATTTAACATACAATTTTATTAAAATTTCTAAAAGATTTGAAACTTTTTGAATCTTTAAACAAATTTTGAACCTAGTATAAATTTTTAACGGTTGAGTTCTAAATATTTATATGGGGTTTTTTCATCGCTATTATGCAAATAAATGGTTGTCTTATTTTTATTGATTGTAATTTTTAAACCTTGGGCTCGAAATAAAAATTTCGGATATTATGGTTTTGATCTTGTTTATAATTACACTTTTTCAAAATAATAAATGGTCTTTTATTTTCATTAGAGTTGTTAATGCTCCTTTTAGAAGGAGCAACTCCTAGCTTCCGCTTCTGATGAGTTTTTGAAATGAGTGCGCTCCTGTTTCAAATTTAAAAAAGGATCGTCGATTTAGTCTCTCTTTTGATTTAAAGTACACAAAACAAAATTATATGTTTTTATCTACATTATTTATATGATAGATACTGATATATTATTTTACCATGAATTGTCTTTGAACCTCTGAAAAAGTTAAAAAATAATTATAATTTTAATTACCGAAATTTTGATTGATGATCTGTGAATTGTTAACGGAAGGGTTATTATTGTTGTTGTAATTGACCAAATATTTACCGGGATAAGTGTGGAGACTAGGAATGGGGACAGGTGAACACGATGAAGAAGAATGGTCACTTTTTGATCTAACCACGTTATTATTCATAGTTTTGTTACTCCCATTGAGATATTTATTATTGTGATTAACCATGGCTACTTCAGCCTCCGCTTCGCTCAACCAAGCCTGAAGGATAGGTTTCAACGCTACCATGTTATTATGACTTAGTGTCAGTGATTCAAAACTTTATTTTAAATCAAATAAAATTTTTAGATATCATAACTATGTTAGAGCCCAAATTCGGCCCGAATCTAAACCCTGCTCTAGGCCGGGCTAGCCAAAATTTAAAAATACATCGGGGCTTGGGCCTGAAAAATTTATAAAAATCTACAAAAATAATGTTTTCTCTTGTTTAAATATAGGGATTTATCAGTGACTGTGATAAGGACAAGGCAATCACCGATTTTTAATAATTTATCTATTTAAAATGTATTTAATTAAAAAATTTTAACCGAAAGGGTTAGAAATTCGGGCTCGGAAGAGACTCAGATCTAAAAACTTTAATATAAATCGGGTCTGGGGAGAGCCGAGAAAATTTAATTTGCAGGGCTCTAAATCTATATAAGTTCAAAAGTAAATTATTAAGTGATTTAGTCAAGCTGTGCGTTATGGAATTCGTTTAAAGCAATCACCGATTTTTAATAATTTATCTTTTTAAAATGTATTTAATTAAAAAATTTTAACCGAGAGGGTTAGAAATTCGGGGTCGGAAGAGACTCAGATCTTAAAATTTTTATATAAATCGGGTCTAGTGAGAGCCGAGAAAATTTATTTTGTAGGGCTCTAATCTATATAAGTTCAAAAGTAAAATATTAAGTGATTTAGTCAAGTTGGGCGTTATGGAATTCGTTTATATATCTTGAATGCTTTCGTAAATTCTATCTAACTACACATCAAATTCTTTATTATTTTCTATTCATTCAATCAACTTACCAAATTTCTAATAGAAACTTTTATTTAATTTAACTTCCTATGTTTCCAAAACTTAGAATTATTTTATTCCCAATTTAAACTCAAATATTTTTTGTTCAAATAAATTAATATTTTATTTAGAATAGGTGTTTTTCTTATATAGTAATTAGGATATAAAAACCTACATTATAATAATATTTTTTATTTTTGAAAATTAAAGTAATTTTTAAGGGTTTACAATCATGGCTATGAACTAGACCCGAATCCAGAGTTGTGAATCTGTGGGTATTTTATGAGAATCTGAATCTAAACCCGAATCCGTTTTCAAATTTCTTAAGAAGCTGATCCGACGGTTTCATACTTTTTCAAAATTTAATGGAAAAATATTGGAAGATGTTCTAATTGTGCGATTGAATAAAATTTTTAATATTGCTAAATAAAATATCAAAGATATTATTAATTATGTAGATTTAGATTATTATGAAGATAATCAATATTTATAAAGTTTGAATGAAATATTATACAACTTTAAAAAATGATTTAATATAGATTTTTAAAAAAATTAAATGACATTTTAAGATTTTTGATTTCCATTTTAAAAATTTAGGCTGACATTTTAGAAATTTTGATTGTCATTTAAAAATTTGATTGACGTTGAAACTATGTCATGTTTTGATCTAGTTTTGAACCCGAACCTGGCCAAAAAATTTTGTGTGTTTGAAGCACTTCTTTACGTCAAAATATTTGTTGCATAAATTTTGTTGAAGGACTATAAAGTCCTTTTTAGACCTTTGGCCAGGTACCTTTTGTAAAAAAAATGGTTTTACACTTTTTCTACAAATTTTAAATTTCTAAAAATACCAATTATAGTTATTATTTATAAAAAATTATTAATACTTGTTTATTTTAAATTCTAGTTTGTAATGACTTATTGCATTTATTATTTAGGAAAAATGACTGGAGGGGGTGGGAAGGGGGTGTAGTAGAATATTTTTTATTAGCTTTAATCTCCCAGATGGGGAGGGGAGTACTATTTCTTATCTTATGCCTGTTATAATTTAAATCCTCAAGTATAGAAGTAAAATAACCTTTTTTTGCGAAAAATGCATTTCCAAATTTTTAACTTAGAAGTTATTTTAAAAATTTTTTAAAAATACAATAAAATTAGGATTGCATTATTTATAATCAATGACATATTATACTTATACCTAGATGGATGATTTATTCTTTAAAGCTCATTCAGGCATAGCTGAATAAATCAGCTGGCGACACCTTATTTTGGTTTCTTATATAACAATATTATAAGTAAATATAACTCGAAATTAGTGATCTGCATCGGGCGGCCCGAAATTTTTTTAAAAAATTTTGCCGGCAGACCCGAACCCGAAATAAATTTTAAAAAGTTTTAACGGCCGGCCCGGCCAGAACCCGATTTTTTTTTAAAAAAACTAACCGGCCCGGCCTGGCCCGAATTTATTTAAATATAAAATTTAATCTTTATAATTACTCAAAATAAGTCATATATGTTATATGGCGTCTAGTTTCTATTAATAAAATCTAATATTTTAATTTTACATAAAAATTCAACATTAAATGATAAATTTAGATATATTTAAAAAAAATTCCAAAGCTTGACTCGACCAGGCCCGAATTTCTTTAAAAAATATTAAGCCCAGCCCGTACCCGATTCAGATCTCTACTAGAAATATTTTTTAAAAAAAGTTTTCATAAAATTTTATTGTAAAGTTTTTATATTGTAAATCAAACTGGAGTAACCAGCTGATTTGTATTTATAACATTTAATGAATAAATCGACAGTCTGGGTAGTATTATCATTGACTATAATATAAAAAGTGGAATATTCAGGATTTTAGTAAGTGAGAGGGGGGGGGGCATTCGAAGTGGTTTTCTGCCATAAATTTTAATGGATTTGAAAGTATTGCTTAATAATGACATATTGCAATTGTTTATTTAGAGATGGGGTTAGTGTAGGGAGATATTTTTATGTTAGCTTAAAATGATATTTACGTAAACTGGCTTTGCTAAGGGGAAAGACCCCTTCCATCACCGTTAAGCCAATAAAAACAAAGATTCTATCTACCAGTCTGGGTTATTGTATAAATTAGCATTTCTAAAAATAATTATATAAAAAAGAACCAATCTTAAAAATAGAGTGCTGTATAAAATTAAAAAATGCATATTAAACGTAAAAATGATTTACCGACATATTGTGCTCTGAGATAAAGCTCCAACACCGGGTATTCTAAGTTTCGCCAAGGCATTTCCCACATCGGCTTGAGTTACTCCTAATTTGATCCTTCTTTGCTTGAATTTTTCTGCAAAAGCTTCCAGATCTTTTGGGTCATTGCTATCGTTATTTATTGAGCAATTTTCATCATTAGCTATTATATTGTCTCTATTGAGCCCTTCATTTTTTGTAATAGTTTCGTTGTTGCTTCCTAAATTTTTGCTTATATTTATCATCTTAACGGTAGAGTTAAAGTCGAGAGAAGATTTTAATTTATTTTCGTTGTAAGATTTACGATCTAATGCTTTCTGTTTCTTGGAAAAGTTGTAATGATTCTTATTAGGCATAAAAATATTGACTGGTGGAACGTGAAAAAAACTAGTTTCATTGTAATAACTATCTTGCTGAGGATTGTTATCTGAGGTTTTTGAAGTTTTATCAAAAGCTGAACTATTCTCGTAAATTTCCCCATAGTTATTACTAAAACAATTTTCGCTATTTTGAACCTTGAGATTTTCGTGCTCCCCAGATGTGGTAGGGATTGTTGTTTCATCCTTTGCATTTAATTTGGGAAATATTTTTAGTGGATGGTGGCCAAAATCATACGTGATTGAGTGATTATTATTGTTATAAAATGATGTGCTATTAAAGGGTAGAAATGGTTGATGCAATCCAGGTATAAGATTACAAGCTCCACCCATTACATGAGAGCCCACAATCGATGTATCTGTCAGTTGATCTATGCCGTTATTCTCGGCTCCCACTTCATTTCTTGAACCCCAGTTAGCTACACTGTTACATTCGCTCATTGAAGAATTAGGGGGTATTTGATGAGAATGGTAATAATTGGTATAATTTTTGTAATTATAATTGTAATAATATGGAGTATAATCATCTCCATCTTTCCTGGTTGGAACATTGTAATAACTACTGTAATCAATAAGATCTAATTTGTTCTGATTACTAATGTTACCAATGCGTTTCCCGTCTTTTCGTTCTAAAGCGCCTCTAAAGAGACTATCCTGATGATCGGTTTCATCATTATTATTAAGAGCGAGATTATTAGAACTCGTAGTTCCTGAATGATGGCCTCTTATAAATTGTTGATCACTTCCATTGTTAATATTTTCTAGGTGAATATTATCTAAAATAGGAAAAACATTTTTTGGGCCTGTATCATTCGTACCGTTTGCCGTATTCAAGAACAAATTTTCGTTAATTACTTGCGGATAGTAATAATGATGATAGGAATTGTAAAATTGACGAGTTAACGATTGATTGCCTATCATATTGGTGTTTGAAGTGATAAAATTTTGAGGAGTTAAATCAGAATTATTTTCAGTGCAAAATTGGTTAAAATTGGTAAAATTAATGTTGATATTATTATCGTATTCTAAGGTGAAAGGTGTGTACGAAAAATTTTGAAAAGGTATCCTGTCCTTTAATTTATAAGAAATAGATAAAGTAGGTTCTACAGACTTTTTAGAAAATAGATTATTAGATGTGTTGCAATTAGTTGCTTCGTTTTTGATAGCCACACTCATTTATGAATGTATATTTGATTTTGCGAATCATCTATCATATTTGATAAATATTTTAACGATTTCTTCATATTGCAAATTTTGATGAGATGGATTTATTGATATCTAATCTATTCTATAAAGTAAATATGTGATATTTAAGAGACAGATTTTTTTACTCTGTCACCTAAGGGATCTTTCAGACACAACGCTTTTTTTTCAAAACGGTAAAAAATAAACATAGCTTAGTGGTTTAAGTTTCAAAGAATATAAATTGTGCTTGTTTTTAGTTTTGAAAAAAATAATGTCATGTTTAGAAAGTCCATAATCACTTATTTTTTAGTCATTTTTAATTGCTCATATTGGTTTCTTAATTTGGACTTACAGGGTTTCCCATTCAAAAAAAGGAAAAGTCCCAATCAAAAAAGGAAAAGATTCAATCATAAAAGGAAAAGGTCCGATCAAAAAAGGAAAATGTTCAATCAAAAAAGGAAAAGATTCAATCATAAAAGGAAAAGATTCAATCATAAAAGGAAAAGGTCCGATCAAAAAAGGAATAGGTTCAATCAAAAAAGGTAAAGTGTCAAACAAAAAAGGAAAAGGTCCAATCAAAAAAGGAAAAGTATCAATCGAAAAAGGAAAATTCCCAAAAGGAAAGGAAAAGTGTCAATCAAAAAAGGAAAATTTCCATTCAAAAAAGGAAAAATTTTTCAATTTTTCTTAAATTTTTATTTATTTTTGTCATTCCTTCTTATTTTATTTCTAACTTTTTGCGATTTCTTTACTTTATTTGTATCTCTTTCCTCAATTTATTTTTCTTACTATATTTTTTCTCAATTTTTTTTCTTCTCATTTTGATAATTCTTTTGTATTTTTAAAAATAATTTATAAATTTAGGTCTATTTTTTTAACAATTCTTGACGTTTTTTTTCTCATCATACTAATTTTTAAAGGGATCATAACTATCCGGGATCTTCACGGGATTTAAAGGGATCCCTTTAAAATTTCAATTTTTTAAAGGATAAAGAACTACACGGCATTATCACGTTTGAACCATGATATAGAAGAATCTTATTTTAAAAAGCGTTTTCCGCGCGTTTCGTTTGTTTCATTTTATAATTTTATTGTTATTCATTAATTTTCAATGTTGTTTTTTTTGGCCTTATGAAATAAGATATGTCTAATATAGGGTATCAATCGATAGCCAATCAAAAGATGTATTCAACTGGTCAATCTCTTTCCCATATGGAGCTGGTCTACGTCTTGGGGGGTCAGAAATATTTTTATCAACATAAAATATCGATATGGTTTTCAAATAAAAGCTAATTTTAATATTGTTTGACTGAAAGTCTTCATTCTTGGTCTGGATGGGCATGACTTGGTCTGAGGGGGGGGGGGGGGTAGGGTTGGAGGGAGGGTGGTGTAAAAATAATTTTTTTTGATATTTATATCAAATAAACGCTAATTTTAATATGGTTTGACTGAAATTCTTCATTCTTGGTCTGGATGGGTATGACTTGGTCTGGGGAGTGGGGTTGGAGGGAGGTTGGTGTAAAAATAATTTTTTTTGATATGGGTATCAAATAAAAGCTGATTTTAAAATCGTTTGACTGAAAATCTTTATTCTTGGTCTTGAGGGATATGACTTGGTCTGAGGAGTAGGGGTGAAGATGGGGGGGGGGGGTTTAAAATAATTTTTTTATATGCGTATCAAATAAAAGCTAATTTTAATATGGTTTGACTGAAATTATTCATTATTTGTCTTGATAGGTATGACTGTCAGGCCCTCAACATATTAACAAAATGTTTAGTTGGATAGAATTTGCAGAAATAAAAGAGAAGAAGATAAAAAAAAATTTTTAATCTTTTTTCGGTTCCAATCTTGAACTTGAAATATATAATTTGCAGTGTTCTATATTTAGCGCGTTATTCCATAGCTTTTTAGTATCGATAGCTTTAGCGTGCTACATTTTTTTAAAAAGAGCTTGTTACTAAATAAATAGCAAAAATTATTATAATAGTTTTATAATTAATTCTAAAATCATAATCTTTTTATTTTATCTGTACCAAAATTATTTTTATTATCAATGTCTACTGTCGACATTTAAAAGTTATTATTTTTTTGAAAAATATATTTACAATGCATATTTTTAAATGTAAATTTAAATAAATAAAATAAAAAGATTATGATTTTAGAATTAATTATAAAATTATTATAATAATATTTGCTATTTATTTAGTAACGAGCTCTTTTTAAAAAAATGTAGCACGCTAAAGCTATCGATATTAAAAAAAATAGCTATGGAATAACGCGCTAAATATAGAACACTGCAAATTATATATTTCAAGTTCAGGATTGGAACCAAAAAAAGAATTAAAAAATTGTTTTATCTTCTTCTCTTTTATTTCTGCAAATTCTATCCAACTAGACATTTTGTTAATATATAGAAAGCCTGACAGTCATACCCATCAAAACAAAAAATGAATAATTTCAGTCAAACCATATTAAAATTAGCTTTTATTTGATACCCATATCAAAAAGAATTATTTACACCAACCTGCCTCCAACCCCACTCCCCAAACCAAGTCATACCCATCCAGACCAAGAATGAAGACTTTCAGTCAAACCATATTAAAATTAGCGTTTATTTGATATAAATATTAAAAAAATTATTTTTACACCACCCTCCCTCCAACCCCACTCCCCAGACCAAGTCATGCCCATCCAGACCAAGAATGAAGACTTTCAGTCAAACCATATTAAAATTAGCTTTTATTTGATACCCATATCAAAAAATTTATTTTTTACACCACCCCCCCCCCCCCCTTACCCCTACACCCCAAACCAAGTCATACACCTCAAGACCAAGAATAAAGATTTTCAGTCAAACGATTTTAAAATTAGCTTTTATTTGATACCCTTATCAAATAAATATATTTTTTACTCCCACCCCCCTCCATTAACCACCCCCCCCAGACCAAGTCATGCCCATCCAGACCAAGAATGAAGACTTTAAGTCAAACAATATTAAAATTAGCTTTTATTTCAAACCCATATGGATATTTTGTGTTAATGAAAATATTTCTGACCCCGCAAGACCTAGACCTGCTCCATATGGGGGAGAGATTGACCAGTTGAATACATCTTTTGATTAGCTATCGATTGATACCCTATATTAGACATATCTTATTTCATAAGGCCAAAAAAAAACAACATTGAAAATTGATGAATAAAAATAAAATTAAAAAATGAAACGAAAAGCGCGAAAACGCTTTTTAAAATAAGATTCTTCTATATCATGATTCAAACGTGATAATGCCGTGTAGTTCTTTATCCTTTAAAAAATTGAAATTTTAAAGGGATCCCTTTAAATCCCGTGAAGATCCCGGATATTTATGATCCCTTTAAAAATTACTACATATGTATGATGAAAAAAAAAGTCAAGAATTGTTAAAAAAATGGACCTAAATTTATAAATTATTTTTAAAAATACAAAAGAATTATTAAAAATGAGAAGAAAAAAATTGAGAAAATATATAGTAAGAAAAATAAATTGAGAAAAGAGATACAAATAAAGTAAAGAAATCGCAAAAAGTTAGAAATAAAATAAGAAGAAATGACAAAAATAAATAAAAATTTAAGAAAAATTGATAATTTTTTTTAAAAAAATTTTAAAAAATTACGATTTTCCTTTTTTGAATGGGAATTTTCCTTTTTTGATTGACACTTTTCCTTTCCTTTTGTGAATTTTCCTTTTTCGATTGACACTTTTCCCTTTTTGTTTGACACTTTTCCTATTTTGATTGAACCTTCCTTTTTTGTGTGACACTTTTCCTTTTTTGATCGGACTTTTTCCTTTTTTGATCTGACTTTTTCCTTTCTTTTTGGGAATTTTCCTTTTTTGATTGACACTTTTCCTTTTATGATTTACCCTTTTCCTTTTTTATCGGACCTTTTCCTTTTATGATTGAAACTTTTCCTTTTTTGATTGGGATTTTTCCTTTTTTGAATGGGAAACCCTGTATATATATTAAGATTATAGTTATTTAAAACAAAATGTTTTTTCTCACCATAAAATCATATATTCATAGATCTGTAAAATATGGGTGATGAGACCGGAGTTATTTTGTCCATAAAAAATAGATGAAGAAGATTTTCCAAAATATCTATACTTAGTTTTATTATTTAAATATACGTCTACCTAGAAATTAATATTTCTATTATTTATGGAAAAACCCGGGATAGTACCTTTCATCCTTTAACAGTGCTTATCAAAGATATACTTTATTTCTAAAAATTTTTTTATAAAAATGATAGTTGAAAGTAAATAAATGAAGATACATTGCCAAATATGTGAAATATATCAAGTTCATTCCTATTACATATATATATCACCCGGAAGAGCTTATTGTTAGTTAAAACTGTCATATAAATTACAAAAATTCAGCCATCTTTATCGTTATTCTTAACCCTAGACAGAATCGTGAATTCTATTATTTTTAATTTAATATTAATCCCTTTTTAAAAATGGTTAATACGCACCCCGCCAAAATTTGTCCCAGGTCTTCACATTTAATAAAAATCAATTTCAAGATATTAAATTACCAAAATATATTGTCAATATTTTTATTCAATAAATTTGAGACTACTTTATCATTTAGAATTGATATTTAGTTTGAGTAACTTTTATAGAATAATTTATTAAATATGTAAAAAATTATAAAATTAAAATAATTTGTATTTAAAAATTTTCATGTGCTAAACATTTTTTAAACCATTGAAGAACCTTATTTAAATATATTTTTAGTTTAAAATTCAAATATCAATGTTTATTCATTTTATAATTATTTGAGAAGAAATTACCTGTCAGGGTATAACACTATCCCAGGTCTCCTCTACCATACAAACTGGCTACCTAATATATAAAAACTACTTAAACCTACTAACTTGCTGCCTAATTTCTGTATTTTAATAAATTCTCGGTTTTAAAGTATTCTAGAAATTCTTCTCTCTTTTAGTATACTTTTGCATATTTTCCACATTTTTTGAGTACATTATTATTTAAAATATATCTGATTTTATTCCATTCTCGCATATTTTTTATTTTTTCAACTCATATTTGATTATTCGATAGTTTTCTAAAACTTTATATTTTTTTTAATTTTTAGTATTTTCGTCTCTTATTTTGGAGTAATTTAATATATTTTCCTAAATCTTACTTTTTCCTGTTTTTGTTTATCTTTTAAATTTTTTATTAGTTATTAAATATTAATTTTTTAATCTATTTTTCATTTTTCTATCTATTTTTGAGAATTTATGGATTTTAAACCTGACTTAATCTTTAATGTTCAATTTTTGAATTTGTTACAATATTGTTTAGTCTCATATATTAACTAATTCACTTGCTTCTTCTTAGCCTTATACTTTTTTTTGGATGGACTTAAAACTTAGATTACATAAGTCTAAATTGTTTTTTAGAGCACTTATAACATATAATAACTCAACACATTTCGGGATCCCTTCTTCTATAATAAAGATTTGCAAACCAAATTAGAAGAAATTTAAACATACAAAAAATACTTTATAATTTTTTTTATAATAAAAACTTTTAAAAAAATATACAAAAAAATACAAAAGTAATTGAAAACTAAATTATTCAAATATGGGAGAAAATATATAAAAAAATAAAGATCGGGGAACCCAATAATTTAAGCTATTAATTTACACTTAAAATTTAAGCTTAATAAGGATAATTATGTGATACATGATTAGTTAAAAAAAATTTTAATTTTTATAGAGGAAAATGTGTTACAAAAAATATTTCAGACTTTATCATTTAGATTCATAAATATAGCCTTTAAAACCCGGACCCTGAACCCTCCTGAACCCTCGTATTTTGGCTGAACCCGAACCTGGACCCGGATTCTTTTTAAAAGTGAAGGGTCCAAGGATTCTAGGTGTTATAAAAATTTTTAAAAATAAAAATATTTTTTTAAAAAATAATATAAATTTTATTAACTTTTTTGTGGAATCATTTATTTTATATTCGCGTTTTTCTTTCAATTTTCTTCCTGGACTTCTATTTTATTTAGATATTGATATCATAAATTATTTTCCAATTAATATGCTATGTTATAGAAATACGTTGATTATTTTGAAAGTGAATTATTTTGGTACAAGTAATAATATTTAAATTTAAATGATAATGCACAACACGTTGGTGCTCAATTTGTATGATGCTAGAACGATTATTAAGTTTGAAAGATTTCTGTAATGATTTTATTATAAAAGCATTTGAAGTCATTTTGTCGGAAGATGATTGGTGCCAAATAAAGGATCTTACTAGTGTATTAGTTCCTTTAAAAATAACAATATTAAGATTAAAATCAGAACAATTATGTTTATTTGATTTTAAGGAATATGGATTAGATGCCGATTAGATTTAGAAAAATTTACAGTTCTTTTATATGAGATATTAGAAAAAATGAAAATTCGAAAGCAAAAATATTTGCAAAATAGTGTTGTATACGCTTCTACCAGGCGCGTACGCAGCGGGGTAAAAGACAGGGGGACAACCCCCCCCCCCCCCCAGCCAAAAAATGCAGATGCCGGATATATTTTTCAAAAATATTATTGTTTGTATTAATTTATATTTTTTAATATTTATTCCTATCTCATATTAAATATATATTTAATTACATTTATTATCACAATTATCAACTAAGTTATTTTATCAATTAATTTCGATTTCAAGTTTTCCGGCGTAATATTATCTAATTATTTTCAAATTTTTAGTAGCGTAATATTTATCTACCATTTTCAAATTTCTTGTCAAATAATAATTATTCTGAAATTGTCAAAACAGGGAGAAAGAAATTGCAACCTTGTCCAACGAGATAGAGTCTCCGCCATCAAGCAGTAACAGCTTTTATGGAGTTAGAAGAGCGATTATTTGCTATTACTGAAATATCAAAATGGCCTGAAGGAAATATTTCCTCAGAAGCAAGAAAATTATTGGATTCAATGCTTATTCCAAATTTTTTTTTTCATTAGAATGTATTATATAATTGTGCAACTATTTTATATATTACTTTTCAAAAACATGATATTGACTTGATTAAGAAGATGAAAATAGCGGAGAGCATTTTATTAGAATTCAAGAAAATTAGGGCTAATGTTGATGAAGAATTTCATATTTTATATGTTATTGTTAAGTCAAAAGCAGAGCTATACGTGTTTAATATTTATCTCCCTCGACTTGCAGCAAGGCAAGCTCATAGTTAAAACATTAATATAGGATCAGTAGAAGAGTATATCATAGATACAGATACATTTATAACCCAAATAAATGAATGGTTTTTATTTCATCATGCAGCACTTACCAATCTGCAAATATTACTTCCATAAAAGCCTTCCCAACCTTTTTCGATAGAAAAAAAAATATTTGTTGGATTTTCATCATGAAGATATTAAAGTATCTTATGATGCCTGGCCGGATTTTCAAAATAAAATTTTCAGGCCCGACCCGGATTTTTAAAAAATAATTTATAATTTTTGATTTATATAGCTAATAATAACGATTTCAAATATAGTTTGTTTTAAAATATACAGCCCGGCCCGGATATTTTTTTTAAAAAATTTTCAGACCAGGCCTGGGTGTTTTTTTTTTAAAATTCAGGCCCAGCCCAGGTGTTTTTTTAAAGGTCTCTGAAAAACATACCAAGAAAACTTCTGAAAGTAGATTGAAAGGTTTGGATCTTTTGAATATTCACAGGCATTTGATGACAAGCAAGGATGAGATAATTGAAAAATTAGCTCAATCCCAACGAAGATTGGATTTTGCATTATAAATATATAACATACAAAATACAATTATTCCTAAGAAACTTTTTGTGTATTAATTAGAGACCTTCATGGGCCGGGCTTGGGCCTAATTATAAATTTTCTAGCGGGCCTGGGCAGGTCTTGGGTTTGTTGGAAATTTTTGCAATAGGGCTTGGGCCTAAATTTTTAAATTCAAATTTAGCTTATTTTAAGGATATTTAATAGGATAAAAAAAATTCATGCAATTCCAGCATCTAATGTTTCCAGTGAACGGAATTTCAGTACTATTGGAAGGGTTATTGAAGAAAGAAGAACAAATTTAAATAACGAAATTGTAGATAATATATTATTTTTAAATGATAATTTGAAAATATTAATTAAAATTTTATATCATTTATTAATATTATATATATATATTATTACTAAATAAAATATTATATTTCTATTAGTATTACTTCAGCATAAGTTAAGTATACATAAAATAATTTTATGGGCTTGGGCCGGGCTTGGGAAAATTTTTAAATATTATAGCGGGCTTGAGAATTTTTTTAAATATTAAAAACGGGCCGGGCCGGGCTTGGGCTTAAAATTTTTTTTTACGATGGGCCTGGGCCGGGCTTAGTCCTAAAATCTAGGCCCATGAAGGTCTCTAGTATTAATTTATATTTCTAACATTTAAATTTTTTATACTTTATATATAAATTTTAAAGGCTCAAAAAATTCAAATTTTTATTTTAAGTCATTTAAATGATTCTTTACATATAATTTTTTTCTAATTCACATTAATTTAAAATTGTATATTAGAAATAGTTATTAGTCCTAATAAATTTTTGCTTGATATTTTTAAAAAACAATAATATTTCTTAAAAAATTTTATTATCCCTCCCTCCCTCCCTCCCCAGACCAAATTCCTGCGTACGCGCCTGGCTTCTATATATTTAGACCTCGATATCAAGTTTTATTGAGTATTGAACAAAATGGCTAAAGACCATCTTAAGGATTTATGGCATAAGCAAAACTCTATTCCCCCCCCCTCCCCAGACCAAATTCCTGCGTACGCGCCTGGCTTCTATATATTTAGACCTCGATATCAAGTTTTATTGAGTATTGAGCAAAATGGCTAAAGACCATCTTAAGGATTTATGGCATAAGCAAAACTCTATTTACAATATATTGCAGGCTACGACAATACCTATTGGTTGTAGTGATAATAATATTGATAGCAACATTGATGATCTAGAAATTTTACTTTTAGATAGAGAAAAAAAAATCAAATTATCATCAGATAGAAAGGAGGATCAAAAAATGCCTATTGCATCTTTAATAGTAAAGTTCTCAGAAGTTAAGAGAATAAATAAGAATATAAATATTTTAAAATTCTGGGAAGAAAATTCTTCAATATATCCAGAATTATATATCTTATCTAGAATCTTCATGGCTGTACCGGCGACACAAGTACAATAATTTTATAAAGATAACTATCTATTTTAGGGATGGGTAGAACGTGAATTTTTATCTTTGAAATATATATTGTCTACTTTACGTGGAAATTTCAAGGATGATATTTTAGAATTCATGTTTTTTGGGAACTTGTAGTCCCACCTCCGTTTTTATAAAATAATGTTTTATTTTATTTTATTTTATATTCGATATGTTAATTTTAATATTATAAACTATGTTAATAAAAAGTTTAATAAAAAATAAAAAATAAAATTTAGAAGATATTATGATTGTGCGAGAATAAAACATATAAAATATAAATTATTTCATTTTTAAATTTTTCATTTGTAAATTATGAATTATATATTGAAATATAATAATAAAAAAAATCTTATTTTGAGTCATTATTTTTATGTTCCCTGAACCCGGACCCAAACCCCCCGGGTCCTTTCAAATTTTATTCCTGTACCCGAGCCTGAATCTGGACCCTTTTTTGTCGAAGGGTTCACATCCCTGCTTTAAAATCTAAATATTTAAATTTTAGGACAGTTTGACCCTATTTTTTTTAAGATTCCACGTCAATTCGGCAAATTTGGCACGTATCTAATACAGTTGCAATTTATTATAAATTTATTATAAATTTATTAGTATTACCATGATTAAATAGAAGTCATTTTGAATGTTTGGTCCTAATAATTATTTATACATTTTTTTACAAAAATTTCAATTTTGTTTACTAAATATGTAATACCAATAAAAAATGTAATAATATCAAAAAAAATTAACAAACCAATATTTATACTGATTTGAACCAATTTACCATGTTGTAAGATATGTTGATCCAAAAAATCAAATTATTTAAACCAAAATTTTGAACCTCTAAATAAAGCGCGTTTCGGTTTTTTGTTTAAAATTGGTTTGCTCCTTTTATATTTTTTTTATAAAAGTTGTGTTAGAGTACGGTTCAGAATATTATAATGGTTCGTTCCGGTTTTGCGGTTCAGTTCGAAACCATGATTTAAGAATAATATTATATTTTTGTGATTAATAAAATTATTTTAAGGATTTTTAATAAATCTATAAAATGAGTCAGTTTTAAAGGTAAAACTTTTTTAAAGTCAATAATTATTTTCTTACGATCATTGGATATGATTGCAAAATTCAACCTTTAGCATGAGACTTTCCTTTTAATAATTCCTTACTTCTAAAAAATAATTTGAATTTTTTTACTTCAATATCTTATAACATGGTAAATTGGTCCACCAAAGAAATCAGAAAATAATTTGTATTTAATTTTTTTTTGATATCCAACCCTCAATATGACTTCTATTTAATTATCCTTTTGCTTTGTATTAATAAATTGCAACTGTATTAGATAACCGATTGACGCCAAGCCTAATTGTTGTGATACCATTTTTTAATCTCAATTTTTCAGAATCATAAAACCTTAATGAATATTTCTGAATGATATTTATAAAGTTTGTAGGCCATGGTTGTTCATTGGATAGTTGGTCCTATTAATTTGTTTTGATTAAAACAAATGCAAATAATTTTCAATAGATATTTATCTAAATATTTTAAATTGTTTTTCTTTTTAAAAAAACCTATGATTTTTTAAAATCTCTAAATTCAATTAAATTTAATTATTTATTGCGTATTTTGATATTATCAATAAAATATACTTCAAAGTAGTGTAACGGCTCTATTTTTTAAAACGGATAACCCGGTAATTTAGCCAAAAATATTACCCAAGCCTGGAGATTTTGCTATTATAGCAGAATGGTTTGCTATTAATAAAATCTCGAAGCTTGCGTAATTTTTTTGGCTAAAATATAGAATTAGCCGTTTTTAAAAATTGAGCCGTTTTACAACCTACTTCATAACATAAAAAAATAATTTTATATTTTGTTTTCCATTTTTTACATATTCACTTTTCTAAAAATGTATCGTTTTTATAAAATATATAAATTAACTATTTCAAATCGCCTTTATCTCTTAAAATTCCCGATTTTAAATAAACGGAATATGCTACATTTTCCAATTTTCTTCCAAAATCATGGGAGATAAAGCTAAAAAATGTTGCATTCTGTTCGTGTCTATATCTTGATCCTTTAAATATTATTGTCAGATGACAAAATAACAGGAATAGTAAGCATTTTATACAAACATAACATGTAATTGACCTTGTGAAGTATATTGATATATAATTCACTTCCTTCCATTAGTTCAAGTCAAGATGATTATCCCGACCATGAAGTCGATTTGTAATACAAATGAAAATAGCAAAAGTCAAAATATGCCATACAATACAAAAAATCTTTTAACGGAATCGAGTGGAATAAAAACATCGATATTTTTGCATCTTGGGAACGAAGAAAATTAAAGCTCCCGAAGTCTATCCATTATGTCTGTCCCAGCTATACAGATTTAGCTTTAAGGATCAATTTAAGAATAAAAGTTTGATGTACAAAAATATATATTCGAATAAAAATTGAAAATAAAAGTATAGGTTAGCTTTAATAAAGAGTGTTTTATTTTTTTAATTCCTCTATATTTATAAAAATCCTGGAACCTGAACCGAACCTAATCAAAAGGCTTGACGCTCTGCCTTTGATGTAATATTATTAAATGCCATTATGCATAAGTTTTAATTTTTATATGAATAATGCTAAAATCCTGATGAGTATTTATATAAAATATCAGTAATTTGATTTGAATCAGTATTTTTTTCAATTGTGTATGTGATTTGTTTGAAAGAACTTAAATATTTTTTTTTAAATATTTTTTTCATTGGAATGCTCAAATTAAATAAATGAGTATAAGGTATTGTTATAAATGTACACATTTTAACAAATTTTAGGAGAATTAGTCCAATAGATAAAAAGTTAGGCAATACTCCTAATATACTTTATAAATATATAATGCTAATGAATATTGTATTAACTTTTTTGTTGGCTATTGTCTATTGTATGTTACTTTTATATTTTGAAAAGGAATTTGCATAAATAATTAATTAATTTAAATAATTTATAAACTTTTTTATTTTTATTTATTTTATTATTTTTGAAAAATGTAATATATGTAAAATGTAATATATGTTAAATATACGTTATAAATATATAATTTTGTGAAATTTTTTTTCGTAAATTTTATATAAAAATTTTGGATTCCAAAAATCATTTTTTCTGAATAAAAAAATTTGTAACAAAGTTAACACATTTCTAATTCTCGCTAGGCAACAAAGAATTATTATATTCTGCCCTGGAAATTGAAAAATCCTGGGAGAACGACAACAAGTAAAATGGTTATATATAAAGTTAGAAAATTTCTTCTCTTTTTTTAACTCTTAAAGTTGATTTATTTTATATATATTCATTATATACCTATATACTAGATATTTATAAGTAAGTATGGAATTCAATTTTAGGCATAATTTCGTTATATTAAATAAAATTGAATTTAATGAAAATCGCTAATATAAAATATTTATGATTTCACAGATATAATATGCCTAAAAAATTAATAAATTTTTTATCCATGATGAATTATTAATCTTAATTATTTTTTAAAATCATCAATTTATATTTTTTGATAAAAAAAAACCATTTATAAATAAAATATTAATCATATTTACCTAATAATATCTTTTCTACCTTTTATTAAAACACAACCTTTCGATTTTTCAAAAATAATTGTGATTATATTCTTCATCATTCATTTTGATTTCAAGATTTTTTTAAAGATATATTGATTAATCTTATATAATATACCCAATTCTCAGGTTTCCTTAGGCGAATATCTACGAATCAAGATGCATCAAAAGATTCTTCTTTTTTATCTTCGAGTATTAATAATATTATATATTTATAAAATATTAATATATATACTGATATTTATGAAAAATGAAATTAGTTTCGATTTTTTTTATTAATCAATTAATTAATTAGAAAATTATTAAAAATTTATGATTAATTTAAATTATTTATCAAATATAACATATATATCTTTTGCTATATAAATATATAATATTATTATATATTTATATATATACGTAAAAATTAGATGATTAAAATTTAATTTTTTTAAAAAAATAAATAAAATAATAATATTCCAAAATTTGCTATACAATATAATTTTCTCAAAATTCGCAAATTTTATGTTGTTTTTAATATCCAATATATTTATTTAAAAAAAATATTCTAAATAATATACTATGTATTTATTTTTATATAATATATCGTAATCAATAAATCCCGATATAGTATAAAAGTTAAATTAATTATAAGTATATATATCTAATAATTAACAAATTATTTTTATAAAAATGTTTTAAAATGGCCCTTTTTAAAAAATAAATTATTTAAATTCGGATGTATTATAAATATATGATTTAATTATATATATATTTAACATTTTTTTAACCCAAGTTTATTCTTGCACTATCAAATCCATTTTAATAATTAAAGGCTTTTTAAATATGTTTCTAGAGGTCGGCCTGCACTAACTAACCGACAAAGATTTTTGAAAAATTATTTCAGTGGCTCTTAAATTTTTTACTCGTGAGACCTGGCCGAATTTTTTTTTCGGATCACTGGCGTTAGGCCGACATCTATTTGATGAATTAAATATTAAATATATATATCTTTTTAAATATAGTGTGATTGTATGCATAAACATTTAACTGAAAATAAAGCTTGGACATATTTTTTCTTAATCTTCTTTATTTGAATAATTACGTAGCCTCATCCACCAACATCTAAATATTTTTGTTTAATTAGTCCATTCCCTCCTCCTATGCCCCGGATTTATATAATTTTAAAATTTTTAATCATGTTATCCGAATCATTTTATCTATTGATTATAATATATAAAATTTATTATATTTTAAGTTAACGTTTTATATGGTGAAGTATACTAACTAATAATAATTTTAGGAAATGTTACCAAAAATTCTAATAAAAGATTCTACATAAAATTTTTAAACTAAAAATATGACTATCGGAATCATAACCATACCCAGGATTTTTCTAGGGAGAGGGGTTTATAGTGCGTATTGATGGGCTTTAGAACAGATTTTTACTTGCCTTTGGCTTGGTTAAAACTATTGTATTGATTTCATTTATTTCTTGGAAAGAAGGGGTCAGAGGTGTAGGGGTATTTCCAGTGTAAAGAAACTTATTTTTAATTGGGAGGAGGAGAGATTTTGTGTCCCCTACTTTGGTTATGCTGATGTTCTTTACTCATAATTCATATTTTGCCATCATTGACTTAATAATTTTAAAAATTTGATATAAATAAAACAAATAGGTGTTTATATTTAAGCCCTCGTTATGAAGACGTTTGGCATTATCACATTTTTTAAACCAATTTTTGTTTTACAGGTTCCTTTTTTATTTTGGGGTTATATTTCCTTAAAGGTATATTTACAAAACAGGAAAAGTGAAAATTTCTTCTTCCCTTATTGGTTACATTAAAGTCCTATATAGTCTACAACAATAAAATTCAAAATTTTTATAAATAATTGTTAAGTCACTTGCAATATTCAAGCTCTATATTTATTCTCATAAGAATGTGTAATTATGATAATTAAATTTATAATTATTTTATTAATCTATGTTAGGAATTTTTTACAAAAAACAAACATTATAATCATAATTTATTTTTATAAATATATATATTTTTAATTACATTATCAATTCAATATGGAGGCTATTATCGTATTGACTTAAAATTATTTAAATAAAAATTAAATAAATAATTATTTGGAAAAAATATTTTTTCTCCTAAAATACATTCTGATATTTTATTAAAATTTATTTTTTTTAAAAAATTTACTCCCTACAACAAACATGTTAAATTTTTGAAATGTCAATCATTTTAATGCTTTTGCGAATTTGTTTAATACTTTATTACAATGATATGTCGATCATAAGCAACACGATTCATAAAATTTTTTTGACAAAAACAAAAAAAAATTTAATTTATATATTTTATACACGCAATCGCTATAAAAAAATAGGTATGTTAACAATTAAAACCAGTCCTATGAGACCGCAAGAAAATGTAAATATTTGAGGCCGTTAGAAGTACAAAAGAGGCGATCAGAAGAAATATATAAAATATTTATATAATAATTATACTAGCTAATAACCCGTCAAAAATGACGTGGTTGTGGGTAATTAGTTAGTTTGTGTATAATGGTACTAAATATACTTTTATTAAAATTTAGGAGAAAAAGAGATAAAATTGTTGCAATGTAACCCGTGAGCATTAAGGGTATTAGAAATATCAAAATTTAAATTTGTGATAGGAATCATATTGGGTAAAATTAAAAATATAAATGCTTCAAAATTTTTGAATTTTAAATATGGGCTATACATTGATCTCAAAATTTTGTTTTGCAGACACAGCTAGGCCTGGTCAAAAAACCACGTCCCATGCAACTTTTCCAAAATTTTGCCATTTATTTCTTAATAATGTCTTAAATTTAATTTTATATTTAGAATAAAATTTAAATTTGTGATAGAAATCATATTGAATAAAATTTAAAATAGAGATGCTTGGAAATTTTTTAATTTTAAATATGGGGTAGACATTGGCCTGAAATTTATTTTTGCAGACATAGCCAGGCCTGATCAAAAAACCAAGTTTCATGCAACTTTTATAAAATTTTGCCATTTATTTCTATATAACAATGTCTTAAATTTAATTTTATATTCCATTTATTTCTATTATAATTTAATAACAATATCTTAAATTTAATTTTATATTTAGAATAAAATTTAAATTTGTGATAGAAATCATATTGGTTAAAATTTAAAATAGATATGATTGAAAATTTTTTAATTTTAAATATTGATCAGACATCGGCCTGAAATTTCTCAAACCTGGCCAACCCATAATAATTTTGTAATTTTTTCTCAAGCCTGGAGATAGGTAAATCTCTGAAAACCATATTGTTGGGAAAATTTTCTCAAGCCCGCCAAAGACCATATAATTTTGTTTTTTAATTTTAAATATGGGCTAGACATTGGCCTGAAATTTTTTTTACAGAAATCGCCTGGCTTTTATATTTTACCCAATATGATTTCTATTACAAATCTAAATTTTATTCTAAATATAAAATTAAATTTAAGACATTTTTATTAATAAAAATAAATGGTAAAATTTTATGAAAGTACCCAATGACTTGGTTTTTTGATAAGGGCCTGGCTATGTCTGCAAAAAAAATTTTTTAGGCCAATGTATAACCCATATTTAAAATTCAAAAATCTTAAAGCCTCTCTATTTTAAATTTTATCTAGTATGATTTCCATCACAAATTTAAATTTTGATATTTCTAATACATGCTCAAGGTATACTTTGTAACAATTTTACCTCTTTTTCTCCTAAATTTTAATATTTTTAAAAAATTTATTAAAAAAGTATATATATACCATACACACAAACTAAATAATTACCCTTAAACCCCTTCAGCTAGTAATAAACGGCAAAATTTCAAAAATATCAGCTATTAATTAATATATATATAATTAATATTTTAAATTTAATTATATTCACATTCGCCTTTGAAACAAGAGGTTTGAGGTTCTACTCTCGTAGTGAGCAAAAAAATAACATTACACTATATAGTCTCCTTAAATTTTAAATACATTAGGAAGATACGAAAACGATCATGTTTTGATTATGGAGATTATATATATTAGATATATATTAGATGATTCAATATTCAAAATGTTTCTCTTATCTTATCACTATAATATTAACTTTTAATTAATTACATTCCTTTTTAACATTTAGATAAATTCAGTTATATCCGAGATCTCCAGATGTAACTAATGCACTATCCAGTAGGCCTACAAAATACGAATTTGCTATTCGTATTAGTACGAATCGAATAGAATATTAAATTCATTATTCTATTCGTCGAATATTTTATTAAATTCGAAATTTTTTCTAATGTTTATAAAAAAAATTATAGACAGATGTGGATGTTTTAAAATAACACCTTTAAGGATTCTAGTAAAACTAAGTTAATTGTCATTAGCATATCAAGATTTACAGAAAATAACAAGCGAAATAAAACCAAATGATTTCATAACCTTATCCGTAATATATATAATAAAATTATTAATATTTAAGAAAATTAAATTAAATTATCATATATACAACAATTAAATGTGTCACTTCTTATGAAGATAAAAAAAAGAAGTAATTAAAATAAAGCAAAATAAATTTAAAAAATCCATTGGGAAAATTTAATAAAGACTTTAAAAAATATAATATTCCCTTAAAATTACTAATATAAAAGAATATTTAGAAATAATTTCGAATACGAATTATAATATTATTTTCAAATAATATGAATAATAATGCGAATAATTTCGAATAACATGAACAATAATTGTGCCATTCTTATTCATAAAATGCGAGTTAAATCAAATCGAATAGAATATCGAAAAAGAATATTTTTTAGGCCTACTAACCAGCCGTTTGTAAAATAAAAAAAATGTGGGTTAGACCGGATATTTTAAATTTATATTCTTTAACCAGGCCCGGATTTTATATCCTCAAAGCTGGCCCGGCTCGACGCGCATCATTAAGAAATTTGGCCCGGTTTTTTTACAGGGTTAGAAATATTTTTATATATCGACATTATGATTCGTTTTTCATCCCATGTGAAATACTTTAATATAATAATAATTTTAAAGTTAAAGTCTTTATTCCAAAATGAAGATCATTTTTCATTTAATACAAAGGAAAAATACAGTTGTGTTCATTTTTGGCGAAATTTATTTTATTTTGTAATATATGTTTGATAGACTAAAAATAAAAATTATAATGATTAACCTCTAAATAAATAACTTTTTATTTACCTAGTACAGTAAAGCAAATAAGTACATATTAAAATAATGTGATGTGATTGGTTGGTTATATTATATTGTAAATTATCTTCTAATAAATTATCAAGTTTAAAATTTTATATAAAAAATTACATGTAATATTAGTGATTGAATTTGATTATATTGTATAAAAAAAACTTTATTAATTATGATATGACATAAAAGTATCGTAGATTGTTAAATTTATATATAATACATGATATAAAATATAAAGATAAGACTCATAAATTAATAAATATTATACCTAGTTAAGTAGAGTTTATAAGGACAAATTTAAATGGTATGATTTGACTAAAAAATAAAGATATTAGTGAACTGTAACAATTTTACTTTTATTTTATAAACTATATATGAGTATTCTATCTATATAAATGGTTTAAATCAAAATAGGAAATATGGGAAGTGAATGAATGTAATAAATTATTCTTTTATACAATTTTTTTTAAATTTTTTATAGGCTCGGCCCGGGTTTATTTTTTTTAAAAAAATATATGGCCCGGTCAGGCTTTGGTTCGGGTCTACAGGTCTCTGATTTATATTTATATTATTCCTCAAGGATTTTAATTTAGATATATGATGTCCCCTGGGGGTTATGGCAAGCATGGCTTTTTTCCAAAGAATTAAACTATAGTTATATATATGTTAGATAAATAAGTATAATAGTGTGCACAAATTGAGCGTTTCAAACGCTGCGTTTCAAGCGCAAATAATGCATTTCAAAAGACCTCGTGCAAAACCATTTAAAAAAACGCAAATAGGTTTGCTTTTTCATTACTTTTTATTATTATTCGCTGTGTAATATTATATAAAATGTAATATAAATATCTTACTTATATCCTAAAAAGGAATATTTAGAAATTAAAGAAATAAAAACGCATACGATAATATAATTTTCAAAAGACAAATCCTTTTTTTAAAGAACTTATTTAAAATGTTGCATTTGTAACGCAGCGTTTGAAACGCTCAATTTGTGCGCACTATAACTCCTATAATTAAAAATAAAAATAAAAGTGATTTTTTACCACTCTAATACTATTTCTACAAGAAAAACTTCCTTATAATAGAATATCAGTTTTCTCGAATAAAATAGTAATACTTTAAAATATGATCTTCGATGAGAGTGGGGTTTGCGGCCACATTTAAGAGGTAGCAACGAGTCATTTCTAAGCCATTTCACACTCATTTTAAATTTGATAAAATAACATGCAATTCTTATTCAAACCCATCGCCTGCTCCATTCTCACCACCTTCGGTAGCAAAGCTCAACGTTTTTTTAAAGAATTAGGCAAACAGATTAGCGAAAAAACCGATTAGACTAAGGAATCCCTCTTCTAACGTCAAAGACTTGCTACCGCCATTATTCGCTTTAACTATCTAAGTTTTATCTCTACCATTGAATAATCTTCCATATCCCTAGATTCCTTTTTTTATCCCCTATCCTTTCCCGTAAACTCTATTTCTACATTTTTCACCTCTATTAATTTTATCTTTTAAAAAAATTAATTATATGCTATTACATTTTGATAACATATTTTATATCAGTAAATATTCAAATAAAGTAACCTATGACCGGAAAAAAAAATTAATTATTTTAAATTTTTACATATATTTTTAAATAAATATATATTTTATAAATAATATGGATTTTTATATGCAACAATGATTAATTTGTTCATTTATTCCCAAGAAAAAATTACTCAAAAAACAAAATTTTGAAAAATATTGGACATTTATTTTGAAATAGAAGTAATAGAAAGGAATAAAAATGTAATACTATATACTTAAAATGACAAATTATATATACTATGAGGTTTTATAATTATTTACTTTACGAGCTATAAAAAATCCTGGCCTACCTTCTAGATTTATGTTAAATTTTTCAATCCACTTGGTAAATGGTATAAGCAAAAAGTTGTTCGCAAAAAATGAAAATTTCTCTAATTCACATCAAGATTCGGTAAGACGATTATTTATGGGTGTTGTTATTTCTTTTATTTTTACAACAATAAATTAATTATTGATTGCTTTTCTTTAAAAAAGTCTGATTTTGTCGGAAAAGTATTTCGCTATATACAATCCCTACCCAATAAATTTTAAAAAATTTTGTAATGAACTTCTGAATGAATTTTATATATTCATTTTTTACATAGTTTTCAAATTATAAAAATTAACTTTTTATCGTATTTTTAAATATGAGACACTATGTCCCATCCCTTCTTAAAGCATTGATACTTTTACAATTTAGTTGCGGGTAGTGGCATAACATAAATGTTCGCACCCCTTGGCCGACGGAAGGTTTCAAGGTTTTGAATAGTAGAAAAACAAATTTTTGGAAAAATTTAATTTATTTAAAAAATGAATGTCAAGTTGATTTAAAAAAGTAATATATCATTTAAAGAATACCAAATTAGGATAAAATATATTTTTTAAATATTATCTCGTATGTGGGATATTTTTTAATAATATATATGAAAATTTTTATTATTATGTAATCACTGGAGTCTTAATTTTTTTTATAGTTGCTTTTATTCACCAAATCAAGATTTTTCTAAATATTTATAATAAAATGTTATTTTTGGAATTAAATATATCATATCAATTTTGTCACGCACTTAGATAGAATTTTAAAATAAACATTATGAAACAGTTGTAGGGGAGACCAGGGTCAAATGGAACGATTTTTGGCATAGTTCTACAAATCTTTGAGGCACTGATTTAAATGATAGAATAATATCTTTTACATAAATTTTATTGATTTAATAACAAATGTATATTAGTGTTGTTTAACGGTTTCGATTTGGGTCGATTTTTATGAACAGCCCAATTAAGATTTTAGCCATATATGTAAACCTGAAGATTTTCTCATATATTGTAGATAGGCTTAGACTTTTATTTACGAAATCTCGAGGCTTACATAATATTATTTTGGCTAAAATCTTAAGCAGCCATTTTTAAAAATCGACCCCAAATCGGGTTGTTTAACAACACTGATTTAAAACACAAAAATAATCCATTTACGCTAATTTTATTTATTTAATGATAGTTATACTGAATTGCAAATACAAGAAAAATGATTATGCACAAATTTTATAATATTTGATATAGAATTATTTAACAATATATGTTCTATTTATAAAGCTTGATAGCATTATCGATAAATAAATTTAATCATTACCATATTAAGATATAATAGTAAAATATATATGTTTTGATTAAGTGACAAAGAAAATAAAAATATTAGAGAAATCTTATTAGGAAAAGCCTTACTTTTTAATATATTATGTAAAATTAGTTTTTTAAATATGAATTTATCTAAATACAATTCGATATAAGTAGGGGAGATAGGGGTAAAGCCACTTTTTGTTGAAAGTTTAATAAACTATAATATTAAACTAATCCAAATAAATAAAACATATTCTGAATCCTCAAAGAATGAGAAATTTAATAGGTAATATATATTTTATATTGTCCTCTTTAAGAAAATTTAATTTGAAAAAAAAAAATCCTGGTCCAACGTTGTACTCTGGATAGGTTGATCTAAAAATAGGTGATAGTTGGTCCACTAAAGAAATGAGAGTCTAAATATAAAATTATTATTTTTTAATATTCTTATAACCCTTAAGGACTTAAAGAATATTAATATATTGATAATATTATAATATGAAATAATTAAGTGAATTAAATTAAAATTGAATTTAGAGATTTTAAAAAAATTTAAGAAATTTTGGGAATTTTTGTAAAAATAAATTAAAATAAAATGATATTTAAAGTATATTATAATAAAATTATATTTTAGATTGATAAATATTTATTTAAAATTATTTAAAATAAAATTTTTTTAAATAAATAGGACAAAAGTACCTCAGACTACCCATAACCATGCCCACTCATATAATAAATGCCATTTAAAATAAAATTAAATTATATTTTATCATTCTAAAAAATTGTCATATTAAAAATTATGGCTTAATTCTTCTTAAAATCTACTTATTAAGATTTTTAAAGTTTAATTTGTAAATTTGGGTAAATCTTTTTAAAATCTTTTTAGTCAATGATGACATAATTGTTTATGTTAAATAAAAATTTCCACTCTTAGTCGATAATAATTAATAATTTCGATTATAAATGGCGTGGAATAAATTTCTCCTGTACCTAACACATGCCCCAGTTTCCCTTCATACTGATGTGTAAAAATGGTTTACCCAGCCTCTGTCTCTCCCAAGTTACACAAATTAAGAAACATTTAATAAGGCAATTTATAATGGTCTATTAATAGGAATATAATATTTTCAAACATAAAATAGGTGATATAGGTGATATTGCATTAAACACATCTAATGCTTTGCACATATCACGATTTATCAAATTTAATTCAATATCAATAATTTTTATAGTAAAGTCATTAATATCAATATCGGAATTATTGAATGGAATCAAAAAATTTCTTTTTTAATTATTTGAACATAAAGGAATATCAAATTTAGATGAAAATTTAACAGCTTTGTCATTCCTAAACCGATTTTCTTATAATTTCAAATTTTTTCTGAACTCTATTTGCATTGAGGTAGACAAGGAGACGTTTAGGGGTTGACCCCCTTCCATAGAAAATATGACTAGGGGAGACTATGGATAGTGTTCTCGGGGGAGGGAATTTCTTCTTAAATAATTTTAAAACTAATAAACTTTGATATTTCAAATTTAACCCATAACTGTATTTTAATAAGAAGCTTCAATGGTACTATAAATGCTTCACAGAAATATTTTAATGAAATTAAATGCAAATTTTTATTTTAATATGTCAGAAGTAACTTTTAAGATTTTTACTAATAATTTTTTTTATAAAAGTTACTAAATATCAATTCTAAATGATAAAGTAATCTCAATTTTATCATATATAAAAATATTGATAATATTAATGGTAATTTAATATTTTGAAATTAAATTTTAATTAAATTTTAATTAAATGTTAAGACCTGGGGAATGTTATGGCGGAGTGCGTATTAGCCATTTCTTAGCAGGGATTATTCTGAATAAAAAAAATCTAGCTATATTTGTAAGAAAATTAGAAGCCACTAGGTTGTATTCGCCATGAATGACAGTATGAAGATGATTAATTAATTTTTTGTAGATTAGTTTTAAGTTACAATATGTTCTTCCAGGTGATATATATAATATTAATGAACTTGATAAATTTAGTATATTTATCATTTCTTTATTTCTTTTTATTTATTTAGGATTAACATTTTTATATAAAAAAAATTAAGAAATCTAAGAATAAAGAACCGCTATGACACGAAACGCGAAAGGATAATAGGTTTCCCGGATGTTTTTCGTAATTCTTAAATTTTCATTTATTTAAATTTTATATTTAAAAAAAACTAAAAGTTTTTTTTTATTAAATATTAATTTCTACCGTTGAGATATATAAGTGGCGTAGCCAAGATTAATTCATGGGGCAGGGGGGGTTAAAAACTTTTGGGGGCTTCGCCCCCAAACCGCTTTTAAAAATTTGCCAATTTTGTGCTTTATTGGTGTCTAACCACTATAGTAGCCAGCATAAATGAAAAAAATATTAGTAATAAAATTTTGGCCGAATTTATGATTAATACGCGACTGAAAGCATTATTCTGAAAATTTTATCAATGTTTAGTCAATTGTAAATTAATTCAATCCATTCGGTGTAGAAAGAAGAATAAAATCGCCCCCCAAACCTCCCATTTTTTATGATGACTCAATATATCTTATTCTATGTTAAAAATAATTATTTTAATTAAATTTTTGCATATAACAAAATTTTGCAGAGAATTTTATTATAGATTTTATTTATTATTTATACAATAAAATAAATTTCAAAATGTATAAATTTTATACAGATTATATTAAAAATTTATTCTAAATAACTATATTTAAAAAAAATAGAATTACAATAAATTATGAGAAATTCATGTGCGGTATTTAAAAAAATCTAATTTAACTATTATAATATAATTAATACAAATGAGTATATTAAAATAAAACATAAATAATTCTTATTAGAGATCCGCAAAAGTAGGAAAATCGGGCTGGGTCGGGCCTAATTTTTTTAAAAAAAATTCGGACCGGTTGGGTCTGGCCTTGGAAATTTTTTAATATATACCTAAATATATCAATTTTATGTTAAATTTTTTATGTAAAATAAAAATATTGGATTTTATTTATAAAAACTAGACACCATATAACATACATCTATAATTTTAAGTGATTATAAAAATGAATTTTTATATTTAAATAAATTAGGGCCAGGCCGACAAAACTTTTTTAAAAAAATTTCGGGTTCGGGCCGCAAAACTTTTTTAAAATAATTTCGAGCTGGACCGGGCTTGAAAAATTAGGCCCGATGCAGATCATTAATTCTTAGTGCAAATGCAATATTTTTATTAAAAATAGTATAATATAAATTACATTTTGAATATAAAAATATTATGACAAAGATCATATTATAATAATATAGCAATTTTATAATTTGAATTTATAAATAGAGGTCTACTTTTCTCTGAGATTTGACTAATTCATCTAGAAACAAATTTTTATCTAGAATAATCTCCTTATATATATTTAATATTGCGAATCCATTTAAACGGCTTTCACCGGTGCTATTTCTTAAATTGGTTTTTAATCTTTTCAAAGTTGAAAAAGACCTTTCATTAGCGCAGGTGCCAATCGGTAAGGTAGCTAAGATAAAAAGCAATGTTTTGATATTAGGCAGGGGATATAAAGTGCAATTATACATGGAAAGGGCCTGTAAAGCATGTTTTGGTGTCAAAGAGTATACTCTATTCTATCAAAATTTTTATACCAAGATTCGACGTCTTTCTTAATATCCACTCGCGTTTCAAGTGTATTTAGACTCAACCGGCAAAAAAAAATAAAAGATGTTTAAAATAAAATTGTGACTAATAAATCTTTCCTTTAATTGAAATAAAAATGTATCAATAAGGGGAGTAAAAATATTTATTTTTAAAAATCCTCAATAGTAGATGCATCAATATTTAAGCTATTGGACTATCTAGAAACTACTCTAGATTAAAAAAATTTAATCCCAAACATATTAGCGATCACCTTTACTTTCTCATTATATTCCCCAAATTAAAAGATTTTTCTTTTATTTAAAAATTAATTAAAATTTTTAAAACTATCTAATTAGTTTAACAATATAAATTTTATCATTAAATTTATAAATATCTAATTTAACTATGCGGGAAAAAATTAACAATATATATTTATTGTTATTTAATATTTTACATAAAATTTTTAATATATATTTTTAAACCACATGTTATCATTTAAAACTAAAAATTCTTATTTGTTTTTTTAAATGTATTTCATTTTCATATCGTATATAATTTTATTTATAAATTGAAACCATTTTTTAAATAAAATTATTTGCAATAAGAAAAAAATTTAAAAAAAAATTTTTTCGGAGGTTATGGGGGAGGGGGGAGTTTCAACCCCAACCCCCTTCCCCCCCCCCCTTCTCTACGCCAATGTAAATATATATATTTCTATGTGAAGAATAAAACTACATTTAAATATTTTGTAATATTTGCTTCATCTAGTTTTTATGACACTTCAATTTTTTATGGACAATAATCCTGGTCTCCCTTAGGTATAATTTGTGTTTTCATAATAATTTTATATAAATATAGACAAAATTTGCCATTATTTAATTTAAATTGATACTTCGCTACCATTCCATATTTATTGGTATCACATATACACAAGTAGATTTACTAAATTATAAAAGTATCAAAGCTACAACCAGAGACATCGAGTCCTATATTTTAAAATACGAGAAAAAAGTTAATTTTTTTTCATGTAGGCCTACCATTAGGATACATAAAAAATGACTGATCTTAAAATATTTTAAATTAAATGGAGTGCAGTTTGCCCAAAATTGCCCTATTTATTCGACATTTAGAGGTCCATATCTCAGCCGCGGAGTTGGGAATTGAGTTAAGTTTTATTATATTTTTTTGTTTATAATGTATACAAACTCTTGTTAGAATTTTAGAAAAATCTAAGGGGGTCAGGTTGAAAGTCAAGTTTTTTTGTTGATTCTTCATGGAATTTACCATATAATATATTTGATTTATTTATTTTTTTTATAATTGCATGCTTCTATCTATATTTGTTGTTTTCTCGTTGATACCAATTTGAGATACTTTGTTACATTTTTAATAACTCTTTTTATGTGCTTTTAAAGGTTTGGTAAATTTCCTACTTAAGTCTGCGTTTTAATAAAAAAATCAGATTTATATCAAATTTTTGTAAATATCGAATCAAAATATAATGAAATTTTAACTAGTTTTTCAATATGTCTTAAAAAGCCAAAATTAACATAAAATATCTATAAAGATAGCAGAATCATTATAAAATATTATGAATCGGGGAGAAAGAAATCTTAAGGTATTTAGATGTAATTGATTTTTGAATCGCAATTTATATGATACAGCCTTAGGCTATCATTACAGTTTTATTTCTCTTATAATATCTATTTATTGACTGGGAAAACTGCCCGATGAATTAGAAATACTAATCAGGAATCACATATTGGCATATCAAGATATATAGTGCCTATAATTTGTTTAGCATGATGCCAATATTTGCATTTTTTCTTATTTTGTCAAGAATCCGTTTTTCTTTAAACTATCTACCAAACTGATTGAGCCTTTACATGCATTAATACTAAATATGCACTAATACTAAAGATGTACTAATTATTTACATAAGTATCATAGTTATCTAGAAGTTTGGCTGACATTACGCTTAAGGCATGATATCATAGTATTTAATTGACATATAATTATTTTTGTTTTTTTGTGACTGGCAAAAAAATTAAATTAATATTATAAAACCTTCTAAAAATATATGAACAATATTTATTATACTGATTTTAGGAATATTTTGTATATTTAATATTACAATTTTTGGAATGGTTAAATGCTCCCGCTTTTTATTTGAAAGAATCTGGTAAACTATCTAGGTGGACCCGGGGTGAGTCAACAAACCACTTATCTCTTTTTAAAATTAAAATACTAGAGTGATAAAATCTTTATCTTAATATAGATTTTATTATTAGGCATCTATAGACAGAAAATATTTTAATATAATTAACTATTAAATTTGTTATGGAAATAAAATTTTAGTGTTAAATTTAAAAAACTTTTGCATGGCAGAAATTTAATTCTAATATATAATAATTTATAAATTAAGTTTTTAAACTTTCTTTAATAATTTGAGAACGTTTTGTGAGTATATTTATTGTCTTAGATTAATTTAGAGTTAATATGGGTTGATCTATATTATTCGATATCGTGCCAAAATGCAAACCCATGAAAATTACCGATGGTCCTGCATTTTACATTAATGATTATCTATAGTAAAATTTTAGAGGAGAGGACAGGAGGACAAATACACCCCCCCCCCTCAGCCAAATAATTTAGATGTCCGTTAAAATATTTTTCAATATTGTTCTATTTATTAATTTATATTTCAACCTTTTCTCACATATATATATTTCAATTTACATTTATTATCACATTTCACAGCAGAAATAAATGTTACCAATTTATTCTATGAATTAATATCGATTTCAAATTTTCTTAGCATTATATTCCACCGGGTTAAAATTCCCACCAATCATTTGAAAATTTTTCACTGCAAAACTAAAGTAAAATGTTTCAAAAAAACATCGATTTGATTTGATTGAGACTATGAGAATCGTTGAAAGCATTATACTGGAATTTAAATGAGATTAGGACAAATGTATATGACGAATTTCATAAGTTATTTGTCATTGTAGAGTCAAAAGCAGTCTATGAATTTAATAATTGTCTACCTCAGCAGCAGATAAGCAAGCCCATCGTTCCAATATTAATATAGGACGGTCGAAGAATGCTATAAAATAAAATCCTTCCCCCTCTTGGATACTTTTACAAATGAACAAAGGAATCTCTAAATATTTACAGCAGAATCCTTTCAAATCTATTTCAAATCTTGGTAGAGAAAAATTAAATATTTGGTAGATTTCAATTGTGAGTATATAAAGTATCCCATGATGCATTACTAGCTCAATGCAAACTATGGTAATAAATTTTTTAAGCATTTAAAATTTGATATTAATAAATTTAAATTATATTTAAAAAAATAAATGTTGGAAATATAGATTTAATGCATATAAATGTTCTTAAGAATTATTGCATAAAATTACAGAGTATTCGTAAAAAAAATGGTTATTAAAAAATGGGGAAAAATATAATTAAGAAGCATATTGGGATTGTCAAAGCAACGCTTTTTATAATATTTCATTATAAAATGTTATAGATACTTCGTATAATTTCGAACATATTTTAGACTATTTTCTAGTGTTGTAAACGAACGCGTTCAAAATGAACGCGTTCGTGAACGAAGTTCGTTTTTTTGAAAAAAGGTGATGAACGGCGTTCCTTTTTTTTGACGAACTTTGAACGTGAACGCGTTCCTTTTCTTTGATGAACGCGTTCAATTTTACGTTCGTTCAATTTTAAAAACACTTTTTATTTTTATTTATTTGAAAAATTAATATTAATCCGCATTTTTTAACAAAAAAGTCTTATATTTTTATTTATTTGAAAAATTAATATTTAATCCAATTTTTTAACAAAAAAGTCTTATATTTTTTTAATCAGCTGTTTTTCCTTTTTCTTATTGCAATTAACGTACCATAGTGCTACTGCTAGAGAAGATAAGATTAAAGTTTATTAATTTTAATATTTTATATTTTAATTTAATAGATTAGCATTTGCATGGATATAAATATTTCATCATCAGATTCTGAAAATCAAAATTCAATATTGAATTAGAATTACCATGGCCCAAATATCAAAAATATTTCACTGTTTTAAAATCAATTCCGAGATATCCTTTTTTTTTGACGAGGAAGAAGAGGGCAGATTGGAGGATGATAACATAGCTCAATTTTTTGAAACAATGGATAAAACATTAAATGTTAATAAATTCCCCCTTTTAAAAGAATTGTTTATCAAGTATAACACCTCAATCCCTTCATCTGCCCTTGTTGAGCGAGTTTTTAGTAGAGCTAACGCTATATTAACTGACAAGCGTTCATGCCTATCAGATGAAAATTTTGAAAAGCAATTATTATTAAAAATTAATAAGAAATTTTTTTTATAAATTTATTTTTTTATCGCTCTATTATATTGTATTTATAATTATACTATCAAAATAAAACTATTATTTTTTATCATGGCTAATATATTGTGTTGAAAAATATAAGGCATTTATTTATATTAAATTTTGAAAAAATTTATCATAAAATTTTGAACGTATCGCGTTCATGAACTTGAACGCGTTCCTTTTTTTGAATTTGAACGTGAACGTGAACGCGTTCGATTTTTGTCAATGAACGTTGAACGCGAACGCGTTCGATTTTTTTAAAAATGTTTACAGCACTACTATTTTCTTATTATATTAAGTTAGCCTTTTTTTAAAATTGGGCTCAATTCGAGCCATTTAACAACACTACTGAGAAGTGTGAGTTAGCCCTTCTTATATAGATATGGAGTTGGTCGAAACCAAGCTCTGATGAAGTCATTGAAAAATTAGCTCAATTTCTGAGAAGATTGAATTTCGTATTATAAATTTATAATACTGTGTATTGATCTATATTTTCAATATTTATTTTTTAAAATATAATTTAAATTTAAATAAATATCAAATTTTAAATGCTTAAAAAAATTTATATTTTTTTTCCATTTTCTTTCTCGAGTTTAGTAATTCATATGCCGGTCACATACATATAATATTTTATCATTAATTTATATTTGAATTAGAATATTAGGAAGTGAACTGCATCGGGCTTAATTTTTCAGCCCGGCCCGAAATTTTTTAAAAAAGCTTTGCCGGCCTGACCTGAATCCAAAATTTTTTTAAAAAGGTTTTGCCGGTCCAGTCCGAATTTTTTGAATTTTTTATAAATTATCATGCCCAATGTCATATAGCGCCTAGTTTCTACAAATAAAATATAATATTTTTTTTTACATAAAAAATATTGGCGCCATTTATGATATATGATTTATAAAAAAATTTCAAGGCCCGACCCGATTCGGCCGGAATTTTTTTAAAAAATATTAAACCCGACCCAGCCCGAACCTAAATTTTTTTTAAAAAATAGGCCCGGCCTCCAAAGCCCGTTCGGGGCGGGCCGGGTACGGATTGGACCTACTTTTGCAGATCTCTATTATGCCAACATTTTATACACGAGTCCTAATAAATTTCTGAAACTTAAGATATTCTTAAAAACTTCTAGATTAATTCTTAAAAATTTAAATATCCTCTTTCCCTAGCGAATTCCTGAGAATTTAGTAATTTTATATTAAAATTTTATTAAATAAATTTGTTAAAATTTTATTTAATTAATTTAATTAAATTTTAAGAAGGCTATTAAAATATAGGACTTCTAAATAAAAGAGAATCTGTAGCTAATAACATGTAAATTTCTATACATTATTTGTCTTTTTAACCCTATAGGAAAATCCTAGAAACCCCTATGAGCGAAGTTATTGAAGCCACTTGTAGTGATTTGCTTAACCCCACAATTGGGTTGATGGGCAAAATTTCCATATTTACAAAAAAAAATTAAAAATATGCCTAATTATAAAATACAAGGCACCTTTATAGAGTATAGAAGTTATAGGCATCGATTCATGTATTGCTCTTCACAAATCCTTGAAAATACATGAGTTATAGCCTATTTTGCAAAAATCTATTTGACAAGTCTCAGTCTCTTCTACATGTCATAAATTTACACATATTGGTCTACCTCATTGGTCATTTAAGGCGCTTCTCCGCTAAACATTTTTTTAAATATCGATTGATTACTTCTAGATTATTAAAATTCGATCCGGTTAGGTTTGCCGATTTTCAAGACTAAATCTAAGCGTGCCATATTTAAAGATTAAATCGATTTTATTTAAATTTTGTCCTATGTCCAATATAAATCAAAATTTTATTATTTATAATTTTATTTGTATATATAGATAATTTGATAAATAAATAACACACAATAGTATAGCAATATTATTTTTTATTATAGTATAATAGTTTCAGCTTCAATAATGTTCAATCGAAATTCATCTCCAATAGATTATCTTTTTTTGAACCTCCCAATTCCAATACACATGATAGATTAGATCATTTTGCCTGGTAATCTATTTTTCTTGTTACTTGGCCGCATTAAAAAATAATTGTTCACAAGGAATTGTGAATCAGATATCTTTATCTGGTAAAGATAAACAAGAGTATTTATATTCAGAAAGAAAAACCAACATAAGATATAGATGAGAACTATACATTGAAAACACATATTAGGCCCGTAACCGAGTAGGAGGGAATCCACTTCCCACCGCATATTTGTCTGTTCTCGTAAATATCATTTTAAATTTCTCCCTACACACACCCACCCTCTCTCCCTCAAAAATGTTTGCAATATATCATTATAAAGAAGAATTTGAAGGAAAAATTTGTAAAAGTTAATAACTTTTTAAAATAACTACTACAATTTAAAATTTTTAGAAAAAAAATATTTTATAATAAAATAAGTGAAAACTAAAAATTATTTTTATAAAAATATAATACAGCCCTACATTGGATAGCCAATCAATAGTTTACAAAAAAAATTAGGGTATTCCACTTATACTATGGCGCTATTTGGGGTTAAGTAAAAGTAGTGTTTTTTTTACTATTTTACCGCCGCAAGATTGGTAGGATAATAAGGCAAACATAAAATTCAACACAAAAAATTTGTAATTTTTATTGTTATATGATATAATTTTTTTTATAAAAATTAATCTTTGCAATTGGGTTTTACATAAAATGAATCATTCCAGGCACAATTTAAATGGGCCCATTCGAGAAATTTGGTACACTTTAACCAATCTTCGCGAGTTTATCATGGTTGTAACTTATGCCGCAGATTATACAATTCCAATTTTTTATTTATTTTATATTTTTATAATCTTTCTATGCAATTTAATGCTATTTTATATGTCATTTTAACCCCTAACGTCAGAGCATGAGGGGCGGTTACCTCCCCCCCCCTTCATAGAAAAATTTTTTAAAATAATTTTTTTTACTAATTTGATAATAAATGCTTATAATTTAAAAACAACTATTTTTATGTTTTTAATTTATTATAAATAATAATGTACAGTATTTGATTATTTTTATATTTTTTTAAATAAATTTTAAATTATTTTGCATAACATAAAACTTGACTAGTATATCATATTCCATTTTATAAAAAAATATATTTATCAATATGAGAAAACAATCATTAATTTATTCCTATTTCAAAAAATGTCAAGCACATACACAACCTATAACTACTATTACATTGGAAAATCTTCCTGATAAATATGTTTGGGATTGAAATTTTTAAACCATCCAATCGCTCAAATAATGATGCATCTACGATTGAGTACATATAAAATAAACATTTAATTCCCCTTATTGATACATTTTTATCTCAATTAAAGGAATTTATTAGTTATAATTTTATTTTAAAAAGCTTTTATTTTCTTTTGACGGTTTAGTCTAAACTGTTAATTACACTTGAACGAGAGGATATTAAGAAAATCTCAGAGTTTTACGGTGATGATTTAGTAGGCTCATATGATAATTTACTTTGTCATGTCGGATTTTAGTATAAAAATCTTGACAGAAATATATTCTTTGAAGATCAAAAAATGCTTTGCAGACTCTTTCCATGTGTTGCACTTTAGATTCCCTATCTAATATCAAAACATTATTAATTATTTAGCTACCTTAGTATCTGCACTAATGAAAGATATTTTTCAACTTTAAAAGGGTTAAAACCCTATTTAAGGAATGCCACTGGTGAAAAACGTTTAAATGGATTAGCCCTATTAAATATTTATAAAGAGATTATTTAAGATAAAAATTTGATTCTAGATGAATTAGCAAAATCTTAGAGAAAGACCTCTCTTTATAAATTCAAATTAAAAAATTGAAATATGATTATATTAGTTTTAATATATAATATTTTTAATCAAATTTTTTTTGCAAAATGAATTTACAATTTTTGTATTAACTCTTAAAATATAATACTATTTTTAATCAAAGTATATTTATATTTTGATAATATCGTCATATTTTTTTAAACACCATTATTTGCATAAGAATTACTTATATTTTATGTAATTGTTAAATTACATTTTTTTTAAATAGAGTTTTTATACAATAAAATTTTTAATAATATAATCTGTATAAAATATCTAAATTTTGAAATTTATTTTAAATAATAAAAATAAATACATGAAAATAAAGGAATGTTATATATGCTTAAAGTATTTTTAGATAATAAATAAAAGAAGCTATAATGAAATACTTGCTAAAATTTTGTGCAAATATTTAAAATAGCCGTAGATATAAGCAATTTAGTGTTCATTAAAAATGGGAGGTTTGTGGGGCTTCGCCCCCCTCCCAAAATTTTTTTTTAACCTTCACCCACCCCCCTTTGAGAAAATCCTGTCTACGCCACTAGTAGCCTAAACATTGGACAATATGATATATAAATTAAAATGAATGAGTAAAAATACATAAAAGAAAGGTTGTTGGAAAAATACTCAGAATTGTTTCTGATCTATATTAATGAGGAACTAGAGGTCTGCCTGGGTTGTCCGTAGCCCGACCCAACCCGAGCTCGGATGGGGTTCAGACATAAAAACTTTTTTCGGGCTCCGGTTCTGGTCGGGTTGTAAGAGGTGTCCGACCCGAAGCCCGCCCTAATAATAAGTATAAATTTCCTAAATAAGCATTTTAATTTATAATATCAATTAAAATAACATATCATCTTTTATCTAACAAATTTCATCATTAAAATTTCAATCAGAATAACATGTACTAAACTATTTTGTTATTATAAATTTGTATTATTATTACATACCTTATTTACATCATATTCTATCAGGTTAATTAAAATATATTTATCTAATATCTATTTAATTAAATAGCTTCAAATTTTCAATATTTAAAATCGTTTACCTAATCTTAAATTGGTGGATATCAAAACCACTTTCCCAATTTAAGTAATTTGGCTCTTAAATTCTTTGCTTTCCCTGCTTATAGGCTAGCAGTGAAAGAGGGCTTTCATCGCTGGTAGAACCTTTGGAGATAGGAAGACTTGTTTAAAGCCTGAACTCGACTCCTCATTATTTATATGTCACAATTATTAACTATGTGATACTATTGATATTGATATATCATTATAATATGTTCATTACATGCACATTATTTTTATATAATCGAAATAATTTTTAAATTCGATTGTATTTCAACTTTTTTAATATTTAAACTGAATAAAAGGTATATGTTTCAAATTTAAATAGAATGCAACTTAATATAAATATTGATTATGTTATGGCGATCAAATAAACTTTAATTTTAGGTAATATACACATAATTTTTAATTGTTTTTTGGATATTATAATCTAAAAAATTTAATCGGGTTCGATCGGGTTAAAAAAAATTTGAATTCGGGCTCGAGTCGCGAAAAAATAAATTTACAGACCTCTATGAGAAGCTCCCGTTAAATAAATATTTGGTAAGTATATATTTTACCAAATATGAAACAATTAACCCAAAATATGAATAGGTTATAGCATTTTGCCTTTTTAAACCACCTGCCGGATACCCGGTCTCTCCTATAAGACTCAATTTATGAAAAAAGAACGAGATAATGAAGGAACTTGGGAATAAAATGTTATTTATATTATTATAAATACTTTTGCACTCCATTTTTTTCCAAAATATATATTTCTTTCTATTTTTTTATATTATTTTTATGGTATGTCCAAACTCAAAAAATAGTTAAATACGCATTTTAACATTATCTGTTTGGACGTACCCTAAATGTTTAATTTGTAATATATTAGAAACCTTATATTTTTACAAAATGTTTAATGAAAAATATCTTCGAATTTTACTAGTCAGAATTTTTAGTTATATATTATTTTAAATCTTGCAATAAAGACAACTGTTTAAATATTATTTTTGATTATGTAATGTGGACGCTGAACAAATTCTAGAAATATTGCTGTTTTTTTCTAGGAGGGGGAAGGGGATTCAGTGTGTTTTTTGTTTCATAGACTACAGAATAAAAATATAAGTGTAGCTCTCTACCTATAATACATTAGCAGCTTAGATTAATTATGTAAAGGATGTCACTTTAGCCATTTTAGTCTATGGTAATATGCTAAGCATCAATATAAAGTGGTTAAATTAAACATAACTTTGCTTTACAAGGCAAAAACTAGCAATTTTGACATTTATTTGTTATTATTAATTATAAACTATTTAATACAATATGAGAATGTAAAGAAATTATCAAATTTAACCCATTTTAAGGGTGCCAATTTTATGCATATTTTAATTTCCCATTTTTCTTCACCTTTGCGATTATTTTCAAATTTTATTCCATATAACTTGGAAACTATTTAATAATGTTCCTTCTTTGTCAAAAATTTATTTTTATTTGGTGTAGAGACATTAAAGTATCAAAATTCATATTTTACAGCTTTAATCAGACAGGAACATTTTAACCGTTTTACTTATAGCTGCCTTACCCCAAGATTAGATTTTTTTTATAAATGAAATTGAGTGCTTTCTAGCTTAGCTATTAACTTCTAATCTTTTATTTTATGTGGGAAAATATATTTTAATAAAAGTAAAAAAATGCTAGAAGGTAACTTTTATAATTTATCGGTAGAAAACGGTAATTATGAAAAACGGTAATGTGGAAAAATATACCAAACCAGGTATTTTGTCAAGAGATAAATATAGGTTAGAAATTATATATAAAAATACATCTTCACACCAAATTTAAGGTTTGTTACCACGTCAATTGCTATACTCGGTCTCAAATACTTTATAAATAAGAGGAAATACTTCTGAAATATTTGTGTGATAGTGGAAGAACTATTTCCCATTGCAGGATTAGTAATTACTCCTCTCAGACAAAATAATTATATTTTTAATTTATTTACAGCTAAAATGATTTAACCTGCAAAAATAAAATAAGTCGAGCAAAATTAGAAAATTAAGAAATTATCAAGTAAATTTTTTATAATAATATACTAAAAGAATGGGAATAATATGAAGGCCGCGAAAAGGGGTAAAATCAGATTTAAATTTTAAAAAAATATAATAAAATAATGGGAGGAAAAATAGAAATGAGAGAAAAATTAAGTTAAAATCATCAAAATAATTAAAAATGAGCTGAAATTTTATAAAAATAGGCGAAAATAGGGGAAAAAAACCGTTAAAATTTTTTTAAAATAATATAAGTCTCAAAAATGGGGGAAATATATAAAAGTATACTAAATAAATAAACCTTCAATTTTCAAAAAATCATTAAATACTCCAAAACTTAGGAAAGCCTAAATTTTTCTAGTTTGCATTAGGTCTATTCAAAAGCGAATCGACTAAAATAAATGATAAACCCTCATCTAACCGATTAAATTCTTAAGATCATAAATTACAATTGCTAAAATGAAAGTATAGTTTAAAAAATTTTTTATTGGACTTGTAAGCAAAATATTTTGAGATATTATTAAAATAATATCCTAAAATATAAATCATATCTTTGATTGACGATCAAATAAATGAAAATTTTCTGATTCACAAAGAAAATTATATTTTATATAATTAGGAAATTTTATAAAGTTAATCTTAAATCATATTTTAGTCATAAAATACAAACTTGTGCTCTAATCCTAAGCGACCTTAAAGAGCGAAGAGGGGCTCAAGCTCCCTGGAAATTGTAAAAAAATAAATTAGATATTTTAGATAGAATTATCTTTATGCTAATTTTTAATGGAATTTCGTTAATTTTTAAAAAATTAAAATGGACCCTCTAAAGATGACACTGCTCCAACCCTTTTATCATAACATCCTCAATCTTAATTTGTACTGTTATATATTTAATATTTTCGTTATATAAAATTATTATTATTAGTTTGTAAATAATTTTTATTATATTATCATGAAATCATTTCTTACATAATTTCTTTTAAGTAAGCAATATCATATAATGTGTACTATTATATAGTTAAAAAATTCCATATTATTTGACAAGTTTAGAAGAAAAAACATTATCTAAACATTATTTATATTTTATATATACAATATATTTATTTATGCTATATAAAATATAATATACCTTAAAAATCTAATTTATATTATACATTATATATAAAAATCAATAAATTACTATATTGTATAAAATTTATAATATTCCTTTTCAAATAGATATAATTTTTTTTATATATATTTTTTAATATTATTATCATTATTAATACAATTTATAAATAATTTATAACTTTAAAAAAAAATTTGATATTTCTTCTTTCTATATTATATACAATTTTATTTTTTCTAGTATTTGTAAATGATATAAAAAAAATTTTATTTTAAAATTTAAGTGTTAATATACTACGAAAACTAAATTTAAAATTTGAGTGTTTTTTTTTAAATTTAAGAAGATTTATAGTTTTTTAAAAATTTTATATTATTTAATTGCAAAAATAAGTTATTTTAAAAAATCCTATATAAAAAGTAAAACACATTTAAAGAAAATATACTATTGGTTAATTTGACGATATGACAATATTGTTTTGTTAATTTGTGTTTGTAATATGCAGGGAACCAACTAGGGTCTCCTTACTTTACAGAGTCATTTCCTGAGGGTTGTAATGGCATATCTATTTGCCTAAGGGAGGGGGTAAAATAATTCACATAATATTCAGATGTCGGAATTGTTTATAAGTTAAAATAAGGTTTAAAAATTTTGAGGAGGGGATCAAATGCTCCTTTGTTCGACGCTAAAAATGTTCATTAAGGATGGTAGTGAAAGAGGTAAAAAGTGTGGCAAAATTGATGATAAAATATTTTTATAAAATGATGAATAAATATATGGAATGGAGAAAAGAATGACATGAAACATGCAAAGAAATCTTAACCTAAAGGCGTAACTTTTATTCTGTTTTTTGATAAAGCTCCTGGTAAGAAGAACATTGGTAATTGTATTTAATTTTATTTAAAAACTCTAAAAAAGATATATAGAAATAAGAAATCAGAAAATTACAAAACCTGAATTTTTAAAACCGATCCGAATTTTTAAAATTTTGAACATTTAAAATCCTTTTTGCGTATTTTATAAATTGTTTCAAAGGGAAAATGAAATAATAAGCAGAAAATGAATGTTAAATGATTTACTAGTTAATTAATATAATTTAAATTTTCTAAATGGCACGGTTTCTTCTTAATTTTGATAAAGCCCCGATTTTTATAATTATAAGGTATAGTTGCGCTAAGATTTGTCTTGCCAATTTTATTAATTACGTGATAAAAGCGTTTTCGCCCTCTGGTTGTGGATAGCTACGCAAAAAATTTACAAAAATAGCTTCTCATATACGACTCATTTTTATCTGTCATTTTATTCCAGGAAGAAGAAAATAAACATTTTATCGCGGCAAAGGATCATGTTGCAAATGATGGTAATATTGATATTATTGAACATAAAGGTGAACTTAGAATCCATTTTAAAAAGTTTTATATCAGAGTCTAATTTATTTAAAAAATTAACTAGTATTTTCCATTGCATATTATTAATGGATATTAAATAACAATGAATCGAGCCATTAGTCCCCAGACCAGTGGAAGACATACTTGGCTTTCGGTATTATTTATTGAAACCGAAATAGCGTATTAAATTAAATTGTCCAAGAGTTTGCAATAAAAAGCAAGAAAATTGTTTTTTAATGGCTTATTAGCATATTGAATGTAAATAAATAAAATAGATATTTTAAGGATTTGTAAAAGGTGATATATAAAATCTTGCATAAGGGCAGCAGATATCTTAGTAGCGAACCTAAAAGACCTTTAAAGGGCAAAACATTATACCCCCAAAACATGTATTAAATAAAATAATTCTAGAACCCCTAACTTATAATTAAAGGTTGGAAAACATAAAAGGTAGTGTGTTATATACATATATGTATATTATACTTATTTTGGAGTAAAAAAATACCTTATATCTATTTAAAAAAGAAAAAAAAATTTTAATAAAATTAAAATTAAAAAGTTATATTAATATTTATAGATTTAAAATTGTGTTCCCATAAAGGAATCAAAATTATATTTTAAAATTTTGATTTGCTTTATAGACGAAAAAGAACCTTTAGTTGGTGTGACTATTGGAATGAAAATAAAATTGTTTAAGATACTTATAGTTTTTTGGTTTTAGCCTGAGTAAGCGGATTGATGTTAGTGTTTGAAGGGGATGTAGAAACCTAAATATAGTCCCATATTAAAGATCTACCGAGGGCCCACAGGATGGTTGTCAACCATCAGGTCTTAAGCAGTCTACATATGATAGGGTAGTGAGCTCAAGATGGTTGGATTTGAGCCGCTGTTAATTTATTGATGACGTTTTTTATAGAAGTGGGTTACCTTAACTATATACATAATTTAGAACGTGTCTGCATTTCGAGTCTACTGGTTTATTGTATTTGATAAAAATGTGGGAAAGAACGATGCCACCTAGTCGTAACCCGATGGCTACTCTCAATTGTTCAAATAATAAGAGGTTGTCAAAGTTATGACTAAGGAATGCTAAAATAGGCTCAAATCGAGCCATTTGACAACACTAATTCTTTGCTTAGGGTAAATCCAAACAGTCTTCATATTTAAAAATTATTTGACTTTGAGACTTGAAATTTATAACTAAAATAGGTTTCATATAAAAAAAAATTTTTTGAGGAAAAAAATCAACTTCGGACCCTTTGGAAAAATTCTATTACAAAAAAAAACCTCTAATAACTAAAAGTTAAAATAAAAGTGTGCTAGATTTATTTCGTCAAAATTAATTTAAGTTTTACACTTTAAAATTGATACTGTGAACAACTTATAACCCTTAACAAATATAAAAAAGAATTTCAAAGATTTTTAACAAGGATTTATTTGTATCTGATCGCATTTATATAGTTACACCCGGGATATGCCAGACTAGGTAATTGCCGGACACTATAAATGTTTTCGTCATTCACATTTTTTTTTATAATTTATTAAAAATGCGAAAATTTATAGAGTAAAATAATCATAAATTTATTACTAATAAAGATTATTACAAAATTTTAAAATTGGACGAGTACAAAATTCTAATAAAACCATATCAAACATTAGGTCAATGATGGGTCTCAAGGATTATTAAATTCATTAATAAAGTTTATTTATATAATTATCGATTTTAAAATCATTTTTTATTAAAATAAATCCTATAAACATTTGTCCGTTTCCGGTTGTATCCGGGATATACCCCGGGCTCGGGGGAGATACGGACATCTTGTTAAATTCGTTTTGGAGAAATAAAATGCTTAAGGCAAAAATTATTTAGCATAATGAAATTCATGTAGTTATGTATAATAAAATTCATGTAGGTAGGGTAGGTAATCTATATTTGAGATCTGCAATAAGTGGGTTAAATATTTTAAACATAAGGTTAGTTGGTGGGCTAAAATTACTTTAAATTGGGAGGATGGCCTGGTGAATTTTAAATTTTTTTCAAGCGAAATTTACAAATTATTTTTTATTTCATAATATTGCATATTTTATAAGTTCAAGTAAAAATTTATAAAAAATATAATAAATAAAAAGCCAAAGCAATCAATCAAATATTTTTGAACATTGGACAGGCGGGCGGTTATAATAATTTTTTAGATAAATATTTGGGTGGTTTATTTTTTTTTATTAAAAAACTAAGGATGGGTGGACGAGAGGGTTAAATTGTTCTAAACAATAACGGGCGAGCGTTTTGGGTGCGTGCTCATTATACACCTCCATTCAATGGAATACAATTACCGTATAATCCAGGTCTTTAAAATTTAAAAAAATGCGCACTCTAAAGGATTTGAATTTTAAAGATTTGCTAACTCCGAAGACATATATATAGTATAATATAAGTATCTAATTTATCAAACAATACTCAACAGATAAGGTTATGGATAATTTAATTAATCGTGCAAAAAAATCAAAATTATCTCTTATTTTAAAATTTATATTAAAATAAAATATTATATCAACAAATTTAATTTTACTCATAAATAATTTATGCAAATATATGCAAATTAACTATAAAAAAATTAATTTTACGATTAAGTCATAATGATTTACGGATAATTAACATATATATTTTTTTATATATCTAAATTTCGACATTTAAAAATTTTAAAATTGACACAAAACCTTTTTTGATTTTGAAAAGAGAAAAAGGTTTGAGAAAAGTTTATAAATTATAGGATATCATTAGGTATAAATAAATAAATTATATTGATATGATTATTTTAAATTAATACACCATTTTCTACAATTTTTTTTTGATTCGTTGAAATTTTTTTTAAGTAAGGTTTAAATACGAAGTTGAGAATATTTCCATTTTATGTTTACACTTTAAAAAATATTTTATAAAAAAAAAGTACATGATAGAAATTTGGATAAAAAATTTAATTGTTATAATTCGTTAATTATGACATCAGATCTTACCCTTATTTGTTCAAAACCATATAGGTTAAATCGATTTTTAATGATGGGGTGGGGGGGGGGAGTATGATTTAAATATTTATTATAAAGGATTAATTATACGCATAACTATGTATTATAGAAGTACATCTATTCTAAATATAAATATATTTAAAAAATTATTATATCCTTACAGTGTAATGGGGAAAAAAATAACGGGGAAAAAATCGGGAAAATTAACCCCGGAATAGGAGAAAAAATGCCCCCTAAAAACATCACAAAGAAAAAATCCGGCCAAATACCGAATTAAGGCTAAAAAATCTCGGAAATAAAAAAAAATTAAATAAAACTTTCAGGTAAAATCAAACAAGTATCATTTGGATTTTATTTATTCTTGAATCAAAGTAATGCCTGATTTGGGCAAGCAATATTTACTCAGTTTTGCTTAATTTCACAGATATGGGATAAAACGTAGAACGTAACTGAGGGGTTTTTATCCGTTTCCATTTCTTTCTTAGAGGCTTTGAGAATTTTGGGGGGCGGGGAAAATTTTTGCAGAATAATGAGAATCCTGGATCTTCTTTAAAATTATACAATCAGATCGAATTATGGTGTTTGTTCCGTCGAAACTATCTAAGTTTCCCAGTAACTCAATGATATATCCGTCTTATTTTTTATCCCTATATTTAAAATTCTATATTTTTTAAATATCTTAGTTTAATATGTTTTTAACACATGTTTCATTTATAATATATTTTTTACAATGCATGATATTTAGAGTTTCTAATTTGGAAAATAATTTAAGGAAGAAAAAAAATATAGATATTATATGTTTTTATATGTCGTATTGTGATATGGAAAATTCTGAATCTCTTAATTTTAAATCATTTATGGAGAAGAATTTAAAAAAATTTTGAAAAATCAATAAAAATTATTGTAAATTAAGGAAAATTCTAAAGTTCATGTAGAATTATTTGAAATTCGTAGTGTTGGGTACTCTATAGTTGGAATACATTTGTCACAAATTTTTTTAAATTCAAAAATTGTCCTTAATATATGGTTTAAAATCGTAATATTCCGAATCTTAAGGACTTCATATCCCAATACGCTGGGATGTTCCTATGCATGGAGCCTAAAAAATTTATAATTTTCGCATATAATTAAAAATTATTTTTAAAAATACAAAATTTCTTGTTATATTATAAATATTAAAATTGCTCAGCAATTTGCATGTATTGACTTCTCAAAAGTAGCCGAATCTCTAATTATCTATAAAATTTAATTTTATAGTAGTTTTAACATTACTCTCAAATAAATATTATATAGAATAGGGTTTCTTTATAAAAGATAATTATTAGATAATTAGAACTGCTATTATTCTTTATTTTTGAAAAAATGCAACATTATTGGTGACATAAATTTTTACACGTGATCCATATATAAAAATAGACGTATATGAATAATATGATTTTATATTATGGTAAAAAAAATTAACCATTAAAGATTAGTAAAATAATCAGAACCCTTACAGGAACACCATGTAAACCCCTTTATTCATTTGCCCACATTATAAATATCAGACAAAACTATTCATAATTTATATTAATTTTTTATATAAATTTAAAATATATACAAAAAATCAGATTTTTAAATGATAGAAATCCTCTTGGCCAAATGATTTAAAGTTCAAGTCAATACAAAATTAAAATGCTACCGTCAAATAATGCGATCAGTCAATGCGTCTATTAACTAAAAAAAATCAGGCAATACACGTATTGATTGTTTAACCACTTCAATTTGTGCTTGACTGAGAAGATCAAAATACGCGTATTGCTTCAAATTTCTCAAAATAATCACAATTGACTAAAAATGTCTTAAGACAAAATTCTCAATAAATATATTAATTAATTTTTTCCTCTTTTCTTTTTCTTGATAAGTATATTACCGGAAATATTTTGAGATAATAATTAATTAAATATTTGTATTATTTATTGTATTATTTATTATATTATTCAACTTTGATTTCATATTTTTAACAAACAATACTTTTATATTTAATAAAAAGTTTAATATAAGAATTGACTGAAATATTTTTTATAAGAATATGTCAATAAATAAATAAATTCATTCTTTTTGCTTTCTTTTTCTTATCCTATTCTTTTTACTTTTCTTTTACTATTTCACATTTTATTTTTTTTATTTTTCTGTTTCGTTTTATTGCCATTCTTTTTCTTTTCTGTTTATTTTTATCTTTTATTTCTTTTGTTTCGTTTTATTTCTTTTTGCTATTCTATTTCTTTTTATTTCTTTTTCTTTGTATTTATTTTTCTTTGTATATCTTTTTCTTTGTATTTCGTTTTCTTTATATTTCGTTTTCTTTGTATTTCTTCTTCTTTACATTTTTATTCTTATTCTAAATTTTGGCTCCAATTTGATCATTAAAAATTAAAACTAAGTTAAACTCTCACAATATATAGACACTTAATGTTTGGAAAAAATTTCTCAATGCTCAGATAAAAAAAATTAAATTGCCGAGAAAAAATAATACTTGGTCAAATATATAACTGAAATGCTCAGATTTAAAAATGAATTGCTAAGAAATAGACTAGTAATAATGATAAACCCATAAAATATATTTAAAACTGGTTTATAACCATATAGTGTATCATTGAGAGGTAGGTTTTCGAATCTAAATGGGACCTTATTTTGGAGCTGGATAACAAAAATTTGGATTTATGACAAATCCGAACCCGATATTTCCCAAAACCTGGATACAGATCAATTTTGGCAGGTTTGAGACCCGTAAATAACATAATTTTAAATAATTTGGTCCAACTGATCCGATCCGGAAATTATTTTAAAGGTCTTTTCTAATCAGAAATTTTACTTTCTAAATAAATCTGAGTCTGACCTAATTCGAATTTTTATATTTATATTGAATAATTTTATATTTCATCGAAATCTGAAAAATTAAAAGCGCTGAAGGATAAAAACAATTTTATAGTTATTCTTGAAATCAGAAATAATTTAAAACTTTGACGACGATTATGGTCCGGTATGATTTTCTTGTAATCAAGGTCAGAATCAAATCGATTCGGAAAAATATCAGTCCTTATCCGACTAATCCTTCTTCGATCGAATTGGACTTGAATCAAATTCTTAGGCTATGATCGGTCAAAAATTTTTTTAAAAAAATATCTTGCCATAGATCTTAAGTGAAATAAAAGAAAATCTTTTAATCAGAGTTCTAGATCCGACATAACTCTGGATTCCGCACGTTCCAGGTTAAAAGATTCTAGAAAAATAGAATCGGTCAAAGAGAGCCAGACAAGCCAAACACATGTCTAACTTAATCTGGGTCGGTCTAGATCCGTATAAATAGGAATAACTAATTTTCCCAAACTCTCGATGGAACTGAAGGAGATATTTTCTTATTTTCTAAAAAATAAGATTGAAAAGCTGTATTTTAGATTCGAAAAAAAGTGCCGTGAGCCGGGGCTCTAAGATTAGGATTCGGTAGAGAACGATTTAATGTAAAGATGGTAATAACCCTATTTTACATATATATAATTTTCTTGTGGACAATTCAAGTATTAGAAGGAAAGAAAGAATTGAAATGTGACAAATTCATTGACATATCAGATTAATATTACTTTGTTCCGGTTGCAACTTTTGGTCCTCAAGATCTAATGAAAAGTGTATACAGATTAATTCTGACCAAAAAGAGGACAAAAAAATAGTTCCAACTTTGCCAAAACTTGCAATCCAGGTCATCCAAATTTTCATTGTCTCAACTCATTTTCCTCTTTACTCTTTTTTTATCTCTCTCCTTTTCCCTCATATATAATTAATTGCAGAGTTGCTAACGCTCCTTTTTAAAAGTAACTAGCCCCGCTACTAAATTTTTAAAAGGAGCTAGCTCCCGATCCAAATAATGGAGTGCTACTACATAGCCGCTCCTTTGATTTTCATTTTTTTTAGAAAGTACGTGAAGCAAAATCATATTTTTTTTATCAAAAAAGTTTTACTCATATTAAAATGATATATCAAAATATTTATACTTTTATTAGCTTTTAAAAGGAATAAATTTTTTAAAATTTGAATCTATTTATCAAATATATTAATTTTGATATCATTAATTAAAAAATATTTGTTCAATATATTATCTTCCTGAAATCCAAAAATAATTATAGCCATTTAAAAAAATATATAGTTAACATTTTGTATTTAAAAGAAAGATTTTTTACTTTTAGATGCTATATTAGGTTGAAGCTGCTCACTTTAGAAAATTGAAATAGTTTTATTTACACATAATAAACATTTGGCCTTAATATTCGTTTTGTTAGGATCATTAGGATCCAACTCTTTTAGAAGAGAAAAATATTTTTTGTATGATGGAAATGGAAATATAATTTCTTCTTCTATAATGTCTGGATACATAATATCAAAAACTATTTTTTATCATATAAAATGAATATTAATATGACTTACAAGATTTTCCAAGTCTATAAAAAAAAGAAAAACTTGTTATTTAATATTTTAACTGATTAGATGAAAAACCAATATAAAACTCGGCTCAACATTTAATATTGCATAAATTTAAATAAAATTAAATTTCATTTATATTGAATTTTAATTAACAAATAAATCGATTTTATATTTAAAAAATAATTTATAAATTTAAAAGAGCGATAAAGCGGTGCTCTTCCACTCCAGCCCTAAAGGCTATCTCCTGCTCCTGATTTTTAAAAGGAGACAATTTTAACATGGAATACAGGCCTGGTCGTGGGAATCTTATAGCCTAGTCACTATCTAGTTACCGTTCCACGATATCATACCGAATCAATACACAAACACTCATTGGCGATTCGTAATATTAATTTAGAGGATATGCAGATTTCAGAGGAAACCTGCGCAGGAATAATTCGGTACAAGATCCGATACTAAAACGAGGGGCACTACATATTGAAAGAAAGAATAGTCCAAGATAGGAAGGGTTTATATTAATATGTATAGAGAAGTCAGATCTCATACTGCGAAAATATGCAGATCAGAGGGACCATGTGGTAGCGAAGCAGCTAAACGGGGATGGCGGGCAGCAATCAGAGGGAGGGGCATGAGCTACCAAGACGAGGGCGGTCACACAAGCCACCAAATGAATTATTGAAAAGATGTAGGCATTACTCTCAATTAATAAAGGGGAAATGTAGTAATGTAGGAATATTGTAATATACTATTTATACATTATTAGTTATTAACTTCGTCTATGGTTATAATGAATATATATATTTGTGATTAATATATTATTAATTGAGGTTAACTATCTAACACTCATAGCATAATTATAAATTCCGCAATCGATTCTATATGATTAACAGCCTTGTGTAACCGGTGCATGTATAGTTTAGTATAAGCGGATTAGTTTATTAGGTTTCTAGATATATTGGGTAGATGTGTCAAGGTGGGTCCCTTTTTCCATTCAAAAAATTTTCAAGAAAATCTGTGTTAATAAGAGAAGATGGAGCTCAGTAATATATAATAAAGGTTTGAATATTGTTATAAGTTCAATAGTTGGAGATTTTTGAGAGGAAGGACACGTTATCCCTTTGCAACTATGTTTGTATAAGAGATTGACCTTTATCCTTAATTTAATTTTTCACAATTGTTACAAATTGTTGACATTATTTGTTTTTTAGAAATATATAATATTACAAAAAATAATAATTTCTTTGCATGACCATGTGTTTTAATTTCATGTTTCATGTTTTGGTATGTGCAATGTGAAAGTGGAACTAATGATAGGAGGAGCCGGTAATTTGGATCTTGTACATTTAGACAGACTAAATTGATTATCACGGTTCTCAGCAAGTAAATAATTGGATTGGTTTATGAAAGATAAAACTATTTAGATGTTTTAATATTATAGATCATTGATTTACAAAAATTATTTGACTTCATTCTTCAGCTGGGAAGATAGGTGAAAACTAAATTTTAATTAAATTTGAAGATCTGGGACAGGTTTCAGCGGGGTGTGTATTAGCCATTTTTAAGCAGGATTTATTTTTAATAAAAAAATCCAACTATATTTTTAGAAACACTAGAAGTCACCAGTTTGTCTATAGTCACAATGACAATATGAAGAGGGTTGACATATTTTTTTTAAATTATATTACAGTTTTAAGTGCCAGCAATTTCTTTCGGATGATATAATATGGATGAACTTGGTACATTTTACATATTTGACAATGTATTTTCATTTATTTACTAAGGATTAACATGTTTATATAAAAAATTAAAAAATCTAAAAATAAAGAAGTGCTATAATATGCACCGCAAAAGGACAAAATGTATACCACATGTGTTTTTCATTTTTCTTAAATTTTTATTTTTTTAAATTATATACTAATAAAAAAACTAAAAAAGGATTTTTCCTAAATATTAATTTCTATTATAGAGATATATGTAAAGAATAAAACTAAGTTTAGATATTTATAAAACTTTGCTTCATTTATTTTTTTATAGTACTTCAATTTTTTATTCACAATATAACCCAGTCTCTCCTATACTAATTGCCCTGAATAAGCATATTTTATTTCTAGAAAGAATTTACTTTATATGTGTCTTTGCTGTGAAGCTATTTTTTAAACTAAAATAATATTAAAAAAATTTTGTGATTTGTGGGTTAACTCTGATATTTGATCTTAGGTCGTTGGAAAGTAAAAAAACACGACTTTTACTTAATCCTAAATATCGCTCACAGTATGAAAAGTAAAAACCTTCAGTTTTTATTTTATAATCAAATAATGAAGCCATCCAATGATGAAATTTAGTTAATCTTATTAAATAAAAATAAAGTTTTATAACAAAAGAGAAAACCCCTGACATATAACCCCGGTACCACTGGGATTTTACATGCACCGACATTTTTACCGCCTCCAATATATGTTCCATATAAATATCTAAATTTAGCTGAAAGCAATATATTCATATCCATTGTGGTTTAAAATAATTATTCATTGAAATAAGAGGCGAAATCCCTAATCAAACTATTCAGTCAACATTTCGAGGGTCTTTTATCAAATAAAGAATTAGACTTGAAATCATAATTTATAATTTTAAATTAATTTTAGATACTGGCCATGACCTGAGGAGTATAATTTTTAAGTTATTTATTTTATTTATATATATGTTGTATTCCATATCAAATCAACTGAAGATTCAACCCGACCATCTTCGATTATCTTTAAAATTTGTATGCTGGTAGTATATACACTAACTAGTAAAAATATAAAATTTTAATTCTCTACTCAGCTTACTTCGGGAAATATGGTCATCTTTAGAAACGCGGAAATTCCAAAATACACTATATTTAATTTTAAATATCTTAAATTAATTAAGCTAAACACATAATTTATTTTATTAAATAGCTCTAGAATAACCCTTTAATATGATATAAAATTTATTATATTAAAAATAAATCTATTACCAAAAACCGGAAATAGAAAACCGGAAATGGCTATAAAATAAAAACTGCTCCTTTTTTCTTTCAAATTTTTTTAACAGATAGATATTATATTTCTTAATGTTAATACAAAATCCTAGATTGGGACGAGTACCAATAGTTATTACACTTTAAATATAAGTAGTATGACTTCCTATATTATACCAAATATAGAGTAATTATTTTTTTTAAAAAAGTGGGAAATATATCTGAATAATAGCATTAAAACTAAAATTCTAAACAACCTGATTATTATGCGTTTTTTAAATATTAAAACATTTACCAAATTGTATTGTATTATTTTAAAAATAACGCAAAACGCCTTAATAAGCATTTATAAGGAATAAATAAAGATTTTGTAAAAAGTAATAAAGTAATTTCTAGTAAAATCAAATTATTAAATTTAAAAAAACGCGCTTAAAAAATGATTCAAAGTTAAAAAATGGCAGGGAAATACACACTACCGCTAACATATGCTAGTGTTGTCAAAAGGCTCGACTTGAGCCGATTTTTAAAAACGGTTAACTCAATATTTTACCCAGAAAAGTAATATGCAAGCCTGAAGTTTTGCTAATAGATGGGACTAGGGCTTGAACATATATTAGCGAAATCTCCCGAATTAGCCGTTATTTAAAATTGGCTCAAATCGAGTCGTTAACTACAAACTGCAGCTATGCTTAATAAAATATGAAATCCTAAAAATAATCATTTATAATTTTGAACAATTAAATTATTTATTGTTTGTAGAACTAATACAAATAATTCAATGATCCGATTAATACGAATACGAAATTAATCTCAAACCGCTTTTATTTTCTTGAGTATAATAGATTATTTTTTGGTTCTTTAAGATGTTGTAATTTTTTATCAAAGTATTTTATTTAAAAATACATATTTAACAATAAAAATTAAAATTGCATAGAGATTTATAATTTTCTAAATAAATATTATATTATACAAGAGGAATTAATTTACACATTTTTTTACCCACACACAAAACATCAAGCCTACATAATCATTTAAAAAATTACCTTTCTTTTTTTGCAAATATATTATAAACCATCACGCAATTTTCAAAAAAAAATAATTAATTTTTGTTTTAGTATCAAAAATTATTATAACTAAATATATAATCTGCTTCGACGATTAATATTAATAATAATGTAATAAGTTATTTATTAACTATACCTTTTATTTAATAGATTTTTATATTTATTTTTTTGCAAAATTATATAATGTGACCTTTGAAAAAAAATTAATATTATTTATTACTATGTCGCTTTAGTCAAAAACGCATATTACATTATATTTTTTTCCTCGTATAGAGAGTCGAAATTTTTGAAGTTCTCACGTTTCATATAAATTTAATTTAGTATATTTATTTTATTATATTTGGATCGATTATAACAATTTGCAAAAAAATTATAAAAATTTAGTTTTACAAAACAATAATAATAAAAAAACTCTGAAATTTATACAAATTTGCATGCCACATTCCTAATTATAATAAAATTTAATGAAAAATAAATAAATACATTCCTCGATGTTATATTATCTTTTATTTCCTTAATTATGCTCCTAAAAAATATCCAACAAATTTAGATTTGCATTCTTAAGGGGGAGTAGATGCCTAGATCATAGAGTACCTCACTTTGAGATTCTAGGCTTCAATGACTTAGGGGGATAGTTGACACTGGATGACGGACCATTCGCTAGTTTTATTATGACATTCTAGAATGTTTTTCTTTATTATATAAAATTACAAAATTAGAAATGTAATTGTGTTATATTTCTTTCTACCTTACATTGTTTTTCGGAAGGGAATTAAAATATCAATTTTAATTGTTTTTCACTCGTTTTGCTATGATACTGATCAGTATGAATTTTATCGTTTCCCAAAATTTCCTCCCCATCCATAGGTTTAATTACAAATTATGCTATTATGAAAGATGAAAAGGCAGAAAATAATCCTAATATCCCGATATTTTCTTGTAATCTCTAAATTTTAGTATAAAGCCGCTAATTTTATTCCTATCTACCTTTTCATTTACTTTTTTAGTTTTACATATTTTATTTTTCAGATGTTAAGGTTTTTAGTAGGACTTCCAACCTTATTCCCAATTAAATTAATTTCGTTCAACCTTCTTGCAAAAGTAAATCATTAAGCTTATATATTTTTCCTTGTCAAAAGGTCTATTTTACATAAATATTTTTACCGGATTTGGGGAAGGTTTGGTACAGAATCTAACTGAAATGAAAGGGCGGTAGAAAGGAGTAGTTGAGTAGTAAGAGGTATGGTTTTTGTAATTTAGATTTTCTTTTTTTGCAGCTTATGAGGGGTAATATCTTTATAAGCTTGGTGGGAGGGGGGGAGGCTTTATTCCACGAGCATATAATATTCATTATCTGGTTGAAAGATTTGATATTCTTATCATTTTGAATTGCAATCGATAATTTATTGCAATTCCATTTATCCATGTTTAATAATCGATTTACAAACTTCTGTGTGAAATTTCTCATCGTAGTTTCAGTGCTTGATTGTTCTGCCTAAACATAATACTTAAATTTGCAATTTGAACCGTTTTCAAGATTTTTTACACTCGGACAAATTTTTATTTGAATCAGAATGTACTTGGATTATGGTCCCTACTTGCTTCTTATTGGACGATTTTTTATAATTAGAAGTAGTATTGTAATAACGTTGCTATTGAATTCCAGAATCATTCCATTTGTTTGATTTATCCTCTATAGAAGATGACGTTAGCCACTCATTTCAAAAAAAATTCTCAAACAAACTTAAGTAAATTGAGATTTTTTTAAAAAAAGAAATTATTTATATGCCAGGCCGTAAAAGTCTTACACCGCTCTGTACAAGTCTAGTGGATTCGATATGCACTGTAAATTTCTACACACAAATTTTTATAAAATCTAACATCGTTGTAAAAAAACAATTTTAAAAATACGAGAGGGGAAAACTGATTCTATTTTATAATATAAGATCTCTTTTTATATCCAAAGTAAATCAATTATGTAAATATATATCATATAAAATAACGTTTTCTACAAAAATTAATATAATGTAAAAGTTTAATTTTATATATCACACGATAGCCTTAAACCTTCATTATCTAAAATGAAAAAGTATATTAACACAATAAAAAAATAAATCGTTACAAATATGTAACACTTACTAAATAATTGTTGTAACACTTGAGGGCAATGTATTATTTAATTTTCTAAACTTTTAAATAGATCAAAAATGTTCATTTGTATTTTAGATTTAAAAATGCTTCAAGACTATTTATTAGCTAGTGTATCTTCTTTGGATATTAAATTAAGGTTACCAAAAGCTTGCTGCTCTTTACTATTTACAGGCGCGTACGCAGGAATTTGGTCTGGGGGGGGGGATAATAAAAATTTTTAAGAAATATTATTATTTCTTAAAAATATCAAGCATAAATTTTATTAGGACTAATAACTATTTCTAATACACAATTTTAAATTAATGTGAATTATAAAAAAATTATATGTAAAGAATCACTTAAATGACCCAAAATAGAAATTTGAATTTTATGAGCCCTTACACAAAAAGTTTCTGGAATAATTGCATTTTGTATGTTATATATTTACAATGTAAAATCCAATCTTCGTTGTGATTGAACTAATTTATCAATTATCTCCCTTGCTTGTCGTCAAATGCCTATGAATATTCAACAGATCCTTTTTAAATATACATGGGCCGGGCCCGAAATTTTTAAAAAAAACACCCAAGCCGGGCCTGAATTATTTTAAAAAAACACCCAATCCGGGCTGTATTTTTTAAAACATCGTTATTATTAGCTATGAAAATCAAAAATAAATATAATTTATTTTTAAAAAATCCGGGCTGGACCTGAAAATTTTATTTTAAAAAAAGTCGGGCATGGCCTGAATTTTTTTTAAAAAAAGCCGAGTCTGGCCTAAAAATTTTTTTAAAAAAAGCCGGGCCTGACCTAAAATTTTTTTAAAAAAAAGCCAGGCCGGGCCGTAAAAAATCTTTAAAAAAAATCCGGGCAGTGCCCTGCAAATGGTATTTCTGCAGGCCTCTGTTATTCTTCTTAAAAAAGAGAATGTTCTCTCATTTGTTTACTAATGGGAAGAGTTTATAAACCCTTTTAATACATTGGGAATTTAATCTAAAATGTGTTTGAAATAAAGCAGAGCATTCATAGCATTTTTTGGGATTATATCAACCATAGTTAATCTTATAAACATAGTTATTCAGCTAGTAAGGCATCATAAGATACTTTAACATCTTCATAATAAAAATCTAACAAATATTTTTTTTTCTATCACCATCTGAAAAAGGTTGGGAAGGCTTTTGTGAAAGTAATATTTGCAAATTAGTAAGTGCTGCATGATGAATTAAAAATTCATTTATTTGGGCTATAAATGTATCTGTATTTAAGATATACTCTTTTACTGATCCTATATTAATGTTTTAACGATGAGCTTGCCTTGCTACAAGTCGAGGGAGACAAATATTAAACATGTATAGCTCTGCTTTGACTCAACAATAAAATATAAAATATGAAATTCTTCATCAACATTAGCCCTAATTTCCTTGAGTTCTGATAAAATGCTCTCCGCTATTCTTATCTTCTTAATCAAAATGTCATGTTTTTGAAAAGTAATACTTAAAATAGCTGTATAATTAATTAATACATTCTAATGAGAAATAAAATTTGGAATAAGCATTGAATCCAATAATTTTCTTTCTTCTGAGGAAATATTTCTTTCAGGCCATTGTGATATTTCAGTAATAGCAAATAATTGGCTCTTCTAACTCCTTAAAAGCTGTTACTGCTTGATGGCAGAGACTCTATCTCGTTGGACAAGGTTGCAATTTCTTTTTCCCTGTTGGACAAGAAGTTTCAGAAATAATTATTATTTGACTAGAAATTTAAAAATGGTAGATAAATATTACGCCGGAGAACTTGAAATCGAAATTAATTGATAAAATAATTTAGTAGATAATATAATTAAATATATATTTAATATGAGATACGAATAAATATTAACAAATATAAATTAATATAAACAATAATATTTTAGAAAAATATATCCGGCATCTGCATTTTTTGGCTTTCCGAGGGGGGGGGGCGTTGTCCCCCTGCCCCCCCCCCCGCTGCGTACGCCAATGACTATTTAGTTAATAAGATCAGAACATGAATGCTTTATTTTACCTTAACGAGTCCCAACAATCTACTGTTTTTCAGTTGTAAGAGACATCTTATAAATCAAATATTGAATACTCTTTAATTTCTTAAAAATTAACCGAATTATCCTTTGCTCTATGCATTTAATATTAATTTCCATGGAAGTTATTTTATTAATTTCCAAATATTTTGTAAAATTTGTGAAAAGGTAATTCCATAAAATCATTTTTTAATAAAATTTTTAGGTTATCATCTGTCTCAAAATTGTCGTCATGTTTATCTTTATTGGTGGCATATTATATTTTAAATAACATGATAATTGGATTTATAAAGCCATTTTTTAATATAAATTTCGATATAAGATTATAAATAAATTTTTATTATATATTTATTATACACAGGGTTTACTTTTGGTTTCGAACATAAACTCTTATTGTGAGAGCACAAGATACCTAAACAACATTTATCATATTTTGTTCTCATTCAATACGAACATCGTGGAAAAAATCATTAAAAATGTCAATAGGGGAAACCGGGTACGGTTGGTCCATAAAAAATAGAAGTGGTATAAAATATGACATAGCTATTTTTCTAAAATGTTTTAACGTAATTTTATTCTTAAAATATATCTCTAGGGTAGAAATTAATATTTAAGAAAAAAATCATTTCGTTTTTAATTAATGCGAAATTTAAAAAATGAAAATTTTTATGAAAAACACCCCGGTACCTATTATCCTTTCACGTTACGTGTCATAGCACTTTTTTATTTTTAGATTTTTAAAAAATTTTTATATAAAAATGTTGATTCTAAGTAAATAAATAAAAATAAATTGTCAAATATGTTAAATTTATTAGGGTTCATCTATATCACATATATAACCCCTAAGTACTTGTTGTCACTTAAATGTGTCATATATTTACAAAAAATAAGTCAATCATCTTCATATTGTCATTAGTGGCCCTAGACAAAAACTAGTGACTTTTAATGTTTTATAAACTAGTTGGATTTTTTTTTATTCAATCCCTGCTTAAAAATGGCTAATACGTACTCCGCTAAAACCTGCCCCAGATCTTCACAATTAATTAATATTTAATTTTAAGATATTAAATTACCATAAATTATGTCAATATTTTTATACATGATAAAATATATATTTCTTTATCATATAGAATTAATATTACGTCTAAAAAACGTCTAGAAAAAGAGTTATTGAAAATGTAAAATTTTAATAGTTACTTTTTGGTATGTTAAAAAAATTGTTTTTTGGATATCAAATTCATTGTTTTTTAAATAATTTTTTTATACCAAGGCGGGGGGGGGGGGGGGTATTTTTATTTTAATTTAAGAAAAGATATTAATTTTTAGAATATACTGATGGAATAAAAAGATTAATTTTAAGAATAGTATTGTAATTGTAAAATTTTAAATAACGATTTAAATCAGAGACCTGTAGATACCATTTGCAAGGTCCTGCCGGGATTTTTTTTTAAAAAAATTGGATTTGGGCTGGGTGGGGCCGAATATTTTTTAAGAAAATTTGGGCCGGGTCGGGTGGGCCTTAGAAATTTTTTTATATAAATTTATCAATTTTATGATTAATTATAAATATTTTATTTTATTTATAGAAACAAGATACCATATAATAAATATTGTTTAATTAGAGAAATTATATAAATCAATTTGTGTATTTAAATTAATTCGAGCCGGACCTGTAAATTTTTTTTAAAAAAATTTCGTTCCGTCCGGGGGCCTGAAAAATTAGGCCCGATGCAGATCACTAATTCAAAGCTATTATTTGAATATTTTGTTATACAGTATTATAACCTTCTTATAGCAATTATATTGAAGTCAATATAATTGCAAAATATTAGAAGTTAAATTACATAATTATAAAATAGTATAGGGGAGACTAGGGTTAGGTAAACCCCGGGGCTTGGAAAACCATTTAATCTCATTTTAAAATTTAATACACAAGAAGGTTAAAATTTTATCCTAATATAGTTTTCATTAATAAATGATTAATAAAAATTAAAATTCTGTCATGTAAAAATCTTTTGAATTTCTAAATAAAATTTTTAGAATTGACGTGTATGGTTTAGCAAACCTCTCTAGCTCTAAATTGACAAATCATGATTGAAATAATATCTCGATTTCATAAATACTCATAAAACTTATTCAAATTATAGAAGAGTTTATTAACTTTTCAATAAAATTTAAAATATATAAATTATTATATATTTGTTAATAATAACGGGCGTAGACTAAAGTCAGCTCGTTTCAGCAAAAAAGTCGAAAAATAAATATTATGACAATTGTCATTTTTCTATGGTACATCTTCACTGAAATTTTATTTTAACATCTTTACAATACATATTTTTACTTATTTGTTTTAAAAGAATTCAAAAAAGTTAAAAAATAACGATTATGACAATTGTCACTCTCTTTAGTATCTTCACTGAAATTTTATTTTAACATTTTTACAATGTATATTTTTACCTATTTATATAAAAAATTCAAAAAAGTTAAAAAATAACGAGATTATGACAGTCACTTTTCTTTGGTACATCTTCACTGAAATTTTATTTTAACATCTTTACAATATATATTCTTACCTATTTACTTTAAAAAAATTCAAAAAAGTTCAATAATAACGATTATGACAATTGTCACTTTTCTATGGTGCATCTTCACTGAAATTATATTTTAACATCTTTACAATATATATTCTTACCTATTTACTTTAAAAAAATTCAAAAATAACAATTATGACAATTGTGACTTTTCTATGGTATCTTCACTAAAATTTTAACTTACCATGTTTACAATATATATTTTTACCTATTTGCTTTGAAAATCAAAAAAGTTTAATAAATAACGATTATGCCAATTGTCACTTTTCTACTTTGCTGAAATTTTATTTTAACATCTTTGCAATATATATTTTTACCTATTTATATAAAAAAATTAAAGTTAAAAAATAACGATTATGACAGTCACTTTTCTATGGTACATCTTCACGGAAATTTTATTTTAACATCTTTACAATATATATTCTTACCTATTTACTTTAAAGATTAAAAAAAGTTCAAAAATAACGATTATGACAATTGTAACTTTTCTATGGTAAATCTTCACTGAAATTTTGTTTTAATATCTTTACAATATATATTTTTACCTATTTGTTATGAAAGAATTCAAAAAAGTTAAAAAAATAACGATTATGACAATTGTCACTTTTCTATGGTTCATCTTCACTGAAATTTTATAACATCTTTACAATATATAATTTTTACCATTTACTTTAAAAAAAATTAAAAAATAACGATTATGACAATTGTCAATTTTCTATGGTACATCTTCACTGAAATTTTATTTTAACATCGTTACAATATATATTTTTACCTATTTACTTTAAAAAAATTCAAAAAAGTTAAAAAATAACGATTATGACAATTGTCACTTTTCTATGCTACATCTTCACTGAAATTTTATTTTAACATCTATACAATGTATATTTTTACCTATTTACTTTAAAAAAATTCATAAAAGTTCAAAAATAACGATTATGACAATTGCCACTTTTCTATGGTAAATCTTCATATAACTTTTAACTTAATATGTTTACAATATATATTTTTACCTATATGCTGACTAAATAGATCAACTTAGTCGACTAAATTAGTTGTTTTAGTCGACTATATTAGTCTTTTTAGTCGACTATATTAGTCGTTTTCGTCGACTATATTAGTCGTTTTAGTCGACTAATAGACTAATTTAGTCACTAAAGTTTTTAGTCGATTTCCATAACTACAACTATTAGTCGTAGTCGAAAGAACTCGACTAATTAACAACACTACATAATGGTGAAGTCGTTTTGGTCCTTGACCGAAGAATTCAACTTCTTCAAATGGTTCACAATGGATGTGATACTAATGTGTCAGTAATATCTCTTGCTGCCCATTTTGGTATGGCTGATAGGTAAAATATATGAAAATAATATTATATGATCAATAATATATTTTTAAATATAATACACAACAATAAATTGTTTCACTAGTGAAACAATTTTAGATTGTAACAGAAGAGTTTAACTCCTTTAAAAAGTTATTGTGGAGTGGATGTGATACTAATGAGACATTTAGCTTACCATTTTGGTATCACCAAGACTCACAGCAATTTGACTGGTAAGTAATATATTTTTGCATAATTTTTTTATGTTATTTTAATTTTTTTATTTTAGTTATGATTGTGTAATTACAATTTATATTAATTAATAAAGTATCATGTATTTAGCTTCTGGTGGCCAAACATGAAATTGCATGTTGTTAATTTTGTAAAATGTTGTGATATTTGCCAGCGTAGCAACACAATACTAGCAATGAGTTGCTTTCAATTCCTAATCCAACAAAGGTAGTAAAGTTGATTACATAACAAATCCTTAATTTGAAAATTTTTATAGTTTGGCCATTATAATTGTATCTAATTTTTGTTTATGTATTTTATATTTTTCATTTGTAGTCTTATTAATGATCTGTCTATTATAGCTTATATGTATGTGACACTTATTTTTATTAGTTATGTTGGTTTCATATATTGAACCATCTAAATTTTATTGAATTTTTTTACAAGAAATATATCATATATTCATTTTTAGTTTCTTTAAGGTTATTATAATAGTCTAAAATAAAAATATAATTTTCATATAATTTAATAATTAAAACTTATAATCTGAAAATATAATAAATAAAATTAATATAGTCCCCTTCAATCTCAGGTTACAATTGATATATATATATCATAATTTCCTTTTTTAGCTAATTTAGATTTTACCTCATCCTATATTATTATGTTTTTTTTCAGCTGCAATCATAAATAATGGTAAGCAACTTTACTTTATTATATCATGACACCCAACCTCCTAATGGAGTATAATATATAACAACAATCTTTTATTTTACAAAAGGTATGGACACAAATAGGTGTTGATTTAAGTGCTTTGCCTGAAAGTAAGGATGGCTATAAATACATTGCTGTAGCAGTTGATTATTTCAGCAAATATATTGTAGCAATGCCTTTAAAAGATAAAACAGCAAAATCGGTATCGCGTTTCCTCTACTCGCTACTATGCACACATAGTAGGGCAAAAGTATAATAAATTTGGTAATAAAATATTAATAATATATATAGATTCAAATTAATGATCAAGGACGTGTGTTTGTGAACGAAATAAGCAATATTTATCAAACTAGTAGGGACCATGCAGAGATACCAAATGGCATGGTTGAAAGAGTGTATAAAACAATCCAAAATGCACTATTAAAGTGTATTAAGGATGATCATTTAATTTGGACAGATGCCTTGTCTGGCATGATATTTGCCCATAACACGTCTCTACACGAATCTTCAAAATTTACAACCTATGAGCTGCTGTATGGTAGAAAAGCAAAACAAGCTTATGGGGTATGATAAATCTCATTTTATAATCATATACTATATATTATGTCTCTATTTAAGGTTGACGAGGAAGAGGATATTGATCCTGACAATGTACCTGAAGCAGATTTCGAATCTTGTTTTCAAGATACAGTTTTCAGGGTGAATGATATTCATGAGATAGCAGCTGACAAAATAGATCTTGCTCAGCTTAAACAGCAGAGAGATTTTAGAATTCATAATGCTGGTAGAAATAACCATTATTTATTCAATCATCAATTGCTTATTTGGAACAGCCGTCGGGCTGATAGGAAAGGTGGTAAAATGACCAGACCTTGGATGGGTCCTTATACAATAGTTAGGATTCTTAAAAGTAAAATTTATCATTATTATTAAATTATTTTTAATATTTAGGCAATGGTGAGCTCATGAATGCTAGTTGTAGCATTTTAAAGAGCAAAGCAAATATATGTAATATAAAACATTATTTTGCAAGAAAAGATATATAATTATCTTAATTACTTAATAATATACATATTTTTTAGATGATAAAAACTCTGAGATAGTGAGTTATAATGCTTAGTTAAATACCCAAGAAAATCACTTGAAAGGTATTATTTTTAAAACTCACATTAATTATTTAAATATTTAGTCCAAAGTTACTCAGCACGATTATTGGAGAAGCGAATAAGAATTGTGAAGACCAAAAATATAAAATATTTATTATTATACGTATTTTTTAGATGATGCAGATTTTAAGAAGATAAAGATATTAAAGATAAAACGAAGATAGTAGAGCATGGTAGCCATCGAGAAAATATTAATATTTTTATAAATTGATATTAATTTGTTTTTTAAATTATTAGTTATGCCTCTTAATCCTAAAATACCAGCTGTAATTGAAAAGTGGACCTTAAATTTGTATTATTATTTAATTTGCTATTTTTTAGATAATATATTGACAGTTGAGACTGTAATTTCCATGAAAGACGATACAAATTTTTTTCTTCCCATCAGGCAGCGTCTACATGACAGGATTTTCACTGGATGCAAACCCCCTTCAAAAACCTTTGCCTACCCCCAAAAAATCACCGCCGCCTTAGGCGGCGGTGTCTCTTTATCGTTATTTTCACTTATTTATTTATTGATACTCTTCTCAAATAATTTATATAGGATAACTTAAATTAATCTATCTCTACTACTAACTATCGATATTTTGTGAATATAAAGAATTTATTTTTTAGATAATAAATTCAATTAAAACCTCCATTATTTACAATGAATTAATTATTATGGCATTATGAGCTTGCTGAAATATCTAAACCTTATAAATTACATTTAAAAGGATAGTTTATTTGGAAAACAATGTGTATGATTGTTTGCAATATATAGATTTGGGCGATGAATTGTATTATAATAATACTATAATAAAAGTATTAATTTTTACAGCAATAAATTTTGTCCTAGTCCATCTCAAAATTTAATTAACCCCCCAAAAAATTTATTTTACCCCCATTAAAGCAGCTTACCCCCTTGCCCCCTCAAAAAAATAGGATGCAAAATCGTTGTTTTTAAAGTTTTTCGAATTTTTTTGACGTAAATGGGCTAAAATAAGCATTGCTAACATGTTAAAATAAAATTTAAGTGAAGATGTACCCTAGATAAGTGACATTGGTCATAATCGTTGTTTTTAAAGATTTTCGAATTTTTTTGACGTAAATGGGCTAAAATAAGCATTGCTAACATGTTTAAATAAAATTTAAGTGAAGATGTACCCTAGATAAGTGACAATTGTCATAATCGTTGTTTTTAAAGTTTTTCGAATTTTTTTGACGTAAATGGGCTAAAATAAGCATTGCTAACATGTTTAAATAAAATTTAAGTGAAGAAGTACCACAGATAAGTGATAATTGTCATAATCGTTGTTTTTAAAGTTTTTCGAAAATTTTTGACGTAAATAAGCTAAAATAAGCATTGCTAACATGTTTAAATAATATTTTAGTTGAGATGTACCATAGATAAGTGACATTTGTCATAATCGTTGTTTTTAAAGTTTTTCGAATTTTTTTGACGTAAATGGGCTAAAATAAGCATTGCTAACATGTTTAAATAAAATTTTAGTGAAGATGTACGATAGAAAAGTGACAATTATCATAATCGTTGTTTTTAAAGTTTTTCGAATTTTTTTGACGTAAATGGGCTAAAATAAGCATTGCTAACATGTTTAAATAAAATTTAAGTGAAGAAGTACCACAGATAAGTGATAATTGTCATAATCGTTGTTTTTAAAGTTTTTCGAAAATTTTTGACGTAAATAAGCTAAAATAAGCATTGCTAACATGTTTAAATAATATTTTAGTTGAGATGTACCATAGATAAGTGACATTTGTCATAATCGTTGTTTTTAAAGTTTTTCGAATTTTTTTGACGTAAATGGGCTAAAATAAGCATTGCTAACATGTTTAAATAAAATTTTAGTGAAGATGTACGATAGAAAAGTGACAATTATCATAATCGTTGTTTTTAAAGTTTTTCGAATTTTTTTGACGTAAATGGGCTAAAATAAGCATTGCTAACATGTTAAAATAAAATTTAAGTGAAGATGTACTCTAGATAAGTGACAATGGTCATAATCGTTGTTTTTAAAAATTTTCGAATTTTTTTGACGTAAATGGGCTAAAATAAGCATTGCTAACATGTTTAAATAAAATTTAAGTGAAGATGTACCCTAGATAAGTGACAATTGTCATAATCGTTGTATTGTGGAAATAATGGGAATGAATATGTATTCTTGTGAGATTTTAGAAAATATTCAAATTAAGTCCTTTTTCTCCAGAATGTTAAGATTTTGATTGCGAGCCAAGAGATCAATACACGAGTAATCCCAGACCAAGAATTGATCACGCTTCAAAGGAATTTGAGAAATCTCATCAGGATATTTCCCATCGGATCTGAAAAGACCAGAAGGTTCAAGAATAGAGAAAATTTAAGCTAATCACAAAGCTCTAAGAATGATCGAATTGAATAAATTATGTCTAATAATACGAACTTTCGACTAATGACAATTAAGGCTATATTTGCTATTACTCAAAACGGCAGAACTACAACCTGAACGTGAGGTTGGGTTATTAGACTGTTTAGACTAATTCCAAAGGCGTGAATGAGCTCATTTTGGTCAAAAGTTATAATTGTAAATTAACTGAGGGAATAGCTTCAAGGAACTCATGGCCTGAAACATTAAGCAGCGAAGAGAATAAAGGACGGTCAGTTAATTGCACTCTAGTAAGTAATAATTCAACACAGCTTATAAAAATAGGCCCACTCCAGTCCTTCTGCTTATTCGATTCAAGAAGAGGATGATCAGCGATAATTCTTGATTTCCACTCTATAATAGCACTATTATAGGAAGGGTTGGGTTTTATCAAATGGGAATTTACAATATTTTTTGTAAAAGGAACTAAATTATGATAAGAGAGACTTTCTCACGGCAACGTGGGCAAAATGCCCACATCCACCGCATCTGGAGTACAAGATATAAAGGGCCTGTATCTTTTTTTTATCATAGATGCAAGTATTTGCGATGGTGCCTTGCCCAACTCTGTCTAGTAACCTCCCCCCATTCCAAATTCAATGAATTTCGCGTCATATCCCCAAGGTATAACTCCAGTGGCGTAGCCAGGATTGATCCATGGGGGGGGGGGGAAGGGGAGGGGGGGGGGGGTTGAGCAATTTTTTGGGGGCTGCGCCCCCAAACCCCTTATCAAAATTTGCCAATATTTTGTGTATTATACCCAGGCCAGCATAAATATTAAAAAATATTAGAATTAAAATTTTTGCCAAATTTATAATTAATAAGCGACTGAAAGCATTATTTTGAAAATGTTATCAATGTTTAGTAAATTGTATATTAATTCAATCTATTCGATGTAAAAAAATTTTGCCTCCCCCCAAACCTTCCAATTTTATGATCAACTCAATATATCTTATTCTATGTTAAAAAATAATTATTTTAATTAAATTTTTGCATATAACAATATTTTGCAGAGATTTTATTTATTATTAACTTTATTTATTTAACTATGTATTTATTTTAATAATATATAAAAAAATAAATTTCAAAATATATAAATTTTATACAGATTATTATATTAAAAATGGAATGTAAATAACTATATTTTAAAAAAATAAAATTGCAATAAAATATGTAATTCTTGCTAAAAAAATACAATTTAACAATTTTATTTAGTATAAACCCTTTATTTAACTATGTGTTTATTTTATATACAAAAAATAAATTTCATATAATCTTAAATTTTTTTTTAAATAAATCCCCCATTTCACTAACACATGTTAAGAAATCCCCCATCAATATAACCCAAAATTTTAAAACTAATTTTTTTTCAAATATATCTGAATCTGAAAGAAAAAATAAAATGAAAAAGAAAATTATGATTATGATTTATAATAAAGGGGTATTTAAAATTTTTTTAAGGAAAAAAAATAGAAGGCGAGGAAACGTTAGAAGTTTTTCTTTTTATTAATATAAAGAATTATATATTTAAAAAAAAATATATAATGTTATATTTTATCTGACTCTGAATAACTAATAAAAAAGAAAGAATTTTAGAGAGATTTTTATATAATCTTAAAATTTTTTTTAATAAATCCCCCATTTCACTAACACATCACATGTTAAGAAATCCCATCAATATAACCCAAAATTTTAAAACTAATTTTTTTTCAAATAAAATAGAAGGCGAAGGGTGAAGTTTTTATTTTTATTATAAAAAGAATTATATATAAAATTTTTTTTAATAATAATAATGTGGTTTTACGTCTTTATAGAGAAACCATTATAGAGAATGTATTTTATAGAGAAACATTTATAGAGAAGAAAACAATTATAGAGAATGCATTTATAACAAATGGTTTTATAGAGAATGTCGTTTATAGAGAATGATTTTAAAATGAATGTAGAGAATTATTTTGTAGAGAATTATTTTGTAGATCTTGATTTTATAGAGAAATGTTATGTATGGGACAATTAGAGAGTAGTATATGTAGATTAATACGTAACAACATTGGGGATATTCTCAATATAACTGATGAAAAACATATTCCAACTAATAAAAAGGGAGTATGTAAAGATTGTCCAAGAGTGAAGGAGGTAAAAACAACATTTATTTGTTTAAATTGTTAAAAATTCATTAGATCATATGCATACATTTTGTCGTGAATGTTAGTACAAAAATTTACATGATATTTGATGATTAGTATTTTATTTAATATTTGATATCTTTTTATAAAATTTATATAATTATCTATATTCGACATTCATTTAATAAAATATATAATAAAATTTGCATTTTTTTAAATACTTTATGGTGATCAAAATATAATTAAAGAAAGGTTTCAGAAAAAAATTTTTATTTTAGTAACTTTAGTAAAATTTGCATAACTGTTTTTAGAAGTAACTATTAATCTAAGATTTTGTATTTATTATTTCCAATAATATTTGAATATGTATTCAAAATTGTATTTGTAGATCTCAAGTTTTAATATGTTCTGAGATATTAATCAAAATTTGGGATAAAATAGACCCCACCTTTGTAATTAAGGGATTTTTTTCCACCTTTGTAGTGAAGGATCAAAAAGTATGGGTTGAATTTTAAAAGGAGAAATATTTATATGCTAGGTTTACAATAAATATTCATATTTAAAACTGCCTTTCGCGACTCGAATTGATAGACTAAAATAAAAAAAATATAAAATATTTTCAGTATAAAAAAAACTAAATCTATCCAATTGAATAAGTTAGGTCAGGTTTATTATTTTGTCATAACTAAAAAACCAAGAATTTGACAATCCATAAATATATTTGGCTCGTAATATAAATTTGAGTTCTTGCTGTTTAATGTCGTTGTACATTGTAAAAGCACGACTTTACTTAAATAACGCTCAAATTATAGAAGTTAGAAGGCACCACTTTTTAATATTTTACAATCTAAAAGCCATCAAAAATTTAAGAAACATAGTGAGCCAATATTTTTTATTAAAAAAAATTAGATCGGTTATTTTTTTATATTAAATGGGATAGGACCTTATTAACAACAAACCTGGTTAACAATATATTTTTTTAATAATTTTCAAATAATAAATAATTTTCAAAATATCTTTATTCTAACCTTGTTTAATAAAAAGAGTTTAAAAATATTACATATGACAATTATCAGTTTTCAATTTTATATATAAAAAAATCAAAAATAAAGATGATTTATGGTATATCTTCACTGAAATTTTAATTTAACATATTAATAATATCTATTTTTACTCATTTGCTTTAAAAAAATTTCAATAATAACGATTATGATAATTGTCACTTTCCTGTAGTACATCTTCACTGAAATTTTAATTTATATTGTTAACAATATCTTCATTTACCCATTTGCTTTAAAAAATTTAAAAAGGTTCAAAAATAACTATTATGACAATTGTCACTTTCCTGTAGTACATCTTCACTGAAATTTTAATTTAACATGTTAACAATATCTATTTTACCCATTTGCTTTAAAAAAAATTAAAAAAGTTCAAAAATAAGTATTATGACAATTGTCACTTTCCTGTAGTACATCTTCACTGAAATTTTAATTTAACATGTTAACAATATCTTCTTTTATCCATTTGCTTTAAACAAAAAAGTTCAAAAATAACGATTATGACAATTGTCACTTCCCTGTAGTATATCTTCACTGAAATTTTAATTTAACATGTTAACAATATCTATTTTTATCCAAATGCTTTAAAAAAATTCAAAAAAGTTCAAAAATAACGATTATGACAATTGTCACTTTCCTGTAGTACATCTTCACTGAAATTTTAATTTAACATGTTAACAATATCTATTTTTACCTATTTGCTTTAAAAAATTTCAAAAAAGTTCAAAAATAACGATTATGACAATTGTCACTTTCCTGTAGTACATCTTCACTGAAATTTTAATTTAAAACATATTAACAATATCTATTTTTACCCATTTGCTTTAAAAAAATTTAAAAAAGTTCAATAATAACGATTATGATAATTGTCACTTTCCTGTGGTTCATCTTCACTGAAATTTTAATTTAACATATTAATAATATCTATTTTTACTCATTTGCTTTAAAAAAATTTCAATAATAACGATTATGATAATTGTCACTTTCCTGTAGTACATCTTCACTGAAATTGTAATTTATATTGTTAACAATATCTTCATTTACCCATTTGCTTTAAAAAATTTAAAAAGGTTCAAAAATAACGATTATGACAATTGTCACTTTCCTGTAGTACATCTTCACTGAAATTTTAATTTAACATGTTAACAATATCTATTTTACCCATTTGCTTTAAAAAAAATTAAAAAAGTTCAAAAAAGGATTATGACAATTGTCACTTTCCTGTAGTACATCTTCACTGAAATTTTAATTTAACATGTTAACAATATCTTCTTTTATCCATTTGCTTTAAAAAAATTCAAAAAAGTTCAAAAATAACGATTATGACAATTGTCACTTCCCTGTAGTATATCTTCACTGAAATTTTAATTTAACATGTTAACAATATCTATTTTTATCCAAATGCTTTAAAAAAATTCAAAAAAGTTCAAAAATAACGATTATGACAATTGTCACTTTCCTGTAGTACATTTTCACTGAAATTTTAATTTAACATGTTAACAATATCTATTTTTACCTATTTGCTTTAAAAAATTTCAAAAAAGTTCAAAAATAACGATTATGACAATTGTCACTTTCCTGTAGTACATCTTCACTGAAATTTTAATTTAAAACATATTAACAATATCTATTTTTACCCATTTGCTTTAAAAAAATTTAAAAAAGTTCAATAATAACGATTATGATAATTGTCACTTTCCTGTGGTTCATCTTCACTGAAATTTTAATTTAACATGTTAACAATATCTATGCTATAAAAAAATTTTCAAAAATAACGATTATAACAATTGTCACTTTTCTATGGTACATCTTCATTGAAATTTTATTTTTACATCTTAATATTAATAATTATAACTTATTTAATTTAGGATATAATAAATCAAATAAGTTAAAAATAACGATTATTACAATTTCCACTTTTTAATACATTACATCTTCATTGAAATTATAATATAAATTTTTTTTTATATAAATTTTTTTTTACCCATATATGTTCTAAAAAGTTAAAAAATAACGATTATGAAAATTGTCGGTACATCTTTATTAAATTTTTATTTTAATTTAACATGCAGTTCAAAAAATAATATCAAAAAAATAAAACATTATAAAATATGAAGATCTTTGAAGATCGTTGCTCGAAATTTTTTAAAAGTAAAAGATCTTCAAATTTTACGATCTTCAAAGATCTCGCTCAAAAATCTTCAAAGAAGATCTTTTGTACAACTCTGATATATATTTCTAATTCAAATTACAACTTAAATTTTTATATACCTTTTTCTTTTTGTTGTTGACGAAAAAACTTACAGATATCCATATTTAAAAATTATAAAAAATTAAAATTTATAAACTATCTATATAGTTTAAAAATATATATTTAATAATTAAATTTATAAATATCTAATTTAACTATGCCAAGCCAGAAAATATTTACAAAAATCTTTATTGTTATTTAATAAATTTAACTATGCCAGAAATTATTTACATACAATATATCTTTATTCTTTTATTGTTATTTAATATTTTAGTTCATATAATTTATATATATTTTTAAACGATGTGATCATTTAAAATTAAAACTCCTTTTTTTATAAATATATTTCATTGTGATATTCATATTCATATTGTATTATATATAATATATTATCTTATTTCTCTAAATTGAAACCGTTTTTTAAATATAATTATTCGCAATAAAAAAATAATAATTTTTTATTTTATAAAAAAAAAAAAATAAGGGGGGGGGGGGGTTCGACCCCCCCCCCCCTTGTCTACACCACTGTATAACTCCCTGAATGAGACCCGGCTTGTTCAACTTCAGACAATATAATGAAGTTTATTTGGTCCACCTCTGTCACGTGAGTTATGGTTGTCGAGTTAACATTTTTTCTAGTAGATTCGTTAACCCCAAGCAATGGTTGGGTAATAAGATGACGAGCAGACAAGATGTAGTGTCTATATATAAATCTCAAAAAATACCCAAAAAGGGATATGAGGCGAAGCCTAAATTGATTGACAAAGTAGGAAAGAGCATAAGAGATTTTGCTTACTTATCCCGCCATATTATGATTAAATCAAAATGCATCGAGGTTTAAAACAATTTACTGAATTTAAGTTATGCCAATTATAACAGATGTCAAGAAATAAAATATGCAACATGGCAAGCTTGGAACCTATAATTAAAAATTCATTTAAGGTACCATTTTAATTTTTATATACTTATTCTTTAAAGGAGGCTGATCAATTGAATTTATTAACTACCAATCTTTTTATACAGTAATTATTTTTTATTGTTTAATTATAGACATTTAACAGGCTAGATTCTTTGCAAAGGAAGTAATAATAGGCCAAATATATTTATTATATTCATACATATATTTTAGTTTAGAAAAGTTATCAAATTTGAATGAAAACATAAATTCAATAATAAAAGCAATGAAATGACATTATAATTATATAAAAATAGGTAAGGTAGAGCAGTTCATTTTTTGGAGTGCTAACAAATATGCCATTTTGTAATATCTTATATTTTGCTCAATGAGTTTGTGAAATCATGATTAACAAGCACACTAATTTATTACAAAATAATTCATTAACTATCTTATGCCAATCTAAAATTTTTAACATTTGCTAATTATTAATAGTGGTTTCTATTCATTCTAACTAGGAAAAAATTTGATTATATGACAACCTTAAATTGTCTTTTTATTATTAAAACTATAAAAAATCACATAGATGCCTTTTTTGCAGTGTTCAGAGATTATTGTCATCATACACCTCAATTTTGTTGGGTAAAATTTACAAATAATATGAATAGATTTGGAAAGAATTTCTATTCCTTCTGATTGAAATATCTCCAATATGATCCTAGGATCTCAAAGTGATGGAAAAAATTCTTATGTTTGCTTATCATTCCTACTTTTTGTGAGGGAATTGTTCAAATAAAACAAATAATGATGATTAAAAAAAATTTCATGAGAATTTATATTTTAATAATTACAAATAATAGGAAAAAAATTATTACAAGCACACATAAATATATAAGTTTGGATATTTGCCAAATATGTTTCGTAAGTAGAAGTTAACTAAAGATTTTAATTTATAAATGACTTGATTATTGAGTTCTTAATTACACAAGATGTATAAGACAATATTATTAGGTAAAATTATGGAAATAAATAAGAATTTGCTTTTGAATTGACTTAATTATCCATTATTTTTTATAATTAGTTTATAAAAATACAAATTCGGTAACTATTTTTCAAAATAAAATAACATCTTGATTTATTAAATATTAATTTATAAAAAATAACCAACTATCCTTTATAAATATAAAAGAATGTAAACAAGATAAAATTTTATAAAAAAACAAACGATTTTAATTTTACAATGTAAAAAATATATTTTATGCGAATGTGCTGCAAAACCAGGGTTTAACAAAAATCTTAAAATAAAAATTTTGAGGAAAAAATCTTTGAAGATTAATTTACTAAAAATAAAGATTTTTGAGCAAAATAAAAAAAAATTTTGTAAAAAAATCTTTATGATTTTGAGAAAATTTTTTTGTATTTTATAATATACTAAAATCTTCAGTAAGAAAATCTTTATTATAATAAAACATTTTTGATCCTAAAATTTTTTGTACAAATATTTTGTGATTTTTTAAAAATAAAATTTTTGAGATATATGCTTTTATTTTATTTTTTGATCTTAGAAAAATATTATTTTTTATAAGTTGTAAATGTGAGAATTTAATGATTACATATTTTTTAATATTTGGTGTTTTGTCATAATTATAGATGTAAAATTCCTGGGAAAATTGGTTCAGGGGAAATTTCCCCGGGAAAATTGGGGAAAAAACAGGAAATTAAAAAATAACCACAAAATATACTTTAAACCTTTCAATTTTTTTATGGAATAACTTTATTAAATTTGAGGAACTAAGGGAAATTAATATAATTAAACAATAAAGACAAAAATAAATACACTATAAACATCATTTTTTAAATAACTTTATTAATTACAAAAAGCATGTATCAGAAATTACATTTAAAATTCTTGGGATGCTAATGAAATAGCATCAATATCTTCATGGGATGAAATTGAAATATCATCATTATCACTTGATATTGATAAATCGGAATCTGAACTCTTTTGATGATATCCCGAACTTGATGTATTTGTATGAACCTTTAAATGTATGTTATGCCTTATTGATATTAATTTTTCGACTCTTTCATTCTTTATTCTATTTCTCGTTTTTGAATGAATTTTTCCAAATGCTGACCAGTCTTTCTGACGAGGCACTTGAGGGTGGTATCGAAAGACATCTTACTGCCACTTGACAAAGGGGTTGATTTGTACACAACCCTTTCCACCATATGAGTGGTTTGGTTTGGATTGAGCTCTCCCATATGCCAGCTCCTTTATAGAAACCTTGTTTTGAACGATATTTTGCTAAATTACCCATAATTTTTCCAATATCGCAATTAATTTGGCCTGAAATAATATTTATTATATTTAAAGCTGCTGTTAATTCACGGTCTGTTAATTTCACACCATAATATCGAGGATCCAGAAGATTTGTTGCAAAATGATATTCTCGGCAACAAAATTTCTTTCGTTTTTTAATATGCATCTTAAAAAATAAAAGATGATGAATTGAGTTTATCTTTTATGTCCCAAAATATTTCTGGAACGTCAGATAATACCTATGAATCCGATTCTACAAATATAATTTTCTTATAAATAAATTCCAAAAAGGTCAGTACAGACTCTAATTTATCCCAGTATCCTTCTTTGTCTAATATAATAAGCCTTCTTTGTTTGTTTGTAAATAAACTAGAAATTGCAATTTCTTGCAAAACTTCCTTATTTTACCTTAAGGTAAGAAATAAACTCTTTTTGTTTAAGAAATTATAAAAAAAACTTTAATAAAAAACATATTGCTTTCAATCTAAACAAAGATGCGTTACATTAACAAACATACTGCAAACGCTTAATTTGTGCGCACTATTATATATCAAATCTAAATATATCATTAATTATTAATAATTCTATAATATCACATTAATATTATGTATGAGAATATAATGTGAAACATTTTACCTTTATTTTTGTACTTTTAAAATTATAGATTTGAAAAATTGCACTCAATGATTGCACTAATAAAAAAAATAAGTGTAAAGGCTCACGAGGAAAATAAAAATTATTTATAAATTAAATTATAAATCATAATTATTGAAATAAAATATTATATTTTATAAAATATAAATCATAATTTTTGCAAATAAATAATATATTATTAAGGGAAAATTCGGGAAATTTCCCGGGAAAATATGAATGTTCCCGGGAAATTTCCCTACTTTTACATCTCTAGTCATAATTAATGTTTTATATTTAATGTAAAGTATAAAAGTGACATACTCATCTCAGAACCTTTAAAAATAATTTTAATTAAAATAAGCTAGTTGAGCATCAAGATGGTTTCAGTGATTGTAAAGGATATAAAGTTGACAATTGTCTTAATCGTAATTTTTGAACTTTTTTGAGTTTTTTTAAGTAAATAAGTAAAAATATGTTTTGTAAATATGTTAAATTAAAATTTCAGTGAAGATGTATCATAAAAAAGTGACAATTGTCATAATCGTTAATTATTAACATTTTTAAATTTTTTTAAATAAATAAAAATATGTTTTGTAATTATGTTAAATTAAAATTTTAGTGAAGATGTACCATAGAAAAGTGACAATTTTCATAATCGATAATTATCAAGATTTTTAAATTTTTTTAAAGCAAATTAGTAAAAATATGTTTTGTAAATGTTAAATTAAAATTTCAGTGAAGATGTACCATAGAAAAGTGACAATTGTCATAATCGTTAATTATCAACATTTTTAAATTTTTTTAAAGCAAATAAGTAAAAATATATTTTGTAAACATGTTAAATTAAAATTTCAGTGAAGATGTACTATAGAGAGTGACAATTGTCATAATCGTTATTTTTTAACCTTTTTGAATTTTTTTAAAACAAATAGGTAAAAATATTTTTTATAAACATGTTAAATTAAAATTTCATCAAATATGTATCTTAGAATAGTGACAATTGTTTTAACCGTTATTTTTTTTTAAAAGCTTATTATAAAATTATATATTTTGAAAATTTTTAATTTCAGTGAAGATGTACCATAGAAAAGTGACATTGTTATTATTAGTTTTTTCTAATTTTTTGTAGTAATGAGCTTACTACCTATAAAGGTGACAATTGTCTTATTACTCATTTTATATATTTTTAAATTAAACATAAGTAAAAATGTTCTGATATAATTTAAAACTAGACAATTATCTAATTCTCAACTCCCTTTTGAAATTATTTTAGTATATTTATCGTATTGGGATTCGGAATCCGTGGGGATTCGGAATCTTTTGATTTTAAAACCTTTATCGAGAGCGATTTAAAAAATTTTAAAGTTCGATTTTAACCGGAAATGTATTCTAGCTTGGGTAGAATACCCAACTGTAAATTTCAAACAATTTTGCCATGAACTTTAGAACTACTTCTAATTTATATTAATTTTTATATGGATTTTTCATATAAATTAAAAAAATACTAAAATGTCTATCGCTGAAATTGGCTAAAATTTATAGGGTAAATATTCTACACATGCTGGAATTCAATTCCTGTAAAATCAGATTTTTAAAATCCAAAAATTGTCCATAGTAAATGATTTAAAATTGAGAGATGCCGAATCCCCACCGATTCCGAAACCCCATACGACATATATATTTTTTGAAATTATCATATTACTCATTTCCATTATTTTTAAATTATATTAATATAATATTTTGTTGGAAAACACTTAAATTTCTGTGCAGATTATAATAGTATTATATATGTTAAATGTTTAGATGCAAGAATGGAGTTCAACTAGAAAGATGCACTAAATAAAAATGATCTTTTTACGACAAAAATATTTAAAAATATTAAATCAATTTTAGTGAGTTATTTTCTAAGAAATATTATAGGGGAATTATTTTCCGCTCCCATTAAAAAATCAGAATACTATTATGCAGCCTGTAGAAGGAAAAAAGGTTTGGACATCTATTAGCAAAATCTCGAGGCTTAGGTATTATTTATCTGGCTAAAATATTGAGCTAGCCATTTTAAAAATTGCCTCAAAACGAGCTTTAACACTAGGGGTTGGTTTAAATTTATTTATATTGGCTAGGGCAAGAGGAAAAACCTATAAAAATTATTTATATTTTACATTCTCTCTTTCTCCTTATAGAATATTTAAAATAAAACTACTTATATAAAAAAGTTTAAAGAAAAACACAATTAAATTAATTCAATTTATTGGTTAATAAATGTACACAAAACAGGAATATATTCTTAAAAAAACGCGTATAATCTCAATCTCATTTTAAGTTCGATGTGCCAGCAATCAATGGATAAATATTGCTTCAAAGTTATAGTCCATCACCTTTACTAAAGTAACAGAATATAAGTCATAACATAAATAAAATAAAAATAATATACCCTACAAATAAAAAAAAATATATTGTTAATTAATAGTGAAAAAAAACCAGAAAAATGTTAACTTTTTTTAACCTAATAAAAACTATATTGAAAATTTTAAATAATTTTCTAAATAAAAAATACATTAAATAATAAAAGGGAGAGGCAATGGAAAAAAGGAAAAGAATTTGATGTCTGACCCAGAGTTCTACTTCTATTTTATTTTTTGAATCCCACCCTTCTGGGAAATAAGGTCCGTGAAGTTGGCCCCACAATTTTTGATTTTCAATGGTTTATCAGTTGGTGTGATTTGTACCGTTTCAGTTCGATTTGTACCATCACCGTTTTTGAGATATTCAAAGAACAAAATGGGGGGCCAACTTCACGACAGCCCCCCAACTTTTGAACTTAAAAATAAAAAGTGAATAGGTCGATAGAGAATGATTTGTACCGTTTTCAGTTCGATTTGTACCATCACCGTTTTCCAGCTATTGACCGTTGAAAATATGGCGCCAAAAATAAAAAACACTCAAAATTTATTTTTTTTAAAGTTTTTTAACGTCAACGGTATAGATATTTTTTCTCTTCCTAATGATGCCTCAAATTAAGCTTTATCTTAATTATTTATTTCGGAAATCAAATTTTAAACCTTATATTATAGCGTGAAGTTAGCCCCCCCCCCCGATATTCAAAATTTGAAATTTTTCAAATTTTTAAAACGGTATTGATTTGTACCGTTTCAAACTCGATTTGTACTATTACCGTTTTCCAGCTATTGACCGTTAAAGATATGGCGCCAAAAATAAAAAAAACACTCAACATTTATTTTTGTTTAAATTTTTTAAAGTACAAAGAGAATTTTTTTCTCTTCCTAATGATGCCTCAAATTAAGCTTTATCTTCATTATTTATTTCGGAAATCAAATTTTAAACCTTATATTATAGAGTGAAGTTAGGCCCCCCCTTCCGATATTCAAAATTTGAGATTTTTCAAATTTTAAAACGGGATTGATTTGTACCGTTTCAAACTCGATTTGTACTATTATCGTTTTCTAGCTATTGACCGTTAAAAATATGGCGCCAAAAATAAAAAAAACTCAACGTTTATTTTTTTTTTAAATTTTTTAAAGTACAACGGTAGAGAATTTTTTCTTCTTCCTAATGATGCCTCAAATTATGCTTTATCTTTATTATTTATTTCGGAAATCAAATTTTAAACCTTATATTATAGCGTGAAGTTAGCCCCCCCCCTCCCGATATTCAAAATTTGAGATTTTTAAAATGGGATTGATTTATACCGTTTCAAACTCGATTTGTACTATTACCGTTTTCCAGCTATTTACCGTTAAAGATATGGCGTCAAAAATAAAAAACACTCAAAATTTTTTTTTTTTTAATTTTTTTAACATACAACGGTAGAGAATTTTTTTCTCTTCCTAATGATGCCTCAAATAATGCTTTATCTTTATTATTTATTTCGGAAATCAAATTATTAACCTTGGCGCCATATCTTTAAGGGTCAATAGCTGGAAAACGGTAATAATACAAATCTAGTTTGAAACGGTACAAATCAATATCGTTTTAAAAATTTGAAAAATCTCAAATTTTGAATATCGGAAGGGAGGGCCTAACTTCACGCTAAAATATAAGGTTTAAAATTTGATTTCCAAATAAATAATGAAGATAAAGCTTAATTTGAGGCATCATTAGGAAGAGGAAAAAATTTAAAAAAAAAATGTTGAGTGTTTTTTATTTTTGGTGCCATATCTTTAACGGTCAATAGCTGGAAAACGGTAATAGTACAAATCGAGTTAGAAACGGTACAAATCACTCCCGTTTTAAAAATTTGAAAAATCTCAAATTTTGAATATCAAGGGGGGGGGCTAACCTCACACTAAAATATAAGGTTTAAAATTTGATTTCCGAAATAAATAATGAAGATAAAGCTTTATTTGAGGCATCATTAGGAATAGAAAAAAATTCTCTACCGTTGTAAAAAATTTAAAAAAAAATAAATGTTGAGTGTTTTTTATTTTTAGCGCCCTATCTTTAACGGTCAATAGCTGGAAAACGGCAATAGTACAAATCGAGTTTGAAACGGTACAAATCGGGTACAAATCAATCCCGTTTTAAAAATTTGAAAATATTTAAATTTTGAATATCGGGGGGGGGGGAAGGGGGGCTAACTCACGCTATAATATAAGGTTTAAAATTTTATTCGAAATAAATAATGAAAATAAATCTTAATTTGAGGCATCATTAGGAAGAGAAAAAAATTCTCTACCGTTGTACGTTAAAAAACTTTAAAAAAAATAAATTTTGAGTGTTTTATTTTTGGCGCTATGTTTTCAACGGTCAATAGCTGGAAAACGGTGATGGTACAAATCGGTACAAATCATTCTCTATCGACCTATTCACCTTTTATTTTTAAGTTCAAAAGTTGGGGGGCTGTCGTGAAGTTGGCCCCCCAATTTGTTCTTTGAATATCTCAAAAATGGTGATAGTACAAATCGAAATGAAAACGGTATAAATCGGGTACTAATCACACCAACTGATAAACCATTGAAAATCAAAAATTGTGTGGCCAACTTCACGGACCTTGGGAAATACATTTTGTAATGCTAAAAGAAAAGAATATGTCGTCTGACCAAGAAAATACGGGGTATGACGGGTAATACTGAATTGCTAAAAAGCCATTAATCATAATCAATCAAAATTTTATTTAATGAAAATTTTTAAAACTTTTTTTAAAATATACTTAAATTATTTTTTTATTAAATGAAGGGTACAGATTAAATATCATATAATATATAATTTTATTTTGAGTTAATATTATTATAAAAGAAATATTTTCATAGCTTATTAAAACATAAATAAATTTTAAAAATTAATATATATCCGTAAGAGGGCGTTATATGCGTAAATATGTAAGTATCATTTTAGGAAACCGGAATGATGATTGGATAGCGCTTTTTTTATATTTGGGTATATATACATATGAAAAACCTAAAAATTAAAAAAAAAATTTAGGTTTCTTTGATGTTTAATTTATGAGTAGGTTTAGAATAGTAAAATAATGGAACTTTTCTAAGGTAAATATTGCTGGCGTTATTTATCAAAATCTCTTAATTTTTGTTTTATATGTGTATATTTACGTGCTAAGCATTATCCTAAAAAATTTTTTGAAAATATTATGATTTGACCGAATGCCGATCTTAAAACCGACCACTTACTAAATATTCGATTGACCAAATTTACTAGTAATACAATTTGAAAAATGTTGATTTTCGTATTATATATCTATAAATACGTATAAAACATAATCCCAAAAAATATTTTTAAAATATCGCTATTTGGCGGATAACCGACCCAATGACTAAATACTGAATTGCTGGCGTTTTAAATCAAAATATCTTAATTTTGTTTTATATGTGTATATTTACGTGCTAAACATTATCCTAAAAAAATTTTTGAAAATAATTTGATTTGACCGATTGCCGAGCTCAAAACCGACCACTTACTAAATATTCGATTGACCAAATTTACTAGTAATATAATTTGAAAAATGTTGATTTTTGTTTTATAAATCTATAAATACGTATAAAACATAATCCCAAAAAATATTTTTAAAATATCTCTATTTGGCGGATAACCGACTCGTAGCCCACCCAATGACTAAATACTGAATTGCTGGCGTTTTAAATCAAAATATCTTAATTTTTGTTTTATATGTGTATATTTACGTGCTAAGCATTATCCTAAAAAATTTTTTGAAAATAATTTGATTTGACCGATTGCCGAGCTCAAAACCGATCACTTACTAAATATTCGATTGACCAAATTTACTAGTAATATAATTTGAAAAATGTTGATTTTCGTATTATATGTCTATAAATACGTGTAAAACATAATTCTAAAAAATATTTTAAAAATGTCGTGATTTGACGGATAACCGACTCGTAGCCCACCCAATCTTAATTTTTGTTTTATACGTGTATATTTACGTGCTAAGCATTATCCTAAAAAATCTTTTGAAAATAATTTGATTTGACCGATTGCCGAGCTTAAAACCGACCACTTACTAAATATTCGATTGACCAAATTTACTAGTAATATAATTTGAAAAATATTGATTTTCGTTTTATAAGTCTATAAATACGTGTAAAACATAATTCTAAAAAATATTTTAAAAATATCGTGATTTGACGGATAACCGACTCGTAGCCCACCCAATGACTAAATACTGAATTGCTGGCGTTTTAAATCAAAATATCTTAAATTTTGTTTTATACGTGTATATTTACGTGCTAAGCATTATCCTAAAAAATCTTTTGAAAATAATTTGATTTGACCGATTGCCGAGCTTAAAACCGACCATTTACTAAATATTCGATTGACCAAATTTACTAGTAATATAATTTGAAAAATGTTGATTTTCGTTTTATAAGTCTATAAATACGTGTAAAACATAATTCTTAAAAATATTTTAAAAATATCGTGATTTGAAGGATAACCGACTCGTAGCCCACCCAATGATAAATACTGAATTGCTGGCGTTTTAAATCAAAATATCTTAATTTTTGTTTTATACGTGTATATTTACGTGCTAAGCATTATCCTAAAAAATCTTTTGAAAATAATTTGATTTGACCGATTGCCGAGCTTAAAGCCGACCACTTACTAAATATTCGATTGACCAAATTTACTATAAATTCTTAGTTATAAATTTATATAATTTTTGTATTAACACTTAAAATTTATGCAATACTATATGCTAAAGTATTTTTATTTTTATATAATAAATAAAATCTATAATACTCTCTAAAAATGTGTTATGTGCAAATATTTCAGATAATTTTAATTGTCTAAGAGATAAGCAATTGAGATTCAAAAAAGGTGCTTTTAAACCCCCTCCCCATGATTATATTCTTTCTAATATTTTTTTATTTTCCTTTATTATTTATATTCGAAATTATTATATTTTCCTGAATATTTTAAAAATATTTGGCATTATTTTAAAAATAAAAAAATTTGAGTTAGAAGTATATAAAAAATAATAAATAAATACTTTTAAATAATAGCCGTTAAAATTTAAAATTGTTTTATAATTATAAATCATAATTTTGCTATTAAAATGTCTTTATTTTGGTAAAATATATATTTAATAATATATTTTAAAATTTTATTATAGGTTAAAGGAAACGGTTATCCGCCAAATAGCGATATTTTAAAAATATTTTTTGGTATTATGTTTTACACGTATTTATAGATATATAAAACGAAAATCAACATTTTTCAAAATATATTATTAATAAATTTGGTCAATCGAATATTTAGTAAGTGGTCGGTTTTGAGCTCGACAATCGGTCAAATCAAATTATTTTCAAAAAATTTTTTAGGATAATGCTTAGCACGTAAATATACACGTATAAAACAAAAATTAAGATATTTTGATTTAAAACGCCAGCAATTCATTATTTAGTCATTGGGTGGGCTACGAGTCGGTTATCCGTCAAATCACGACATTTTTAAAATATTTTTTAGAATTATGTTTTACACGTATTTATAGACATATAATACGAAAATCAACATTTTTCAAATTATATTACTAGTAAATTTGGTCAATCGAATATTTAGTAAGTGATCGGTTTTGAGCTTGGCAATCGGTTAAATCAAATTATTTTCAAAAATTTTTTTAGGATAATGCTTAGCACGTAAATATACACATATAAAACAAAAATTAAGATATTTTGATTTAAAACGCCAGCAATTCAGTATTTAGTCATTGGGTGGGCTACGAGTCGGTTATCCGCCAAATAGAGATATTTTAAAAATATTTTTTGGGATTATGTTTTATACGTATTTATAGATTTATAAAACAAAAATCAACATTTTTCAAATTATATTACTAGTAAATTTGGTCAATCGAATATTTAGTAAGTGGTCGGTTTTGAGCTCGGCAATCGGTCAAATCAAATTATTTTCAAAAAATTTTTTAGGATAATGCTTAGCACGTAAATATACACATATAAAACAAAAATTAAGATATTTTGATTTAAAACGCCAGCAATTCAGTATTTAGTCATTGGGTGGGCTACGAGTAGGTTATCCGCCAAATAGAGATATTTTAAAAATATTTTTTGGGATTATGTTTTATACGTATTTATAGATTTATAAAACGAAAATCAACATTTTTCAAATTGTATTACTAGTAAATTTGGTCAATCGAATATTAAGTGGTCGGTTTTAAGCTCGGCATTCGGTCAAATAATATTTTCAAAAAATTTTTTAGGATAATGCTTAGCACGTAAATATACACATATAAAACAAAAATTAAGAGATTTTGATAAATAACGCCAGCAATATTTACCTTAGAAAATTTCCATTATTTTACTATTCTAAACCTACTCATAAATTAAACATCAAAGAAACCTAAATTTTTTTTTTAATTTTTAGGTTTTTCATATGTATATATACCCAAATATAAAAAAAGCGCTATCCAATCATCATTCCGGTTTCCTAAAATGATACTTACATATTTACGCATATAACGCCCTCTTACGGATATATATTTGTTAATTTTTAAATTATTTATGTTTTAATAAGCTATGAAAATATTTCTTTTATAATAATATTAACTCAAAAGCTAAAAAGCAATTAATCATAATCAATAATAATTTGATTATATAATATCTTATAAAAAAAATTCCTAAAACATTTTTTTTATTTTACATAAATCCATTTTTAATTAAGTAAAAATTGATATTAAATATCAAATAATTTAAAATTCTATTTTACTTAATATTATTAGATTAAAATATATTTACTAGCTTATTACAACATAAATTTTATTTTAAAAATACAAAATTTAACAAATTTATATACATAAAAGGGATGCATAAATATAAAAATATATTCTTAGGAAACCAGTAATATTGGATAGAGCTTTTTTGTGGTGTAACTAAACTGCGAATTGACAGGTATAAATTTATTTATGGCCTATCAATTATATTTTGAAAATATAAATAATGTATTTGTATTATGTAAATCAAATTTATTTTCAAAATCAAAATTATCTAAATAAATTAAGTGGAATATGGAAAAAAGAGTAGTTCATAAATTTAAAATATGTATAGAACAGATACGTTACAAAAATATAATACCTATAATAAATTTAAAAAATCATAAAAATATTTCCGTTATATGGCGTAATAGACTAAAAATTTAGTTTTTAATTAAATAAAATATGAATTATAGGAGTTTAATTTTTTATTTTGGAATAATTTATTTGGTACAAGCTATATAATTATAAAATGAAAAAAAAATTAAGTTTCCATCATTATTTTTTGAGTTATGATGTCAATTCTCAGTTTAGTCAAAAATATTTAGATTTTTGGGATTTTATAAATGTTTATATTTTTTGACTCATTTTGTGTAAACCTACTCATATAAACATAAAATGGAAAAAAATTATAGTTTCCATCATTATTTTTTGAGTTATGATGTCAATTCTCAGTTTAGTCAAAAATATTTAGATTTTGGGATTTTAAAAATGTTTTATTTTTTTGACTCATTTTGTGTAAACTTACTCATATAAACATAAAATGGAAAAAAATTTAAGTTTCCATCAATTATTTTTTGAGTTATGATGTCAATTCTCAGTTTAGTCAAAAATATTTAGATTTTTGGGATTTTAAAAATGTTTTATTTTTTTGACTCATTTTGTGTAAACTTACTCATATAAACATAAAATGGGAAAAAATTTACGTTTCCATCATTATTTTTTGAGTTATGATGTCAATTCTCAGTTTAGTCAAAAATATTAAAATATTTGGGATTATAAAAATGTTTTATTTTTTGACTCATTTTGTGTAAACTTACTCATATAAACATAAAATGGAAAAAAATTTAAGTTTCCATCATTATTTTTTGAGTTATAATGTCAATTCTCAGTTTAGTCAAAAATATATAGATTTTTGGGATTTTAAAATTGTTTTATTTTTTTTACTCATTTTGGGTAAACCTACAAATAGAAAAAAATATAAGTTTCCGTTATTATTTTTTGAGTTATGATGTCAATTCTCAGTTTAGTCACAAATATTTAGATTCTTGGGATTTTATAAATGTTTATATTTTTTGACTCATTTTGTGTAAACCTACTCATATAAACATAAAATGGAAAAAAATTATAGTTTCCATCATTATTTTTTGAGTTATGATGTCAATTCTCAGTTTAGTCAAAAATATTTAGATTTTTAGGATTTTAAAAATGTTTTATTTTTTTGACTCATTTTGTGTAAACTTACTCATATAAACATAAAATGGGAAAAAATTTACGTTTCCATCATTATTTTTTGAGTTATGATGTCAATTCTCAGTTTAGTCAAAAATATTTAGATTTTTGGGAATTTAAAAATGTTGTATTTTTTGACTCATTTTGCGTAAACCTACTCAATATAAACATAAAATGGAAAAAAATTTAAGTTTCCATCAATTATTTTTTGAGTTATGATGTCAATTCTCAGTTTAGTCAAAAATATTTAGATTTTTGGGATTTTAAAAATGTTTTATTTTTTTGACTCATTTTGTGTAAACTTACTCATATAAACATAAAATGGGAAAAAATTTACGTTTCCATCATTATTTTTTGAGTTATGATGTCAATTCTCAGTTTAGTCAAAAATATTTAGATTTTTGGGAATTTAAAAATGTTGTATTTTTTAACTCATTTTGCGTAAACCTACTCAATATAAACATAAAATGGAAAAAAATTTAAGTTTCCATCAATTATTTTTTGAGTTATGATGTCAATTCTCAGTTTAGTCAAAAATATTTAGATTTTTGGGATTTTAAAAATGTTTTATTTTTTTGACTCATTTTGTGTAAACTTACTCATATAAACATAAAATGGAAAAAAATTTAAGTTTCCATCATTATTTATTGAGTTATAAATCAATTCTCAGTTTAGTCAAAAATATTTAGATTTTTGGGATTTTAAAAATGTTTTATTTTTTTGACTCATTTTGTGTAAACCTACTCATATAAACATAAAATGAAAAAAAATTTAAGTTTCCATCATTATTTTTTGAGTTATGATGTCAATTCTCTGTTTAGTAAAAATATTTATATTTTTGGGATTTTAAAAATGTTTTATTTTTTTGACTCATTTTGTGTAAACTTACTCATATAAACATAAAATGGAAAAAAATTTAAGTTTCCATCATTATTTTTTGAGTTATGATATCAATTCTCAGTTTAGTCAAAAGTATTTAGATTTTTGGGATTTTAAAAATGTTTTATTTTTTTACTCATTTTGTGTAAACCTACTCATATAAACATAAAATGAAAAAAAATTTAAGTTTCCATCATTATTTTTTGAGTTATAATGTCAATTCTCAGTTTAGTCAAAAATATTTAGATATTTGAGATTTTAAAAATGTTTTATTTTTTGACTCATTTTGTGTAAACCTACTCATATAAACATAAAATGGAAAAAAAATTAAGTTTCCATCATTATTTTTTGAGTTATGATGTCAATTCTCAGTTTAGTTAAAAATATTTAAATATTTGGGAGTATAAAAATGTTTTATTTTTTTGACTCATTTTGTGTAAACTTACTCATATAAACATAAAATGAAAAAAAATTTAAGTTTTCGTCATTATTTTTTAAGTTATAATGTCAATTCTCAGTTTAGTCAAAAATATTTAGATTTTTGGGATTTTAAAAACATTTAATTTTTAAGAGTTTAAAATTTGATTTCCGAAATAAATAATAAAGATAAAGCATAATTTGAGGCATCATTAGGAAGATAAAAAAATTCTCTACCGTTGTGCGTTAAAAAATTTAATAAAAAAATAAATGTTGAGTGTTTTTTATTTTTGGCGCCATATCTTTAACGGTCAATAGCTGGAAAACGGTAATGGTACAAATCGAGTTTGAAACGGTACAAATCAATCCCGTTTTAAAAATTTGAAAAATCTCAAATTTTGAATATTGGGGGGGGGGGGCTAACTTCACGCTATAATATAAGGTTTAAAATTTGATTACCGAAATAAATAATGAAGATAAAGCTTAATTTGAGGCATCATTAGGAAGAGAAAAAAATTCTCTACCGTTGTGCGTTAAAAAATTTAAAAAAAATAAATGTTGAGTGTTTTTTATTTTTGGCGCCATATCTTTAACGGTCAATAGCTGGAAAACGGTAATGGTACAAATCGAGTTTGAAACGGTACAAATCGGGTATAAATCAATCCCGTTTTAAAAATTTGAAAAATCTCAAATTTTGAATAATGGGGGGGGGGGCTAACTTCACGCTATAATATAAGGTTTAAAATTTGATTTCCGAAATAAATAATGAAGATAAAGCTTAATTTGAGGCATCATTAGGAAGAGAAAAAAATTCTCTACCGTTGTACTTTAAAAAAATTTTTATACAAATCATTCTCTATTGACCTATTCACTTTTTATTTTTAAGTTCAAAAGTTGGGGGGCTGTCGTGAAGTTGGCCCCCCGTTTTGTTCTTTGAATATCTCAAAAACGGTGATGGTACAAATCGAACTGAAAACGGTACAAATCGGGTACTAATCACACCAACTGATAAACCATTGAAAATCAAAAATTGCGGGGCCAACTTCACGGACCTGATGTCAATTCTCAGTTTAGTCAAAAATATTTAGATTTTTGGGATTTTAAAAACATTTAATTTTTTTGACTCATTTTGTGTAAATATAAACATAAAATGGAAAAAAAATTAAGTTTCCATCATAGATTTTTGAATTATGATGTCAATTCTCAGTTTAGTCAAAAATATTTAGATTTTTGGGATTTTAAAAATGTTTTATTTTTTGACTCATTTTGTGTAAACCTACTCATATAAACATAATATGAAAAAAAAATTAAGTTTCCTTTATTCTTTTTTGAGTTATGATTAGTCAAAAATATTTAGATTTTTGGGATTTTAAAAATATTTAATTAATAAGACTCATTTTGTGTAAACTTACTCGTATAAACATAAAATGGAAGAAAATTTAAGTTTCCATCATTATTTTTTGAGTTATGATGTCAATTCTCAGTTTAATCAAAAATTTAGATTTTTGGGATTTTAAAAATACGTATAAACCAAAAATTAAGACATTTTGATCAATAACGCCAGCAATATGTTCCTTACAAACTTTCTACTATTTTTTGATTCTAAACCTACTCATTAATTAAATGTCAGAGAAACCTCTATTTTTTAAAAAAAATTTAGGTTATTCATATGTATTTACACCCAAATACAAAAAAAGCGCTATCCAATATTTATTCTGGTTTCCTAAGAATATATTTTCATATTTATGCATTTAAAGCCCTCTTATGGATATAAATTTTGTAATTGTAAAATTTATGTTGTAATAAACTAGTAAATATATGTTTTTTTTCAATAATATTAAGTAAAAATAGAATTTTAAATTATTTGATATTTAATATCAATTTTTTACTTAATTAAAAATTGATTTATGTAAAATAAAAAAAATGTTTTTGTAATTTTTTTTTTCAAAGATATTATATAATCAAATTATGATTAATTGCTTTTTAGCAAGGCAGTATTTAGTCATACCCATTCACTTATATATTTTCACTCTCACATTTACTTATTTCTCTATTAATATAAATCACTCCAAAAATTGTATTTTACTATTGCGTTTTGCGCTCTATATATATATTTCCTTCACTCCAATTTAATTCAATACAGCATTTATACATTTTATTTCCAATATATAATATGCATTAACCAGTCTAAAATTCCAACAATTATAAAACCAAATTTCATTTTTCTAAAATTAGCACCACATTTTTATCAACACCTCCATGAATATTAATTAATCACACTATAATTCATCAAAATGCTTAGGTCACATTCGCCGTTTTAAATATAATTTATTAATGCAACACTATAAAATTCCCCGTATTCGGTCATGGCACAATTGTGAAAATAATTAAGTACTATAAAACTACCAATAGTAGAGCGCTATTTAATAACTTACACAATTTACCAACACAACTCTAAAAATAATAATTTTCAACTCCAAATTTTATTCGCTAACTAAATATATAACTACAAAAAAATGTTTAAAAAAAGTCATTATAATTATGAAATCTTGTCCCTTTTATACTTTTTGGGGTATAGAAAACGAGTTCTGCACGTGATATATTAAATCACGCGCCTATTTATAAATATGATAGATATTAAACAAAATAATTTAAAAAAAAAAAATAATTTTAAATAATAATATGACACATAGAACTAAATATGACTTAAAAATAATTTTTTTTATTTTTATATGAAAAAGATGCCTATAAAAATTTATATTAATTAATTTACTTTAATTTGATATATGTTATTATAAAAATAAGAATATTCACATATATATATAAACGACAAGAAGATTTTCTTTCTTGGGATGCTCGCATTAAGATCCTCCATAAACGGTGATCTATCATTTGAATCTACAAATTTTCTGCTGTGATTGACCGAGCATATCCATTTTCATTAAGATTGTTATAGCTTAAAATAATATTAAATTTTAAGATTTATCAGTATTTAATTTACCCTTTCCATTTGTTGGTCATAATTTAATCAGTATGAAGGGCTTACTAATTATATTCAAATCTTTATCTCTTAATTTCCCATCATTCCTTGATATCCTACCTGCTACTCAAATGGTATATAATTTTAAAATCCTCCCCGTGTTATTTTTTCTTTTAAAAATATGGGATTCATAGGGTTGGCAGGATCGTGGATATGTATCTTGTATCTTTTTTAAAAATTTAGAAAGTATCTTGTATCTAAGATATAAATTCTTTAAAAATATCTGTATCTTAATCAACTTTGTATTCAAAAAAATACAGATACTTAAAAAAAAATTATATTAGTTAATTTAAAATAATATTATTTTAAAACTTAAATGAAAAATTTAATCCAAATTTAGATTATTTAAAATAATGTATGATATATGACGTTGGTCGTTCTCGTCATATAGCTATTTGTAAACAACTACCATATTTTATTTGAATCGTTTTATATCCATCTATTTTAAAATAATAGAAGAATATAATAATTTTAATTAAGTATTTTAAATGGGAAATTTTTTCAAGTCACTCAACATGGATATACCAATACAAATAATAAAGTTACTGCAGAATTTAAAGAATGCCACAAATCTATAAGTGGCTCTGCGAAAGTATAATATATGATTTTATTATAAATAACATTTCTTCATATTCCATATAAATCTAAATTTTTATATTAATGATTTAGTAATGAAATTAAAAAGATATATAAAAATCATCGATGAAGAGAATAAGAAAATAAATATTGATAAAAAAAGAGGTTATTAATTTGAACACTAGGTCAAAATATAATCCACATATTTGGTGGGGTACCATTTTTATATCTAATCCACCTTTCATATGTAATTTTTTTAAATTTTTACATGTATGCTTAATATATAATTTTGTTTATATAAAATAAATGAATCCCGGAAAAAAAACCCCGGAAAATAAACCCCCCGGAAAATAAACCCCCAGGAAAAAAAAACCCCGGAAAATAAACCCCCAGGAAAAAAACCCCCGGAAAATAAATCCCCAGGAAAAAAAACCCCCGGAAAAAAATTCCCCAATAATTTTTTTTTCATTTTTATAGAATTTACTTAAGACCGGTCTACTCTTCATAAAAAAATTCTTAAATAAGAAAAACTGATGTTTAAATTGGTACTGGGAAAAAATGCCTCAGTAAAATAACTATGTATTGTAAAAAAAATTTCCTATAGTATATTAAATAGACTAAATTTGACAAAACTTAGAAATAAGAAATGTTTATTTTATTGGTAAATCATGATTATGTATATATAATTTATAATAATTATTATATTGGTTGACATCGAATATTGAAGGATATCGCTCTTATAAAATCCGGAAGGCTTCGCACCCCATCACGGTATTCTTCGCAAAGTTTCTTTAGCCGAATCTGGTTGTTAGAACTCTGCGATTTTGTTTTAGATGTCCAACTACCTACGCGCCATCTTTCAAGTTTGGTTTCGTCGGCAGCCACCTCGCATTTCATTTTTTTAATGAGTACCCAGATTGATGGGTGTTTATTACCAACCAGATTAGAAAAACGATGATTCCAACCTTCGCATTGATTATTTGTTCGTTCTTCATCTGAGAGAGTACTCTGATTCACGTTCCAGGTTTCTGGAGGAAATCGAGGCTCAATTCGACGTGTTTGGGATTGAGAATTGCTTCTCATGACATTCCTTGATACTCCATTGACATAATTTTTATCGAAATAATCGAGAATGTCCTTACCATTGCTCGGAGTAACTGATCTAAGGAATGTCATTGCATTATCCATATCACATAACGGAACGAATGCTAAGCCGTCCATCATGCCACAAAAAAAACTTAGAGTTTCATCCGTCCTATATTCGCTTTCCAGACCCAGCTTCTGAATTTTTCTATGTGTACTTTGACACAAATGGTAAAAACATCCTCTAATTACGATGTGATCCCCTAATTGAAAAAATAAATATAAATTATTAAACATATTAATAATCATACCAATGATACTCTTAACCGCGGTCATAGCAGACTTTTCGAAATCCATGTATATATATAATGGATCAGGAAATAAATCCCTTTCCTGACATTTAGACATTATTGTTTGAAATATTATTTCATATGTACTTTGAGTTTTTTTCTGGAGTACACAATAAACCGCTGTAATAAAAATATTGTTTATTGCTACTCTAATCACATATAATTGTAGAAAATTTTTTGGGGACATGGCAAAATTACCATCCATATACCACTCTGTCCTATTAGATATTAGATTCAAGGAATCATCTGTTGCGAACATTTTTATGCGTTCTTCAGCTTGTGGGCCATTATCAAATAATAAAAATCGTTTTGAGTTCTGGGAGCCACAATTTGCCCAATCACCTATAATATTTAAATTTTTATGAAAATATAATTATATTTAAAGTAATACCTTCAATAACTAGGTCTTCCAAATTCTCAAGATTTGAAGGGTGTTGCATTGCTTTGTGATTCCTTAGAGTTCTTTTTATAGAATCTTCCGATAACATATGCGACTGAACTCTTTGGTCTAATTTTACAATTTCCTCTGCATAAATTTGAAGAGGTTTTGCCAAAGAGTCTGCACATCGCTTCTTCATGTTAGCAATGGATTTCATTGCTACTAGTCCATCAATATTTGATGGATGATTATGAGCTGTATCAAGAACTGGGTCTTGATTATCGAGTGTTGAAAAAAGTATTGCTCGGCATTTAAAAGAAGAATACTTTGAGCAGCGCCATCTAATCTTGTTTGAGCATTTTTTATGTATGGTATAAGAATAACCTTCAAATATGAGCTTTCCAGGATGAATAAGATCCATTAAATTTTTTTTATAAAATATAAATTTTATGAATAAAATATTTTTGTAAATTTAATTTTTTTTTATAAAATATAAATTTTATGAATAAAATATTTTTGTAAATTTAATTTTTTTTTATAAAATATAAATTTTATGAATAAAATATTTTTGTAAATTTAATTTTTTTTTTGTCTTTTATATACGGCATAAAGATCCAAATTATTATTGTTTATTATAAATAAATACCAATTATAGCGTTTTTAATTTATAAACAATTTTTATTCTTTTGATTAAAAATACATTTTATAACAATACATTTTAATATCTGTTCATTTAACTAGTTGCTGCAATAATATTTATTAACTTGCAATTGTCTAAAAACCAATTATAGCGTTTTTAATTTATAAACAATTTTTATTCTTTTGATTAAAAATACATTTTAAAACAATACCAATCATAGCGTTTTTAATTAATAAACAATTTTTATTCTTCTGATTTAAAATACATTTTAAAACTTTTAATAAGCTAAAAACTAAAGGTAGTTGCATATCAATGAGGTGAGAAATCATGAATAAATTAAAATTATCACATTTATTCAAAATACCAAATGCAAAAAAATTGAGTATTTTCCATTTGCATTTTAATGGTTTCAACTGAATTAAATTGTATATTGGGTGAATGTATATTTGTTTCTATTATAATAAATCACGAATTTATTTCAATATTCATCTTTTAAATATGCATGAATTAAGTTTCAATTTCTTTATATACTGGCTGCTAACAACCAATCAGGTTATATATAGATGTATTTCTAAAAATTGATTATCTGCTTAAATAAATTTGTATTTTAAAAAAAATACATTACGTTTTAAGTATCAATAGTAAATATAAATAACCCATCATATTGGGGGTAAATTTGGATGGTGCATCATATTCATAGGAGACACACCAACTCCAGCAAGATCCATGACAGTAGGAGGAGGTGGGGGTGGAGGAAGCATGAATGGTCTATAAGCAAAAATTTGATGAGGTCATAATATTTTTAACAAATTTTTAACTTGCAATTGTATATATACCAATTCAATATAAATTATTGCTAGAATATACTTAAATATGAGAGTGTATAAAAATAATCTCAAGGGGTTTTTTTCCGGGGGTTTTATTTCCTGGGGGTTTTTTTCCGGGGGTTTTATTTCCTGGGGGTTTTTTTCCGGGGGTTTTTTTCCAGGGGTTTTTTTTCCTATTACCAAAATATAGAATGACTATAAATTACATTTAAAAAAAATTCTTGCAAAAGTATTTCAGTAAATATTATATTTGATTTTCATTTTATTTTTAAATTTTAAAGAGTAATAATTAGTATTATTTATAAGACAATAGTTTTTTTCATAATTATAATAATATAAATACATTCTATCTAATTTTATCATTTCAAAATAGAATTTTTACAAAAAATTATTAAATAAATCTCTAATTTAAAATTTTTTTTTTCACTAATAGAGAAGTCATCTGGAATCATAAAAATTGTATGAACTATGAACCATCATAAAATATTACACATATAGAAAAAACAAAAAGAAATTGTGAAAACTGCAAAATCGTTAAATAAAACGCTAGAATTTTCAAATGATAAAAAAATATCTCTGGAAAAATTCAATAATTTTTTAACTTCATTTGTTATTAAAGGAATTCCATTATCTATAGTTGAGCAAAAAGAATATGTTAAAATGATGGAAGGTAAAAAAATTTTTCTCTCATCCTTATCTCTTCTACTTGTCAATTTATTAGAAATATTATCATGTCAGTGGCGTAGCTAGGAATTTACCTTAGAGGGGGTACATATAAAAGCCTGGGGGCGAAGCCCCCAAACCCCTTTAACGGGCCTTCGGCCGGGTTTATCTTACAAATCATAACCATATCTTCGATAATATATAATAAATATATTTTTTAAATGCATTAATAGATTATTCTCAATGACTTTATAATAATACTATCCAGAATAATTTCAATAGTAATATAATATCCTTCCACAAACATCAAAACCAAAAAAAATATTAATGGTATTTATTTGATATAAAGTCACTATTAAGTCTTTTGAGCGTGTAATCTAAAAAATATTTTTGCTCTGGGAGGGGTCCAAACCCACAAACACCCCATAGCTACGCCACTGTATCATGTATTGGATTATCATTACCAATTAAAAAAATTTCTCGAAGATCTTTGCAAATAAAAATTGAGAAAACTTCATATATGAAACTGATCATTTAAAACAGTTATTGAAAGCTCAAACATATATCTGCACTACTGCAGATAGGTCTACTAAGACTAGAAGCTTTCTTGGAATGACTTGCCACTGGGTAATGAAATCATATGCTATTTTAAATTAAATAAATATTTAACTAAGCTCTCAACCGATAGTTTATAAAGACAATCTCGAGCTCTTGTAAGAAGATTTTGGGAACATACATATAATAAAATACCAGAGTTGATGAAATCCATCGTTACTTTGGAATTGATGAAAAAGTTATAACTACTGTGACAGACAACGGATCTAATTTTATAAAAGCTTTTAGGCAGTTTAGAATTCGAAGTCATTGAAAGTATTATTTAATACTTCTTTTATTGTAAAATTTATAATAATATATTTATTCGGCGTACGCCGTTTTACTTTGCTTCTTATTTTTGATCTTGAGACAAACTAAGGGTCTAAAGAAGCATCAATATTATTGCCTCCTTACATTCGTTGTCTATATTGCCACAACAGATATGAAAAAGCTAATAAGGATTCCCCTACAATTTCTAGAATTCATCATCCCGCTAGCCAAATGTACTAAGTTATGGAATGCAGAGTTGGGCAGGTCCTCCAGAAAAAGAATCTAGATACAGATACAGATTCTTTATAAAAAAATGAATATTAGATATAGATACTAGTATCTTTTTCAAAATATCAAAAAGATAAAAGATACTTGTATCTTTTACTAAATTAGAGTATCTTAAATACAAGATATTTTTAAATTATCATTACCAATTAAATTAGAATAGTTTATAAAATACAGTTTTTATTATTTGTGAAAAACATAGCATATACATATATGAATATTTGTAATAATTAATAAAATATTTATTAATGAATTAATTATAATAACCAGGGATTTTAATATTTGTTCTTGCCCATTAATAGCTTAGTATATTTAATGGGAGTTTAAAATTTGCAAATAAGAAAAAAAAATTAAATCAAATGGGTTATTTTCTGTGTTGTTTTAATTCGTAGTATATGGCTAAATGGCATCTCTAAAAAAATATACTTATTTTATTCATTTTCTGTAATAGGTATTTATCATTACTTGTTTGTGATATTTATGTATTTTTTAAATTAGTTTATTTTCTAATATGACTTATTAATTCTTGCGTTTGCAATATCATATATACAAATATCCTTTAAATCTCTTTTCAAATCTTTTTCATATATTTCTTACAAAATCATTAATTTTATATAAAAAATATGAAAATAATGTACATTATATTATAATTATTAAATAACAATTTTCTTTAATGCATTTTAAATTGATTAAATTTTGTAAATAAATACTGTAATGTAATTTTACTTATATCATAAAGAAATAAAAGTAACTAATAAAGTTAAATTCTACCTTATTATAATTATTTTATTAAGAGCCTTTTAAAATTATCTAATGTTATATATCAATTGTAGCTTAACAATTTCCTCTAATAAAAACTTGCTAAAATAATTATAAATAAAATATATTAGTGATGTGCCGATATTTTTTATCGGATCGGATCGGGCCGATTTCACCCATTTTAAAATATCGGTTATCGGCCAATATAATAAAATTACATCCGATATAAATTCTTTAACAAAAATTAAATATTATAAAAAATTTTTAAAAAGTTATATCTAAAATCATTTATTTTTATAAATAAAATCGAAATCCATTTATATGTATATTTTTTTAATAATAATAATTAATTAATAAACATTCTGCCATATTGTTATTTTTTTGCGCATTCTGTTTATAAAAGTGTGCGAGATTCTCTTCAGAATCTGTTTTTAGTGAAGCTGATGATATTGACAGTTATCATTCCGCAGGCTGAGATAAATGGGAAATTTTGGTATTTCTAAGAAGAAATCTTCGATATATTAATGTTAAATATTATTTTAAATATTTATTTCAAATTTCATAATACAATTGTTTATTACTTATTATATATAGAGATTAATTTTATTACTTATTATATAAAAGTGATTTAACAATAAAAATATTTTATATACTTTTAGAATTGCAATTGAATTGAATATAAAATATAACTGATCATTATAATATATTTTAATGAAATAAGTAATGGTATAATTAAATTATAGATGTTATACTAAAAAAAAGTATATTAAAATTAAAACCATTGGTATCTTTACAGAATACAAAATTAGATATGATGGATCGGTAATCGACCGATATAAATTTAATATCGGGAATATCGGATCGGCCTTCATAAAGTAGTATCGATACACCCCTAAAAAATATATATCCAAAATGATTTTAATTTGATAATCAACCATCTTCTATTGAAAATTTTATTAACAATTATATAAGAGGGACTTAAGTATAGGTATTATTATGTTAATATTAAATAATTATAAAATAAAAATGTATAATTTACTTTAATATGTTTAACATAGTTTGTAAAGGAGTTTGTTGAACCTTTAGTAACTTTTTCACATGAATTACTTTATAAAATATTCCATCTATAATTTTAAGATTCGGATTTGATTCAGGAGAACCTATCTCTACTTCATCTTCATTACTATGATTGTTAAACATTCGAAAAATTAAAAAATATTACATATAAAATATATCCTTCTATTATCTAGTTTTTGTTGTTATTTTTAATCTATCTACCTTTGTGACCTGTAAAATTTCCAACTAAATTTGGTTATCGATATATTTAAAATATAACGGGAAAAAATAAAGAAAAAGATTTCACGAAGAAAATAAAGTTACATTGTGTGATATGTAAATGTTTTAAACATGAATATTAAAAAGAATCTGTATCTGTATCTTTTCAAAGAAAATGAAAAAGATTCTTCGAAATAAAGGATCTTAGATAAAGATATTAGTATCTTATTAAAAATGTCAATAAGATACTGAGTACAAGATATAAAAGGTTCTTTGCCCAACTTTGATGGAATGTTAGTAATAGACCTAAAACTGCAGTTTATCAAAGCAATTTTAGGAAAAAAATTAGTTATTCCATGCTGTACGAGATGGAATAGCATGTTTGATAGCCTAAGTAGTTTATTAAAATTTAAAAGTGAACTTCCAAAATTATATTAAAAATTAGAATTTCCAAATCTAATATTGATAGCAATATTTAGAAGAATATTGCCATATAATGTCCTTATTAGCTATAGCGATTGACAAAATACAAAACGAAATCAACTGCTGTTATGGAGATCAGCTCCAATATTAAATGTCGCTAAAAAAAATAACAAAAACCATTAGCTATTGCAGTAGAAAATTCTTTGAATAAATTTGATAATAACTAAGCGCATTTTTTGCCACTATATCTCATTCATCCTTACTTTAAAAATCGTTGGATTGATGTTGAAGATTTATTAATAATGTAGCCAGAGTTGTTAAAGGGTCGAATCAAAAGATCGCCGATCCTGGATTCGATCATAAATTTGTCAAATTTCCCGGATTTATGATCTTGACTTAAATTGAGGATCAATATCATTTTTTTAATATTCGATCCTGATCCTTTTTAAAATTAATTTTTTACTTAAAAATAAAATAAAAATTTTAATTATTTTTAAAAAAAACAATCTACATCATATTTTATCAACTTCCATTCCATCATATTTTATATTTCAACAATTTCCAAAATTTTATCTAGAACGAAATTAAGAGCCTACAAGTTTACTTTATTTAATTATATTATAAATAAATTCTAGGTTTTAATAATGTCCTCCATTATAGATTTACAGCTCATTTCTTAATATAGATTTCCTTCACTGTATGATGACAGCAACATACAATAATTCACCCAAAATTTAAGATAATTGGCCTTATATTAATCTGCCACAAAATCTGTTGGCAAAAGAAAGGTTAATCCCTATTTGGGAAATATGCAGGATCAACCACATGCAGATGCTTAAAATGAATGTATGGATAAAATAGATACTTTTTGGGGAAAAATTCTTGACAAAATACTCGTTCCATTAATAAATTTTTTATTCTAATGATGATTCAATGAAATTTTTAATATTTATGTTAATTTAAATTATTTATTGAATATAACACACCTGTATTATCAAGCGCTCCATAGGAGTGCTTGTTTAGTAAAGCTAAACATGTGCTTAATAAAAGACGTATGTTTAAATGATAATAACTTAGAAAAAATTTTTATTATTAAAGGCTAATTTTAATTATAAATAAATATATTCTGATTGTTATACTTGTATTATTATTCAATTACAATAAATTTATACCATATTTAAATTTTTATATTAGTTAATTTTGCATCAATCAATAATTTTCTTCAGAAATTTAAATAAAAAAAGGATCGAGATCTTTAGATCGTGATAGAGATTCGATCTTTTTAAAAGGATCTATTAATAAGCCTGCCTGTAGCTTTAATTATTTTTAAAAATATTATTGAAATTAATATGTCAGCAAAATCTTCAATGATATTGAATTAATTATCCTAAATTATATGAAAGATGACCGACACAACTTAAATATGTTTATAATTATTTAAAAGAAATATTTATTAAATTTAACACGTATCTGCCCCGTTGAACGATTATTCAGCCTTGCTAATATGGTCAATAGACCAAATCTCAAAAACTAATTAATAATATTAAAAAATAATGGATTTTTGATGTTAATTTATTGATATTTACTAATTAATTTTTTGTTCTGATATTATTTTTATTATAATATACAATTTTTTTTAAAAATATCTTTATATCATTATCGTATACAACAAATTTATTATTTTCTACAATTTATTTCCATATTTTTAATGAATTTATATTATAGTTAAAAAAATAAAGCTTGGTACATTTTGATTTTGACTATTTAAAGTTTTTTAAAAAGTCTTTTAAAGATACAAATTTTTATTGAAATTTTACCATATCTATACAAAATTTTACTAAGTAACTGTATCCGAATACAATTTTCTGAAAATTTGTCCAGCCCTAGTCAAGGGCCCCCTATTTTTTTTTAAAGAGATGGCCTGTGTATGGCAACAAATTTTTCTAAAATTTGCATACCTAAAACAACAACCTCTGGACACAAAAAGATATAATAGATGGATAAATTTGTTTACAAGAAGATTAATATTTTCAAATATAGTGCCTAATTAATAAAATTTAAAAATTAATATAATATTAAACCCTTCCATATAGAATCATTTTTGTTCTATATCATTTGAATATTTGCTAGGTAAGCATGGATGTTGTTATTTCATTATCTCTGCCAAATATAATAAATAAATACTTTATAGTAGCATTCATAGGAATTAATTCTAACCTTACTATAAAATGTGTGCAAAAATTCAAAATCTTTTTAAAGACTTGATTGTAATATCATTTTGTAAAATATAACTAATTGGCTTGTTATTAATTTATTTTAGATTGTTTTATTTCATAGGTTATTTATTAAATTGTGATCATTAATAGATTGGTAAAGTAAAATTCAATAGATATAAAATAGTTAATAAATATCTTTTAGAATTTATTTATTTCTTTGGAATTATAATCTAATCGCTATTATTTTTAAGTTGTTATCAAGAGTTTTATATTTTAATTGTTTAACGCAATTATAAATATTATGAATTCATATATTTTTCAAAGACATTATTTTGCACAATAAAAAATTCTTAAAGCTAAGGCTTTATATTGAGTATCAGATATTTTTCTTAAAATCAAAGACTATTTTGCAAAATTAAATTTTTTTATTTTCTCGTAACTTTTTTATTGAATCTCCGAAATTTTTGCTATAAAAGTTAATCAAATGAATTGTTGAGTTTCATTAATCTATGCTTTCGGATCTAGGTAATGAGGGAAAGGGGGGGGGGGTGCACACTTTTTAATATAATATCTTGAGGTGAAAGCTATTAAGATAAATTGCAGAGACTTGCCCATCCGAATCATATTACAATTTTTAAAATATATCTAAACCTGGCCTAAAAAAATTTTAAAACAACAAGGCCAGGCAGATTATTTGAAATCGCCATTATTAGCTATAAAAAATTAATATATATTTTTAAAAAAATTTTAAATCTGGGTATGGTCATGCAAATGGTACATTTGCAGATCTCTGAAATATTTGACACCCAACAATACATGTCATTAGTGAAGTGTTGGGGGGGGGGTATGTATAAAACAAACATGAATTGATGTAACCCTATGTGTCCATGGTGGGTAAAAAGTGCATAGTAAATTATCCTAACATGGGTAGCAAGTGAAATCTTATTATATTCATTTAAATTCGTAATATAATTATATAAATTATTTTTATTATAAGATATATATTATATGTATTACAGTTCATAGCTGAGAAATTCATTAAAATTATAACCAGTTATCTAAAATAGCATTGCATAACTCCTCAAAATTTTCAAATATTTCAACAAATGTCAAGCATAGGCATCACATATTATGAATGGTGAGTTAGTACGAGATGTCCCTATTGATTATGACTAATACTTGCCATTGATAAAATCTTATATTATAAACTTCTAAATAGATATTTTTTTAAATGGAAATTATAAAAGCTTTCCAAATATTTTGTAAGAATTTTCAAAATGAATTGGCGGAAGCATATTTAGGCATGGTTTCACAATTAGGAAATCCACATGCTGTTAATATGCAATTGCAATCAGAAGAATCTTTGTTAATACAGATTCATAAAATTATGTTATAGCTATGTTATCTTTACAACTAAAAAATGGATAATAAATTTGTTAAAAATGTCTTTTGTTTAAATGTTGCCCTAATTAATGGCTTTTTAAATGAAGCAGGTATTTTTACTAAAACAATTTTAGAGTATTAGCAATATGTTATGACCTTGGAAAAAAACCATCAAATGATGGATGTAATTTGAGAAATACATTTAAAATACAGCTAGATATTATTTGAGGAGATTATGCTCTCTATTTATTATGATTCTAAAGAATACCCAAAATAATTGGTCTAAAAGCATTGGAGAAATGAGTATAATTACGAAATAACAATAAATCCCAGACTTTGGAAAAATATGTAAGCATGTATTATCTATTACCTACTTTGAAAAATTTTACAAACCAGCTGACTTTATTAATATTTATATAAAGTAGTTATAAAGATCAATGGGAGTGGGGGGGGGGGATATTAATATATTTCACAATCACTTTGAAGGCCGAAAGCTCGCAAAAAATTTTATTCCACATTTTCATATTTCTCTAATAAAATAAATTTTTTACCAAAAATAACTCCAGCAATTTTGACTTGGCCCTACCCCTTTCATCAGACAAGAAGCATACAATTACTAGCGTCTTGATCAAAAAAAAACTCTGAAATCATAAATTACAATTTTAAATTATTTAATTCCTAATCATGAACTGAGGATATTATTATTAATTTTAAATTATAATTTTTTTAAATTTATATAATTGCTCTTTTCAGAGGCTGCACTTGTATTTCATAATTGTCCTTTTCAGCTCTTTTACATTTGTGTTTCAATCATTTAGTTTGTTGATGTTATTTTAATTCGTTTTTATAGGTTTAACAAATTGATGATATATATATATATATATGATTTCTTTAGAAATTTCAATAAGATTTTGAACTTTAATTAGGCATGGAATTTTGATAAGAATAGCCTAGATCTGGTAATTGTAGTTCATTCATATTATCCATTAAGTTGGTCTATGGTCTAACAAACTTTGTTACCCATGTATAGTTTGCAAGGGTGGAGCTAAAAACCAGCCCGTTAAGATTTTTAAATTGTAAAAACGTAATTAATTCGAAATAATCTTTAGGGATAGAAATTCTATTACCCAAAGCTGGTCTCAAATGACACTCAAACTCGTATATAAGGTTTACATTATGTATAATATTTTTTTAAAGTTAATACAATTACAATACTAAAATAAATTAAAAATATAGATTGCATAAAATATTTATTCCGGAAAATTGACTATCAAAATTTTATAAATTTTAAAAAATTATATAAGTGATATTTAAGTTAATGAGAATATAATGAAAATCACAATTCACCATTTATAACAGACAAAATAATATAAAGGTTTTCTTTTTAAAGAAAACGCAAATAATTGAGTGTTCAAACTGATTTTGTACAATAATTTTATAAATTACAAGGCTACCTGCGCATATGGAAATCTAAATATCTTTTTAACCGTATTTAATATCTAAAAATAAATGGCAATAAAATCGAGTAAAAATAATTAATAAAGCTTAAAATTTGTGGAAAAGAATGATTATCCATGAGTTAAATAAATTAACAATGCTTTATTAAAATATATTTTTAATAACTGGGGAGAAGTAACGAATGGCCAGTCATTTCCTCTGGTTGATCTAAGCCCATGAGATCTAATATAGTTGGTGCAACATCACACAAGGCAGGAACTGTTTTTATATCTTTTATGCTAGAAATATCTGATTTTTCTGGACTCACAAATTTGGGGTCAAATTTTCGGAAACCCGTTAATAGCAGTGGAACTTTATTAAATAAAATTAGTTTAAAAAAACTTTAATTGAAAAAGGGAGTTAAGGTTTTACAATAATTGTTAAAAATAGAGATGAATCGAGGCCAGATAATCGAAGAAAACAAACCGATATCAATATTACGAAGATTTTATAAAATAATTCGATATTTTTTAGAATAAATGAAAACTAAACCAGGGTTGCATGTATGTTGGGTGAAAGGGCCGCCGTCTGGTGCTATCATTTCTTCGGCATTACCGTGATCAGCAGTGACCATCATCGTAAAATTGTATTGCTTACAAGCCTCTTCCACGATGCCAATCGCTTTGTCTTTTTTAGAATTATTGACAAACATAAATAATTTTTGGAGTTATCTTTTCATTGATTCAAGAGAAAAAACTCAGATAATTTAAGTAACTACTATAGATGATATAATTTAGACAATAATAAGCTTTAAAAAATACTAAAAGTGAAAAAATCATGAATTGCCCAGGTTTAAAAATGTCAATCAATTTTTTTACCAGTAAATTGACAAGCTTCAACAGCAGCATCAAATGACCCAGTATGACCTACCATATCTGGTGGAGCAAAATTGCACATAACAAATGCGTATTTACCACATTTTAAAGCTTCAGATACCTTATATTTTTTTTATTTATATTTTAATATTATTTATAATTAAAAATGTATTTGAGCGATTTAAAAAGGAAGATAAAAATAGTCGATTATGTTTTATAGCCTAATATTAAGAATTAACTTTTGGTATATACAATAAACATTGAGATAATCTATCGTTAATCAGGTTTTATTTTTCATACCAAACAATTTTTAAATTTGATAATAATGCAAGCAAAGGTTGTATTATAATCTTATAATATTACAATTCTTAATTTATTAGTTATTGAGATAAGGATTTATTTATAGACTATTTATTCAATGACGGAGGAGAATAAATATTATTAATTCAGGGTATAAAAATTAAAATATAATATTAAAATTTACTAAATATTCTCATATTTTAAATTTAATTATTTGCACAAATTCGTAATATTTTGAATATTGCCATTACCATAAAATAATGTTTTATTAAAAATAACCATTATAATTTGATCAAGATTGTGGCCCATAGTTCAACGAGTAACTTTTCTAAATTGTAAAACATACTATCTTACTCAAAATCTTGAAAGAGAAATATATAATATAAAATGTATTGTAACTAACCGCCATAGCGACTTCCATACAGCTCATTTCTGGTTTTAAGTCATAGGTTTTAACTTTAGGAGATGGAATCATTTTACGTTCTTCTAGATTAAATTGTTCTTCCCTTCCTCCATTGAAAAAAAAGGTAACATGGGCGTATTTCTCGGTTTCTATTATTAATGGTAAAAATATCTATTACCATTATGAGACATTAATAATGAAAAAAGATATAAATAAAATTCGTAAGTAAATGAAGAAAAAATAAAATTACCAGCACAATGAAACTGGGGTATATTCTTTGAAGCTAACCATTCAGCTAAAACGTTTTTATTGAAAACGGGGGAAAATAAGACGGGTAGTTTGAAATCTTTCTTGTATTCGGTCATACTATATACTACCTAGGTATAAAATGAATTTAATTTGCTAAAACGTTCTTATTAAAAAGAGGGGAAAATAAGATGGGTAGCTTGAAATATTTCTCGTTATTCAGTCATACTATAAAAGGAAATTAATTTAAAAGATAGTGATTAAAAAGAAAAACCGAATGACATACATTTACGATTAATAAATCCAATGAATTAAAAAATATTGCCTTTATTTCTTTAAATATTTTTCTATATATTATATGAATATATAATATTTTAATATTGTATTAAGATTTCGATTTCATTATTTTAAAATAAAATGAGAAAAGGATTAAAAAGTTATATTATACTTTATATTGTATTAAACACAGTGTTGAACCAAATCTTTTAAAAATAAATTAATTATTAATGGTGTACATAAAGTCAGAACTTTTTATAAAATTTAAATTAATTATTTTTATACGTGGAATTTTATAATCATAGTTGGATATCATCAAACAGTAATTACAAATAAAAAATCTATATAAAATTTAAAAATAAATGAAATTAGTATTCTATTTAATTCTTTATATAAAACATTAATTATAATTCAAATTTCTAATATAAAATTAATTTTATAAGTAAAATAAAGGAAGATCGTATAATTTATTTCTTTCATTAATAAAATGAATAGATATTATTTAAAAAATCAGTACATATTTTTATTCATATTTTTCAATTTTATGTTTTAATTAAATTTCTATTTTTTTGTTACATATTACTTAAAATCTTTATAAGTATAATTAAAATTATGTTTAATCATTAATTCCGCTAAAGATCAGATTACGATCTTTCTTTCAGAAATTTTCATTAAACTAAATATGCGCTCTTAATTAGCGTGATGTGATAAGGAGAATATATTTTTCAAAATATGGAGCAATGTTTTTTGAAAAAAAAGTACCCATTTGTTTTCATGAGCCAAATTCAATATACTATTTTGTTCTATAAATGTATTTAAATCAATGAATTCCTGAAATAATTCATCTAATTCGATATCTTTTATATTAAAATATTCATTTAACCTTTTCGAATTTGAATTTATTATTGATAAATTAGATTTTTCCATATTTGTAAATTAATATTTTTTCTCTAAATAAGAAAAGATTTGTTTTAATAAATTTATTAACTTCATTATGAATTGACGCGATTTTATTATGATCAACACATTTTATAAGATTTTGTCTTACAACTGATCCATTTGATAACTTGGGCTTTTAAAGCTCTAACTAATTTATTTATTAGTGAAAACATCTCCATTGCAATTAAATTTTCGGATTCAACTTTTTAACCACAAGCAACTTTTTAACCACAAGGTCGTCCCTATATTAAAACTCTCGGTAATACATTTTCAAAACATAGTTTTAATATTGAATTGGAATTTTTTTGGGGAAAAATAAAATTTAACAGCTAAATAATTATTTTAAGTCTTTCGAGAGCCGGTATTAAGCCATTTTGTTGAATCAAATCATATTAGTTCGGCTCATTAATATCGTGAGAATTCATTTTCAAAACAGATACACTATTTGTGGATCTGCTGAATTCGACATAATATTTAATAGGAATTATTTCTATGACTATTAATAATGCATGCCCCTTTATTCCTTGAATTACATGGTACAGGTACAATAGGGATAATATTTTCATTCAAAACTACAGTTACACTTTGCCCTTTTCCGGAATTCACACTTGCGTATCGGCACCAAAAGATGCTATATTTGATAGTGAAAGGTTAAAATTTTCAAGGAATCTTCGATTTCTCCGAGTCGATGAAATTATTTTTAGAAGTTTACTTGAAACCTCTTTCTTTATTAAAATAGCGCAGCATTACTGGGAATGTTTTAGTATTTCCATTATTTAATGCGTCAGTTAATGGATGATTTTCCTTCAAATCCTCTAAGATGTGTTTATAGTTTTAGGACTTATTTAACACTATTTTGGAGGCTTGCTCTTCTACTTTATGTTTTTGACTGTTTTAAATCAGTCAAGAGTATAGACAATAAGCTTGTAGCGCAATCTATAGGTAAATAACTAAGCGAATGTTTTTTTCGTGTGATAGATGAATGTCGTTTCGGCTATTGCAGTATTATTAACATAAATGATTGTTTTTGAAATAAGTTGGATATTATTGGATGGTTCGTTATTTAATTGTATGTTTTTGCCTTGTTGAATGTTTTTTGCATGGCTGATATTTTAAATTTAGCATTGCATATTATACAAATTGCATTTGGGCTATATTCTTTATCTTCTCTGACCCATTAATAAATAGAATTCCAGTTATTTTGATATTGCGATTTAAAAAATTTTTTTGATATTAATCTTGTCTTTTTTAAACTGTAATTTATTTTATTTTTACCTTAAAAATATGAATAAAAGAACAAAAACAAAATGCCTTTTTAAATGTATGATTGAATTAAAATAAAGTGCAAGTCTCTGGTTAAGCTATTTTTAATTATTTTATATTTCAAAAAATTTATAAAATAAATCGGGAGAATTTTTTAGGAAAAATTCGGATAATTTTTTTAGGGAAAATCGGGAGAAAAGATAAATCAATAGATGGCGTGTTTTGGTGTAAACAAAAGTAAAAAAATTGGGATTACGCCAAAAGCGGGAGTTCTGGCAACACTGATTATCATACAAAAGATAATTTTATTCAAATTTATGGGTCTGAGCTATTATGCTATTAAAAAATAAAACAGGCATGATCTCCTATTTAAACTAACAAAAATTTTTGAACGTTTTATTCCTTCTAAGAAATTCAAAAAATTTTACTAAGTAAAATAGTTATATATTTTTTAAAAAATCTGAAAAATAAGAAAATTCTTAGCTAAGTATTAAAAAAAAATATTTGATCATCAATTCATTAAATATTATGTACGAGTTCATTTTAGAAAAATAAACCAGGCAATTATTTTAGCCGTCAACATACTAATCAAAAATTTTTTTATGTCAGAGCAGAAGAAATAATCAACTAAGTATAGGCGGGTTTTATTAAATTTACTTGGCCAATTTATAAAGCCTAATTTAAAATTCATCCTTATTTCAAACTTGATTGGACTTATAGTGCGCACAAATTGAACGTTACAACGCAGCGTTTCAAAACGCATATAAAAAAACGTAAACGCAGCCTTGTTTAAATTGATGCATTGAGTTTAATTTTAATATGAAACCTTTATTTAAAACAAAATAAATTACTTGCCTTATATTTACTTAAAAAAATAAAGGAAGGAAGAGGAGCAAGACATCTCAAATATATGTTAAAGGAAATCTTTTTTCTGAATATATTAATATTAAAGGCGATTTAACACATTCTCAATTTTATAATTGTACAAGATGAGGTAAAATAAATTTAATTCATTATTAATTATTTATATAATAGGTATTTATGGTGTATCATTTGCACAACTTGCTTATAGCTTAAGGATTTCCAAATCCTGTATACCTTATATTGTGAAATCAGTGTGCATAGCAATTTGGATAGCTGTACATATTCACATGTCTAAGCCTAATAAAAATGATTGGGAAAGAGTACATTTATTATAATAAATCAAGATTAATATTTACTTTTTACATTTCCCAGGAATTCCTGCTTCAATCAGGACCAAATTGTTTTGGGGCTATAGATGGAAAACATATCTATATCAAGAGCCCTTCCAATAGTGGCTCACAATTTTTTAACTGCAAGCATAGATTTTCAATTAACCTGTTAGCCCTAACAGACATAACATGAAATTTATAGATGCACAATGATAAATCTCACTACAAGACCTTTCTTACCTAGCTGAGAATAAAAATTTTATAAAATATTAAATTGTGTTACATATTTGATTTTTATAGACAATTATGTTATTAAATGACATAAATAAATAAAGTGAATATTAAGAAAAATTTATTTAATATATAAATCTTAATTTGAACACTATTCTAGGTGTAGCACATTGAGCTATTTAAAATCTTGAGGAATGAACCTCAAATAATATAATTCTAATATCTTACAACATGATACAAACATTTATTAAACAATACATTTATATTTATATAATGCTATTAAATATGTCTAATGGAGATTCATTGGCAGGTTTGGTGTTTTACTTCTCATAACTTAAGGATTCAGCCTCCTCTACAAGGCTATTGAAAAAATGCCTAAATAAAATATAAATAAATTTAAAATATAAATTAGCTTTACTGCATCCCAGATGGCTTTCTTCCAGAACATTTATTAACCTATTAAATTCATTCAGTACTTTAGGTTTGTTGTTGTTGAGAGTTCCACATGAAAATTAACTCTATTATTTTATACAAGGTAATTAACTTTTTGAGAATAAAGAAAACAAAATACACTTATAATTTTTTATGAATAGTAAAATATTTTGTGGGATTTATTCAAATATAGATGGTAAGTAAAATCAATATAAATTTTGGATTAGTATTGGATAGGCTTTGTAATAATATCAGAACAGAATTTGAGGATTGGCACAACCCTACTCTATATTTACCAAGTAGTTATTATCACTTACCAATAAAATAAATAACATGAATATTTAATTAAGGAGGTTTTCCTATTTTCTCCTTATTCAGCTAATACTTGAAGTTTCTCAATCTCTTCTTGAGAAAGAATTACAGCAATTGTGCAAACCTTTTGGTAATTTCATCGTTCCATTACCTAAAAATATTGTTATATCATTTAATAATAATTATTCTTACAATTTAGAAGAATTTTATCACTTCAAAATTTAAAAAGTTTCAAAAAACACAAGCAAGTTTGTCTTTTAAAAAATAATTTAAAATGGAAAACGGAAATGTGCTCAATTTGAACGAATGCATTTAAAATGCATTGTTTGCGTTTTGAAACGCTGCGTTGCAACGTTCAATTTGTGCGCACTATTAGATACAAATGGAGGAAAATTAAATAAAAGACAATGAATACATAGATTAGATGATGAATTATCAAAGTTTACAATTGTAAACAGATAACCAGAAAAAATCTAATAACTTAATATACGATTTTTCAGCATATTTGTGATTATGAATGGTGATAAAAATTTTGGCATCAAATTTTTACTGATTATTTTAAAAATGAGTGTTAGGATATTAGTATATTAAAAGATAAACCCAATATAAAATTGTTAAAGCATAACATGAATGCCGAAAATATCCCATTAAATTTTTTTTAGTGGCTAAAACTGTCTTTACAGAACGGGGATGCCTTAATAAAGAAAATTATAAGAATGTTCAACTAATGAAATCTAACAATTATTATTTATTAACATATATATTTTGTAATAGATGAGATATCAAGTCAATAAATTTTTTAGCTGACTTAATAATAGAATCCTATATTAGGCATTATGCACACCTTACATAAGTATATTAAAAAAATTGTATATCTATACACATTCAAGAATGTATCTGTATCTAGATATATTTTTGGACGATGTATTTGTATCTAGATAAGTTTTTGGATGATATATCTATATAATAAAGTATCTTTAAAAAATCATTTTTTGAACAATTTCTTATTCCTTAGTGTTGTGATTATATTTATTTATTAAATAATGTTAATGCAACATCTCCACAGTATATTATAGTTAGTAGTAGTAGGACTAACTAAAATAAATAATAAAAATATCTCATTTGTTATATTTTTGGGGTTTTCTAATATTTTATTTTGAAAGGTGAAAATATATAATATTTTCTAGATTAGTAATTTTTGAAAATAAGAGTATTTTAAAATTGAACCTCCCTCATTTAATTTTAAATATCTCGGAATTCAAATTAAACATTAATACCCATTCATATTTATATTAAATGATTGACCATATATGCTCCATTAAAAATTGAAACCTTTTAATTTATAAATAATTTATAATTAAAACTATTATAGCACAGATACCACGTTTTTGGTCTAAACAGCTTAAATTTTTCCAAACTCTGTTATTTTAAAATTTTAGATATGAAAATAGAAATTATAATTACTATAAAATTTATAATTTTTCTGGTTCTATTAGCTAGTGATATTGTTTTATATTATATTAAATAACAATAAACGCCACCTTGCGGATATATTATATAAATACATTATCTATTTAATGCAATTTTATTAAAGATTTAAGCCATTTATTATTAGATTAAATATTTTATAATGAAATATCGAATCATTTTTTCCTCGTTATTAACATTGGTTTATATTTTCTCGAAAAAAAGGCTATCAGAAAAAAATGGTATAAATGCATATCTGATTATTATATAAAAATAATAAATTATCTTTTCAAATAGTTCAAGAATATATGGCTTATGATACTTAGACCATTTTATAAATGTTAAAAAAAATTTAAAAATGATTACTAGGTTCTTTGGTATGACGTTGGTATCGAATTGAGGTTTAAGCCCAATACATTCAACAATTTCTCTCATCCTGTCGGCTCTGTAGTTAAAGAAGAAAACTGTATCACCATCTAAATTATTTGTAATATTAAATTATGTCCTAGAGGCCAGCACGGGCTATCCGAAGCCTGACCTGGTCCAAGCCTCGAATATTAAAAAAAAGAGAAGAGTTGCTTGAAGTCTGACAAGCTTGACTCATCATTATTTATATATGATAATTATTCACTATGTGATTCTTGACAATGATATTATTGATGTCTTTTCTTTTTAATAGGTTCATTATTACATTTTATAAGAAAATTATTTTCTATAATCTAAATAATTTTTAAAATAGATTGAAACTTTACTTTTTATATAGAAACTGAATAAAATTTGTATGTATGCAAATTAAATAAATGCAACTTTATATGAATATTGCTTTGATTATGGGGGTTAATTTAAGATGACAATATGTGAATAAATATACATGATTTTTAATGGTTTCTTAGATATTATAATATTTAAACTCAAATCTAAAAAAAATTTAGATGGGTCAGGTTGGATCTAGAAATGTGTGCTCGGTTTATGGTAAATTTATTTTAAATATCCATGCTTAGAAATAAGAAGAATGCATATATATTCTATAAATTTACTAGTAACTAATAAGCATAGAAATATTAATCTAACCAAAAACCAAATAAATGAGAGATGTACCGATACCAATTTCATTACTCTATAGTGTTAAGGTTTTTAAAATTGTAGAATTCAAAAAAAATTGAACATTCTCAAAAAAGTTTTAATTAATTTTATAAAAAAATCTTTTTGAATAATTTTTTTAATGGTTTGATCTCTATTTAAAAAACTTATGATACAAAAATTTTTTATATTAAAAGTAAATTAAACATGTTTTCAATATAATTTGAGGGGCGGGGGTGGTCGAGTTTTTTAAAAATATTTTTAACATGAGCGAGTGGCAAGCGAGTTTAAAAAAAAATTTTAAATAATGGGCGGGTGAATTTTTAAACTGAGCAGAACAGATTTCAATTAATCAAAAATAATAGTTTTATTTTATAATACTACATATTATGTGTTTAATTAAAAAGACATTAAAATAAATAAAGAACTAAACCAGCCATTAAAATAATTTGTAAACATAAGACGGGCAAGCGGGTTAAACAATTTTTAGATAAATGGGAGGGCGGGCAGGTAAATTTTTTGAGAAAATTATAAGTGTGCGGGTTAAAAAATTTCAAAACAATTGTTGGGGTTTCAGTGGTGTGTATTTCATTAAGGGAATATTAATTTTATAGAGAAGGGGGAAAATTTCAGAGAGTAAGGGACAAGATATTTGGAGGGGGGGGGGATAAAATTATTAGTGGCTTAGGGAGGGTGTGTGTAGAAGCTAACATTAAAAACATTTTTCTTAAACCAAAATATTATACAGATTAAATTTTCTAGAATATTGAGTTAGCCTCGAAATTTCGATACTATATGTCTAGACCTTTGCTCCTTCTATGAGCAAAATTTTCAGGCTTGCATAATATTTTTCTGGATAAAAAACTGAGTTAGCCGTTTTTAAAAATCGGCTCAAAACAAGCTGTTTAACAACACTATAACATATTTTATTTTTTTTTAAATATTAGAATTTTTAACATCGCAAGATAAAAATATGGTTTATGATTGGTTAAACAAGAGAATGATAAACTGGACTAAAAAATAGTTCCGATTTTTAATATTTAAAAAAAAGTGGTTCTGATTACTAGGATCTAGAGGTTCTGATTCACAAATTTAGTGCCGTTCCAAAGGTTCCGGTTCCAAATTTTGTTTTAACCAAAAAAAGTTAAGATAATTTAAATAATAAATAAACCCCTTAAAATTAATTGCACAACATTTTCAAGAATGTACAATCGATCATGATTATCTGGGCCCCTTGGAATGTGAATGAAATTTTATGTGCAAACTTAAGCACAAGTAACTAAGGTAGTGTTCAAATTTTAGAATTCTAGTTAATATATTTTTTGGTCAAAGTATAAAGAATGATTTATTTTTATATGTCACTTAAATCAATAGATATCTGTATAAAAAAATTATAATGCCAAGCTTCAATTTTATTGAAGAATGTTCAATAGATGATAGCATTATGTAATTAATTGTTCGTATTATTTAAAATATGATATTTTTATAATAGTACACAACACATTTTTATATAAATACAAAATTTTAAATAATTTTGAGGTTTGGATGGTTTAAAAAATATTTTTGAGAAATATGGTATATGTATGTAATTTACTGTTTGTAAATATTTTTTTACCGATATAGATTAAAATATTGCATAAATATGTATTGTAGACTCTTGACTATAATAAGAATATCATTTTTAAAAATTTAAATGACAGAACAACTAATTAAATATTATTCTAAAATATATTCTGTTTTTGGTGTTTTTATTATCGATTTTTACCATGAAAGTGAAAACTTAGCTTTCTAATTTATATATACAAATATAGATTGACCTTAGTGACACTTGCATAAATTTTATAAAAATAAGACTCATTATTTTTTATAAAAATTGTAAACTTTAGAAATGGGATTAAATTGACCGTAATATTAAAAAAAATAAATTATTTTAAAAAATAGATTTATTATTATTTATAATTCTGCGATTTTGAGTAAATCTTTAATTTAGTAACAATTGATAAAAGTAAAAATAGGTTACTTTTCATACTCACACTTTTGATATTTTCAAAATTAAATAACTAGGATCAGTGACGTAGCTAGGAATTTTCCTTAGAGAGGGTCCATACATATAAAATCTGGGGGGCGCCTTCGGCCCTTTTGCCCGGCCTTCGACCGGGTTTATCTTATAAATCATAACCATATCTTCGATAATATATAATAAATATATTTTTTAAATGCATCAATAATATGTTATTATAATTTATTAGATTATTCTCAATGACTTTATAATAATACTATCCAGAATAATTTCAATAGTAATATAATATCCTTCCACAAACATCAAAACCAGAAAAATAAAATTCATATAAAATCACTTTTATGTCATTTGAACGTATAATCTTAAAAAAATTTTTGCTCTGGGAGGGGTCCAAACCCGAAAACCACCCCCGTAGCTACGCCACTGACTAGGATGCTAAAATTTGAATAATTAAAATTTCATTCATCCGAGGATTCTTGCGAAAATCATGTTTTGATCGTAACATAAAATGATCAACATAATTATGTTTATCATAAAATAAAAGCACATCGATCATTATATACAAAAAATCATTGTTTTAAAGTGGCGTGTGTGGCTCATGTGCTACTTTGCTTGTGAATCTGAAGTTCACAAGTTCGCATTCAGGCAAAGAATTGTTTTTCTTTCCATACGTTTCTTATTCAAACTACTGGGGCACCTATAGCAGAGGTATGTGGAATAATTCTAATATTTACAATCGTGTTTAAATATTTCATGAAAAACACATAAAAATAAACCAGTCACTAGCCATAAAAATTACTTGCACTTTAATTAGAACAAGTTCTGGAACCGTTTATAGAAACTTCAAAATGTGGTCAGGTACCGGTTTGGTTATTATAAATTTAAAAAAAAGGGTTTCCGATTCTAGTAAGCTGATTTAAAAGATAGAACTATATTTTATTAGGTGAAAAAAATATATAAAGATAATTTAGGGGTTTTTCAAAGTAAAAGGATGGAAGGAAGGAAGATTATTATAATATTTCGGCTCTAGTTCAGTTTTGAAAATAAGTGGAGTTATTTAGAACCTTGTTATGACAAAATTGTGAAAAAATTAAATAAAAAATTTGAATCTTAAATTTTTTTCTCTTATTTGTTTTTGGATGGAGAAATTCTTTTTTTAAAAGCCGCTAGCCAGGCATATAGAATATAATAAATATTTTCTTAGAAAATAATGAAGAATAATAAAAGCTAAATTTTTAAATTTAAATACTAGTCAAAAACAAGGAGTGCAGTCAACTACTAATTATTTTATTAAATAAAAATGATCCAAAAAAATAACACTTTTACGATAAATTATAAAAATATTTTATATTTCACAAGAAAAAATTTTTAGGACGAAATTCATCGGAACATTAACCTAACCTTTAGAGCATTGAATAATTTAGTGATATAGGTACAATAAAAGATATTGACCGATATCATAGATATCGGTACATTACTATACTAGATATTGGTACAACTCTGGAATAAACTTAATAAATTAACTGCTATGATGAGTTTATATATCATCTAAAAATTGGCAAAACGAAATCAAATGTGTATTAATAATAATTATGAATGCATGTTTTATATGGGGTAATACAAAACCTTTGATTCTATTATCGATACCATCTTCAATTATGATTGGCTTTAAAAATTCATCGGTTTGTTTTTCTTCACCCTGACCGTTGTATTTTGCTTCCATAATCTAAATAAAAAATATTAAAATTGCAATAATAGATCAGTTGAATTTAACCTTATATATTTTCTTTTCAATAATGACAACGCGCAATTCAGCAATGTTTTTTGCGTTAAAAAAGACTGAATTTTAGATTTTTTTCAAAAAAATACAACTTTAAATTAAATAATAAATGGTTTCTTAGAAAAGTTCAACGCTAAAAGTTTTTGTTCAATTTGTAAGCACTGTAGCATATATAATGGTTTATTACATAAGAATTTGATTTATCTTCAAGTAATATTAATTATATATATTTTCTTCCATTTTCATAGTTTGGTTGGAAATAACAGACCAGCAGGCCCAATCCAGATACAAGGGCCGGGCCGTATTTTTTTTAAATATACTAGGGCCAGCCTTAACAAAATTTATTTTAAATATCCAGACCGGGTCGAATATTTTAAATCGCAGTTATTCTCTATAAACATTAAAAATATTTAAAAATCGTGTATTATAGAACAATATATCACATTTATTCACTTATCATATTTCCTATTTCCATTTTTTTGGTCCTTAGAAAATATTGCTAGTAAAATATTATTCAACTAATTATTATTTTAGGTAATATTCAATCATATTAAAAGCAAAGATACACTCAATATTCAAAATATAATACACTTAAGGGGAAAATTTATTTTAGATATGTATCATTTTATTTCTCCTTTTCTCTGTCCGATCTTAAGGAAATTATATGTTGCTAGGGAGAGAACGCAAAATGATTGATACCTATATAAATGACTATTTTAAATTAAAAAAGATAAACAGGAAATTACTATTGACCAGTCGAAACGAAAGTGTGGTGATTCAAACTCACTCCTTTTACAACATATGAGGAGATAAGATGATTTGTAGTTATTATATATTGATTTTATATTTGCTGAAAAACGATCTGTAAAATGCCGAATGGGTAAAATATATTTTTTTAAATAAAATGAAACTGGTAGAAAAATTAATACACCCTGGAAATTTTTTTTTAAAACCCTAGAACGGACTTGGAAATAGAAAACAGTGTCTAGGCAAAATCGAAAATTTTTTTTCTACAAATTCGGGCCTGATTGTGCAAATGGTACCTCTGCTGGTCTCTGATGTTTTTATAATTTTATATGATAAAAAAAATAAGTGATATCTTTTGAAAATATTTCTTTAAATTTCAAAAAAATTTAAGAACTAAATTTTAAGCAATGTAATATATTTTAAGATGGCAGATTCCTTTACATTCCTAAAGCTCATGGAGCTTTTTTATGGATTCAATTTTAAAGAAATTATAATATCTTATACAAGAACCATGACATTTTTGAAAGATGGTGGTTATCTTATTGATCATACATGTTGCCAAAATAATATGAAATGGGAGAAATAATTCTACATAGAGTGAGATGCTTAATTTGATTAAAAGTTTAATATTTTATAAATTTCAAAATTTTGTTAATTAGATTCCATATTTAAGTTAATGATAATTATCCATCAATTATATCACTTTCATTAAGATGATCAATAATCAGTTTTGACTAATAATCAAATTATTTTTAGACATGCCACTTCAGGCAAATTTATTCTTAAACTAAAAATAAAAACAAAATTAACATTTTCGCAAGGTGTCTAGAGGTAAGGTAATATGATATAATAAAATTATGATTTGTTATATTTCTCCTATTAAATATTCTAAATTTAAATGAAAAATTTTAGGCGCAAGTCCACTCCATTAAAAAAATTTAAAAACCTAAGCCTAACCCAGACCCACTGGTAAATATATGATTAGACCCACAGGCCCATGAAGGTCTCTGATTAATACGCATGCATAATTTACCACTAAAAAAATTTAAAATTAATTTATAATTTATTTGTTGTAATTAATTGCATAGCCCTTCATGTCATTTATAATAAAATATCATTACCTACAAAACATAAACATATAAGTCTGTTTGTTAAGGGGGGGGGTCACTATTATGTTGGTTTTTTGTTGATAAATTTCATTGGAGATCTTTAGATCCACTTATAGTAAGTTTTTTGGCTATATTTGATTTTTATAAAAATAATTTTGGGTTTTATATAGAGCTTTTCTTCTAAAAATTTTGAATTTTAGTCGCTATTTTAAGTAGTTATTAATTTCCCTAATTTTTCCCTCAAATTCTTCTTTAGATATATTGAAAACATTTTGAGGGGGGATAAGGGATGTATAGGGGAGAATTTTTGATTAGCTTAGTTATATACAAGTACAGACAAATTTGCAATAGGGGGATATGTAAAACAAGATTAGCAATATATATACTGTTATATATTTCTCATTTATAATAAAATATATTACCTACAATGCCTTAGCACCTCTTATAAGTTATAAATAATTCTAGAATTTTTCCATCAAAATTAATATAATATATAAAACATTGAACAAGTCTGTAAGTTGAATTTTGACACCAATCCCCTGTATGAGTGCTTCATATGCAACTTTTATGCGCTCCCATCTTTTATCCCTATCCATTGCATAAAATCTTCCAACAACTGTGGCCAACTTGCCATGTTTTAATTTTTTCGACAAGTAATCTTCAAGTTGTTTAAGGTAACTACCTATAATTTTAATTGTTTTTAGATAATTATAAAATTTATATTGTATAGAAATTCATGATATAATGAAAGTTAGAATAATTTTTTTAAACTTATTAATTAGAATTTTATATGTATGTAGACTTGATCATTAAATATGTATGAAATAAATTTAATTAAAAATACTTCCACTACAAGGTAGAGTATCTCTGCCATCTGTAATAGCATGAACAAAAGTATTTTTAATCCCTTGAGTTTTAGCTCCTTCAAGTAATGCAAATAAATGATCAATGTGAGAATGCACACCACCATCACTCACCTAATAAACAATTGTTAATTTTAGATTATAATTCAAATATTTGATAACTTAAATTGAAATTTTAAATTCTATTATAATATTTCAATAGAGGGAATTAATATTTAATAATAATAAGTCATACCAGTCCTATAAAATGTAATCTATTAGTGCCATTTTTGGATTGGTTGCACATTTCAACAAATTTTTTATTGCTAAATAGACTTTTATCTTCTATAGACATATTGATTCTGACTATATCCTATTCATTATTATAAGCAAAAATTAAAATCATTATCTTACTTGATATATCACTCTGCCGGCTCCTATATTCAAATGACCAACTTCACTATTTCCCATCAGATCTTTAGGCAAACCAACACCTAATCCATGTGCACATAATTTGATACTCTGCCCTTCTCTTTTACTTAAAGAGTCCATATTAGAGGTACTGGCTTTTGATATAGCATTTCCTGGTATAGTGTAAAATAAAGAATTTATATAATAAATTACCCTTAGTATCATTTCTTAAACCCCAACCATCTATTACAATTAAGCAAACATTTGCCATTATTTATATAAACTCAAATCAAGGTTTTATGAATGTCACAATTTACAAATTCTTTAGGAAAACAAAAACGTGTGAAATAGTAATATAGTTTTATCATATCATATGTTTCAAATCATAATTGGGATTCGAAATATAATTGATATTCGACATTCTCCGCCACCGGCGCCGGTAGAATTTGTTTTACAGCTTATTTAAAGGATGGGGATGGGGGGGATGGGGTATCAATATAAAGGAAAATTGTAAATTAATAGTAAAAAATAAATCAATTAAATCTTAAAAAATATATTGTTCACGTAAAAAAGCATAAATTATTTTTAATATATTTTTTATAGACAAATAGCGGATTTATAATAAATGGAACATATCTTATCCCTTTTACCAGCTTAACATTGCAATAAATTAGGTATTATTTAATATGTAATAGTAACATTCTTTTTTAAAAAGAGAACAAATTTAAATTTAAAAAAGTGATACCATAAAGGATTATATCATTGGATACCATACATATTTTTAGACGTCTTACTACCGCAATAGGAAATCTACCGCGATAATCTACCGCAATTTTTAAATTTCTCCCGCATAATTTTTTTTTTTTAACATTTTAAACTTTATAATATATAAATGATAATTTTGAGAAAAATTAATTGATTTATTTATATTTCTAAAATAAACTATAATTATTTATTTAAAAAACATGTCTAGTTTATAAATATCTTTACATCATTACCTATCATATTTTTTATTTTTATCCAATAATAAATCGACACCATTCATTCATATTTTATCATTTACATGTGTGTTTGTGTATAAAATTATAGGGCTAGACGCTTAAATAAGGTAATATTGTACTTATTTCAATGATAATTATATTATTTATTATAGTTCAATCACATTATTATTATAATCAGTGAAAGGGAGTGTATCTACATCTATTGCAATACAAAAAAATGCTCCAAAAATAAGAAATAATACAAATGAAACTACAATTGGTTACATGGTATACGTTAATCATGTAGTATAACCAGGCTTGTTAACCGATCTTTTTAAAACGATCGAATCCCGATCACGATCTATTCAAAAAAAGAGGATCGAAATCCAGGATCGACCTTTTTTTCTATTTAAATTTCTGAAGGAAATTTCTGACCGATGTAAAATTAACTAATATATGTTATAAATTTATTGTAATTGAATAATAATATAATATAACCGATGCAAAATTAACTAATATAAAAATAAATTAAATATGGTAGAAATTTATTGTAATTGAATAATAAATATAACAATTATAATATATTTATTTATAATTAAAATTAGCTTTTAATAATAAATTTTTTTATAAATTATAATCATTTAAACATCCGCGTCTTTCATTTAGAACATGTTTAGCTTTACTAAACAAGCCCTCCACAGGAGCGCTTGATGGCAAAGGTGTATTATATTCAATAAATATTTTTTTAAAATTAATATAAGTATTAAAAATAGTCATGGAATCATCATTTGAATAAAAAAAATTTTTAACGGAACAAGCATTTTGTACAGTATTTTTCCCCAAAAAAATCATCAATGTCATCCATACATTCATTTGAGGTATCCGCATATGGTTGTTCCTGCATATTTTCCAAATGGGCAACTAAACTTTCTTTTACCATCATATTTTGTGGCAGATTAATATACGGCCAGTTAAGTTTAAATTTAGGGTTAATCATGGCTGCCAAAATGTTACTGTCTTCATACAGTGAAGGAAATCTATATTATGAAATGATAATTAATTTATTATTAAATAAGTGTTCATTTTATTCATATAAATCAAATCAAGTATCTGCAAAACTTAACCCTTATAAATTTTACAGTCGAGTCTGGCACAGCATCTGTATGGTATTTATTTATATTTGGGTCATATCATAAATATTGATTAAATGTAAACTTAATACTTAATATACAAAGAAATTGACATTGTAATTTATTTACAAAAAATATTAATCAAAATATTAGCTTAAAATTCAAATAATCTAATAAATTTTTAATGTCTTTAAAGGCCCATTAATATTTTACTAGATATCAGAGGTTTAGTAGAACTGGCCTGTTAAAAATATTTTACTAAATTTGCCAGATCTTTGCAATTTTTTAATATATTTAGCAGATATCTGATAATATAAAATAATTGCATAAAAAAATATTTTTTTATAAAGAATCTGTATCTAGATTCTATTTCTGTAGGACCTGCTCAACTCAGGAATGTAATAAATTAAATTTAAACATGTTGACATTAAGATTATCATATAAAAAAAATTTAAAAGAATTACTTGTAAATGTCTCTTTAAGTTCGAGGATGATATTTTGGAAGATGATATTATCTTCTTACAGAGACGGCATTTGGTGCTGATCATATTATAAGAGTTGCTTTCATCCATTTCACATAAAGTAAATACTTACGTAATTTCAAAAATGGTAAAAGATTCTCATTCTCACTTATATCTGCTTTTACATCAATAGTATAAGCAATAGAATCTTCTAAATCTATAATGGACATTTACATTTACCTATTAAAATAATATTAATATATTATTATAAATTTATATTAAATAACTTGTAAGAGCTCTAAATCTCGTAGAATTTAGGAAATGAATAAATATATCTATAAATAAAATGGTGGAATGGAAGTTGATAAAATATAAAGATAGATATATTTTTTAAAAATAATATTTTAATTTAATTTTCAAAATTTTTATTTTATTTATTGCTTTTTAAGTAAAAAATTAATTTTTAAAAAGATCGGGATCGAATTTTAAACAAAATGATCTCGATCTCGATCCTCTATTTAAGTCAGAATCATAAATCTCGTAAAATTGACAAATTTGCTATCGAATCCAGGATCGTCGATCTTTTGATTCGATCTTTTAACAACTCTGAGTATAACATTCAAAGAGCTACTTATCATCACAATGTAGATCGAATCTTTCCTCAATAATATTTAACGACTCCAAGCTAAGAGAAAACTTGTGATAGAAAAAAAAATATGCAAGGCTATCACCAATGTTTTAGGACCAATTCTTGATGATTTGAAAGAGGGACATCCATATGCAATTCTAACAGATATATCTAATAAAGGAAATATTAAAACATTTCCCTTGTTTCTTTGCTATTTCAATAAAAATAAGGGCGTTTCAACAAAACTGTTAATCGGATAGTGAAAAATCCAAAGACATAACTAACCATATATGGTCAATATAACAGATTAGGAATTATAAATGAGTTGTATGTCAGCATTATGCGTTGATAATGCAGCAGTAAATTTTATTGAGGCAGCACAATGTTGACTTAACACTAATTGCCTGTATATGCCATATACTACATAATTCTTGCAAAAAGGCAATTAATATTAATGTATCATCTGTATAAAGGGGCGTCGCTAGCCTTTTCAATTTCAGTGGGCTCAGCAAAAAAAAATTTATGGGGGCTTCGTCCCCATATCCCCCCTTTGCGGGCCTTTGGCCCGCATTTACACGGCCTTCGGCCGGGTTTTATATTAATATATTATACATTTTTAAAATATGCTAACTCTAGACAATTATTCTGAATTATTTTGTCATTTATAATATTTTGCATACAAAATAAACTAGCATATAAATAATTAAAACAATACAATAAATTTCTAAAAATAATATTTTTTAATACAAAATCTATTTATTAGAGTATAAAATATTTTCGATTGCTGATATAAAAAAATTTTGCGTAAATAATTACAAGTGATAAAAAAGGTTAATTATTTCATACATATGCCTAAATTGATAATATTTTTTAAAAACCAGATAAGGCTAAATAATTCTAGCAAGTTACATTGACAAAAGGCCATGACACTCACGATGGTAACCCATATCAAAATTTATTATGTTAAATAAATTGATAAAAAAACAGTAAAAATCTTTAGAAGAAATTATGCAAATATATTGAAGTTTTGAGTTATTTACACGGCAAGGATGCCATATTAGAAATGAAACATTTTTTAACTATAAAATAAGAACCAGAGTGATATGATGAAAGTAATTAAGATTTTATATATTATTGTTGCACCATCTCTAGTTGGTTTATTATATCTTAAAATAATAATAGATTGTAATAATATCAAGAATATATTCGTATTAAAAATTTAACTCAAAACTGTTTTTCAAATCAAAAGCATTATTATTAAAATTTTAAAATTATTAACTGTAATATATTATATATCTGTCAAATATGTCTGTAAAAGTGGCATTTTACCTAATATTTTATAAATAATTATATATTATAAAGGATTATAAACTATTTATCCACTTACTTTTTATAAATAAATATATTATACCTATTTGGATTTGGACCTTGAAAATAATTTTAGAAAGAGACATGAAAGATCAAAATGTAGTTGATTAGTGATTTTGAACTCGGCTAATTACAATATTAAATTTGTTAATTTTCAATTAATAAATGATTATATTTATTTAATTAAGGTTATATAATAATTTAAATAATAAAAATCAATTAAGCTTCAACTGTTAAGGCTAAATTAATATTTATTTATTGATATTGATATATTTTTAACACAGAATTGGATTTCAAGCTGACAGACTGAACATATAATTTATATGTATAATCTAATCTAATAATTAAAATAGTATTCATTTAATAAAAATTTAGATAGTTTTATTAATTTTTAAATAATAAAATTAAATCTATATATTACTCAATAGAATTATAAAAGAAATCGTTCAGGGGGCAATTAAAAAAATTTATTTTTAGTTCAAGGGGATATTAAGGAGTCATTAAAAAAAAAATTTGCTTCAGGGGGATATTCAAATTTTTTAGGGGGTTCGAGCCCCTTCACGCCTCCTCCTAGCAACGCCACTGTCTGTGTATGTCGAAATAATTGTAATAAAATGTTTTAACGAATTTAGTTAATCAACTAAAAAAGTTAATAAATTAAAAGAGTTGGTGAATAGGTCTGACTTAGAATGGGAGTTTTTGCGACATGTTCCTATCAGTTGGTTACCAATAATACCCGAAATCGATAGAATTTTATAATTTTACCAACCTTCAAAAAAATATTTCTAAATTAAAGATTATAAAAGCTGTCTTTGAAAAATATTTTCGAGAATCAAATAGCAGATAATATTTAGGAATGATTTCACATGTAGGAAATCTACTACATGCTGTTAATATGCAGTTGAAATCTGAAGAATCTTTTTTAATAAAGATTGACAAATTTATGCTGCAGCTGTGTTCATTTAAATAAAAGATAATTAAAATATCTCGGGAGGTCTTGTGTGGTCAGGAAATTTTTATAAACACAAAATATTTAAATATCGTTTGTATCTTAAATGATTGTACGTAATCTGGGAATGGGAGAGGGAAGGGGGTATATAAAAATTGATATGGGTATTAAATAAAAAGATTTTAAAAAATCTTTTGATTATTTTAATTTTATCACGCTAAGCGGGCGTGTTAAGATGTCATGAATATTATCATTAACAGAAAACATCAACATGGGTATCAAATAAAAGCTAAATACAACATATTAAGACTTCAATATTAAATATCACTATAAGCAGGGGTAATATTAGTCGATACTTTTAAATACTCATTGTAAACTAATGATAAAATTATATTTTTAAATCTCAAAATTTCTGGAAGATATATTTGAAACCATCATTTCACAAATTTTAAAATAACATTGTAAATTTTTCTAATTGCAGTTATAAATTATTACACTTCTTTACAAGCAAATCATCCCTATTATTATATTTTTTTAAGCCATATAATCAACACATATTTTATTTGATTTTGATAATTGAAATTTAAAATATATTTTTGAACAAATGTATTATTTACACAAATAATATTTAAGTGACATTTTGTGAAACAATTAATGCCATTTTTAAAACTTTGACATCTCTTATTGTGGCAACTTTTTTTTGGCAATTGCTAATTGATTTACAATGACCATAAGAAGATGCACTTCTTGATGCTGTTATTATGAAGATAGTCTTATTAGGAATGGTTAAATTGTTAAATTTTATTGATTTGTGAACGTTCGTTTTTAAAAATGGGGAATCATTTTTTCCCAAATGGGTTACAACCCATAGTTTTGCGCCCTCCATTTAGATAATTTTGTCTTCAACATTTTTGGGGCATAGATTTAATCTATCATTTTTATTTAATATTTTGTGTTGATAAAAAATTTCCTGACCCTCCAAGACCTAGAGCCCGAGTTTAATTATTTTTACAATCAAAAAAAATTTAATTACCATATATTTGATATCCATATCAAATAAAAATATTTTTGTCTCCCTTCTCCACCCACCCCCAAGACCAAGTCCTACCCATCAAGACCAAGATTGAATTCTTTCAGTCAAAAGATATTTAAATTAGCTTTTATTTGATACCCATATCGATATTTTGTGTAAAAAATATTCCTGACCTGCCAAGATATAGATTCGCCCGCTTAAATATTATTACAATAAAAAAATATTTTAATTACCTTTTATTTGATGTCCATATCAAAAAATTATTATTTAACCTCCTCCGCCACTCCACCCACCCCTAAGACCAAGTCATATTCATCAAGAATATGAATAAATGTTTTCAGTCAAAAGATATTTAAATTAGCTTTTATTTGATACCCATATAAATATTTTTTGTTGATAAAAGTATTCCTGACCCCCCAAGACCTAGACCAGCCCGCTTAAAGTGATTATTATTATTATGATAAAAAAATATTTTAATTACCTTTTATTTGATACCCATATCAAATAAAATTATATTTGCCCCTTAACCTACCCTCAAGACCAATTCATATCCATCAAGACCAAGAATGAATGCTTTCAGTCAAAAAATATTTAAATTAGCTTTTATTTGTTACCCATATCAATATTTTGTGTTGATAAAAATATTCCTGGCCCCCCAAAATCTAGACCTGCTCGCTTAAAATGATTATTATTATTATTACAATAAAAAAATATTTAATTACCTTTTATTTGACCCATATCAAAATAATTCTTTTTTAACCCCCCCCCCCTAACCTCCATTCACCCCCTTCCCAGACCAAATCCTACCCATTATGACCAAGAATAAAAATTTACAGCCAAAATATATTAAAATTAGCTATTATTTGATACCCATATCGATATTTTATTTTGATAAAAATATTTCTGACCCCCCCCCCCCCCCACAGTCCTAGACTCGCCTTTTAAGGGGAAGAGATTGACCTCCAGTTGAATAGATCTTTTTTAGACATATCTTATTTCATAAGGTCAAGAAAAACAACATTGAAAATTAATAAATAACAATAAAATTAAAATTAAAAAAGAAACGCGCGTATAAAGCTCTAAATAATAAGAATCCTCTTTATGACGGTTAAAACGTAATAATACCGTATTATCATACCTTAACTTAAAATCCTAATTTTTTAGTTATCCCTTTAAAACACGTGATGATCCCGGATAGTCTGATCGCTTTAATAATTACGACATATATATATATCTCCAGTTTAACAAAAAAATGTTCTTTATATATATATCCATTGAAAAATAAATAAATCATAAAAAAAATAATCAATCGCTGAATGAAAATTAAATGTACTTCGTTTAAAATTGAATTTAACTCAGGTGATAAAATAATTTAAAAAAATGTAAATTGTAACATAAAACGATAATATAAACTAAAAATAAAATCCTTTTTTGGAGTTAGGTATAAAATTATCAATATATATTTAAAATAGCGATAGACATTGATACATGCTGGAGAGATTGTAATGCTCTCTATTTTTTATGATTTGCTATACTCAAAGATAGCTTGTCTAAAAGCAGAAGAGAAATGGGTGGAATTTTTTCGTAATTACGATAAATCCCCATGCTTGGAAAAAATATGCTAATATTCTCCTTACATCATTCTAATGCCTCATCGGAGCGCCTTTTTAGCCTGATGAGGGGACTGCCTGGAGAAAGAAGAGAAATCGGATTGCTGTAACAACATTATAGGCTAAGCTAATGGTAAGCAAAATTATAATATGTCATGCCAGCAAATTTAAATATATCTCAATAACGACGGTAAACGTTTAGTTCCATTATTTAAATCTCAAATAATATAATTAATATTATAACTACAAACTATTTTTTCAATATTTTTTTTATATTTTATAAAACCTTATTTATACATTGGCATAAAATATATGTATTTTTTACATTGTAAAATTAAAATCATTTGTTTTTGTTTATAAAATTTTATTGTTTACTTTCTTTCATAGTTGTTAAAAGATACTTTTTAAATGTTAGATACAGATACATCGTCTAAAAATTTATCTAGATACAGATACAATTTTTATTATACTCTTATATGAGGTGTGCATAAACTTAAATTAGTGAAAATTCATGAAATAACCTATTTATCAAAATATAATTAAAATAATGAATTTTAGATTTTAATATAAAATATGAAAATATATGATTAAAGGATTAAATAATTATTATTCAGTAATAAAATATTTTCAAAATTTTGGTCATTAAGACATCTCGTTTATCTGTAAAGACATTTTTTGTGGTGTTATATTTTATGAATAACAATTTTATATCAGGATATCTTTAAAAATACTAAAACTCGACATTCATTTTTAAAAAAGTTATTTAAAAATAAATGAAGGATTTTCAACAATTGAAAATGCTTGAATGCCAGCTAAAATAAAAGCAGTTATAAAATCATCTAAGTGGTTTGGGTTGCAAAAATATAAGTGGGGATGAGCTTAGTCCAATATTTTCTTTAATAGATTTATTCTCCTTTCCGTTTTTATTTTCATTAACAGTGTTTGATGTTTGCTCTTAAAATTTAAAATTACAATTGTAAACATTTATTTAGTATCTATACTAGAGGTCTGCATTGGGCGGGATTTTGGAGTAAAAGCCCGCCCATCCAATGTTTTTAAAAAAATTTAACTTGCCCGCCCAGCCCACCCATAGTTTTCAAAAAAATATACGCCCATTTGTCTAAAATTCCTTACCCGCCCGCCCATTAGTCTAAAATTTTTTACCTGCCCTCCCATTATTTATAAAAATTTTTTAACCCAAGCCCGCTTATAAAATTTAATTATGGTCATTCTTTCATTTTTTTAAGCATCTAATAATAATATTTCATTACTCCTCTACAAAAATTTTATAATTTAGGAAATTAATTTAAGTATAAAAATAATCAATGTAAATTATGGACAATTTATTTGATCAAATTGAATATTTATGAAAAAAATATAAATGTAAAATTAATATTGTACGTAATTATAATGCAAAAATAATAATGAATCGACATTTTCTGGATTCAAACACGTTCTTCTTTGTTCTTAAAATCTTCCAGCAATGCTAAATCCGCGTTCGGAAGAAGCACTAGTTGCAGGAATTGTCTTAATTTTTCTTGCTAATCTTGATAGCTTTGGCAAATCTCTTTCTTGTCGTTTCCACAAAAGTAGGATATCCGTTTGAAGTATATCCTCTTCCTCAATTGAGATCTTTAAATAATAGTGAAACCAAAATAAATTTAATAAAGTAATTTAAAATTTAAATTAATTGTAATATGCAACTTAAAATTTTGCTAAATTATACATATCAAAACTGGTTACTTTAAAATTTAAATATTTTGTTATGTCATTAGGTACAATACTCTCCTCTGTAACAACCTCACCCATATGTTGGGGTTTAATCAAACATTGCATTTAATAGAGCTAAGCAATTTTATAATTTATTAATACCCTTTAATTTGATTCTCTTTGCATTTGGGGAAAGAAGTAAAATCAGATTTTCATCCACGTCGATGTTATATTCTTAGATGCAAAAAATCCAACATGTTTTCAATATGTTTTTTTACTTCTATAATTTCTTCCGACGTCAACATTCTCATTTGTCGGAACTTTGGTATTAAAAATGTTGAAATTTTATGAAGCATATGGATTTCAAATTTTTAATTATAATATTTTTACCTCTTTTCTTTATTAAATCTATTTCTTTTTCACAATTTGTTTTTCCTATTATACCCATATTTATTTGATTTTGCTCATGTAGAAGAAGATTATACCTATTTTTTTATAAATAATGAAATGATATGCATAAATCCCAAAATACTAATTTTTATACCATATAAGAACGTTCTGCAGTGTAGGTCTGCAGTCGCTCTCAAGAACATTAGTTGCATCTTTATATGGCTCCAAATAGTCTATCAGTGTTTTTAAACCTTCCTTTCCCATAGATCCCATTTTTTCACTCATATCACGAGATTGTTAGAACGATAAAATCTCATCATACATTATATAAATGCTTTGTAGCATCTTATGTTTTGTATTCCATCTTATATCAAAATTTTGTTGTAACATCTTGCTCAGATATTTTATGTTGCCACTTTGTTTGAAATAAGTGGTCAACGATTTTGCAGTGATCAAAATGTTTATAATCTCAGAAGTATTTTCCAAAATAAAAGTTGGCTGGAAAGCATTGCGAAGAATTGTGTTCAACATATGTGCTGAACAGTTTAGTCTATTAAATCTAATATTTAAAAAATATAACGGAAAATATAGTTCTCTAAATATGAATGTTTTTATTTAGTTGTATACAGAACAGAATCTCTCATAAATTATTATAATATCTACCAATTAGATAAATTTTATAAAATTTAACAAAATATTTACCCTTCCAGCGCTTTTTTAATATTTGCTCCTTGGTCGGTGACAAAGATGGCTTGGAAAAGTATTCTCGGAGCACACCAAGTTTTAAATTTTTTTAATAATTCCTTAAGAATATTTTCTCCCGTCTTTTTTTCCTCTAGAAATTTTGAAATAAAAAGAAATTTTTTTTCTTATTTCCAATTTTGTATATAATGGATTGATAAAGATATATAATCGGTTTTTGTAAAATCCTCGCACCACATATCTGTAGTACATGAGCAAATAAAATTTTTTATCATTTCTCCAATTTTAGGAAATCATATTTCCTTAAGATCCTCAGTAACTTTGGATATGTGCCTGCTAACGGTTGTGGGGCAAGGAATAATTTTTTCGGCTTCCAATTTCCCATAGGTGGCCCCTAAGTCTAAAAATCTTTGTAAAATATTTACAAATCATGGTCCTTGAATGGCTTGAAATGGCCTAAATAAAGTTAAAAGAATAATTTAATAAAAATTAAAATACCTAATATCTCTAGCGCAATATTCTACAAAATTGGCGATTAGACCCGATTTTATCGTTTTGTTTAATTTAGAATTTTTGAAAATATCCGGATATTTTTTTATTATCCAAATCTTCACAATTTGCAGATGAACATTGATGACGAAGGAAGAAGGATGTGCCACTTTTGTTATTATATTTATAGATAGATTAGCAATCATTGCAGCGAATCCTATCTAGCTTTTTGTCATTTTCATCGAAAATGATTTTAAATTGTTTCCACATTGAAGATTTTAGTTTATTATTATCTGAATTTTCCTTTAATTTATATAAATTATTTTTTATTTTTTAGATATATTTTCTTTATTAATAGTAAAATTTTAAAATAAAAATAAAATTAAAATATATTTTTTTATTAAAAATTATGTTATAAAAAATAAAATTTATATATTATATAATAAAATAAAATAAAAATGAAAAGAGCAAATATAAAGATAAACAATTATTACTAAAACAAAATAATACAATGCAGATTGCAAACCCAAAAAAGGAAATTTTAAGAAAAAAGTTTTATTACATTCTCATAAAAGGAAATTTTTAATAGACAAAAATGGTTATTTATTCTAAGAAAAAAGTTTTATTGTTGTGTTTATTACATAATATAGTTAGGTAAATGTTCTCCACTTAAAAAAAACGATTGGTACAATAAAAAAAGAAATATTGTTATTATAGTTCATTTAAACAATTATTTTTTTTTAGTTTGTTTTTGAACAAAAATTTTAAATTTCTTAACCCGCCCGCCCATTGTTCAAAATACTTAACCCGCCCGCCCAGCCCGCCCATAGTTTCAAATTTTTTAACTCACCCATAGTTTAAAAAATTTTTAACCCCCCCGCCCTCCTGCCCAATACCCTTAAATGTGATCTTAAATTTTAAAATTACAATTGTAAACATTTATTTAGTATCTATACCTTTAAATGTTTTACAATGTTGCAAGTTGAGGTAATGCTAACTGAAATTTTCGTATTTTTTGGTAGACATGGAAAACATTTTACTAACAGAGATATTTGTTTTCTTTATTTTGAGATATTATTTTAAAATATACTCTATAAATTGGCCATAGAAAAACAATATCTGACCTTCATTCCTCTTCATCACAATTAATATTAAACTAAAATAAATAAATTAGTATGATAAAATAAAATTAACCAATTCCATTGAAAATAAAAATGACAGTTCCTTGAGATGGATGTAATATCAATATTTGTCTGGTTTATTGATATTCGGACATGATATTTAATGAATATTTTATATTTATAATTTTTTATTATAGTAGTCTTAATATTTTTTAATATATAGATATTTAAAATATATGCTCATATGAAATAAAATAAATTTTTGCATTCAAGTTTTTTTATTTATAATATAAAAAGCGTTAAATAAAAGTATATCAAAATGTATCTTAAAATATATCTAAAGCAGATACAATTATCTCTAAAATAATATCTAGATACAGATACTTTAAATAAAAATCTACCTAGATACAGATACCACATTTTTATATCTAGATACTTTAACAACTCTGGATTCAAAAGATCGTTGGTTTTTTTTATATAAAATTAATATATTTTAATAAATAAAGATGTTATTTTAATAATAAAGATATTATTTAAAAAAATTTGTCTTGTTTGATCAAATTATTTTCTTTTATATATAATATAAATAAAATAACTCCACTACAAACAAGTTATTTTGAAAAATATTACATATTTTGAAATTATAAAACTTTACCTTTGTTAATATTTATATAAAGTAATTATAAAAATTAATAGGGGAATAACTAAGATAAGTCACAATCTTGGCCGATTTCTAGCTATTTTTATATTTCTACCGCAATTACCCGTAAAATACCAAATTTCTCTCGCAATTTGAAAATTTTGACCTGGCAACCCTGTTCGTGAGTTGGTGAAGCGACTTGAGGATCAATTTTGAAATTTATCCCAATATTTATATTAATTGATCCAAAATTATCTTGAAACCAGACATCAGCGAAATTAGAGGAGGGTAGTTAGTTATAAGCAATAAGAAAAGTGTAAAATTTTGAAACTGGCTAACGACTTGAAGATCAATTATCAACATACACAACTGTGTAGCCAGCTAATTGATCTTCTAACGGGAGAGGAGGGAGATTCACTCTTCGTGAGTTATAAACAAAATAAAAAGGCACTTGGCCAAAACCAAAAATAGGAAATACCATGTTTTGAAACTTTGCCATTATTTAATACTTAATTTGAGCTTTAATATTCTCTAAACTGATATTTTTATAACTTGAAGAAACCTCATAATATATGGTCAATGTTTTTATTTGGAATTCTTGTATTACATATATACTATTCTATAATTATTCAATTTAACTGGCCTTTTATATAATATTAAATGTAAATACGCTATATTATTGTATAACAAATATTATTTAAATAACGTTGAATATTATAACCTTTTAAAATATATTAAATATAACATATCTTATTTCTCACCAAGTTCAAGTTCGTCTATTAATCTTTTTGTTTGCTTTCCTACCCTCGTTGGATATCGGTTTTTAATTCTTTCTTGACTCGGTTTAATTGTTTCTACTATTTTATCTTCCCCTAACTTTATACTGTCATCTATTATTATTGATTCTTGTTCAATTAGTTCTTCCCTTGTTCGTAGTTGGTCGGCGTGTTTTCATACTTCAATTGGATTTTTCATCCAAACTAAATCGTTTTCTCCAAAATATCTCTGTATTCCTTTGTCAAACTGATTAGGTTTCACTACAGAAGTTTTTAATTATTCAATAATAAAAGGTTTGACCCAGTCCAATAATATATTTAGTCTTCTTCCCATAAATAGTTTATTTGCCCTGTTGCTGAGGTTCTGAATTTCTATACCTAAATAGCACTTCTTTTAAGCATTTTTCCCGATTATTCGTTTGTTCTTTATATTTGAAATATTGATTTTTGATAGACTAAATGCATCATCTTTCTACCAAACCATTACTTCTCGGATTATACGGTGTAGTTTTTATATGTTGTATATTCCTGTTTTTACACCATTTATCAAATTCATTAGAAATCATTTGTGGACCATTGTTTGCAATTTGACTTGGAATACCATATCGAGTAACCCATTTTTCTAATCTATTTATTAGCATATTTAATTCTATCGATCTCGATCCATTCAGAGTACACATAGATTTCGACCAGCCGTCAAGTGGTCAGGCAAAATCTAAATGTAGCATTCCACGGGTATACGGCAACACCTGGAATATCTCTGCATTGTTTTTGACATCCTATACATTAACTAGTTTTTCAACATCTTTTTCTAATTGTTCCCACCATATCGAATGTCTCGTATTGGATTTCATTGATGTAATACCTGGATGTCCAGTATGCAATATATGTAAAACTCTTTTTTGAAGTGAGTACGGAATGATTCATCTGCTATTTCAAAACAAAATACCATCATCATTTTCTATTTCATCTATTCTTGTTCTAAAAGCTTGTAATTTGCTTGATTTTATATATTTGTACCATTTATTAATATTTTTACTCTTCTTAAAATTGGATCTTTTGCGGTTTCTTCTCTAAGTTCTTTACTAGATAAAGTTACTGTGTCACAAGTAACATTTCTTATATAAATCACTTTTGTATTTATGCTTGTTATTCTATCATCAATTTTCTTTATTGGATTTCGCGATAAATCATCTGCAATTAAATTTTTAGTGTTCTTGAACATAATATCGTAACATATGCGGATAATTTATAGGCCCAAAGTAATAATCTTTGATTTGTTAATAAACTTAAATTTCTTTTATTGCCATTTATTTTTATTATAGTTGGTCCGCTCGTATTATAAACTTACGTCCATACAAATAGTTATGAAATTTTTCTACGCGATTTATTATTGCTTTAGCTTCTTTGTCTATTGTAGAATAATAATTCTTTTCAGCGTCTTGTATAGTTCATGAGGTGTAAGCTATTGAAAATTCTTTTCTATTATTATATTTTTGCAGGAACAGCACCAAATCCTTGGTTAGATGCATCTGTTTCTAATATTAACTCGAGGTCCGGTTTATAAAACTGTTTATTTTATTCTAATACTATTCCTATTGCTTTTCAAATAATGTATCATTTATTTTAGTCCAATTACATTTAATATTTTTACTAGTTTCATTATGTAATTCGGCGATAATATCATATAAGTTTGTGATAATTTAATATACTTAAAAACGATTTTATGTCCTATCTTTTGGGGTTTTTTATTTTTATATTGCCATTATTTACTTTTTATCTGGATGTATTCCATTTTCATCTATTATGCATCCTAAATATGATACTTTTTCTTTTATAAAATTTGTTTTGCTTGTTTTGATTTTTAATCAAGCATTTTTTAATTTTTTGAGGACGTATTTTATATTATCTACATGTTCTGTATTCTTTTCCTATGATTATAACATTGTCTAAATAAACTGTTGTATCTTTACAGTCAGCCAGTAAATCGTCCATATATCGTTGAAATATTATTGGTGCTGTAGCTATACCATAAGGTAATCGTAAATAGCGATAGTATCCATTGTATTACCATAGTTAATAATTATTGCGATTCTCCGTCAATATTTGTGGATATGCGTCTTTTAGATCTAAGTTGTATACTTATTTCCATTAGCAATCTTGGCGATTAATTCTTCAAACATTGGTAGAATGTGATAGTCTTTTAGTAAAAATGTATTAAATGTTACTTTGAAATCACCACATAATTGTATTTCACCTGAAGTTTTAAGTACCACTACCATTGGAGTACTCCAGGTTACTCTTGTTGTTGATGATTCTGTTTTCTTTATTATGTTGATTTCTTCCAAACGTTTGAGTTTATTTTCAATTTCTAATTTTAAAGGCAACGGTACTCTTCTTTCTGGTAGAGCTATTGGTTCTGTATTTTCTTCTAATTGTAGTTTTATTAGTTCTAGTTTTTATCACTAATTTATTATCAAACACAATAGCAAATTCTTTATATAGTTTTTCAATATTCACATTTTTATTACCATTATTATTATATCTATGGCTGATCATATTGACTACTAAATTAGTTGGTAACGATCGATGAAATTCTGTAGTCCATGGAAATCCAAATAGAGCTGCATAATTTGTTTTTGTAATTAATTATAAAAATAGCACGTTTTTCTTGTATTATTATTATTCGTGTGGTAGTTATTTGAACTGGTTTTATTTTTATGCATGTTTAATTATCATTTTGATACTGCTGAAAGCCAATCCTATAAATAACCTTATTTAAGCTTAGTTGCTCTTCGTCTCTAGTATCTGGGTATCTTAATCGTAGTTCTTTATCTAGTTGCGACATCTTTAATCCAGCGATAAATTGATCACGAATTCGTAGTTAGATATTATTTTCAAATTCACATCTACGGGCTTATTCCTTTATATTTTTTAAATAACTCATTATTGATTCTGTTGGTCCGCGATATCTAATAAAATCAATTCTTGATGCCAAGACATTTCTTTTGTCTTTAAAAAGTTTTTTTGCAATTTTGTATAAATCTGCCGCTACCGGTTCCACGTCAATTCGGCGCGGCTTCAATTTGGCGCAGCATCATATTGACACAGCGTCTATTCAGCGTGGTGACAATTTGGCGCGTATCTAATACAACTTTATAAATTTATTATTATAAAAAAGGATGATTAAATAGAAGTCATTTTGAATGTTAGTCCTATTAATTATTTCTTTATATTTTTTTTACAAAAATCTCAATTTTATTTACGATATGTGTAATATCAATAAAAAAATTAATAATATCAAAAAAAATTAATAATCAATATTTATACTGATTTCTTTTGTGGACAAATTTACCATATTATAAGGTATTTTGATTAGTAACCAATATTATGTAACCCTAGAAATTCCGCGCATAGAGAAAGAAAGACCAACCTAGACTGAAATAATTTTTTTTTAAATAGACCCGGCCCAAAAGTGATTTGCAGATCTCTAGAGCTAGTAACACTTTTTGTAAATGTTAGGAGAGATGGTGCTAATAAAAAAAATGGCAGTTCACATGTTAAATAGTAGGATCATTGGATAAATTTAGGGGTGAATTTTAATCAGATCTGTGATCCCTCTTTTTCTAAAAAAAGAGCTTGTGTTCAGTGAAAAATCTTTGAACCCTCAGGTGGTTTCAGGATTCGGAGACTAGAAAAATAATATAAAAATTAGTTAAAATAACAGAAACATCTATTTTTAAAAATTTTTATTTTAATTAGTATTGCCATAAAAATAATTTATGAGATATGATACAATGTTGCCAGATTTAATTTAAATGAAATTATATAACCTGTAAAAATTGAGAATATATAAAATTTTAACAATTTTTTTCCAAGTCAAATAATTTTATTTTCAAATAAATTAATAAATATGAAAATGTTTTTAAATATGCACAACTATGGCTGAATGTGATATGTGAATAAAATATTTTTAAATCCTATTATAACAAAAAACAAATATCATATTAACTATATTTTCTTTATTTCTTTTATGTCACAATTAAATTAATTTTTAATATCTTTTATTAATAAAAAATTGATGTCATTATACTTTTCCTTTTGTAATATTAACAATATGGCTTAATTATATTTTAAAAACCTCAAAATTTTTAAACTTTCGAATTTATAAAATTATGAAACATGTCAAAAATCTAGGGCTAAGTCCTAAATCGGCCGGCCGGGGGGGATTGTATCCTGGGAATAATAAAGGGCGCGGAATCAGAAATTCCAATGAATCACAAATAGTGGTGATAAGAAATTGCAATGGATCACAAATCATGAGATATCAAATATTAAATAAAAATATAATATAGGTAAGGGGCTGATCAGCAGGAATGAAGGGGAATAAATGGTAGGAGTGACGAAATTGTCAGCTTAAAAAATTAGGATTCAGAATATATATAATTTATTTAAATTATGAAAATATTCGATCTGATCATAATATAAGGAAGCATATATAGTTTTTTAGTGAATTATACAAAATAATCAGCGGATTAAAAGGAATATTGTTCGGGGAGACGAATTGAAAAATAAAAGCTATGATCCTTGCGAAAAGATATAAAATCTTATTTGAATAATTAAAATATCATGTCATATAAAATAGCGAGCCACATATCGTTTTTTTAATGAGTAATAGCAGATAAGCGGTGGGAATAATGGTAGGTTCGATGAAATGGCAAAAAGAGAAAGCAAATAAAAGGTAAAGGAAAGGGAAAAGAAAAAGTTAAAGGAAAAGGGAAATGAACAGTAGAAAGGGAAGGAAATGGTGAAAGGGAAAAAAAAGTTGTATGGGAAAGAAAAGGGCAAAGAAAATCGAAAGAAAAGAAGGGCAGAAAAAGGGTTTACTTTCTAAATTGCTAAAAACAAAAAAAAATTGGGAATCTTACTTATATATCCTAGAAAATTTTAATAAATTTTAAATTAATATTTGTTACTTATTTGTAAATATTAATTTTTATTATTACTCAATTTATATTACTTTTAAATTGTTAATATGAGTTTGTAGCTATTTTATAACCGTAATTGATTTACATTTTATAAAAAAAGATATATTATATATTTATATTAAGTTCGTGAGAAAAGATATTGAATTTAGTTAATTTTATATAATAATAAAACTGTTTTTTACTTGATTCTTATATTTAAATTGAGGTAATTCCTACTAATAATATCCATTCTACAAAGCAATTCCTCGCAATACAGACTATCAATATTTTATTTTTCATTAATATTAATCGATTTTAAGGAAGTAAATTTTGTATTTAAATTATAGTTTTTAAAAAAATTAAGTACTCATTTTGAATATGTATGTTTACTTCCTAACATTTATTAATATTATCTTCAATATTGCCTTTAAAATTTTTAAAAGATATAAGCGAGATTTACCATTTTTAAGGGCAAGGGAGAAAAAAGAAGGGAAAGAAAAGGGGAAAAAAGAGGGGAAAGGTAAAGCCAAATGAAAAAGCGAAAGGAAATAAGGGAGAAATATGAGGAAAAGGGAAAGGTAAAAGAAAAAGAAAAAGAAAAAGAAAAAGAAAAAGAAAAAGAAATGGGGATAGGAAAAGAAAAAAGGTAAAGAAAAAGGAAAAAAGAAAGGGAAAGGAAAGGTGAAGAAAGGGGAAGGCAAAGAGAAATTTAAAGGGAATGGAAGAAAAAGAGAAAGAATATTGAAAAAAATTAAAAGAGAGGAAAGGGGAAAAAGCAAAAGAAAAGAAATATGTAATAAAAGGGAAAGGAAAAGAAAAAAGATGAAGGTATAAGATAAATTAAAAGGAAAGGAAGGAAAAGAGAAATAAAAAGGAATGAAATTAAAAAGGGAAGAAGGGAAAAGGAAAGGAAAGAAAAGAAAAGAAAAGAAAAGAAAAGAAAAGAAAAGAAAAGAAAAGAAAAGAAAAGAAAAGAAAAGAAAAGAAAAGAAAAGAAAAGAAAAGAAAAGAAAAGAAAAGAAAAGAAAAGAAAAGAAAAGAAAAGAAAAGAAAAGAAAAGAAAAGAAAAGAAAAGAAAAGAAAAGAAAAGAAAAGAAAAGAAAAGAAAAGAAAAGAGAAAGAGAAAGAGAAAGAGAAAGAGAAAGAGAAAGAGAAAGAGAAAGAGAAAGAGAAAGGAAAGAAAATGGGTATTGAAAGGGAAGAAAGAGGAAGAATAAGATAAATTAAAATGGAAAGAAAGGAAAAGAGAAATGAGAAGGGAAGTGTCCTAGTTCGCAATATATTTATTTGTTTATTTTTTTTCTCTTTAGCTTTCACCTTTTCTGGTGGTAAGCTCCTATAATTAGTGTTGTTAAAAGACTCTATTTTTAAAAACGACCAATCCTATATTTAAGCCAAAAATATTAAGCAAGCCTCGAGATTGTGTTAATAGATGATCAACCATTTTACCATCTATAAGCAAAATCTCCAGGCTTTTATAATATTTTTGGCTAAAATATCGGGATAGCTGTTTTTATCTAGCCCTTTAACAACTCTACCTTCAACATCTCTCTCTAATATATTTCTTTATATTGGCTCTAACTTTATGGCCCCATTGAAGTTTTGGCCTTCCTCTTTTACGTTTGCCCATCACTTCCAAACTCTCAACCTTATTTCCTATGTAGTTCAAAGGCCTTCTCATTGTGTGCCCATGCCACCTAAGTCTGTTTACCATTAACTTAGTCTTAATGGGCACTACCTTTAAACTACTTAGTATTCTTGTACTGTGCACTTTATCCTTTCTTGTTACCCCAGCAATCATCCTCAGCATTCTCATCTCCATAGTTTGTAGACTTCTCTCGTCTGATTCCTTGGTTGGCTATGTTTCCGAACTATATAGAATAGTTGGTTGTACTATGGAACTGTAAATTTTTCCCTTTAATTTGTGTGGGATTCTTTTGTCAAATAGCACTCCAGATAAAGATCTCCACTTTAACCACCCTTGATTAATTTTACTCTTTATCTCTTTATCTCTTTTTCTATTGTGTCTTTGTTTGTATAGTGGAGCTCTATTTGCAGCTTTTAATTGTCGATATCTGCCATTCATTTATATCAATACTCACTGTTTCATCTCCTCCTATCATCATATACTCCGTCTTTTCTCTATATACTTTTAGCCCCTGCTTTTCTAGGATATTTATCCAACTTACTAATCTTTCTTCATTTCATCCTTGGATTCGGCAAGTATCACAATATCAACTGCAAATATCATATTCCACGGGACATTTGAGGTATAGAATGTGCTAATACATCTATTACTGTAATGAAGAAAAGTGGGCTGAGAGCCGACCCTTGATGAACTCCTTCCTCTATTGTGAAGCCTGCTGAAGTACCTGTTGTGCTACGGACCATTGTTGTATGGCCCATATACATATCCTGTATTATTCTTATATATTTTTGGGGAACCTTTTTGTGGCGTAGCGCCCACCAGATAAGTTTTCTTGGGATTCTATCGAAGGCCTTTTCTAGATCGAGAAAGTCCATGTGTAGCTTTTTGTTCTTTTCCCTCTATTTTTAACTCATTTGCCTAATTGCGTGGATAGCAGCAGTTGTTGATCTTCCAGGCATAAAGCCAAACTGAATCTCTCCAATTTCGATTATGTCTCTTAATCTTTTTTCTATTATTTTATCCCCTATAGGAACTAGATAGCTCTGCCTCCATTTTTGAGGAACCTCTTCATTTCCAACTATTTTATTGTATAGATTTGTGAGGAAATGCATTCCATCATCTCCTAGTGCTTTAAAAACTTTCTATTGGAATATCATCTGGACCCCTAGCTTTTTTGTTTTTCATATGCTTGAGGCATATGATTATTTCTTGTTCTGTTATTGGTTGTACAAGGTTTTGACATGGGAAGTATTCATCTAGATGTAGTATGTGGGGATTAAAGTTGAGAAGCAAGTTGAGAAGCTCTTGAAAATATTCTTTCCATCTATTCTTTATTTCTTTTTCCTTTATTATCAATTTCCCATCTTTATTTTTGATTACTTTCGGAGCTCCGTTTATAGAATTCTTTTCTCGCTGTTTGGCTAATCTGTATATTTTATTTTGCCCTTCTTTGGTATGTAGTTCTTCATACGTGTCATCGTATGCCATAGCTTTGGCCCTAGCCACCGACTTTGTAGTTAATTTCTTGGGTTTTTTGTAATTTGTCTTGTCATCTGGGTTTTTGGATTTGCACCATATTTTATAAAGGGCTTTTTTCTCCTGTATGGTTTTTACCTCTTCATTCCACCACCATAGTTCTTTGTATGATTTGTTACCTGCCCTTGTCAAGCCTAGTGTCGATTTGGCAGTGTCTATTAATCTGGACGAAAGGTCTGTCCACATTTTTTCACTGACTTGTGAGGAATCTATTGTTTCAATGTTTGCATTGATTGCAAAGGCATCTGTCATTGTTTTTAATTTACCCTATTTGATGCATGGTTCCAGTTTTATCTTATTTTGAGTGGATTTATTTGAGATGTGTAAATCCATGACTAGTAGCTTGTGTTGCGCGGCGATATCTTCTCCTGGGATGGCTTTGCAGTCTATTACATCTTTTAATCTTCTGCTAGAGATTAGCATGTAATCTATCTGTGTTTTCCTTGTACCACTTTCTTATGTTATTAAATGTCTGTCTTTTTTTCCTATAGTAGGTGTTGGTTAAGGCAAGGTCGAAGGCTTGCGCAAATTTCAGTACATGCTCTCCTTCATCATTTCTTTCTTCGTATCCAAAACCGCCATGATGCCTTTTGTAGCTATCTCTTGCTTTTGCGCATTTAAGTCACCACCTATTATGACTAGGTCATCCTTAGATTTCCATTACAGCTTCATCAAGGATAGTTCTAAAGTCATCTTTCTCTTCTTCCTTGCAACCCGTTTGGGGAGCATATACTGAAAGGATGTGTAATATTGGTTGACTAATGCAGAGTTTTATCTTCATTCGTCTATTAGAGATCCTGTTGACTTCTACTACTGAGGAGGTTAGATCTTGACTGAGGATGATGCCGACACCGTTCCTATTGCTAATTCCATAATAGTACAATTTATACCCATCTCCAATCATTAAAGTCTTTTGACCATTCCATTTCGTCTGTATGCACGCTATATCAACTTTTCTCTTGTTCAACATAGATGTCACATCTCTCGTCTTATCTTTGAGTGTACCAATATTCAAACTTGCTAATCTTGTCTTCTTTGCTTTGACCTTTATTTTACTTTTCACAGGATGGAGGTCTACACCCTGCGCGTCGCTTGAAGGGAATGCCCTAGCTTTCATATTCATATTTTCATTTACTTCCTTCATTTTGTTTATTGGACAAGTATCCTTAGCACCCTGCTGTTCAGACCTGTGGGTGACCGGGGTGTCATCTCTAAGCTCCGAAATTCATCTTACCATATGTCTTTACACATCAGTCATGGAAGAAAAACATGAAAATTTTTATGCTCCTTACTAGGATTGAACCTGCGTCTCGTCCTTCTGTTTCCAAGCATACATCATAACCCATTAGACCACCCCGGCGATATTTATTTGTTTATATGAATATAATTATTAAAATGTCAATCATTTTTGTGATAAAATTTTTATCATTTTTTTTATATGAATTCATTCTTCGTTTTTTCAAAAATAAATTGAATTATTACTTTTATGATTAAATTTCGAAAACAATTAATTTTTTTCTGTGTTTTTTTTTCAAAGTATTTTTGTCAATTTGTATTAAAATTTTATTTGAATAAAAGATTATTAATTTTTGCTGAAGTCCTTTTTTATATATTTTAATAAAGATTATTTTGAGTTTTGGTAAGTTTTCCTCGTATTTTTGAAAGTATTTTACTTGTATAATTAGATTTTTGAAAGCTAGTTAGTTTTTTCTTATTTTCTCAAAATTAAGTTCCTTCTTTTTCTCTTAATTGTTAGAAAGGAAAAGAACAGAAAGGGGAAGTTAATAAGAGAAATTAAAAGGGAAAGGAAGGAAAAGAAAAATGGAAAAGAAATTAAAGGGGAGAGAGGGAAAAGAAAGGGGAATAGGAAAAAAGGGAGATAGGAAAAGAAAAATGATAATGAAAAGAAAAGAAAAGAAAAGAAAAGAAAAGAAAAGAAAAGAAAAGAAAAGAAAAGAAAAGAAAAGAAAAGAAAAGAAAAGAAAAGAAAAGAAAAGAAAAGAAAAGAAAAGAAAAGAAAAGAAAAGAAAAGAAAAGAAAAGAAAAGAAAAGAAAAGAAAAGAAAAGAAAAGAAAAGAAAAGAAAAGAAAAGAAAAGAAAAGAAAAGAAAAGAAAAGAAAAGAAAAGAAAAGAAAAGAAAAGAAAAGGGGAAAGAAAAAAAAGGGAAAGAAAGGGGAAATGGAAAGAAAAAAAAGAAAAGGGAAATGGAAAAAAAAGGGAAATGGAAAGAAAAGAAGAAGGCGAAAAGAGATGGAAAAGATAAAGGGTAAGGAAAAGAAAAGGGGGAAGAAGAAGGGGAAAGAAATATGTAAATGGAAAGAGAAAAGTAAAGGAGAAATGAAAAGAAAAAAGGGAAAGGGAAAGGGAAAGAAAAAGAAAAGAGAAGTAAGGGAAGATAATAAGATAATTAAAATTGAAGGAAGAAAAATAGAAAAAGAAGGAATATGGAAAGGAAATTAAAAAGGAAAGAGGGGAAAGGGAAAAGGGTAATAAAGGGAAGGATAAGGGGGAGGAGTAAGAAAAAGGAAAAGTTTTAAAAAAAGTAAAGGAAAAGAAAAGAAAAGAAAAAGGGAAATAAAGGTGGAAATGGAAAGAAAAGGGGAAAGTGAAAGGAGAAGAAAAAAGGAAAGAACAGGTAGATGAAAAGGGAAAGTGGTAGAAGAAAAGGGAAAGTGGGAGAAGAAAGGGGGCAAGGAAAAAAGAATGAAAAGTAAAAGGGAAAGGAATAAGGTAAAGAAAAGGGGAAAGAAAAAGAGAGTGGAAAATAAAATAAAGAAAAAGGGAAATAAAGAGCGAAAAAAGTAATAGGTAAATAAGAATAAGGAAATAGGAAAGAAAACGGTAAAGTAAAGGGGAAATGAAAAAAAGAAGGGATAGGAAAAGAAAAAGGGATGAAGGGGAAAGAAAATAGAAAAAATTAAAGCAAAAGGAGAAGGGAAAAATGGAAAGGGAAGGAGAAAAAAGGAAGGAAAAAATATAAGGGAAAGAAGGGGGGAAGGGAAAGAAAAGGGGAAAGGATATAGAAAATTTAAAGGGAAATGTAAAGCGAAACGGAAAATAAAAAGGAAAAGGGAAGGAATAGGGAAATAAAAATGATAAGGAAAAGTTAAAAAAGAGAAGTGATTAACTTTATTTTGTATGGTTGGTAGAAATTGTTGGATTTCATTTTGAAACGTTTATTTCGTTGATTAACTAGCCATCTTTTTATTTATTTGGCAACGACTTAAATCAAAATTTATACAATTTAAGAGGGGTTAAGACAGGGCATATTTTCTAAAATAAAAAACTAATAAAATAATAATACACTGAACTTGCAGAGGAGTTAATATTAGGTTCAACTCTCTAGCAAATGTGGGAATATCATCAGATATTGGTAAAGCTAAAAAATGTAATATAAAATGTAAGAAAATATAAGATAAAAAAAATGTTTATAAAAATAATCAACAAAACTCATTAAAATAAACATTTATGCATTTATACAGTGTTGTGATGATTTAATGAAACAATTTGACGATAAAATTAAAACCCATTCAGAAAAAAAATTTATTTGCAAAAATAATTAAAATAAACACATTTAGTTTTAAAAACTAGAAAGAAAATGTTTAGAAAAACATTATTATTTTTAAAAACTTCCGGTTTTAATTTAAATTAAAACTTAATTTTAAATATGCGACAATTTTAATTTTAAACTTCTAATAATTTTTTCCCGATTAAAAACTATAATTCTATTTTTTTGTCAAATTTTACTATCGCGTATATTTTAAATCTATCTCAAGTTTCAGGTTTGTTAATATAATATTCGATTATTTACTGAATTTATATACATAATTTTAGATACACCTAATGAAAGTTCATATTCTCTTGGGGGGTTATCTCAAATAAAAAATAGATACCAAAGTTATTCACCTATCCCATCAAAATCCCTTAGATGTCTAACTGACATTACAAACCGATGTCAATATTCGAATATTTAAGAGCAACCAAATTTTGATCCTAGTCATTTGAGGAAAAAAAATTCGTAATTGGAGTGATGAAAAAATGAATTGGCTAAAATATGGCTGAGCAAACCAATTGATGATCAGCCCAATGCAAAAACAATTGCCCATCATCTAAATTAATCTATTAGTTCAGTTTATCGTTTTAAGCGGGAAACTTTCCCTGAAATTTACGACGATGCTTTATCTGATTTTATAATAAAACAACGAGGTCGTAAGACAAAACAGAGCTTCAATCGAATAGAACTGAATTGTTTGGTTATAATAACGGCTATTCCATTAAAAACATAATAGAACATTTACCGCCACGTCTAATATTGAGTGAGTTAACTATATCAAGATGCATCAAATCAATGGGATGGAGCCGGAAAAGAGTTGGAAAAGAACCAGATAGACGGAATTCCCCAGATGTCATCAATATTCGTAAAGAATTTTGCCTAAAATGATGATCGTGCTATTCCAAAAAATATTCTATTTAGATCAGGTTTCAATTCCCACGTCATTTCTCGGGCATCTCTGGGTAAGAGGCCATCCGTCAAACTCCCTCCTTCAAAGGGAAAAAAATATCTCGGTTTTGGGTACCATAGGAATTAATGGTCTATAAAAATACACGATTATAAACGGGGCATTTACAATAATTAAATTTAAAACTGCAATTAAATTTAAAACTTACCTGGATAAATTATCATCCATTTTGCCGTTAAATTCACTCATATTTATGGATAATGCCCCTATTCATCATGCACTCAAAATTATCAAATTATAGCATTCTTCCAACTTGTTCCCTTCAACTAAACCCCATTGAAAATTTTTTTGGCATTTTGAAAAATAAATATCGATCAATATATCTCAAACCAAATAACAGAATTTATATAATTGAGGATTACTAGCCTTTTGCTTAATTTCATTAATTATGATCTCACAGCCTTCTACTCACAGAAGAGGGAATCCAATCTATTACTTTGATCTATTTATTTAATAGATAATTACACTAGATTATTATATAATATAGATTTTTTCGTTATACTATGTGCAATACAAATAGAAAAATAAATATTTTTTGATCTTTTATATAAATAAAGTGAATAATAAAGATTTCATTCACAAGTCATTTTCGAAATTATAATATAAGAAAGGTAAATATAATAGAAAATAAAATAAACAATGAAAAAATAAGTTAAATTATCATAATTTGACCTTAAGTTTTACCCAAAAAGAAATTGTATATTTTTTAACTCATTCAAAAAGTTTTCCAGTTTATATATAGAAATTAATTTTATAAAAAAAACCTCGGTCATAAAAAAATTTTAAAGAAAATATTTAATATTTTTATAAATTGCAAATGTGTTAATTAAATTATTTATGCAAAAAATATTTTTATCTGGATGGGTTTTAATTTAATCGTCACTTTTAATTTTAATGGAAGGCTCAAAAAAAAATACAAAAAATAATTAAATTTTTTTGTCGCGTTTTAGTAAAATTTTAAAAATATTCAACTTGGATTTTTTTTCATTTAACTGTTTGAGATGATGTGAATTACCACCTAAAAAATAAAATAAGCACACATATGCTCTCAAAAATATTCTTTAAAGACAAACTTCAACTCATTTGAATATGATAGAACAAGGAATTCAAATTCAACTGATTCCTCAAACAGGGGCATTACCTTTTCAAAACATTATTAATTAGAAATGAATGTACCAAAATTCCTTGGACGGCATTTCAGCAACATGCAATCTGAAATCGATATAGTGTTGTTATGAATGAAAAGCTTGATATGTTTCGCCTGATTGATATTGATGCTTTCAAATGGTTACATGATTACGTTAATTTTGGACTACTCATGGGTATTTGGTATAGGTCAGATTTTTTTTTCCTTTGCTTTTAGGTAAAAATAAATTGTTTTTTGGACTAGAGTCTTTAAAATTGAACATTACCACTATATAAATATACTTATTTACTAGTGTCTTAAAATAGAATTTTACTACTATATAAATGTACTTATTTAGTTTGTAGTCTGCACCATAATATTAAATATACCATTTAAATACATAGTTTGTTTCTCTTCATTTTTCCGTTTAAACATATTTTAATTTACATAGAAACTAAATTAATCTAAGTCCCTTCTAAATTAAAGATACTCTTATCCCCTAACATTATATATGACATTAAATTTATAGTTGAAATTGCTTTAATAAGCTTTCATGGTTTATTGAATTAGTTAGCTATTTTGCTCTTAATTGCTTACACCTTAAAACACAACTAAACATTATATATGACATTAAATTTTATAGTTGAAATTGCTTAATAAGCTTTCATGGTTTATTGAATTAGTTGAATTTAGCTATTTTGCTCTTAATTGCTTATACCTTAAAACACAACTAAATAAGCTTTCATGGTTTATTGAATTAGTTGAATTTAGCTATTTTGCTCTTAATTGTTGAATTTAGCTATTTTGCTCTTAATTGCTTATACCTTAAAACACAACTAATAAATTATATTTAATTTTATACCTTAACATAAGTAATAAATTATATTTAATTTTATTAAATTTAAAATTATTATATTTACTTTAATTAGATTTTTAAAATTGCAACATTATATACGGTTTATTGAATTAGTTGAATTTAGTTATTTTGCTCTTAATGTCTGTATACCTTAACATAACTAACAAATTATACTTAATTTTATTAAATTTAAAATGATTATATTTACTTTAATCAGTTTTTATAAAAATTGCAACATTATATACAGATGATTTTTTTGTATATAGTTAATTTCAAAATTTGTTAAATTTTTAGTTTGTATATAGTAAATTTCACCATTTGTTAAATTTCAGTATTTTAGCTAGTTGTGAGGTTCTTAAATTTTACATAATTTATATCTGGATTTTCTCATTTGTTAAATTTTAGTATTTTAGCTAGTTGTGAAATTCTTAAATTTTACATAAATTATATCTGGATTTTCTAGTTTAACAACTTTCAAATTTTCTAGTTTAAAAACTTTCAACTTATTTTCAACTTAAATTATAAATAATTCATTTGTATAGTTAATTTCAAATTTTGTTAAATTTTTAGTTTGTAAATAGCAATTTTCACCATTTGTTTAATTTTAGTATTTAGCTAGTTGTGAGGTTCTTAAATTTTACATAAATTATATCTGGATTTTCTAGTTTAACAACTTTGAACTTAAAATATAAACAATTCATTTGTATTATTACCTTCAATGATATTATCTGGATTTACTTTACTATGTCTGTTTTAGTATAATCAATGTTCCTTTTATTTTATATATTAATCTATCTATATGTTATATTATATACATTTCATATCTTCAGATATAAATATTTTTGAATACATAAAACTTAATAATTGTAAATATATGTTATATTATACACATTGATCGGTTTTAACACCATATTCATATCTTCAGATATAAATATTTTTTTGAATGTTCCTTATATTTTATATATTAATCACCATATACATATCTTCAGATATAAATATTTTATACATTGATCGGTTTTAACACCATATACATACCTTCAGATATAAATATTTTTAGTTTATTTAAGTTATATAAGGTCAATCTTAAAATCTTTTAGGCTCCCCTAAATCAGATTGATAAACTTGAAGTGCTAAATTTTATCCTTAATTTCTCCCAGATAAGATATTACTTTTATTTAGTGGTATTAATGCACTTCTATGTAAGCATGACTTTAATCCTTCTAAGGTATTTAATATGAACAAACTACAGTATCCTTAATTTCTCCCAGATAAGATATTACTTTTATTTAGTGGTATTAATGCACTTCTATTTAAGCATGACTTTAATCCTTCTAAGGTATTTAATATGAACAAACTACAGTTAATATACAGTACTTCTCATTTATTACTTTAAATTGGTAGTTGTTCAGGTTTATTCCTAAATATAGTTATTTAATAATATATTGAGTCATTCTAATCTTAGTTTCTCCGTATTATATATTAAAAATTAACTTACAAATTAAATAAATTCTTTTAAATTATCCGGCGCATATGTTATTGTAATTATTTTCTCTTTTCTCTTTCAAGCGCCGTTTTTTTGATTTCGTTTTTGATTTTGTTTTGATTTTTGGCACATGTAATATTTTATAATCTTTTTCTTCTTTTGAGTTCCTTTGTCTCATATTTTTTTGGAGAAAACTTTTTAATATTAGTTTTAAATCGCAAGGTCTAAAAGTCGAAAGGCTGCATGATACGAAAGGCTAAAAAATAATATTGAAAATAAAAATAACAAGAAAATGATTAATGTGTAATTTGATTGATTTTTTGCTTTTTTTACGAGAAAAATATTATAATAACATTACATTATAATATATTTAAAAAAATGGAAATTTTAAGATCTTTTCAATTTTTTTATTAATTCTTTGAAATAAATTGCGGTTTTAATTTTATTAATTTTTAATTTATATTTTTAATTAAATTATATTTATTTATTTAAAAAAAATGGAATATAATATATTAAAAAAATGGAAATTTTAAGATCTTTTCAATTTTTTTATTAATTCTTTGAAATAAATTGCGGTTTTAATTTTATTTAATTTTATTAATTTTTAATTTATATTTTTAATTAAATTATATTTGGTTATTTTAAAAAAGTGGATTATAATATTTCAATTTTTTTATTAATTCTTTGAAATAAATTGCGATTTTAATTTTATTTAATTTCATTAATTTTTAATTTATATTTTTAATTAAATTATATTTGGTTATTTAAAAATAATGGAATTTTTAAAATTATATGTATATTCTATTTAAGTTTTTTTTCAAAACTAAATTGATAGTAAGTATAACGATATTGTGAGTACTGGATTAGGGAAAAGGCTAACATCTTAAACGTAATTTTAAGTATTTTTATATCACTGAACTCAGAATTAAATTTCCTATCCAAATATGTTTAGATGTATTTTTTTACGTTTCCGGTTCAAAAAATAACATTTTTGTCGCGAAAAGGTTCGAAGGGAAAAGGCTAACATCTTTAGTTTAATTTTATAAATTTTTATATCATTGAACTCAGAATTAAATTTTCTATCGAAATATGCTTTGATGTATTTTTTTACGTTATCGGTTCAAAAAATAAATTTTAATAATTTTTTGTGGTAAAAACGTTCGAAGGGAAAAGGCTAACATTTAAACGCAATTTTGAATATTTTTATATCATTCTATTCAGAATTAAATTTCCTATCCAATTATGCTTAGATGTATTTTTTTACGTTTCCGGTTCAAAAAATAACATTTTTGTCGCGAAAACGTTCGAAGGGAAAAGGCTAACATCTTAAGTTTAATTTTATAAATTTTTATATCATTGAACTCAGAATTAAATTTCCTATCGAAATATGCTTTGATGTAATTTTTTACGTTATCGGTTCAAAAAATAAATTTTAAAAGAATGATATAAAAATATTCAAAATTGCGTTTAAGATGTTAGCCTTTTCCCTTCGAACTTTTTATCACAAAATAATTTTTAAAATTTATTTTTTGAACCGATAACGTAAAAAATTACATCAAAGCATATTTAGATAGAAATTTAATTCTGAGTTCAATGATATAAAAATTTATAAAATTAAACTAAAGATGTTAGCCTTTTCCCTTCGAACGTTTTCGCGACAAAAATGTTATTTTTTGAACCGGAAACGTAAACAAATACATCTAATCATAATTGGATAGGGAATTTAATTCTGAGTAGAATGATATAAAAATATTCAAAATTGCGTTTAAGATGTTAGCCATTTCCCTTCGAACGTTTTTACCACAAAAAATTTTTTAAATTGATTTTTTGAACCGATAACGTAAAAAATTACATCAAAGCATATTTCGATAGGAAATTTAATTCTGAGTTCAATGATATAAAAATTTATAAAATTAAACTTAAGATGTTAGCCTTTTCCCTTCGAACGTTTTCGCGACAAAAATGTTATTTTTTGAACCGGAAACGTAAAAAAATACATCTAAGCATAATTGGATAGGAAATTTAATTCTGAATAGAATGATATAAAAATATTCAAAATTGCGTTTAAATGTTAGCCTTTTCCCTTCGAACGTTTTTACCACAAAAAATTATTAAAATTTATTTTTTGAACCGATAACGTAAAAAAATACATCAAAGCATATTTCGATAGGAAATTTAATTCTGAGTTCAATGATATAAAAATTTATAAAATTAAACTAAAGATGTTAGCCTTTTCCCTTCGAACATTTTCGCGACAAAAATGTTATTTTTTGAATCGGAAACGTAAAAAAATACATCTAAGCATATTTGGATAGGAAATTTAATTCTGAGTTCAGTGATATAAAAATACTTAAAATTACGTTTAAGATGTTAGCCTTTTCCCTAATCCAGTACTCACAATATCGTTATACTTACTATCAATTTAGTTTTGAAAAAAAACTTAAATAGAATATACATATAATTTTAAAAATTCCATTATTTTTAAATAACCAAATATAATTTAATTAAAAATATAAATTAAAAATTAATGAAATTAAATAAAATTAAAATCGCAATTTATTTCAAAGAATTAATAAAAAAATTGAAATATTATAATCCATTTTTTTAAAATAACCAAATATAATTTAATTAAAAATATAAATTAAAAATTAATAAAATTAAATAAAATTAAAATCGCAATTTATTTCAAAGAATTAATAAAAAAATTGAAATATTATAATCCATTTTTTTAAAATAACCAAATATAATTTAATTAAAAATATAAATTAAAAATTAATAAAATTAAAACCGCAATTTATTTCAAAGAATTAATAAAAAAATTGAAAAGATCTTAAAATTTCCATTTTTTAATATATTATAATGTAATGTTATTATAATATTTTTCTCGTAAAAAAAGCAATAAATCAATCAAATTACACATTAATCATTTTCTTTGTTATTTTTATTTTCAATATTATTTTTTAGCCTTTCGTATCATGCAGCCTTTCACTTATAGACCTACCCGTTTTAAATGTATTATAAATTGGCAGTTATAATTTTTGGAGAAAACTTTTTAATATTAGTTTTAAATGTATTATGAATTGGCAGTTTTATAATCTTTTTTTAAGTCTATTTTAAAGTTTTTTTGTGTTCGAGAAATCCCACCTAGTGTCCTCCCCCTTGTTATTATGGTTCTCTTACTCACGTAAAATGAAATGAATATTTTCGTTATTTAAAAAATAATAAATAGTGTTGTCATCTAATTATAAACCTTAAAACAAATTTTTTCTAATTATAAACCTTAAAACAAATTTTTCTTATAAATTTAAAAAGGCAATTTTTTTAAGTGTTTATCACCTTCTTTGTTTATTATATTATTATTTGATTCTGTTTCTTTTAATTTCCAAATTGTGACAATACACCTTTGGTCTCAAACCAGTACACCGTTATAGAGGTAAACCTATCATTGTTATATCTAAAATTAGTTTAATAAATTTTTGGATATCTTTTAATATTTATTATGTTTCTCTTAATCACGTAAAATGAAATGAATATTTTCGTTATTTAAAAAATAATAAATAGTGTTGTCATCTAATTATAAACCTTAAAACAAATTTGTCTTATAATTTATATTCGTAAAGGTAATTTTTAAGTGTTCATCATCTTCTTTTGTTTATTATATTATTATTTGTTTCTGTTCTCTTAATTTCCTAATTGAGTCAATAGACCTTTTAGTCTCAAACCAGTACAGTTATAGAGGTAAATCTATCATTGTTATATCGAAAATTAGTTTAATAAATTTTTGGATATCTTTTAATTTTATTTGACGATACTAACTTTGGTTTCAAACCAGTACACCCCTATCATTGTTATATTTTCTAACATTAGTTTAATAAATATCCTAGTAAATACTCCGGATTAAAGATTAATATTTCGCCTATATATTTTTCTCTCCATAAGTTTTTTTGTCGCTTTTACCTCCTTTGATCCTCCCAAATTTTATTTTAGAAAAGATTTAATTTTCTTAAGATATATAGTTTTTCTAACTGTATTTAGTCCTACACGTAACTCTTTATCTCAAAATATAGAACGAAATAAAATATTTAATAAGAGGGCACTAGTCTTCTCCGGTTCCGTCTAGTTTTTATTTAAAAAAAAAATACAATGGAAAATGATGATCGCAAATATAGTTATTTCTTAGTATTAACTACAAACTCCTATTTAAAATTTAAACTAAACAATGTAAAATAGTTAATACTACCCTTCCATACAAAACCTACCAAATCGGAAATGAGCCTTATTTGCTCTTCTATTTCCCATGAGCGATTAAATATAGTTTTTTTTGACACACACGGTTTATTTTTTCGCCCTAGATAATCATAGGCTGTTACTAAATTATACTCCTATCTCCAGTCTTTAACACATTTGTGAAATATATAGTTAATAATAATATAGTTATTTCTTTGATTTCTCCTTTTTGGTCTACAAAACTTTTAGATTTTACTCCTATCTTAGAACGGTAAATAATATGGCACCCATAAATTCAGAGCACACAGTTTATGGTAAGTTATGGATTGCGTCTCTAAATATAAACGGAATGAAAAATAAACTAACAGTACTGCTTAGAGACTTTGCATATATGAAATTAGATATAATTGGCATCCAAGGAACCCACTGCCCAGGAAATAATACCGCAGATTTTAAAGATTATAAACTCTTTTGTTCCGGTACCACCTCTAATAGCTGGTCAGGAGTCGCATTCCTAGCAAAAAAAGATAGAAAAATCAATTATTAAATTTGTACCCATATCAGAAAAATGCGGTCTCCTATATCTAAACACAAAATTTAAACAGACAATAATTGTAAACATATATGCCCCACCAAGAAGAAATGATAGGTTAAATTTTATTGACACAGTCACTACCTTGATTGATTCTCTGCCAATGAGATATAACATTATAATACTAGGAGACCTCAATCTGAAAATTGGCAAAAGCGTAGAATATATTAATACCAACACTATCGGTAAAGCAACTATACAACAAACCAACAATGAAGATAGTAAAAAATTACTTGATTATTGTAAAAACAAAAACTTCAAAATAGAAAACACCTTATTTCTCCATCGAGAAATAAACACATACGCCTTTGTAAGAGCTAACCAGAAATCTCAAATCGATTTCATTATATCAAATATTCATGGGTGGTTTGACGATGTTATAGTGTCCACTATTATTAAACTGTCAGACAACAGAGCGATAGTGGCAAAAATGACAATAAAAAATATATGGGGATATCGCGAAGAGATAGACCCAAATATGACCAGACATAGAATAAATTTCTTAAAACCTCTCCCAAACCGTAAACAAATAAAAGCAAAATCACAAGAGGATATACAACAATTTGATCAACTATTGGTCAGGAAGAGAGAAAATTTCCTAAATATAACCTCAAATGGGAACGTAGATATATGTTGGAATCTTTTCAAGAAAGATATAACTGAATCCTATAACATGTTACCAAATATAAATATATACTTAAGGAGAGAGTGGTTATCCAATGAAACTGTAGGAAAATCAGCCAGCTTAGAGAAGGCAATAACTTGAACAGAGAACTATGGAAAGAGATACAGAAATTGCTGAGAAGTGATAGAAGGAAATTTGTGGCAAAAAAAGCGTTTGAAATATAGAAAGATAGGAAAGAAAACAGAATATATGAAGTTTATAATAAACTAAAATATTTCTGCAAACCCTACAGTTTCAAGAAGCTACCTTCTTTAATCTTAGCAAATGGAAATTTAATTTCGGACCAGGATGAACAAATGGCATTATGGTTAGATCACTATATGACAGTCTTTGATTCAAGGAAATCCGTTTGCCAGACAAACACAAATGACCATGTAACTCCACCCCTATCCGGTTTCTCCACTGAGGAAATCGAAAAAGTAATTAAAAAATTACGCAATAATAAAGCCCCTGGGCTTGATAATATAACAGCGGAACATCTAAAAACAGCACCCAAAACTGTATCCTCTTTCCTGTTATCTCTATATAACAAAATCTGGGATAGTAGCAAAACACCTGTAGAATGGAATAAGTCCTATTTATGCAATTTTCCCAAAATAAATGACCCAAGAGAGTTTAAAGACTATCGCGTAGTAGCCCTTACATCTACGGTATCTAAGATTTTCATGGTCCTTCTAAAAAACAGGATCATGTCTTCGATTCCAGACCTACCCAAATACATCTGTGCATAGGCCAAATAAAAATATTCTAGAACCAATTCTAGCATTAAAAATAACAATACAAAAATGCTACAAATATAAAATTCCTGCCTTCTTCACTTTTATAGATTTTAGTAGAGCATTCGATACTGTGAATCATGAGGCCCTATGGAGGACACTCTTGGAAAGTGGGATCGAACCCAATATTATCTACATTCTGAGAAATCATTACTCTAAACTATCTGCCTGTTTTAAAGTAAACAATAAGATATCCCCCCACCTTCAGAATAAAAAAAAGGGGTGAAACAAGGCTGTACTCTATCACCGTTACTATTTAATATCATAATCAGTAAAATTATAAAAGAGGTCCTAGGATGCGCAAATCTAATAGAAATAAGCTCAAACACAACAATACGTTTAGAAAACAAAATAATATCTTATGCCGATGACATAGTCATCATATCGACTAGTTTCGAAGAAATGAAGGATATGCTATATTTATTAGGAACCCTTAGCCTAAGAATGGGGTTAAAGATAAATTTCAAAAAAACTTGTATTCTTTCTTCTCCAAACGCAACTCAAAATCTAAATTTCACAATCGATGGAAATGAAATCAAAATAGTTGACAAAATAAAATATTTAGGCGTCATGTTTGATAACACAGGAGGTTATAAAGAAGAGCTGAAAATAAGAATACAAAAAGCAAGAGGAGCCTTTTGTAAATACATGAAAATATGGAAAACAAAAGAAATATCTGTACACACCAGACTAAGAATTTTTAATTCCACAGTTATTCCAATATTGCTATATGGAGGAGATATATGGGAATTAAACAAAACGGAGAACAGGAAATTACAATCATTCATAAATAACTGCCTCCGAATCATTAACGGAATCTTCTACCCGAGAGTAATATCCAACAATAATCTATGGAAGGTATCAAAACACACCCCAATTAACATTACCTTGAAAAAACGGCGCATTCAATTCCTCGCCCACATCATAAGGAACTCAGAACATAATCTAGTTCATGATGCAATTAAATGGCTATACACTTATAAAAAAAAAGAATACACTAAATATAAATCCCTATGGTACTATAAAACAATAAAAGATGTTATGGAACTTAACTTAAACATGAAGCAATTCATCAAATTAAATAATTGCAAAAACTCTATCAAAAAACTTTTCGTATTAAGGATAGATATCTGAAATAAATAATTTCTTAATATTTCTAAACCACTGTGTTGCTACTAGATCAGGACAAACTAAAACTCAATTGGTATGTACTTTATATTTTAAATGTTTGTTTTTGAAACAATATATGCCAGAACAGAAATTTTTTTTTTAAACTTAAAATCAGCCACAACCCACCCTTAAAGTAATTAACTTACGCAGCAGTTCTTGGGCATAGGCTCTTTATCTCTGCCCCGCTCTTTCTTTTGGAGCCTATGGACGCCTAAGTGCGTACAAGTACGTGCGGCTTGCCCACAAACGTATAGAGGGCTCCTCACATTTTTTTACTTTCGTACCCAAATTAATTTCGTTTTTCCAATTAGATGGAAGTGAGGAATACCTAGCGTAGCTCTGTTGTTTACTCAACGTTTAGAGGGCATATGCGCTATATTTCACGTATTTCACGTAATTAAATTTTTATTTTATTTTATATTAATCCTAATACTAAAATTTTTTACAATTTTATATATATATACATATATATACAATTTTAATTTACACTTTTTACATCTTTTACATATTGAAATAATAAGTTTTTTAAAAGGTTATATAAAAAAATAATTTCGACAAGTTCGTCCTTAATTTTATAAAAAGTAAAAGAAAATTTACGAAAAGGTCATTTAATTTATTTTACAAATAGTAAAAGAAAGAAAAATGTCAAATTTTTTATATTCAAAAAATTATCTAATTAACATTTCCTTCTTTTTTAAATGTCTTCTTTCCTCAGTTTCTTATCTTCACTTCCAGTCATTTGTTTCTCAATTGCTCCATTAGTCATTTGTTCGTATATCTTGAGATTGTTTGTTTGACCATTTGATTATCGTTTGTTGAATCAATCGTTCCCATCATTGTTGATACGTCGTTGGTTGAACATTGCTTGTTGCTTTGCTGTTTGTATTGATCATCCCATTTCTCTTTCAAAATTTTATATATATATTTATTACAAAATTTTTTTTATTTATTTGTAACAATCATTTTCTATGTCGTAGGTCATATTCTCGCTTTTGAACTTGACTTTGAATTTTTGAATTTTGACCTTGAACTTGAACTTGTTCACTTGTTCCCCCTCTAAAAACTTTTTCTCCTTTGTAGTAGAATTTTCATTTGATATTTTGTTCGTTGTTTAGCCTGAGTCATATCTTTTTCATTGATTTGTCCTTAGCTTGTTATCCTTATCATCTAATCATTCGCTTGAACATCATCCTCACATTAGCTTGTTCATCTCGTTATTTATTATCATTTTTATTTATTTATCAATGTTTGTAAATATATATTATGATCAATATATCTCAAATAAAATAATTTTGGAATAATTGAAATGATAATGGAATAAAGAATTTATCAGAAACATTCATAAGAATAAGAATCATAATTTGGAATATAGAATATTTGACATTGTCTCTTTTTATATAATAATTTTTTTTTTATTTATTTAATTATTTTTATATTTTAATCCTTTTTTTCAATTTAAACAATTTTTTTATATCATAATTTATCTTCAACTTGTTCTTTTTAAAAAAATTTCTCTTACTCCTTCCATCTTCAACATACGATCTCCATATCAAACTCTTGAAAACTTTTTCAACATCAAGATATTTAATCACCTTGCCTCTTATTTTAATATTTGTTTTAATTTTCTTTATTTCCAAAGTTTTTTTAAATTTTTTATTAATTAAAAAAAATTTTATTTTATTATTTTCTTAAATTTTTATTCCATTATTGTTTTTAATAACTATTATTTCTTCAATTGTTGTCATATGATTTATTTCTTTTAATTTATAAGAATTTGTTTCTTTTTTTAACATTTGGTATTAATTTACATAATTCAATTTTATTCAAGTTTTTATTATTTTGACTTTTAAAATTTTTATTAGGATAAGATATATTATTTGATCTGATTTTTCATTTATCTCTTTTACCTCTTTATAATTACAAAAATATTTTAATATAGATATTGCTTCTTCATAACTTGAACTTCCATATATCGGTAACATTGTGTCCATAAGCAAATATAAATCATCTGGTAGATTAAATGTTAAACTCAAAACATATTTACTCTCATGGTATATTAAATACTCTTCTAATTCATCTATGGATTTTGTTTTATTCTTATTGTCCCATATAGGTTTATTCATATTTGAAATATTTTGTTATTAAAATTTTATTATATTTATTTTTAATTTTACATTTTAATCATCTCTTACGTGTTTTTAGAATTAAATTAACATCATTTTCCATAATCCTCTTTCTTCTAATTCTACCATGTTCCAGTATCTAAATTCATATCTAAAATTAATTTTTTATACATATTTTGGTTGGTAACGTAATAATTATCAAATATTCTCTGGCACCATAATAATTTAATGGAAGGCGCAACTAAAACAATTAAATTTTTATTTTATTTTTTAATAATAAAATATTTAACATTTTGTGCACTATATATATACATTTTAAATTTACATTTTTACATATTAAAATAATAAGTTTTTTAAAAGGTTATATAAAAAAAGAATTTCGACAAGGTCTTCCTTATATTTTATAAAAAGTATAAGAAAGAATTCGAAAAGGTCATTTAATTTAAAAAGAAAAATATAAAAGTTTTAATATTCAAAATTTATATATTAACATTAATTTAATATTAATTACCCAATTTGCAATTTACTCATTATAATTTAACATTAATTACCGTAATTCGTAATTTAGTTTTATTTTAAAATTATATACGGGAATTCGTAGTTTAATCATTTTATTTAACATTAAATATGCTATTCGCAGTTTAGTCATTTTAATTTAACATTAATTATCGCAATTCGTAGTTTAGTCATTTTATTTTAACATTAATTATTCGTAGTTTAGTGACTTCATTTTAACATTAAATACGGCAATTCGCAATTTAGTCATTTTATTTTAACATTATATATGGCAATTCGCAGTATAGTCATTTTAATTTAACATTAATTATCGCAATTCATAGTTTAGTCTTTTTAATTTAACATTATATATGGCATTTCGTAATTAGTCCGCTACATCCTACCAACTTTCCCCTATTTGCGAGAAAGTTGTTGATGTAACTGAATACCTGGCCTTTATGGCTTTGGTATTCCTAAGGCTTTATTATAATAACTAATCAAAAAATTTTCGATATTACCAATATAGAAAAAAAGAAAACAATAATGATAGTAAACAGTAATATAAGGGTATTTATGTAAATAAATATTGTAAGGATGTATCGTTCTGATGTTTAATTATTGTTAGAGAATTTTTTGATTAGTTGAGAGCAAGGTCACGTGAGCTGATTGAGATATTCTCCCAATGGTAAGAGATGGTGGAGTTCATACTTGGTAGGTTGGAGAATAGAGAGGGTGTGTCAATGGTTGATTCTGTACCAAATAAGGAGACATCTTCCTCTTGTAGATTAATTTGTCCAGTCAGTATTCTATCTCCGAACAGGTCTAGATGTTCTCGGTTTGCCATCCAAACCCGTGATGGTTCATCCGCAGGGTTGTCTTCGGATGGTATCCATTGTATATTTTGCGAAACGCAAGTGAAGTTAGCGAGACCCAACTTATGTAGAATTTGGGTGATAACGATTTCGATCGAAGGGGACCTGGATCCACCTTTCCTGTAAGTGTAATAGGTCACGGTGGAATCGATAAAAATCATGGGTCGTTGTCCTGCGCTTAGCGCTAGGATGGCTCCCATTCCTGCCGCAAGCACTTCTTTGGCGTTGATATGTGCTATAGCATGGCTTGGAATATTGAAGAGGAGACAAGCCTCATTGTACGTAACTGACGTAAAGCTGGTGTCCCATAGGCAAATACCGATGTGTGAGTTCGATGCGTCAGTGTAGACGGGAATATTTGCGTAATAACGTAGAGCCAGTGGCTCCTTCATCGCTTCGATTATTATGCTTGCTTTTCGAAATGCGAGGTAAGTGTCAGTAACTGGCATAAGTAGCTCATTGTTCATAGTGATGTAGTAAGGTAAAAATAGCCTGGACATGCCAGTGATAGTATAAGCATAATGGTTTACTACACCTAAGACCTTTGCTGCTAAGTCTCGCCCTAGTTCGAGGTGTTGATATGAATGTCGCCTAAATATTTGTAGGCATTTCTCGAGGCGCCGTCTGGTATATGTATTAGCTGTTATTGTTTTATATGTGAGATCGATCGGGACTCCTAGGTATGTTATTTTGTCAGTAGGGTCTAGAACCGATTTTTCCGCGGCTATCTGGAGCCCCCATCCTTCTAGGGTACAGCGCAGTGATCTGGTGGACCACTTCACGTCAAATTCATTGTCTCCATAGATGAGGATATCGTCCAGATAAACATTGTAAAAGGCTTTCCTGACAGTTTTTGCGCAAGCGTCGAGAATTATCGATTGTAGACAATAAGGGCTAAACGAGGCGCCCATGGGGAGGACCTTATAGGCATAATTTGTATTGTTGAATCTGACCCCGAAGAAGGGAAGAACGCTTTCGGCTAAAGGTATGGAAAAGAATGCGGATATCTATTTTGCATGCAAATTTGGCTTGGTCCAATTTTGTGGACATCAGGGGAATTGATTTGAGCTTGAACGGTTAGTGCAAGAAGTTCTTGGACACTTGGGAAAAGTCACTGATGACTCTTGGCGATCCGTCTGATTTTGGAATGACATATAACGGTGAACATATCTGCGCGGGGTTATATTATGGCTCGATTATGTTGGCGGCAACGAGTTGGCGAATGATATCGCGATATTTATTATGGACTCTGACTGGACCATTATGACGGAAAAAGGTATTATTATTATTGTTGATTTTAAGGTGGTCCAGTCTTGGTTGGAATCCAAGTCTAGCCACTCTCCTGGTGAAGCTAGACATTAACGGCCCATCGGAGAGCCGGGCGGTGCTGATGTTGAGCGTGGGGAGGGCCTCTAGCTGTTCGTCTGTGAAGATGTCGTGCCCTCCAGGTCGATTGATGCCGGCGAAAATACCGGGTAAATCTGGAGCGGGAACCCACCTGGGGTATACCAGGATCATCCGTACTATAGATTAAATCATCTAATTCCGCGATGATAGACTCAGCGGAGTCGTTACTACCCGAGCTGCTTGAGGGTAGGGAGATGGATAGCGGACTAGGGTTCCATCATTCCGGTATCCCGGAATCCTCAGACAAGAAGGACGGCGTGTCCGATTCGTCAGCAGCGCTAGCCGTCGGACGTGTCAACAGGGGAGGTTGATCATTGTCTTCTGACACTACGTCAGTGCCCGAGTCCGAATCGTTATCGTCCGGTGAGAACAGTTTGTGCCTCAGCAGCCTGAGAAATTCGTTAACTTTGGCTAGCCATGGTGGCTGCTGAACTGCTCCCCTCGGAGGGGCCGGTGGTCCGTCGCCCGTCGCAACCTCCGCCGGAGGGGCTGCGTGAGAAGTAGAAGGAAGAGATAGTGTAGAGGTAGAATAGAAGAGGTAGAGATAGGGGCCCGGGTAAGACTACTTCCTTTTCTTACCCCTGGTGGTGGCCGCGTCCTTCCTTTCTGGCCTCCCGTAGATGTTAGACGTGGAGGGGCCGTAGCCCCTTTCCCGAAAGGGCCGATTTTCACGTTATCTCCTCTCAGCCGAGGTATTTTTCTTGGTACGAGGCATCATTATTTATCGCTGTCTGCCAGTTTCAGTGTATGGCAAGGGCTAGTACTCTTATACGTTTAGTCATCTCGTCCATAAGCCTAGGGTCGGAGGTTTCGTTAAGAATTTCCAGCACATTAGCTATGTGCTTGATTTCATGGCGATCTCTAACACTAGCTTTGCATTTTGGTTCCTAAAGATCTTGTTGGAGTCCTGCCCAGACTTTGCGCATTTTCTCGTATTTTTCGAGAGGGGTGAGTGGAACGATGGGTGTGACTGGAACTGCAGCGGTAGCAGGTGGTGGCGGAGGAGGAATGAGCGCTCGTCCTTGGCGCAGTGGGGTTGACGTATGCGGGGATGGGGACCCGAGTTTTCTTTCGTTTCTCTCTCTAGATAGTTCAGCCATTTGAGTAGAGATTGCTTGCATTGCAGTGATTATGGCTGAAATGGTTGGATCGCTAGGTGTTCCCTCGAGAGAGTTATTGGGCGTCAACTCATGGTGCTGAATAAACGGTGCGGGCTGACTCTGGTTACGAGGAGGATTATTTCTAGTCATGATAGGACGTAGAATTTTCGATATTACCAATATAGAAAAAAAGAAAATTTATTTGGGATTAATTTATTATTTATTTAATTTATAATTTATAGATTTTGTAGATTTATTTTATAAATAATATTTTTAAGATTGTTAAGGTTTTTTGATCTTATAGTATTTTTTAAATATTGGACGGTAAAGGTTTATTTATCTTATATTATATTTTTTAAATGATATTTTATATATTTATTTTTTACGTACTTTTTTTCTGATATATCTTTTGATTGTTAAATTTTATTTATTTTTTTGTGTTATATGACTTTTTTATTATATTTTTTTGAGATAATCAATTTTATTATATTATTTTTTTAAATGATTTATTATATCTTTATTTTTTACCTACTTTTTTTCTGATATATATTTTGATCGCTAATTTTTAATAATTTTTAAGATTATTTTTAATAGATCGTTAATTTTTTTTAGGTAAAAGTGACAATTTTCATATCGTTATTTTTGAACCTTTTTGAGATTTTTTAAAGTAAATAGGTAAAAATATTTTTCAAGTATCGTAAACAGAATTATCGTAGAAAGAATATATCAACTTTTGACGTATAGAAACAGAATTATCGTAGAAAAATATATCACTTTATTTTCTTTCAAAACATCCAATAATCAATAATGACATGTCACCCATTTATGGGCCAGTGACATTCCCTTAACAAAAAAAACAATTACTATACTACACAAAAAATTTTAAAGAAAACTACTATATTAAAAAAAATTTTTATTCCACATGTTCTTTCACTTGATATCAGAGCTACATTAACAGCAGATCTTCCCATAGATCTTCATCTGAATCCGTTGTTGCCAGCAGTCCTGTCTCCATTATCGTCAACGGGTTGTGTTCAGCTACTACAGGCGTTACTGGGCACATCATACTAGCGGCTCGGTGTTGTTCCATCACCGTTCGAATATTTATGTAGTCTATTCTACTAACGCTGGCCTCTTTGTTCGTTAATTTTGGCGGAATAGGCTGTGGATTATCCTTCTTGGGTCCGCTGAGCGCATTATCGACAAATTCTCTCGCCAGTCTTTTGGTCATTCCTTTTTAGGTACTCCGAATATTAGTATCCTGTTCCACCAACGGTCCCCAGTTCTTTCTATACAATGCCGGACATTGATTTTTCAGATGGGTTTCGGATTGGCAGTTGAAACACCGCTTCTTCCTAATAAGTAAACTGCTTGACGTTGACGGATTCTCCGTTTGGCGAATATCCACATTGCTATTCAAATCTTGACTTTCCGAATTAACGTTATTTGCAAGTAATGATCCTGGAGATGTATCAATTTGTATTGGGATTGCATGGTTTTTTATCAGACAAAATTTTAAAGGAGAGAAAAATAATCTTATTCAAAAATCCAAAACTAATTTATGCTCTTTCCTTTTTCCTGGTTTCACAATAAAAAAAATTTTTTTAACCAAATATTTATTTTTTATCTTTCCCTTTGTCTTCCACAACAACTCATGATCTTTACCACAAACAATATAAATACTCATTGATCACAGATTCCCAACTATCATTATGTATTTATTTACTATTATTTGTAATTTTATTTATCTTTTTATAAACATATTCACATCAAAGTGAACCGTTCATACTCAACTTTTTTTTCTTTCTTCTCCCAGTGACACACACAAAAAAATTTTTTTATTACTTACTTTTCTTTTTCTTTTTTAAAACAACACAAAAAAAAACAACTGCTCCCTGTATAACATAATCATAAACGATTCCCTCGTTATACCATTTAATTACTTACTATACTCCTATCGCTCTACAATGAGGATACTCGAGTAAATAAGTTTAAAAAAAAATACTTTCCTCCGATGGACTTTATTACCACTTTACCGAAAGCATAAATTACCAAAACACCCCCAGTTGTTCAGTATTCAACTAATTTATTAATTTATATATTTTGTTTTGTACTCTACTAATCTTATCAATTTACGCAATCAATTAAATAACTCTGCGTAATCTCGTCTTGTACTCCACTAATTTTATCAATTACGTGATTAATTAAATAACCAAAGGAATCTCTTCCTTCAAAGGAAAACACACAAAACAAAAATTGTCTTTGCCCTTCAATACCCCGAGACTCAATTATAATCCCGTATAATTATAGGATGTTGAGTTCTCCCTCCGAAATATAAAACTCCCTTTATTTTCCAGGCTTTTCAATGTTTCAATTAAGCATCCTTTAATGAATTCCATTGGCACTTAATCACAAATAAGCCTACCTCTATCTTTATTACAGTATCTTACCCCCAATACTACGCAAGTATCGTTATCAGAGTATCCCAAAATAATCAATATTTTCATTATTCATATTTCACATATTATGCTATATTATCACAAAAATCTAAGATTCTGGAAAAAATAAGATAAGATTAATATTTAAGCATTTCCATATTATCTTTATCCTTTCTTACTTTCTCCTAACCTTACGTGATCATTATGTCTGATTACCGTAATTCCATTTATTAGCAAAATTTCATTTAATTTGGAACCAAGGTTTTCTACTATACGACCTTTTTCCCATTTCTTCCCTTTGTTATCAAGCAAACGGGCCCATATAATTCTTCCCACAGGATATTTTATTTCAATCTTATCAACCGAAGGTACACCAGCCCCATCTTTGGATTTTAAGAAATCCAACGGCATTCTAGTCCTTCTTCCTAAAAATAACTCCACCTGTGTAATTCCCTCCCGGTTTCTGGAATTATTATAATATAAATGGGCCATCCAAACATCATTATTTTCCTGTTTGGCCTTTTTAATCCAATTTTTCACGATAGCTACCATTCTCTCCGCCTGTCCATTGGAACTGGGATGATATGGTGGAGCTAATACGTGTTTAATTTCCAACGCATTACAAAAATCTCTGAAACTTTCACTTACAAAGGCCGGACCTCCATCAGACACATTTGTCTTTGGAATCCCAAATCTAGCCCATAAACTTTGTAACAATTTGATAACAATCCTAGTGGTTAATCCATGAACCTCTTCATACTCAATCCACTTAGAATATGCATCAACAACTAAAAAATACGACTTCTTGTTTAAGTCATAGAAATCAACGTGAATACGCTCCCACGGCTTTACAGTTTTCGGCCAATAACTGCCTATTTCCTTCCGGGGCATAGCGGCACACGAATTACATGGAGTACAACTCCTCGTAATTTTTTCAATATCATTGCTCATTCTAGGCCACCATACATACTCACGAGCCCAAGATTTCATTTTATCTCGACCCTGATGTCCTGCATGCAACAAACGTACAATTTTACTCCGTAATTTCAACGGAATTACGGCTCTATTACCCCGCATCAAACAATCATCCACTATGGACAATTCCTTTTCAATCTTTTTATAAACTTTACTACTATTTTTCCGCGGTTCTTGTCCCGTCAAAAATAATTTTACTCGACTTAATTCCTTATCCCTTAAGGTATTGCTTTTAAGATCCTCCCAATTCGTAGGACCACCCTTTAACATATGTGATAAAGAACAAATTAATGCCCTTTCTCCATTCACTTATACTTTTGTTAACGTCAAGATCCCCTTCACTGGATCCTAACCTAGATAAAATATCAGGCAAACAATTTTCCTTGCCCCTGCGATATCTGATTTCCACATTAAAACTTCCCACCAGTAACAACCAACGTTGCAACCGAGGAGATAGCATTAAATCTTTATTATCCTTCTTAAATAAATGAATTAACGGTTTATGATCCGTGTAAATTATAAATCTTTTACCGATCAAATATTCACGACATTTGGTTAATCCAAAGGTAACCGCTAGGGCTTCTTGTTCAATAACCGAATATCTAGTTTCCACTTCCCTGAAAACTCTCGAAAAAAATATGATGGGTCTTTCCACACTATCCATTAAATGTAACAATGCACCTCCAACCCCCTTTTTGGATGCATCAACTGCCAATATGATCTCTAAATCATTGTTAAAACATACTAAAATCGGTTCCAATTTTTTCTTTTAAAATCTCAAAAGCATTTTTCTGTTCAATTTTCCACACAAAATGAACACCTTTTTTAATAAACCATACAATGGAGATGCCACTTTCGCAAAATCCTCCACAAAACGATGATAATAATTTACCATACCCAAAAACGATTGCAACTCCGCTTTATTGGTTGACGGATTCATATTCGTTATATTTTTTAAATTTTTTTCAAGAGGTTTCACCTCCATTCCATTTATCCAATGTCCTAAGTAGATAACTTCCGTTACCCCAAGAACACTTTTTTCCTTGCTGGCCCTCAGACCCTTATCACGAATTCGCTTGAAAACCTCTTCCAAACGTTGATTATGTTGCTCTGGTGTTATACCAGTCACCAACACATCATCCATATAATAATAAACTCCTTCAAGGCCCTGGAAAACTGATGCCATAGTACGCTGAAATATCGGCGCTGACACACTTAATCCAAACGGTAGCCTACAAAAGGCAAATAATCCTTTCGGAGTCGTTATTGTAAATAATTTATGAATTTTTTCTTTCAAAGGCAACTGCAAATAAGCAGAAGAAAAATCAACCTTGGAAAAATACTTGGCACCTTTTAAACTGGCCAAAATCTCCTCAATCCTAGGCAATGGATATTTTACCTCCACTACCCGTCTATTTAAGATTACACGGAAATCAGCACATAGCCTTAACTTTCCATTCGATTTTCTAACAGGTACCAATGGTGTGGCCCACTCACTATATTCCACAGGAATAATGATGCCATCTCTAACCCATTGATCTAATTCTTCATCGATTTCCCTTTTCCACTCAAAAGGAACTCTTCGGCAAGCCAAAAAGATGGGTGAAAAACCCTCTTTAAGTTTAACGTCTACTTGATAATCATTTAAACGTCCTAATTTTTCTTCAAAAATTATACCATATTTTCTAACCAAAATAGGTATAGCAAGATCGATCTTTTTTAATCCATCGATTTCAATTTCCATAAATTGATCCCTATCAATTTTAGCACTTATTTCGGTATGATCAGACCTGATCACTACCTTTTCAGGAGTTTCAATAAAATTATTATTAACGACAATCCTGTTTTCATCGCTCAATAATTTAGACATCCCTTTTTTCTGAAGTTCATCTCGGATACTATCCGCAATTAATTTTCTTTTAACATTATCACTAGCCAATTTGCTATCAATAATAAATAAATCCCAATAATTATTATAGGGTCCAATTGTGGTAAAATAATCCCACCCCATAATAGTTTCCACGGCTTTTCCTACTATCCATAAATATAAACTTATGATAGTATCATTAAAAACCACATCCCATTGAGTTTTACCCAAAACTTCAATTTCAGAACCATCGAACTGTTTTAAACACATATTTTCCTTTATAATTACGCCATTAGGCCAATATTTATAAAATATTTTACCAGACATTATAGAAATGCTCGCACCAGTGTCAAATAGCATATCAATATACCTGCAGTCAATTCTTAATTTAACCCTAGGACATTGACCCGGTCTATTTAATCCATCAGTCCTTAAAATTTCACAAGTTTTAAGGGGCTGATCGCTATCTATTCCCTCTGAAATATCAATTTCATTGGAATTTAAATTTCCTCCTAAATTCAACTCGGAATTTCGAGGCTTTTTACTAATATTACTATATTTTTTACTAATATCCCGAGGATATTTTTCCCATTTAAAATTATCAACATTTTTTTTATTTGTATATTTCACAATGCTCCCAGGAAATTTTTCCCATTTAAAAGCATTATTTTTCATTATATTCAGATTAAAACTATAATCAACCGTTTTAACTGTATCTTCATGAACAAACATTTTCATCAAAACCATTAAAATTATGAGAATCCCATCTCTTTTTATTATTATAATATACTTTCTTAAAATTTTTATTTCCCTGTATTCTAACTGCTATATGATTACATTTGCTATCATATAGTCAGTGTAAAGAACAATTTATAGCTATATGTCTCGTCTCTTTACATTTAAAACATAAACGAGACCCATCCAAATTCGATTGTAACGAATCAACTTTATTTACATCTAGGCCTGAAATCTTCCTTACGTTGGAATTTTCTCCACTAGATTTTTGCAATGGAAAACCCATTCTAAAATTCTGTTCTTTTACAATACAGGTCTTAGAATAATGACCCTTGTAACCGCACCGATTACAAATCATGTCAGCAACAATTTTTGGAAAACTTTTTCCATTCGAAATAATTCTATCACCGAATTGTTTCTTGTCCCCTTGATTACTCATATTAATCAACCTAGATACATCACTATAAATATCTTTAATAGATTCTTTTATATCTTTTAATTCCTGGAGGATAACCACTGACCTCTCCACAAATTCCGAACGATCATCGTTATTATCTTTCATCGTTTCAACCATTCCAGGTCTGCCGTTCTTGATTTTATTTAAAATTCTATTTAAACTACTTTCCAAGTCCGAAATTCTCTTAAACCAATTAGCCGACACCAGAGTGTACTTTTTCCAATTACCATATACTTTCCACATAAAAATTTCAAAAGTATATATATTTAATATATAATTATTATTAATCCTAATGTAACTAAGTGATGACCTATATCCAATTCATTAATGTTCTGATACAAGATTTTATAACCCATATCCTTAAGGATGGCAATTTTATTAATAAAAGTAGGCTCAGAATACTTATCGAAATACACAACCATCGCATATTACGAATTTCTACTTTAGAATTATGTTATTACAAAAAGTTATATTATATTATAAAGCCTGGGTGTTACTCGAACTAATCTAAAAAAATATTTTTCAAACTATTTTGTTAATTAAAATTCTAAAAAAAAAATTAAACAACAAAAACGTTCCTTATAATAACGAATAGGTATATCGAATCCTAAGTCACGGTCAACACTTTTCAAGTATAGAAACAGGACTTTTCAAGTATCGTAAACAGAATTATCGTAGAAAGAATATATCAACTTTTGACGTATAGAAACAGAATTATCGTAGAAAAATATATCACTTTATTTTCTTTCAAAACATCCAATAATCAATAAAAAAAATTCCATAAAAACCAGAATTTTTTTTTTTCCGGTCCATGGGATACTTTATTTGAATATTTACTGATATGATATGATGTCAAAATATATTAGCAAATAATTAATTTTTTAAAAAGGTAAAATAAATAAAGGTGAAAAATTGTAGAAATATAATTTACGGGAAAGGATAGGGGATAAAAAAATTGGAAAATGGAAGGTTATTCAATGGAAGAGATGAAGCTTAGATAGTTGGAACGAATGATGGCGGTAGCAAGTCTTTGACGTAAGAAGAGGGATTCCTTTGGCTGGTCGGTTTTTTCGCGGATCCGTTTGCCTAAATCTTTGAAAAAACGTTGAGCTTTGCTACCGAAGGTGGTGAAAATGGTGCAGGCGATGGGTATGAATAAGAAAGAAGGGTCTAAGGAGCTGTATTTTATGGTTTTGCGGGATTCAGCGAGGGCGAGGGCATCGACGTTATGGTTAGAAGGTGCATTTGGGTCAATGCAGGTGAAGTCCCAAACCAGGAGCTGACCCCTTGACCAGGGGATCAAGGACATTCCATCAGGACGTTTTCCGTCGGTTCTAAAAATTCCGGTTGGTTCTAGTCTAGATGGAATGCCTCCTGATTTGAGGGCGCGTAAAATGATGTCGTTGCATTTGGTGTGCCGTGAAAAGCGGCCACGACAAAAGCGACAATGGAGGCAGTGCCTACCCTTGCTGTCAACGCTGGTTTCGCAATGTTTGCATTGGTACGGAAGAACAATTTCGCAATTGAGCCGTAGTCCAATAGCAAATCTTAGCTCGTCAGCAGTGAGCAACAAATCGAGGTTGTTGGAGGGTATGGTTTCCAGAAACTCGTGACCAGATCCTTAGTTCAATTGGTGAAAAACTGTGAGATCGTCGTCATGAAGACTCGATTTTAGGTAAGCGACGGAGCCTTCGTTGAGTGGAATATCCCAGTCTCTCCGTGAACATGAGGAGGGTCGTGTATTTGGGACAACGGAGTTGTCCCAAATGGTCTGGGCTTCAGCTAATAGGGGGTCAGGGACGTTGGAAAGCTGGCTAATGTGTGAATCGGATGAAAGACGAGAGGCGATGAAACCACTGATGGAAAGAGTAAGAGGTAAGCGTAAGCCGATACCCCGGAGCTTGCATGGAAGTGATGCTTGTAACCAGGAATTATGGTTAAAGCGGAGATTAAGGATCTCTTCGGCAAGAGATTTGACGGAGATTTCAAAAGATTTTAATGAATCGGGGAATTTGAAAATTGAGGTGGATCGAAGGGCGTAGAGAATTTTAGGAATGTAATAAAAGTTTTTGAGGAGAAAAGAAGCTTGATGTGGAGGGAGAAACTTAGAGATGTTTTTGAAATGAAGTAAGCTGGATGATGCGTTAGTGAAGAAGTGATTGATGGATTCCAGGCCACCGACTGGATAGCCGAGATAACTGAGGGAATAATATATATCATTATTATTATTTTTTACATCTAATAATAAAATATTTTTTCCTCCAAACAGATGTATACAATCCATCTGATTGACGTTTAATGCGAATATATGTTTTATAACATACTAGGACAAATATGTTTTGTAAATATGTTAAATTAAAATATCAGTAAAGATGTACTATAAAAAAGTGACAATAGTCATAATAGTCATATTTTTAAACTTTTTTAAACTAAATAGGTAAAAATATATTGTGTAAATATGTTAAATTTCAGCGAAGATGTAATATAGAAAAGTGACTGTCATAATCGTTATTTTTGAACTTTTTTGAATTTTTTTAAAGCAAATACGTAGAAATATATATTTTAAACTTGTTGAATTAAAATTTCAGTGAAGATGTACCATAGAAAAGTGACAATTGTCATAATCGTTATTTTTGAACTTTTATAAACTAAATCGGTAAAAAAATGTTGTGTAAAGATGTTAAATTAAAATTTCAGCGAAGATGTAATATAGAAAAGTGACAATTGTCATAATAGTTATTTTTGAACTTTTTTGAGTTTTTTAGAGTAAATAGGTAAAAAATATATTTTGTAAACATGTGAAATTAAAATTTCAGTGAATATACACCATAGAAAAGTAACAATTGTGATAATCGTTATTTTTGAACTTTTTAAAGCAAATAGGTAAAAATATATATTGTAAACTTGTTAATTTCGGGCTGCTATGAAGAGTAAAGTTTAATTATAATAGTGCTTTTATTATTTTAAGTCATCAATGAAATCTTAATAAATCTCACCTAAATTTTTATATCTTGAGTTTTTATCAAATCAATTGACGATTTGCAGGAAAATAACTCATCATTAATTTTGAATATATAATTAAAAGCGAATTTAGGAATTGTGTTTTTATTTAACATGTTTTCAATATATTTTTACCTATTTGCTTTAAAAAAACTCAAAAAAGTTTAAAATTAAAGATTATGAAAATTGTCACTTTTCTATGTTACATCTTCACTGAAATTTTAATTTAACATGTTTCCAATCTATATTTGCTTTAAAAAATTCAAAAAAGTTCAAAAATAACGATTATGACAATTGTTATGATACATCTTCATTGAAATATTAATTTAACATGTTTACAAAACATATTTTTACCTATTTACTTTAGAAAAACTCAAAAAATTCAAAATTAACGATTATGTCAACTGTCACTTTTCCTTAGTACACCTTCATTCAAATATTAATTTAACATGTTTATTATTTTTTTTACCTATTTACTTTAAAAAACTCAAAAACGTTCAAAAATAACGATTATGACAATTGTCACTTTTCTATAGTACATCTTCACTGAAATATTAATTTACATGTTTACAAAACATATTTTTAACTATTTACTTTAAAAAAAATCACAAGTGTTGAAAAATAACCATTGTGACAATTTTCACTTTTCTCTAGTACATCTTCACTGAAATATTAATTTAACATGTTTACAAAACATATTTTTACCTATTTACTTTAAAAAAACTAAAAAAAGTTCAAAAATAACGATTATGATATTGTCACTTATACCTAGAAAATTTGCGATCAAAAGAAATATTAGAAAAAATTACGTAAAAAATAAATATATTAAAAATCATCTTAAAAATATATATTAAAAAAAATTAATAAATTAAAATTCAAAAAATATTTTTAAAAAAATATCAATCAAAAAAAATAATATAACAAATTAAAATATATTGATATTATCGCAAAAAATATATTTAAAAAAAATATCAAATTAAAAATATATTTAAAAAAATAATATAACAAATTAAAATAAAAAAATATTTTAAAAAAATCATATAACACAAAAATCTCAAAAAAATAAAAAAAAATTAGCGATCAAAAACAGAGTTGTAGCGCGCTAACTTTTTTGGTAGCTATAGCTAATAGCGGCTACTTTTTTTGTTATTTAATTTTTTAGCGCGCTACTTTTTTTGAAAGTATAGCTAAGTAGCCGCTACTACGCTACTTTTAAAAATATTAATTATAATTTTTATGATTTATTATTTAATTTTGAAATTAAAATATAATTTCAATTTGTAATTTATATTTCCATTTGTATTATAAACCTAAATCATGTGTTAATAATTTAAAATGTCATCGCCTATGGATATCCAAATCGTTGAAAGTGATTCAGACAATGATATTAATGAAATAGAAGATATCAGGGAAGAAAATGTTCTTAATAGCTATAATACAAATTTCCCATTCCCTAGATTTGAAATTTTTTTAAAATTTATATATAACCAAAACTGGTTTCAAATTTATTTGTTTAAAATGTAAAAAAAAATATTTCCTCAAATCAAATTGTCATTTTTTACATTCTAATAATATTTATTTTATAAGACTGTTCATGAGTTTTAAGGAAATCGAGAAATATCTAAATAATTTTGGTATAAGCGACTCTACGTTCAAAAAGACTAATTCAATTCAAACCAAATTATTAATAATGCAAATGACAATATTTCTCTGGCTGATAAAGTTATTGTTGATTTTATAATTTATACAGTTCAGCCAATGTCCTTAGTTGATAATCCGTCATTTACCATGATAATTAAAACTCTATCCCCTGGTACAACAATTTTATGCCGCCAGACACTAATAAATAAAATAACAGATAACTTTAAAATGATGAAAGATACTCTGATAGAAGAGTTATCAGAGATAACATATATATGTACCACGGAAGATAGTTGAACACATAACAGAAGGTAAAAACTTATTTATATTTATAAATTGATCTGATTAAATATTTTTGAGCTTATTTGGGAATCACAGGCTAGTGTTGTTAATTTGCTTGGTCGTAAAATTTACGACCAAATTTCGTGCTCAGGCCGACCCGGGGTTCAGACCCGGGGTTCAGACCCGGGGTTCAGACCCGGGGTTCAGACCCGGGGTCCAGACCCGGGGTTCAGACCCGGGGTCCAGACCCAGGGTTAAGACCCGGGGTCCAGACCCGGGGTTCAGACCCGGGGTTCAGACCCGGGGTCCAGACCCGGGGTTCAGACCAGGGGTTCAGACCCGGGGTCCAGACCCGGGGTTAAGACCAGGGGTTCAGATACGGGGTCCAGACCAGGGGTCCAGACTTACACCTTGGGGTTGGGCTCGGATAAATGAAAAGTAAAAAAAAAATATTTCATTTTCTAATCTTAAATTAAATCTTATTCTTCTTATCTTATTCATTCTAAATTAATAAATAAAGCTTTTTTTATTATTATTTTCTTACCATTTCTTTCTTTTGATAAAAAATTTATATGGTAAAATAAAAATATATGTAATAAATATTCAAAAAGAGTAGCCCATGCATGACGGAATAAAAATAAAAAAGTAAAATTTTATTTTAACACATATTGATATTGTAATTTAATGTGGAGAGGACCAATATAAAAATTCAACGTCATTCATGCATGTATAAATAATAAAAAGAAATGTAAATTTATAATTTGTGATAAAATAATGGCCAATAAAAAGTTTTTCTTTATTATATTAAAGTTTATATTCCCAATAATATATATGTCATAATTTTTAAAGGGATGTCAACTATCCAGGATCACCACGGGTTTTAAAGGTATAACTAATAAATTTGGGTTTTAAGTAGGTGTATACCGATATCACTTTTTGGAGGCCTATCCGATCCGATATTAAATTGATATCGACCGATTACCGATCCGATATCATATCTAATTTTTATGTCATTTATTTAAATATATTATAATGATCAGTTATAGTTTTTATTCAATTCTATTGCAATTCTAAAAGTATATAAAATATTTTTATTGTTAAATAACTTTTATATAAATAAGTAACATTAATCTATATATAATAAATAATAAACATATATAATATGAAATTTGAATAAAATTTTAAACAATATTTAACATTAATAAATCGAAGATTTCTTATTGGAAATACCAAAATTTACTTATTTATCAGAAATCAATTTACGTTTACGGCGATGTTAACTGTCAAGTTAATTAATATCACCAAATTCACTAAAAAAAGATTCTGAAGAGATTATCGCAAACTTTTATAAACAGAATGTGCATAAAAATAACAATATGGCAGAATGATTAATTAATTATTATTATTAAAAAAATATGGATTTCGATTTTATTTATTAAAATAAATGACTATTAAAAACTTAAGAAATTGTTGAGAAAATTTTTGTTATTTTTTAAAAACTTCCTGTAATTTAACTTAAATAATTATTTTTCAAATGGTTCTTTAAACCAAATAACAAAACAAGATCCATATAATTGAGGTAATTACTAGTTTTTTATTTAATATATTTCACACACAGCCTCTTTAACTCACATACGATATGATATATCAAAAAGGAAATTCGATCTATATCATAGTGTTGTTAATTTGCTTGGTCGTAAAATTTACGACCAAATTTTGTGCTCAGGCCGACCCGGGGTTCAGGGTCCAGACCCGAGGTTCATATTATTTTTATATGTTAAATTTTTTATTCCGGAATCTAGACACGGGGTTCAGAACAGATATATGTAAAGTAAGATAAAATAAATCTCATATCTAATCTTAAATTAAATTAATATTATTATACCTTCTAAATTAATAATTCAAAGCTTTATTTTATTCTCTTTTTTCTTTTTTGTTTGTAAAATTAATTATAATAAATAACACATTTATTTAAAAGGTTATTTAACTTTAATTAAATAAAATAAACTATATAAATTGATTTAATTTTTTTTATAAATTGCAAATGTTTTATTTTATTTATTTTTCATTTCTTAGTTATAAATATAATATCGTCAATAGTTTTTCTTTTCTATTAATTTTAATGTCAGCTTATTAAGGTTGGTTTTAAAAAATATTTTATTTTGATTTCGCGGCTTTGTCCACGTGAAAGAAACATGCATATATTTATATATATATATATATATACTAAATGGGGGTGAAGTGCTAGTAGAAATAAATTTATTTTTAAAATTTGATTTAAATAAAAATATACCTAAAAAATATTTAAAATATAAAAAATCCGGTCAGAAAGTTCGTATCTAATTCTGAACTAAGATCAGGATGGTATAGAAATAATCTATAAGCAAACCTACATAATAATTCATTTTTATTATTTCCAAGCCCTAAGACTAAGAGTCCCCGATTAAAAATTTTTTAGTCATAAGCTGAGTTGCTTGCAGGATTTTCCTATTTAAGTTCGATATTATTGATAAATAATTTTAATTAAAATATTTGAAACAACATTATTTATGGGGTTCGACTCGAGTTAATGCTGGCTTATTTCTTATATAAATATTGCTAATTTAGATCGCAGTAATTTTATTAGACCCACCTCGGGTTTGGGATTTACACAACCAAGACCAACCAATTAAACAACACCCATATCGATATTTTGTGTTAATAAAAATATACCTGACCCCCCCCCCCCCAGGACCTATACCCGTCCTGTATGAGTGATCATTATCATTATTATTATCATTACAAAAAAATATTTTTATTTCCATATAAAAAAATATTAATTTTCACCCCCCCCCCCCACTTTCACCCCCCCTCTTACCCTATCCACCTCCAAAACCAATTAATTTAAACCCATCAAGATAAAAAATGAATACTTTCAATTTAAAGATATTTAGTTTAGAAGATTATATTTTACCCATATATCGATATTTTGTTTTGATAAATTATTCCTGACCCCCCAAGACCTAGTAGACCCGCCCTGCCCTCTTTCAGTCATTATTATTATTGCAATAAAAAATATTTAATTATTAACTTGTTTATTAAATCGTTACACGACACGACCCCGGGTCTGGAACCCCGGGTCTGAACCCCGGGTCTGAACCCCGGGTCTGAACCCCGGGTCTGGACCCCGGGTCTGAACCCCGGGTCTGGACCCCGGGTCTGAACCCCGGGTCTGGACTCCGGGTCTGAACCCCGGGTCTGAACCCCGGGTCTGAACCCCGGGTCTGAACCCCGGGTCTGAACCCCGGGTCTGAACCCCGGGTCTGAACCCCGGGTCTGAACCCCGGGTCTGAACCCCGGGTCTGAACCCCGTCTGAACCCCGGGTCTGGGCCCCGGGTCTGAACCCCGGGTCTGGACCCCGGGTCTGAACCCCGGGTCTGTGCTCAGAGCTGGTTTGGTCGATTTTTTAGACCCAAACCCCGGGTCTGGTTTTATACAACCAACCAATTAACAACACTATCACAGGCCATTGGCTAGACCCTAGAACTTTAAAAAGAAGATCTGTGGCATTAGCCCTCAAAATGATAATAGGATGCCTGACATACGATGTACTTGCAAATAAAATTATTGATAATCTATCTTATATTAAAAATATGTATATAAGATTAAATAAGCCCTTACCCTCAAGTGCTAGTGTCGAGAGATTATTTAATAAGGCAAAACTTATACTTTCTGATCGTCGCTCTAGACTTGGGGATGATAATATTGATATGATTTTATTATTAAAATGCAATAAATTACCATAAATTTTTTCAAAACTAACTATATTTTAATATTTATAAATGTTGATTTTTAATATTTACTATACAATAACATTATAAGCAAAAAATAAAAAATTTGTTTGTAAATTTTTTTTATAAAAAGTAGCTTAAAAAGTAGCTAAAGCTACTTTAAAAAAATAGTAGCTAATAGCGAGCTCCTTTTTTTGACAAATAGCGATAGCGGTAGCGCGCTAATTTTTTTAACAAATAGCGATAGCAGTAGCGCGCTACTTTTAAAAGTAGCGTTTAACAACTCTGAATAAAAGATATATCAGAAATATAAAAAATCATACTAAAAAAATATGTTTTAAAAATATCATATTTAAAAAACATTAAATTATATCTAAAAAGTTATAAATTAATCAAGTAAAATATTAATCTTAAAAAATTATTAATAATGTAATATTACAAAAATAACATATTGCCTGGTTATTGGCAATGTACACTTTGCCAAAATAACAAATTCACCCTGCCTACCACTATAACAAATTGCAAAAAAAATCAGGCAATGTACACATTGCCGAAAATAACATGACGCTAACACATATATAGATGACTACTTTATTTTATATAGTTGCTAGAATTTGTTAGATTTCGTGATTGCTGATTAACCAGTCATCTCTTATTTTGTTTGGCAAGGACAATCATTAAGAGGGGTTCAGACAGGACTTGTTTTCTAAGTAAAAACAAAATAAAAAATTAATAAAATAATGCACTGAACATGCAGAGGAGTCAATATTAGGTTCAACTTTCTAGCAATCTTGGGAATATCATCAGATGTTTGTAAAACATAGATGTAATCTAAAATGTAAGAAAGTATAAGAAAACCATATTTAAAAAATTATTGTACGCATAAAGATAAAAATAAACTATCTATGCATGATTAATATATATATATGTCGTATATATATATGTCGTATTGGGATATGGAATCATGTGGGATGAATCCCGTGGGAATTCAAGATCTTGAATCCCCACGTTTTATTCGAAATCTTTTTTTTAAATAATTTTTATTTTAAATATTTAAAAAATATTCTGAATCCCCATGAAAAAAAAAATATATAATTACTTTTTCTTCTCTTTTTTTTGCGGCTGGCACTATATAATTAAAAGGCCAAAATAAGGGATTTAAAAAGAGAATTTAAAAAAAAGTAAATAGTATAAAATTCAGAGACCTGCAGAGGCACCATTTGCACGGCCCGGCCCGGTTTTAAATTTTTAAGGCCCGGCCCGGTCTGGATTTAAAAATTTCAGGCCCGGCTCGGAATTTTTTAAAATTATATTCGACCTGGTATATACAAAAATTCACCTATGAGGTATTTTACCATATTTTTCAGCGAGTATTATCGCTTATTATTTAAAAAAATACATGTAAAAAGCTAATATTTTGAGAATATTATATTAAATTTATAAAAATTATAAAACTGTTTTTTATAAAAATGGATATTTTGAGCATATACTATATTTTATATTGCATTTATAAAAATATAACTAATATTCATAAAAATGGTAATAATATTTTGAGCATATACTATATTTTATATTGCATTTAAAAAATAAAACTAATATTTAATTTATAAAAATGGAAAATATTTTGAGAATATAATATATTGTATTTAATTTACTATTTAAAAAAATGCATGTATAATAAATAGTATTTTGAAAATATAATCTAATTGCACAATATTAATATAATTTATTTTATAATATAAATTTTTAACAAAAGAAGATAATTGTATTATATAATATTGTAAAAAAAAATAATGAAAAATGTTGGATTAAAAACTTTCATGACTCAAGGTAAAATATAATAAATGCAATAAATATTTGACAGTTTGCAAAGTAAAAAACCAGCATGATTGACGAAACCCTATACTCAAGAAAGATATTAAAAAATCACAAATTATCATGAAGATAGAGAAGCATATCTACCTTTTCAGGTTGAAGATTACTTTTTCTTTCTTCAAGAATTCTCCCAGTAGTGGAAAAATTCCGCTCACAGCTTGCACTTGAAGCAGGAATTGCCAATACCCGTTTTGCCAATTTTGCTAAAATTGGAAATTCGCTTTGATGAGCCGCCCACCACTCTAACAAATTATCCACCTAAAATGTTTCATCTATTTTTTTATTAATGTAATTATAATATTCATCATCGGGTATTGACATATTACCAGAATTACCATTGCCCCATTTGTCATAAAACGATTCAGTTTGTTTAACAACAGTCGTAATTTGACTGGTCGATGGTATTTCATTTACTTCCTGAGCCTCTTGTAATTTAATATAATCTTTTATATAGTTTTCCGTCATCTTGCGATCTGTCCCTGACAACATACGTAATTGCTTGAATTTGGGACAGAGAAAAAGAGAAATAAAATGATACTTGTGTAAAACAAATTTTTCAATTAAAAAATTCTTTATATTAAGTAAAATCAATTTTATTTATCCTTTTTCGCTTTGAAAGGTATTACAAACTTCAAGAAGTTCATAATACCAAATTACCACTTTAAAAAGAGTACAAGAGTCCGGTAACTCAACAATAGCTCTGTTAAAATTCTCAAGAATTTTGGCTAGATCCTGAAGGATCGGAAAGTCTATAATATAATACTTTTCCGATCCCCCATGTTCTTGAAGAACTTTTATAATTTCTTCATTTTGAGAATAAACAGAATTGAGCATATTGTATTTAGAGTTCCAGCGGACTTCTATATCTTGATAAAGGGCTTTCAAATGCTGGCATTTATTACTTTGTTTTAAATGCCCCACTAATATTTTAGTATTATCTATTTTTGATTTTATTAATGGGGCATTACTTTCCAAATATTTGAAGTTAAATGAATTTCTTAAAATTGTATTTAATATATGACAAGAACAATTTAATCGTTCATTTAACTCCAATGCTTTTATAATATTTTTACCTTGGTCTGTAACAAATATTATATTAATAAAATCGTTAGTTAAAATTAAAATTATGAAAATTTTTTAATAGTTCATCCTTAACTACTTTGCTAGTCTTTGACACTTCTTTAAATTTAGCGGTAAATAGGTTTCTCTTCATAACTTCCAGTCATCTGATATATAGTGCATGTTAACTGTTATAAACGGGTTCTTTTTATGGTCATCGCACCATATATCAGTGGAAGCAGCCATAAATCGATTCTTGATTACAGGGGCAATAGTATCAACCAAAATGTTTCTTATTTTATTACATTTTTCTTTAAGGTGGCGTGATAGAGTGGTGGGATGTGAAATCAATAAGTTGATATCTATTTTACCATACTTTGCCCCAACATCGACTAGAGCGCTGAATTCAAGAAACCCATTTCCAGCTATCATTTCGAAAGGTCTAATATCTTATGCGCAAAGTGTTAAGGAAATTTTTCTTTTAAATATTTTATATTACATTTATAGGTTGGGTTTTCAGGTGTAAAATTTTTTTTATTAATTTTCATGGATTTACCACTTTTTAAATGTGATGTACCATGTTTATAATTATAAGATAATATACTTGAACAATTCTTACATTGTACGTAGCGGTGGGTCTATTTATCGCTCGGCTGAAAATATCGCTCGGCTAGAAAATATCGCTCGGCTAACCACATAATAAATCATTTATTATTAAATATCGCTCGACTAGAAAATATCGCTCGGCTAACCACATAATAAATCATTTATTACTAAATATCGCTCGGCTAACCACATAATAAATCATTTATTATTAAATATCGCTCGACTAGAAAATATCGCTCGGGTAACCTCATAATAAATCATTTATTATTAAATATCGCTCGACTAGAAAATTTCGCTCGGCTAACCACATAATAAATCATTTATTATTTAAATTACGCTCGGCCAATTACATAATAAATTTTTTATTACTAAATATCGCTCGGCTTATATTTATGTATTAAATTTCCAAACATTTTCCAGTGGGTTTTCACTTTCCTAATATTAATTAAGAATTAATTAGTTTATAAATAAGATAAAAGTTTGGACAGGTGTAAAAAATTATCTATTAGATATTTTAGCTTCAATACTTTTATAAAATTAAAATTGCTCATAACATTTTTTATTTATTAAAGTAAAGGAAATAATATTCTATCCGCTAGATGGCGTCTGTAATTTTTTTTTTATAAAATTTAAAAATAATATTTTTGAATGTGTTTAATAAATTTAGCCATATTCTATTAAATATTTTTTATTTTTTATTATAAAATATAAAATATAAAAATATTATTTTTGAATGTGTTTAATAAATTTCGCCATATTCTATTAAATATTTTTAATTTTTTTATTATAAAATATAAAAATAATATTTTTGAATGCGTTTAATAAATTTTGCCTTATTGTATTAAGAAATTATACAGGATAATCATAATTATCCAATATTTCTAGAATATCGAATATATTTCATCAATATATATCAGAGTTGTAAACCCCCCTTCTAAAAAAATGGGTTCGGGTGAGAGTTCAGTGAAAAATCTCTGAATCCGGTTCAGGGTAGTATAGTTAAATAGTCGAGTTTTATTGACCCTGAACTCGAGCCATAGTCGTAAAAAACGGCTCAGACTAGTGCGGCTCAATAAGCCGTTTGAGCCGATTCTATATTTAAAAATATTTTATATATTATCAAATTTATAAAGAATTATACAAACTATTTTTTTATATATATGATCCCCAGAGTTGTTAAAATACACTTTTTAAATAGATCTAGATGCAAATACACCCATTTTTTAAGTTTTAAATTAAATATAGGGGTTGAAAAAAAACCGGAAAAAAATTCCCAAATAATTTTTGTTTAGATTTTCAAAAATAACCCTGCCCCTAAAATAACGGAAATATTTCTAAAAAATTATATTCAGTATTTTCTGAAAGTTAAGTATTTATTCTCGACGTTTGAGGATTTTTTTAGCATTATTTCTGTTTTAATTCTAAGCGATATAGGGCAATCTCAAAATATGAGAATTGATAAATCGGTTGGTAGCTTTGATACTTTATAATTTAGTAGATAGCATAAAAAGTATAGATTTGTGACATCTTGGAAAGAAAACATGATAGATTTTTATAGAAATAGATGAAAATTATGATTTCAACTTTTGAAAAAGGGAAACAAATAATATTTTTATTATTTAATTTCTTTTGGGGAAAAAAAGGAAAGGGAGGGAAATACAATTGAAAGTTATGCTATTATGAGAAAATAAAATATGTAAAAAACGGAAGTTATTAATATTAAAAAAAATAAAACTCAAATTTTAAGATGCCAGCCAGGCGGCAAAAGGATTCAAAAAGTATTAATAGTTAAAAATTAAAATAACATAATATCAATCACAATTCACTTCAAAATAATCATTTATTACACATCATAAATTTTTTTTTCGAATTCATATTCACAATCACAATTCACTTCAAAATATAATCATTTATTTATTACATATCATCAATTTTTTTTCGAATTCATATTCACAATGGAGGATGCTATATTAAGGTTAATATTCATTTACTCTTCATATTTTCTTTATCTATGAAATGATTCACAAAATATAGTCAATTATTTTATTATGGTTTTAATTTTTATTCAAATAAAGATACATAGGTTGTTACATGCTGTGACCCTATTAAAAAAGTATTCGAGTTTATTTGCAAAAAATATCTGAACCAGGTTGGGATTCAGGTTCGGTGCCCAGAAAAAACTTAATTTAGTTAAAATAACAGTACAAATTTTTTATTAAAATTAATCTTATATTTAGTTTAAGAATTCACCGTAAAAATATTTATCATTTGGAGTTCTGGTGACCATCATTTAAAAAAACAATATGGAACTATATAATATCATTGTAGGGCCATAATTTAATAAAATTTGACAAATCGCTGTTTTTATTAGGAAATTAGACTAGTAGGGTAGTTTTTGAATTGTTTTAAAAAATATTAATATAAATATTAATTTTTCCCAATGTTGTGTGCCGACTCTGAATATTCGCACAAGGGTTCAGACAGAGCACTCACATTTTCATACATCCAAATTGGAAATCAAAGATTTTGGCAATTTTATTTGATATCAAGAAATTTTATTTAGTCAATTTTAATAAAACCTTGATATGGTTACATTTTATAAAAATCTTATTTGATTTAGGGTTATCTTCGTTCTTTTTATTTACTCAAGATTCATCACTTGAAAAAAAATTAATTTTTTCTTTTTTTGCAGATTAAAAAGAGATCCAGCTATGGCCTTAATAGAAAAAAATAAATTAAGAGAGCCACAACCAATAACGTTAAAGAAAATATCAAAAGATTCTATAAGTGAAAAAATTATACAAATGGCGCAATCTCCAATCTTAGAAAATTATATTCCGCAGGAAATTGAATCTGATGGTAATTGCTTTTACCGGGCGGTTTCAATGTCGTTATATAAAACACAAACACATCATATTTTTTTAAGACTGATAACGGCAATAGAAATAATTATGAATCCTCAATATTATGATAAAAACCATCCTGATTTTTTCCAAAACTATAAAATTAATCCAAATATATGGGTGAATGAGTATTATGAGATACACGATTCGGCTCTAAATATAAATGTTTGGGCTGAGCAAATTCATATATGTGCATTAAGCGCTGCTCTTGGCAAACCAATTCACGTATTTTGCCCATCAAATTCATTAAAGGCTTTTACCGATATCCTTTATGGCAGGGGTGTAAGCCAGAGTTTAAAGCCTCATATTTTAATCATGTGGACATCTACCATATGTCCAAATGATATATTTAATATTAGAATCAATCACTTTGTATCTCTCATACCAAATAATTATATTAATACATTAACAAAAAAACCCCAACTGTCCAACAATATCATAAAAGATTTATCATTTTCGATAGAAAATATTCTAAAAAAACCATGTAGCGAAGATATCCGATTAAAATCTTTACCTTTTTTTTTAAACAATATTATAGCCGAAGGAGGTCATCCAAACTATGGGTTTTTTTTAAACATTGTAAAATCCATAAAAATTTTGCTTTCTCCCAATAGTATATTGCACGAAATACCTTTAGGTATAAAATATAATATGTATTTTTTAATTTCTAATAATAATTTTACAAATTATAAGAATAAAAATTTATATATAGATGATTGTGGGCCATGGACAGGCTCAAAATCAAGTTCAAGAAAATTATATTATAATATATATAATGATATTGTTCAAGGTCCGTATATTTTTAAAGATGGCCTATTTAGGCAGGACACTCATCTAGATGGTTCTAGAATTTTTAAAAAAATAGAACCTCAACCTTTAACCAAAAATATAATTGTTCTTTATAAATACTATAGTATTTTAAAGAGTATAAACGCCGAATTTTAAAAATTAATTTTATTGAAAAGCCTAATTACGATTTCAAAGATATATATTTAGTTGAATATATAGGACAATGGCCAGGTCCCGCTTGCCATGGGAATTCCAAAAAGATTGTAAATCCTTATGTACGGACTTCAAATCAGTTATTATCAAACATTAGAAATCAAATAAAGGACAATCAAACATGTCGCAATATTTATAATAATTATATATTTCAAAAAGACCCAATTAAACCAAAAAATTTAAAACAAATTTATAACTTAAATTATAAACTTAAAAAAGATACAAAAGTACCTCTAAATTTTGCGGATAATATTTTACAAATTACTAATGATCTACATATTTCGCCATTTATCCAATCAATAATTCACATCAAAGAGAAAACACCATCGATAATTTGTTATACTCATTTTATTATTAAAACTATTAAGTTTTTGTCAAACCAATCTGACTTCTGTATATTAGGCGTTGATAAAACATTTAATTTGGGTGATCTATACCTAACTGCTATAGTATTTAAACATATAGCAGTTAAGAGATATAAAACAGATGAATCCCCTATATTTTTAGGACCAATATATTTGCATGGAGATTCTGATATGACCACTTATCATACTTTTTTCTCTCATTTGCATTCTGTATTTTTAAAAAATAAAATAAATATTAAAAATATCATATTTGGTAGTGACCAAGAAAAGGCTATAGTAAAACCTATTCAGGAAATATTTAAATTTAATACTCATTTAATATGCACACGTCATTTAAAAGACAATATAAGAAAATATTTGTCGGAAAAACAAGGTGTAAATGCTGTTATGTCTAAAAAAATTATACAGGATATTTTTTCTTTTAATGGGATTTTATTTTCTCGGAATGACCAAATATATAATGAAAAATTAAACGATTTATACAATTATTGTAATAATGAAAATTTAAATATTTTTTTGCCATATATAAAAAATAAATTTCAAAAAGTAATTTATGAACATGTTTACATTCCCCTAAAAAATAAAATAATAAATTGTTTATGGACAAATAACAACTGCGAATCTATGAACCATGTTTTAAAATCATATATAAACTGGAAACAACGTCCTTTAAAAGAATTAATCAAAAAAATTAAGGATATCACAATGTTACAAGAAAAAGAATTTGAAAGATCCTTCTCAGGAAAAGGAGAATATTTTTTAAATAATGAATATCGCAATTATTTAATACCCGAATCGATAGAAAGTCATGATACATTAAATAATTTACTTAATAGTCAAAGCAAAGATAAATTACATTCATTAGATAAAACTTTATCTGTTTTAAAACCAAAAGGCTCAAAAAAACCACATCAGCGACGTAGAATTAAAGCAGAAAGGACTCGATAAAATACTTTTTATAAATTTTAATTCCTTATTTTTCCCCAATTTTCCCCTGCTCATAATCTATTTCATCAATATATATAATTTTATTATCCTAAATGTATATTTAAATCTTCTCTGCCGAACAAATTATATTTTATGAACGCAATAATCTATATATATAATAATATTCAAGAAATGAACGTTTTCGTATCTTGGTAATGTTAATTTTTTTTTGTATCAACTTTCATATCTTCATAACGTTAATTTTTTCACTTTCCTATCTCATAATGTTAAAATATTTTTTTTCCATCAACTTTCCTATCATCTTAATGTTAAATAAATCGAGGGCTATTATTATCTCGCTAATGTTAAAACTTTTTTTAAAAAGTTTTTTATGGCAAAACAGAGATTCGAACTCGCGACCTATCGTTCGGAAGGCAAACGTTCTTACCATTGAGCCCCCCCCCTTCAATATTATATTTTGATATATTTGTGTATATATATGAAGCTTTATATACTTTGCGCATGCGCCTAATTTTGACGTAATTTTTGAATTTCTCACCAATATATTTTTACCGTTATTCAATTAATTATACCGCCAACAATATTGGAATCTCTTGAAATGACATTAGCTACCCATTTTTATCATGCTTCCTTCATTATTGATTAAAATTTCATAAAAGTAATTATTAAAATTTAGATCTTATAACTATTCTTTAAATTATATTTAGCTATTTGACAAACAAAAATAAATCTCACAATACACCCTGACATTAGCTACCCATTTTTATCATGCTTCCTTCATTCTTGATTAAAATTTCATAAAAGTAATTATTAAAATTTAGATCTTATAACTATTCTTTAAATTATATTTAGCTATTTGACAAACAAAAATAAATCTCACAATACACCCAAAACAATATTGGAATCTCTTAAAATGACATTAGCTACCCATTTTTATCATGCTTCCTTCATTCTTGATTAAAATTTCATAAAAGTAATTATTAAAATTTAGATCTTATGATCAGGCCGAGCCCAGGCCTGCAATAAAATTTGTTTTAGTTCAATGTCTGACTCATAGTTAATAATAAAAAAATTCCCAAGCCCAGCCCCATAATTCATTTAAAAATACAATCAGAATATGAAAGTCGCATAGGCCTTGGTTTTTTGATAAGGCCTGGCCATGTCTGCAAAAAAAAATTTCCCGGCCAATGTTATCTCTATTTTAAATTTTACTTAATATGATATCTATCACAATTTAAAATTTTATTCTAAAATCTAAATATAAAATTTAATTTAAGACATTGTTATTAAATTACAATAGAAATAAATGGAATATAAAATTAAATTTAAGAAATTGTTATTAAATTACAATAAAAAATAAATGAAAATTATATAAAAGTTGCATTGGACTTGGTTTTTTGATCAGGCCTGGCTATGTCTACAAAAAAAAATATCAGGCCAATGTCTATATCCCATATTTAAAATTAAAAAATTTTCAAGAATCTCTATTTTAAATTTTACCCAGATATTTCTAATACCCATAATGCTCGCGGGTTACATTGCAACAATTTTACCTCTTTTTCTCTTAAATTTTAATATTTTTATAAAATATATTAATAAAGCATATTTCTTATCATATACACCTAACTAATTAGTAATTACCCACAATAGAAATAAATGGAATATTAAAATTAAATTTAAGACATTGTTATTAAATCAAAATAAAAAAAATGAAAATTTTATGAAAGTTGCATGGGACTTGGTTTTTTGATCAGGCCTGGCTATGTTTGTAAAAAAAAATTTTCAGACCAATATCTATATCCCATATTTAAAATTAAATTTTCAAGGATCTCTATTTTAAATTTTAGCCAATATGATTTCTATCACAATTTAAATTTTGATATTTCTAATACCCTTAATGTTCACGTGTTACATTGTAACAATTTTACCTCTTTTTCTCCTAAATTTTAATATTTTTATAAAATATATTAATAAAGCATATTTAGTATCATATACACCTAACTTAATAATTACCCATCAACCCGTCATTCTAATTAAATTAAGTTAATTTTATAAAAAAAAGTTTCATATATATACAAATATATCAAAATATAATATTGAAGGGGGGGGGGGGCTTAATGGAAAAAAGTTTGTCTTCCGAACGATAGGTTGCGAGTTCAAATCTCAGTGTTGCCATACATTAACAAATAAAAGTCAAGCTTACATCCCTCTCAATTTTGAAAATATTTTAAATCTCCTTTTTTTGGTAAAATTTTTGATATTATAAATTTTATTATATTATATTTTTATATGGCTACAAATGCATATGTGTTGTAACCCGATAATCATCAAGTCTTGAAGTATAAATATTTATTATATTTTCTTATAATTCATATCTTTGTCTCTTTTTTTCTATTTCTTCCTTCTTTTGTTCATTCTTTTTCTCATATCTTTGCTCCCCTAAAATCCATCTCCTACCTTCACGCGGTGGGGAGTGAACATCAGACTAACAGGAGCTATGGTAAATAATGATAGTATTTAGGGTGCTAATAAGAGATATTGTTTCATTAAAAATAATATTCCCCGTCATTTTTGACGGGTTATCAACTAGTTATATTATAATAACATTATATATCAATTTGGTAAAAATAATTATGATTTATATATGAATGAATAAAATGAATTACCATCGTTATTAATTTATCTGATTAATAAAAATTGCAAAATTTAAAAAAGACTACTAATTTTTTACCAAAATATAGATAATGCTATAAAAAAATCATAAATATTTTAGTCATCATGATAGAATATGGCGAAATTTATTAAACACATTCAAAAATATTATTTTTAAATTTTATATAAAAATTTTAAAGACGCCATCTAGCGGATAGAATATTATTTCATTTACTTTAATAAATAAAGAATGTTATGAGCAATTTTAATTTTATAAAAGTATTGAAGCTAAAATATCTAATAGATAATTTTTTACACCTGTCCAAACCTTTATCTTATTTATAAACTAATTAATTCTTAATTAATATTAGGAAAGTGAAAACCCACTGGAAAATGTTTGGAAATTTAATACATAAATATAAACCGAGCGATATTTAGTAATAAAAAATTTATTATGTAATTAGCCGAGCGTAATTTAAATAATAAATGATTTATTATGTGGTTAGCCGAGCCTTATTTCCCAATCGAGCGATATTTAGTAATAAATGATTTATTATGTGGTTAGCCGAGCGATAAATAGACCCACCCTGTACGTAGCCAATGTTTTTTTTATTTTCATCTATGATGATGTTAAATTTAGCCCATATTTCAGATTTTAAATTATTATTTGTATTTCTAAAAGAATAAATATTATTTTTAATTTTATTAATTATATCATTAGTATTTTGTGCCATGATATTCCTTTATTTGATTGTTTTGGTAAATATTCTAAAAATTTAGATATGAATTATAAAAAAATATATTAATAATACTTGAATATTGGGGCTTATTTAAGATATTCCTTTATTTGATTGTTTTGGTAAAATATGTTGAAAAAATTTAGATATGAATTATAAAAAAAAATATTAATACTTTGAATAAATTTGCAGGAAATTAATAATTAGATCGATCTGTGGGTGTTAGGTAGTGTTAACCATCACCCAATATTATATTAATCATAACTATAATATAATATAATCTTATAATCATTAACTCATAATGTAAAAATTTTTATAAAAAATATTAAGGCCCGGCCCTGCCCGGGTTTAACAATCTTAGGCCCGGCCCGGATATATTTTTTTTAAAAACTTTTAGGCCCGGCCCGGATATGTTTAAAAAAAAATTTTTTAGGCCGGGCCTGCAGGTCTTTGATAAAATTAAGGCATATAATAAATGAAAAAGGATGAAGTTAAGACATTTTTGTTTTAAAAAATATTAAAATATATTACTTTTTCTTCTCTTTTTTTGCAGCTGGCACCATATAATTAAAATGCCAAAATAAGGGATTTAATAAGAGAATTTAAAAAAAAAGTAAATAGTATAAAATTAAGAAATATAATGAATGAAAAGGGAAGAGGTTAAGACTTTTTTGTTTTAAAAAATATATTTATAGAAAATCAGAATTATTGCAACAATTATTCAATGCAATATGGCATCGTTGAACATTTAAACAGGGACCCGAACCGTTATTTATAACGGTTCAGTTTGGTTATGGTTCAGTATATAAAAAATTATAATGGTTACGTTTTGGTTACGGTTCTTGAGAAGAAATTTATATAAAGGTTCCGTTCGGTTCAGCTAATTATAAAGGTTTATAAATATTCATTACGGTTAGACATTTTTTTTTATTGAAGCAACACCATCTTCTAATTTATTTTTATTATAAGCATCTATGAATTATATATAAAAAATATATATAAGATTCAAAATAACTCATTTTTAAATATATTATTTGAACTTATAGTTAATAAATTTTCAAGTATAAATGTATTCCTTTTTGTTCGTTGTGACGATAACACAAAAAGCCCTTTCTACAGAAACGTGTGTTGCGGGAACCGCCAGTACTATAAGAGCACGTTTATATAATTCTGGATATTGAAATTATTTCCATTTCTAAAATATAAAAACTGAACCGGTTTAACCGTTTTTATAAAGGTTCTTTTTACTCCTTCAAAAAATAATTATATCGGTTCGGTTAAGGTTATGGTTCAGATATTTATAACAAAAATAAATTTTTTTAAAAATAATATTTAAGGGGATTCGGAATCTTTTTTTTTAAACAACAATTAAATTATATTTTTTTACCCCCTGGCTGGCACCAGAAAATTTGATTTTTTAGAGATATTTAATATGTATTACTTTTATGCTTTAAATCATTAAATACTCGAAGGCAATATTTTGTTTCACGCCCGAAAATTCACGGTTTTTAAATTTTTCAAAACTTTAATGCTATAAATTTTTACACTTTTTTGAATTTATTCTATTTATTTCTTTAATTCCATAATCCATAATAACAAAAAATAAATACATAATATAAATCCAAATTTTTACTTAGAAAAAGAAGAATGTCTATTTTTTTTATTTCAATTGTGTTTCCTCTAATAGGCGATTGGCTACAGAAAATAACCTTTCACTAGAAGCCGAATTTGCCAGGGCTGACAAAATTTTACTCTCTAATTTTATCAAAAAAGGAAATAAATTTTCCTGCTTCAACTTCAAAATATTGCCCTTGTTATTTGTTTTATTTTTTTTAATTTTATTTTGATAATATTGATATTGGTATAATTTATCAAAAAATGATAAAACACTAAAATATTAAAACTATATAAAAATATGTAAAAATATATAAAATTACTAAATATATATATATATTGGTCCTTAGCAGCGTCTACGTGACAGTATATTCACTGGATGCAAACCCCTCTCAAAAATATATCTCTACCCCCTAAAAATACCAAAATGTTATCCATAGATTATTTAAAAATGTAATGGAAAATTTTCTAGATTATTATAGCCTACCCCCCAAAATGCCTACCCCCTACTACCTACCCCCTACCCCTTTATAGATAAAAGGATGCAAACTGTTCCTACCCTCCCCTCCCTCCCGCTCATGTAGACACTGGTCCTTAGCCTTTTTTTAAAAAAACATTTTGATAATCTCAACTTAAAATTTGTTCGTTGTTTAAATAATTTAGTTTTAACAATCTCTAAATGAGTCTGACCTTATTTGGCTCAACCTAAAGATACATAGTATTTTTCCTTATTCATAATTGATTTTTAAAAACGGCTAACTCAATATTACATCCAGAAAAATTAACCATTATAATTTTTTATATACTGAACCGTAACCAAACTGAACAGTTATAAATGTTCGGGTCCCTGCTTAAATGTTCAATAAAATGCCATATTGCATTGAATAATTGTTGCAATAATTCGGATTTTTTATAAATATTTTTTTTAATATTTTTTTAAAACCAAAAAGTCTTAACCTCATCCCTTTTCATTCATTATATGCCTTAATTTTATACTATTTACTTTTTTTTAAATTCTCTTTTTATTATTTGGTGCCAGCCGCAAAAAAAAAGAAAAAGTAATTATTTTATTATTTATTCATGGGCATTCGGAATATTTTTTATGACATATAAATCAAATTTGTACAATCACTAAGAGTAAGATAGGGTCTTTTTACTAAAATAAAAACAAAAGAAAAATTTTAAAAATGATAATGTATTGAACCTCAGAGGAGCCAATAGAACATTTATGCATTTTTTGTATATATAGATGTAGGCGTAGCCCAGATATCACTTTTTGTGAATATCATTTTAAGCTAATAAAATATATCCCCCTTAGTCCTCCCCCCACTTCCTGACCCCCAAAAATGTATGCATATATCTTAAACAATAATTTGAAAGAAAGAATGTAAAAGTTGATATTTTTTTATAAAACTATTCATCATAATTTATACATTTTTGGAAAAAAGCATTTGTATATAAAAAAAGTGAACCAAAAATGCTTTTTAAGAAATTGAATAGAAGCCAAAGATAAGTCTTAAGACAAAGGTAAAATGTATTATAATTATTAATAATAGATCAATAAAATTAATAAATTATATAATATATCAAATATATTTTTTTTATAAAGTTAGTAATTTTAAATTATTTATCTTAATAAAAGTAAAATATAATTATAAAACTATTGATAAAATTAAATCATAAATTAAATAAAAAAATAAAGCACAATACAAACAGTGGAATATTTATTATATGTCGTAGATTTACAGTATATCTAATTTTATCAATTAATATGACAGTCAAGTAACTTTTACCAATATAGCGAATTATATATTTTACAAAAGCTATAAAAGGACATCAGAAAATATCTTTTAAAGACATTGTGGAATGAATAATATGAAGATTAATTTTTAATATTATTTTTATTTAAAATAAATAGATGGCGTTAAATAAGAATAAAAATTATTGCTATTATTATTTATCTAGAGCTTTGATTAGTAAAATTTGTTAAAATATTAACTGTAATATATTCTCTAACTGTCAAATATGTCTGTAAAAGTGGAATTTTATCTAGTATTTTGTAACTAATTCTATATAATAGAGGAATATCAACTATATGTCTACTTACTTTTTATAAATAAATTTCTTATACTTGTTTGGAATAAATTATTACCATGCTTTTATATTAATGTATATACAAGTAATTTATTATATTTTATATAAACTAATAAAAATATATTTCCTATTTGTTCCAGGCTTATTTTTTTTATTAAAATTAACCTCCTATCTTGTAAAAATATTTTATGACTATATATAGACTAAGGTAACCCGGCCGAAGGTCGGGCAAAAGCGGGCCAAAGACCCACCCAAAATGGGGTCTGGGAGCGAAGCCCCAATAATTTTTTAAATCTTAGGAAAATCCTAGCTACGCTTATATAGATGACTAACCTTATTTTGTAATATTGTTGATATCTAAAATACATGCATATAATACTTCAAATCTGCACAACATAGTAATTAAAATTTCATATGGCACCCATTAGTTGTAATTTAACTTGAATATCATTTTTTACTTCAAATCTGAATTACATTGTAACTTATAATAAAATATTTACTTTTTTTTGATATTTTTAAACAACGTATATATTTTTATTTTTTTTTGATATTTTTAAATAAAAATAAATATGTATGGGTGACAATACGTACCGATGACGTGACATCACGAATGACGTAGCGAAGACATCGGAAAATTATAATATAGATAACTGCCCATGTCTTATTATAAATTGAAAATATAAATTTATTATTGCTTATTTTTTTTCCACAAAATCACAAATCCTAATATTAAATTTTTCGAACTTTAAAAAATTAATACTTTTCAAATGATTCAGAAAACTATATTATTTTTACATTAAAAATAGCCTATTTCTCCATTTTGATATTAACAGTCTAAACAAATATTGAACAATTTTTTCAAAATGCCATAATAATAGTAATGTAAGAAAAATATAATCGCATAAATTTTTATAAGTCTTTTTAGGCATCGCCTTTGATAAATAACACAATGATTTCTTCTTTTATCACTCCTAAAGATAACCTTTTAAATTTGGCCTTGACAGCTTGGGTATCTTTAGCTCGACCTGAAGCTGTTTTACCCACTATCTTAACACATCAATCAATTAATTTAAAAATTTTTTAAATACTCTCATCAAACTCCCCCTTGGAGTATATTCAACATTACAGTATGCTAATTGTACTAGTGGTTATGAATGGTTGGAAGCATTACCAAGTCGTAATCTAGGTAACCTCTTATCAGATGAACAATTAAGAGTTGCCATAGGCCATCGAATTTGATGCAACATAGTTCAACCACATACATGCATCAAATGTAAAGTATTAGTTGACTCCAATGGGAGATATGGTTTTAATTGTATATATAGTCATGGCAGACATGCAAGACATGCAGCAATTAATTCAGCTATTAGCCATTCTCTTACCAGGGCCCGAATACCAAACATCCTGGAGCTTGCTAATTTATCATTAGATGGCCTAAGACCAGATGCAAGGCGTAGCCAGGGGGAGGGGACAAGGGGAAATTCCCCTCCCCTTCAAAAATTTATCACTTTTTGTGAATATCATTTTAAGCTAATAAAAAATATCCCCCTTAGTCCTCTCTCCACTCCCTGACCTCCAAAAATGTATGCATATATCTTAAACAATAATTTGAAAGAAAGAATGTAAAAGTTAAATTTTATAAACTAAAACTATTCATCATAATTTATACATTTTTGGAAAAAAGCATTTATATATAAAAAAAAGTGAACTAAAATGCTTTTTAAGAAGTGGAATATAAGCCAAAGATAAGTCTTAAGACAAAAGTGAAATGTATTATAATTATTAATAATAGATCCATAAAATTATTAAATAATATAATATATCAAATATATTTTTTTATAAAGTGAGTTATTTTAATTTATTTATCTTAATAAATTATAAAACTATTAGTAAAATTAAATCATAAATTAAATGAAAAAATTAAAGCACAATACAAACAGTTGAATATTATATGTCGTAGATTTACAGTATATCTAATTTTATCAATTATATGACAATCAAGTAATTTTTACCAATATAGCGAATTATATATTTTACAGAAAACTATAAAATATTGATAAGGACATCAGAAAATATCTTTTAAAGACATTGTGGGATGAATAATATGAAGTAGAGGTGGGCGCGGGCCGTGAAATTGGGCGGGACTCATCGTGTCACGGTGGGTCACGGTGTGAGTGTGAATAAATTTTGAATTCCAAGGCGTGACTGGGCGTGACGGGCCTTCCCAAAATTTTCCCCGGGCGTGATTGGGCGTGAACTAAATTTCCCGTGAATCACGGAAATTTTAATTTTTTAACCCTGAAAGAAAGAAAGAAAGAAAATTTTTTTTTGTCAAACTAGATTTTTTATTTCTGTCGATACTATTGATAATCTCATGGCTCACTTTTTTAAAAAAAATTCTAAATTTATTAGAAGATGAACGGTATGTGGATTAAAATACACATTATGCAATTAAGGATACAAATTTCAATTTTTTCCACAATTTTTTATTGTACTCTAAACTATAAATATATATAATTTTATTTAAATACAACAAATTTAAACATTTTAATTTTCATGAAAATCTATAAAACAATTATTTGTGGGCGTAAAACATAAATATACACCGTATTTTTTGCAAGATACTTTTGTTATAAATAAGCATCCTGGCATTTTACACCTACCCTTATCATTATATTTGAGCCAATGAGCCGTGAGGTCTTTCCTAACCTCTTCATTTGGTAAATATTGGGCTGGTCTTTTTTTACATTTTTCCCGATAACCAGTTTGAACTGATTTTCGTTTTGGTTGTTTGAAGTGCATTTGCCATATTTGCAAATGACTTCCGCCACCGAAATTTTGAAATTGTACAAACTTAATCAATCCTTGCGTGCTATTGATATACTATTACATTCACGTTTATATAGCAACCATGAATTTATAGGTAACATGTCAAATATATGAAATAAAATTTTAAGGTACCATTTTCTTGATTTCGTATGAATTCTATATAAGGAAAGTAAAGAATCCATGACTACACCTCCCATTGATTTATTATAAATTTTAACAATATTTGGACATTTTATCATTATTTTATCCTTTTTTTTCCTATCATATCTTTCACAGTCTATTAGAAGATGTGCACCTACAAAAGTGCTTAATAAAGTCACAGCACGATTGTCGTGCCACTTCACTGAATTTAACTCCACTCCGTTTATTATTGCTTTTTTTTGAAACAAAAAATCCTGCCTTTTTTTTCAACTCCTTATCTGTTGGGAAGTTTATATTTGGAAGTCGATTACCTCTGACCGTGGCCGCGCAAAATATCCCTCTTTGAGCGAGTACGACTAGCGAATTTGGGGAACAAAACCAGTTATCAAAAAATAATTTATAATTAATTTGCTGCGGTATATAAGAAATTAAACGGAGCACAGCATTGCCACTTGCTCCAACATCAGACAATCTTTCCGCTGGTAGTATTTTCCCAGAATATATTTCAAAATTACGAAAAAGGCCATCATCTCCGCATAGTAGAAAAACTTTATCGTACCACTTTTGGGGCTTTTGAGGGCTATATTGCTTCAACCTGCTCATCCCTTTGTATGGATAATTTGCTCATCTACGCAAATGTTTTCGCCTATCGATAAAGATTTTAGTATATTATTGGTTAGAGTTATTAGGGGTCTAATTTTATGAAGTGGGTCATGGCCTTCACTTACAAGTGGAATAAATTTGTCATTATCAATTATATGAATGAATAATTTTATTTGTTACCAGCGAGGGTCATGACATCTGCCACCTTGGCTTGTTTGTATTAGTGGCCCAGTACAGACGTGCTCTGGGAAGTTTAATAATTGACATATAAAAAATAATTCCTATAAATTTTTCTAAATCATCTCTCGATAAATTCAAAGGTTTATTGGAATTTCATTGAATGGCATATAAATTTGATTCGTAAACAATAAGAGGTATTTTATTATTGATATTTCCTTCTTCTGATTCATCTATCTCATTGAAATCTAGATATTTATAGATTATATAAGAGCATAAATCTTAAATATATCTAAATCATTATTTTGTGTTGATAGAAACTCCTCATCAGACGTTTCACTTAAATTTGAATTTTCACTATCGTTAGGTATGTTACCACAATTCATAATTCTAAAAATATAAAATTTGCAATTTCATAATTATATTATATATTTTCTTATTTAATTTAGTTCTTTTTAAAAAAAGAATAATTTATGAAAATTAAATCTTCCGCATTTTATAAACAACATCCGGTATCATTTAGTTAGTTCTATTTTCTTTTTATGTTTAGGTGTTTTTTGTCGTGAGACTTTATGCTGAATTTTGCTTAAACTTTTTACAGAAAAGTCAGTTATATTTTATTTATAAAGATCTTCAATCTTTAAATGCAACATAAAGTCAATGATTTTACAAGCTAGGCCAAGAGATAAATATTGGTGTGTTACATACGGATAACAAAATATAAAAGTTGTGAACCGGAAAACTCTCATGAATACTATAGGTCCAAAAATATACCATGAAATAAAATTTAAAATTAAAAGCATGATCAATAATAATTACTTGTCCATAATCACTGATATTTGGACGGATGACTATAAAAATCTAAGTTTTTTAACCATTATAGGACATATTATCATTAAGGATTTTAAATTAAAAACATTTGTTTGGCCACAAGGGCAATGGATGAAAAAAACGTCAAAATAAAAGTGAAATCAATTCAATTTTAGGAGAATATACAGAAGTAGAAAATACTTAAATAAATGTGTTGTGAGTGATAACGGAGCTAGAGACCTTCATGGGCCGGGCAGGCCCACGGCCAAAGCCCCGCCCATGGGCCGGACTTGGGCCTAATTATAAATTTTCTAGCAGGCCTGGCCCGGGCTTGGGTTCGTTAAAAATTTTTGCAATAGGGCTTGGGCCGGGCTTAAGCCTAAAATTTTAAATTCAAATTTCGCTTATTTTAAGGATATTAGGACAAATATAACAAATCATTCTGATTTTATTAGTGTTATTTATCAAATTTCCTATACACCTTGGGAGAGTATATATTTTTTAAATTGGAAATTGGTATAATTTTACTTAACTTAACACAACGGCCTGGGCACGAAACAGCGAAAAAAGAAACAGCGAAAATCAGGGAATATTCCCAAAGATGACCAACATTTTCGATATGACATATATTTTCCCAAGTTAGCGTCAAATTCAAAGCAAAATCCCAACAGTAGCAGAAAATTTAAAAACAATTGTTAGACGTAGACAAATAGATATTCAAGTAAACTTTTTATAATATTTGAAAATAAAATCTTAATTAGAAAACTCAAAAAGGACATAATTTCATAAACTATAAAGGTTATGAATATATACACCATAAAAAATCATAAGTATGAAACATGATATATCTTGCAAATCAAAAGGTACATAAATTTAGATGCAAGTTTAATTGAAAATTGTAAATAATGTATAATATTCCTTTAAACAATTAATCAAATAAATCCATACAATTACAATGTAAATATTCCATTCACTTTTAATTTACATATTATTTATAAATATTGTTGAGATGTATATTTTATATGAATTTTTAATAAAGTATTTATTCTGTTTCTATATGGTTGAGTTATTATAATATTATATATTATCCAGTGCAAATATAAATGATATCCTTCTATGGAAAGTATAAATAGTTAAGATAAATTGTGAATGTAAATGAGTTATTATTTAAAATATAAATAATTAAAAAACCCTTCATTTAAAATGAGTAAATTTTTATAAGATAGAAAGTGCTTGGCATGCTTTTAAATTAAATTTAAAAAGATTAGAAAATTATCCATTAACCCTTCAATACTCTGGTGATTATTTTTATCATTTATTCTGATTTTCACATATTCTGAAAGTAAGTATAATAAAATTTATAATGTAATATCATTTTTCATATACCATAATAAAAATGTTGATACAAATGATACAAGAAATCCTGAAATTATAATATTTTATAATATGACTAAAGGTAGGTTAGATATGGTGTATTGAATGACAAAAAATGATACAATTTTAAGCAGGTCTTACACACTTCTAAACATAATATCAATTAATTCACATGATATAGCAAACATAAAAATATCCATTTTAAGAAGTAATTATATATATAAAATATCAATGGAACTTATTAAACCATATTTAGAAGTACAACAAAAATGATCAGATTATCCTGACTTTTGAAGGAATCTATATGCAATCAATGACATATAATTTATACCAAAATATTAAATACAAAAGGGGATATATACAAAAGGAGATATATATTTGAAAATTAATTACTGTATGCTATGTATAATTTTGGTAGATATTTAGCAATATTATTGTATTATAAATGGTCTATGCTATGATAAAAATATTGAATATTGTTCTACATAAATATATTTTATATTAGGCACATTAGGTAATAATTTTGAAAAAAAATTATTACATATTTATTGCTCTAGATTAAATAATTTTATATAAATCATTTTTATAATATCTTTAAAAAATTAATATTAATCATAATATATTTAATTAAAAATATAATAAATATTTAATATATCAAAATATATAAGATAATAGCATTATTATTAATATTTTAACAATATATATATTATTTAAATTTATGACTTTTTTAGTGGAGTCATACATAAATGGGAACATTTTTTATTTTTCGCTTTTGGTTTTCGCTGTTTCGTACCGAATTCAACACAACTGGTTTAGAGTGTATAGCTAATATAGGTAATAAATATTATTTATATTTTGAGAAAAATTACATAACATACTCTTTTTTCTGAACTAATTTATTTTTTTATGTTTTTTTTATATATGGGATGGGTATTATATGACTTTTTCCTTTGTAATAAATTGTAGTATTTTAATATTTTTTTTAGATATAATGAATAAAAATCAAGAAATAGTTAAAAAATTACATTCTCAAGAATACAAATTATTAGCAAACAACTCATTGAAGAGCAAGGTCTGGGATTCTTTTAGTATAATAATAGACAATCATAATAATAAAATCGGATATGTCCAATGTAAAAGATGCCAAGACATACTTTCATATTCAAATAAAGTAGGATCATCCCATTTATCAAGACATGTAAACCAAATCCTATAATTAAATTATCTTCTTTTTATCCAATTAAAAATGATAAAACATCATATACAAATGAAAAAAAGGAAGTTATCAATGGATGTGTAAAATTTTGTGCTGTGGATATTCGCCCATTTGAATGTATAGCTGGTAAAGGCTTTAAACATTTAGCACAATATTTTATTGAAGTTGGTTCAAAGAAGGGTTTGATTGATGTTGAAAATATAGCCAAGTCTTATAACTATATCAAGGCATATGAATGATATTTCTCAAAATTTGCACAAAAAAATATTCCCAGAAGTACAAAATGCTTTAATAAATTCTTTTTGTAGTGCAACAACTGATTTATACACAGATGACTTCAAAAAGTACACATATATAACATTAACTCTTCACTACATAATTAAATGGAAATTAATAAAACGTGTTTTGTTAACTTCTCTTTTTTAGAAGATAATAAAACAAGTGAAAATATACACAAAGAACTTGTTTCTAATTTTGCTAAACTTGGATATGCTTCTGATACATTTTATAAAATCATATTCATCACTGATCAAGGTAGCAATTTGATAAAGGCTTTAGAACCATATAAACGGTTAAACTGTTCTGCTCATCTCATTAACACTATTCTAAGAAAAACTTTTTCTCCAAAATATATGCAAATATCTATACTCTTATTATATAACCTTATTCTTCAATGTAAATCACTAACAAGATTTTTTAAGCAAAGTGGATTAAATAAGAGTTTATCAAAGACTGTTTACCAAGATATCTTAACAAGGTGGAATTCGAAATTAAAAATGTAAAGTATTTATGAACAATATGAAGAAATTTTAGATTGTTTACAGAAAAGAAATATGGAGGATAAGCTTAATTCTATTGATAAAAAATGGGTTGAAATCATTAATAGACATGTTGACCCCATATGATCAGGCAACCAAGGAGCTGGAGGGAGATAGAAGTCCTACATTATTTAAAGTTTTATTAATTTATAAAACATTGGAAAAGTTACCAGTGTCTGATATTTTATACGAAGCGTAACAAAATGATAGTGAAATTAGAAAGTTAAAATTAAGAGCAAAGGAATTTTTAATATCGAAATTCCAAATAGATATTTTGCACAAAATCGCTACATTTTTAAATCCTAAATTCCGCCAGTTAAAAATGCTTACTTTGGAAGAAGCACTTGAAGTAAAAAATAGTACAAGGGCCTTAATGATTGATTATTCAGATCATCATCCAATTCCTATATATGATCTAGATGAAGCAAATATCCCTAGAGCTTCAAGTAACATATATTTTATAAATATCTTTATCTATATAATATTTTTAGATACTTCAGATCTGGATGAAGTGCATGTGTATGTTCCTATTCCTACTTCGAGGATTACTAGAGCTACCAGTAATTTATTCTTTATAAATCTTTTTAGCTATATAATATTTTGAGCTTCATCCTCATTATTGGATATGTCTTCATGGGAGGATGATACAATACTTCATAATGAAACGGATGCTGATGATAAATGAAGAGGATATCAACTATGATGACTGCATCCTAGATTGGTGGAAGAAGCATGAAAAAATCGTGCCAAAATTAGCAAGATTAGCCAAAAAAAATTCATGCAATTCCAGCATCTAATGTTTCCAGTGAACGGAATTTCAGTACTATTGGAAGGGTTATTGAAGAAAGAAGTGTAACGTTTTAAAAATACTCCATTTTTTTATATACTCCTTTAAGCTTATTTGTGGAGTATTTTCAGATCATATTGTTCGATTATAATGTATTTACATATCAGAGTATATTTAGATCAATGTAATTTTTATAATGATCTTTTTTTGAAAAAGTACTCATGTCAATCAAGAAACATTATTCTGGAGCTGATGATGCTGAGGCGATTTTTTTGAATTTCCCGTCAAATTTTTTAGGTTAATGATGCTTGGTACCAGATGAAAAAATCGTCTGCGGGAAAATGGCTGATGTTAAATCGTTTTATATATTTTCTTCAGTAGATACATTTAAAATATTTGCCTTTAAAATGCCATCTCCGAGAAATAATGGAATGCCATATCTTTATTTGAATGGAAAACAGGCCTATTTAATTTTTTATTTAATCTTTTATATTTTATAGATATCAATAAAAATCACTTTATCATCATTGGGACCTTAACATGAAATTATGTAATGAAATCACTAATTCTCTTATTGTTTTGCTACTTTAAATAATCAACTCTTTTTATAAACAAAGAAACAATAAATATCACTCATACTTCAAACCCAATTCTCCATATAAAAGCCAGATAGATTATTTCATCACAAGTATAAAAATGAGCTCTTATGTTAAAAATTTTAACATTTTAAATGAAATTGATTTTTTATCAGATAATAGACCAATCTGTATCTCTTTATTCATTAAACCTTTATTTTTACATAATCTCAATAAATCAAACAAATATACTCCTATAATCCTTAAAAAATAGAATATCTCTAATCTTAATTTACCAACCCCAGCAAATAATTTTCTACATAATTTGAATCAAATCAACAATAATGACTCATGGTTAAACATTTCAAACTCAATTATCAAAACAGCAAATTCCTATCTTAATATTAGTTATCAATATCCTGATTGGTTAGAATTAAGTTTGTGACTAGTTTTTGTCTGCATCCCTTAAACTTAAACTCTCTACTGGACCTTAAACTTTAACATATAACTCTAAAATGTATTACATATCTGTTTGTTTAATTAGTCATTTTTGGTTGGGCTTTATACCTTTAAGCCTTGATTTATCTATTCCCTTGTTACTTTCACCCTCAATTCCCCTTTTACCAAGATGCTTATTAAGAATAATATATTATCTCCCAGATACTATTTTACTAATTTATTCCCCTTATTTTATTTTTTAGTTGTTTTTTAATAATTAAACCAAGCTCTCCATTTTTTTATTAATTTTACATTAGTTTATTTTCTTGTTACCTTTTTGACATTATACTTTTGCTACAACTTACAAGCAACCCATTATTTCATCATTAAAAGGTACACAAGTGTTTTAAATAACTCTTAGTTGCCAAACTACATTTATATTTTTTGAATTTTAAAGGCTCCAAATATTATTAAGATTTGTTCATTAAAACTTTTTATTAAAGATTTAAAATATTATTAAAATCTTTTTATCAATTTTTTTTTATTCTATATATATTGTTTTATAATTAGGTATTTTAACATTACATTATGTTATAACCATATTAACCAAATTGAAATATTCACAAGAAGTTAAATAATATATACTTAATTTCTTTTTCTCTTTTAGGTTATTTTGCAATTGATATGAAAATATTAATCAAAATATCTATAGTAGATTTTAAGCTTAAAATCAGCCACCTCCCACCCTTAAAATAATTAAATTATCTTGTAATTCTCGGGTATAGGCTTTTGTTTTGTCCAACTTCTTTTGTTATTAGCTTATAGACGTTTAAACAACAGTTTTCGAACTGTTGTGCGTACAAGTACGTGCGGCTTGCCCACAAACGTGTGAAGGACTCCTCATTTTCTTCCCCCAAATTAATTTTCCAGTTTGATGGTTTTTTTGAGGAAAACCTAGCGTAGCTCTGTTGTATCCGCAATATATCACGTATCACATAACTTATTATTTATTTCTATATTTTTAAGAAAATTTATTATTTATTTCTATATTTAAGATAATTTTTAGTTGTATTTCCTGTATTTGCAAATGACATTAGATTTAGAAACAAGTATTTATTTCTTATTTTTAATTATATTATTTCTTATTTTTAAATATATTATTTATTTATTATTTTTAAATATATTATTTATTTCTTATTTTTATATATAATATTTATTTCTTTAAATTTATTTTTTATTTCATATTTTTAAATATAAAAGATTTTGAAGAAATAAAAAACTTCATTTTACACAAGAAGTATCCACTATATTTAGCTGGCAACCATGGAGAAAAAAAAATTTCCGTGTCAAAGCCGCTAGATATAAAATGCTCAATGGTAAATTATTTCACCATTCCCACAATGGTGAAGTAATTATCGACTCTATAAAAAGAAAGGAGCTTATAAAAACAGTCCACGGTGGTTGTGATACCAATATTGAAGCTACATCACTTGCTGCCCATTTTGGTATCACCAAGACTCACAAAAAATTGGCTGATAGGTAAAATATTTAGATTATGTTTAAAATAATATAAAAACAAATTTTATTTACACAAATACTTCCAATATTTAACAAATTCATGTTTTATTAGGGACTATTAATAAAGGTATTCATAAATGCCATAATATATGAATCATAATAATATACATATTTTTTTAGATGATGGAGTTAAGACACCAGAAAAAGCATCGAAAATGCTAGAGCCTGATGACATTCGACCTTTTGGTAACATTTTTAAGATTTGATAAAATTAATTTTTTAATTTAATAGGTGCCCCGCCTTCCAACTTGAAGATTGTAGATGGCGAAGTAGACAAGCTCAATAGGAACGGTATAAATTTGCATAATTAGTAGATTTATACATATAGATGATGAAATTATATTAGAGACAGTGGTTTCTAAAAAAGATGTCAAAAATCTTTTTATTCCTACAAATAGGAATTGGAAAATATACCACTCACTTCGCTATAATTGGGATATCAAGAAAAGATATCCCAAATTTAAAAATGGCATCATGAGTGAAAATTTTTCCACTGAAAGGATAATTGGCGATGGTAATTGTCTTTTCAGGTATGGATAAATAAAATAAATTAAATTGTTAATCATTATTATAGATGTATAAGCAAAGAAATTTGCGAGGATGAATGCCAAGATCACTTCCTGAGATCGGAATGTGTGCGCTTTATGAAAAGTAAAGACATGGCAGAGCAGATGGGGGGGTTTCTGGGAGAACCTGTTGACGCGTACCTGGAGAGGACGGGCATGGCTCAAAATGCCGTTTATGGTACAGAGGTGGAGATAGTTGCAATGGCAACTATGCTCCAGACAAATATTTTAATACATACTATTTATAAATGGGCATACTATATGCCCATTAAAAAATTAAGTAATATTAAAAAATTTAATGTAAATATTTATTTAATAAATCATAGCGAACATTTTGATCGCATAATTATAATTAATATTTATATCGCATATATTATTTATATCGCATATAGCATATATTATTTATATCGCATATATAATTAATTGATTTTTTTGATCTTTATATTTACAAATTAAATAAAGGATTTTAATAAATTATTCTGAAAATTGTTTCTAACTTTGAGCAGTAACGTGATAATAGATAGTGCAAGATTTATATGTTAATCTTTGATATTTTCGAATTAAACCTTAAATAAATATATAAATTTTTAACACTTAATATTAAATTTAATAATTTCTAAAGAGAATAAGGCAAAATTGCCTTAAATATCATAGGACATAGAAAAAATAATATTTATTATTCATATGTCAGTTATAAATGCCAATTCACTAAATTTATTATATTTAATATTTATATGTCAGTCATAAACGTCAATATCACTAAAAATGTAATATTTAATATATGCACGTCAGACATAAACGTCAATATCACTAAATATTGGAGTATATAAAAAAATGGAGTATTTTTAAAACATTACAAGGGCCTGGGCTTAAAATTTTTTTTTACGATGGGCCTGGGCCGAGTTTGGTCCTAAAATCTAGGCCCATGAAGGTCTCTAAACGGCGCAAATCTTATAAGTGCATTCAAAGTTGACGACATGCTTGCATGTATATGCCATATACTAAATAATATTATGCATTATATTTTTGACAATTGTTTAACTGAAATAGCCAAAAATATAAATGGTGTAAAAAAATAGTACATTATTTCAAACAATCTACAGCTAATAGCAAACACCCTTAAACAAGATGTAATAGCGAGAATAATTAGATGGAATTCTGTTTATCATGATACAGAGTTTCTTAAAATCATATTCTGAAATATAGTTGTACTTGTTTAGCAAGCAAGAATTAAATAGATTAGCCACAATTGATATCAGCATCATACGTGAGTTAGATAAATTTTTATCAATATAAATTTCTTATACTTGTTTGGAATAAATTATTACCATGCTTTTATATTAATGTATATACAAGTAATTTATTCTATTTTATATAAACTAATAAAAATATATTTCATATTTGTTCCAGGCTTATTTTTTATTATAATTAACCCCCTATCTTGTAAAAATATTTTATAACTATATATAGACTAAGTAACCCGGCCTAAGGCCGGGCAAAAGCGGGCCGAAGGCCCGCCCAAATGGGGTCTGGGGGGGGGGCAGTAATTTTTTAATCCTCCCCCCTAGGAAAATCCTGGCTACGCCTATGACCTGGCTTAATTTGTGCCTTGGTCTTTAAAGAAATCCTTAATTTGGGACTTCACGTGCCTATTTTCATTTCCAAAAAATTTAAATTCTGACCCGGTTGATATAGAGTAAAAAAATCAATTAAATATTCCAAATTAACAAATTATATTTTTTTACCAATATCTCTTCCCTTGGACAAGTGGAACTTTAAAATTTTTAAAAAATATAGATTGCAAAATAAGAGCCCTTACATCAGAACCTAAAGAATATTATTTTTTTAAACAAAATATATAAATTATTATTAATTACAATTATTCATGTTTTTAGGGAACCTGTAGTCCCACCTCCGTTTTTATAGAATGAGGTATATTTTTTTAAATATTTTATGTAGTTTTATAATATAAAAATTATTCCCGATATAAAAGGAATGTAAATTGTTATAAAAAATTTACATAGTCGATAAAATTAAATAATATCATAATAATTCTTCTAATTTAAATAAGACATTTTTCATTAAAATATTACAACATTTATATCAGAAATAAATATGCTACTAATTTATCTTTTTAAAATCTCAACACTATAAAATTATGAAAGATGTCATCTTCTATTATAAATTTTAAAATTTACTATTCCTACAAAATTATTTTTATACTAATCATTTAATTTAAATACTTTTCATTTGATTAATATAACAGACCATTTCTTTACAATTTAAAAAATTCAAATATTATTGTTAGACTTGTGCACCGAAGCCTTAATTGACACTGCGGTCTTTTTAAAAAATTTTTATCGGTGCTCGACGGCGCGCCGCTAATTTTCTTATAATATATTTGAGCGCTCTTAGTTCTAAAACATTTTTAATATTAATTCATTTCTTAAATTATTTCCTGTTTCACTCCTATTTAAATTTATGTATTTTCTCCTTCTCAGTAAAAAAGTAAGTAATTGCACTTTAACTCAGATCAGTCATATTCTATATAAAACAAATTAGAATATAAATTTGAAACGCAAGCAAAATATAAAGTAAGAAATTCAATTAGAAATCAAATTTAGTAAAATTACAAGTTTCATGAATAAATAGTATTATCAAGATTCGTGGGACATAAACAAGTCCCTTTTGAATTAAGTATTAAACCCGCGATGGAAAAAATTCTTTCGCTGGGTGTACTGGTGGCAGGTATACAAAGAACCTTCCTATCTAAATTAGCAAGCTTATAAAGTACCAGTAGCTTTTTCCTCCAAAAAGTTAGTACATCCTCTTCTGGTATACTATGTTGATTGAGCAAGGATGACATTCTTGTTTTATATCACTAATGTTGTTATAATCATTGCTTGAAAAAAAACTTTTACGAATTATTTTAGCTTCATATGAACTGGATGTTTGTCTATTATCAATTTGAATCTCACTTTGTTCATTTCTATCATGGACTAAAAGTTTTAAATGTCTAATTAAAAATTGAAATGGTGTTGTAGAATTCGAATTTAAATAATTTAAAGATTTTGAAATCTCGGATCAAGTAGTGTCTCGCTAATATCTCATGTTTAAAATATAATATAAATTACTTGAAGTTTGGAAATTGGAAACCCAAGCATTTTTTGCATATTTTCTTTGAGGGAAATGATATCTGAGGATCAAATTTATTTTGTTAATGTACTTCTATCATGTAAAGTTCGTTTTTAAACCTCATTCTATATTTAAAAGTATTAAGGATTATTTTTCTATTTTATTTGGAACATTATTTAAAACAATCTTGTTTACTATATGGATACCTTCTAGCATAATGAATATGCTGAGGATTGGGCAATTAATTATAAAGTTTTCGCATTAATTAGATCTGTTGTATATTATCAGCATCACCAGAGATATCAAAATGTTCATCAAGGTATGGATCAGAATCATCAATATCCAAAATATGGCCTACCTTGTAAATTGGTTGCAGACATTTATGAAACTCAACCTAATTTCACATTTTAAATCAACTCGATCTCTAAAGGCTGAAATTATTTCTCTAATTTTTTTTATCAGAATGTTAATCATTTTTCTATGCCATCAACTATAACTAAATTATGAAGTCAATGCCCTAATCTCCCAATCTAAATTTTGACATTTGCCCCGGTATTAGTTACCATCTCTATTATCTTATTTTCTAAATGGATTCAACTTCTATACTCTCAATCTCAGATAAAATGGTTTCACACCAGTATATTTTGGGTTAGGTTTCTAGTTGCCAGGGTAAAATATTTAAATTAAATTTTTTTATTTAAATGATGAAGACTAAACGTGATATAATTTTAACGATTGAAATGATGTGTCCATATATCAAAAGTGATAGAAAATAATTTTGATCCAGGATCAGATTTACATGTTCCTTTATAGATGAATGCACCCCGAATAATGGTTGTCCTAGCAGTGAATTCTGATGAGGAATCAATTATCTTATATTCCATTTTTTAGACAATTTATTTTTTAATAATCATTTTATTTAAATTTCAACCTTTAGAAAATCAGTTCATCAATCACTCCTTTTTGTTTATAGAATCAAATAGCATTAAGTCTAAATAAATTTTGCCCGATTAGATTTTATATTACCACAACAATTCATATTTTATTAATTTTAATATTCAAATTTAAATAAAAATTTAATATATGAATATAATTAAATAGCATTCTAAAAATTCCACAGGCCGAACCGTCGCCGACGCGCCGCTTATTTTTATCGGGGTCCGAAGTAAATTCCAGGTCTTTAAGTATTTTTTTGTAAAAATTCTAACTTACGAATATTCGAATAGGCCACTATTTTTATCAAAAATAGCTTATTTCTTTTTAGTTAAAGTTACGAAAGTTCATTAATTATACTTTTGATATTTATGACATAGCCTAAAATAAGATGTGCTATAAAAAATCGCATCTTTCACTGTAAGAGGAAATTTGCAAAATAAAAAATTATACATTACAAAAATAATCAAAAACAATATCCAAGTTTTTATTTATAGGTAGGATCCGATTTAAATATAAAAGGTAGGTGTCCGTCCTGAATCTTTAATATCAAGAAGTCTCTAATTTTTTTTAGACCGGTACCCAAAATACTTATAAAAATCTAAGCTTAAAATTCTTAAATTAATAAATATAAATTAAACGCATTTTTATAAAGTTATAAATTACTCATTACTTATTATCATTTTCTTAATAAAAGAAGCGAACACAACATTTTTCTTTGCAATAAAGTGATTGACAAAAATAACAAAATATATCAAAATCTCAAAAATAAAAAAATATTCCAATTTAAGAATTTCCAAATAGAAAAAATAAAAAAGTAAAATGTAATCATTATATATTTTGATATTTTCCTAAAACACAAGCCCGATAATTTCGTGGCACTGTATTTGCAAATGTGGATTCTCTATAATAAGCGATAAAAGTTTCTCAAATAGGTGTTATGCAATGTTCATAGTTATTATAAATCAATAAAAATAGCGTATCAAAAATGGAGAGGAAAAAATAGATCTGTACAGTCTTGAAATAAAGAAAATAAATGTATAAATATCCCTATATTTTATTTATTTTTATCATGACTAAATACAAATAAAAAAATATAAATTTAATTAATTTTTAAAATAATGTTTATTAACTTCTTACATCTAATTATATGATATAGATACATAAAGCATTAAAATATATCCATTGGCTTCATAAATCTTTTCATCATACATATTAACGTTTATGCAATCTCTCTCTTTGATTGTATACAACATCTTGACGTCGGCTATTTCTACTATGAAGGTGAGAGGGAATTGAGGAAGTAGGGGGTGAGGATGGTTTGTTTGATCGAAAATAAGTATGAGGTCGATGACCATATCTATCATTGCTGGGGTTATTGTTCAAGATTAGACTAGCCAAACTGCTCGAATTATCCATTGGGTGATCTCCATATGTATATCTGAAAGGTTCAATCCCCGATCTACGCTTAACTTGAGCATGGTTCCTAACTGATTGTGGCGACAATCTAGGTATTATTTCTTCATTGCAAAACCTCTTTTTGTTACTACCAGTGGCATTGTTGGTGTAACGATGGGAACGATCCATCTGTGAGGGTGATTGACTTTTTCTCCTAACACGCTGGGCTGTATTAGACGTTAGTGGTGCAGGTATGTAATCATTAACTTTTACAGAGTATTTACGAGCATCGTAATGAGAAATGGTTGGTAAGTGGTGAGGAGGCACAAGAGCTTGATAATACTTTTTATCATTATCCCTACCGATTTCTCGGCCATAATGAGTATGCGGTTGTGAGAGATAATGCTGAGAGACCATCGAACGTTTTAGATTTGGTGGTGGAGAAAATTGCCTGTTCTGTTTCTTGTGTAGAGATGTTGCCTGGCCATCTACATAAGAGAGTCTGTTCAAAATATAAAAATTTTCATTGATAAGAATTGCATTTGCTTATTGTGCTTGTAACCTGTATCTAGTTTCATCTGAATAAACTTTGGACCTAGGAGTGATTGCAAAACGATCAATGTTTTTTGTCTCTTCTAGAATTCTTCTATTCCCATCTTTGTAATGAAAAGGACTTGCACGTTTACTGCTTAACCTAATGGAGTCGTATCGTTGAAAGGAATCGTCTGTTCTCTCCTTTTTTAACCTTGCAGAGTAATATCGTTGAGAGGAATCGGCACCTCTCTCCTTTTCTCCATATCGATCGTTGTTTCTCATTCTTGGAGTAACACGCGAAAAATTACCGCCTCGTGTATTGTAACCATAATTAATAGATATAGGTTCATTATGTCTATCAGGCACAAATCTGGAGAAATAAGCAGGCTTGTCTACTTTGGTAACGATGCTTCGGATTGGTGCATCTGTGTCTTGGTAAGGAAGTTTATAGTTACTGTAATCTGGCCTTTCGTCTCGATGTTTATCAGAAAAACGTAGCTTTTCATTATAACCAACAGCATATGATTGTTTTGCATTGAGATAGTTGTTTCCGTAATTAGTTCTCTAAAAAGCATTAATTAATAATTTAGTGTAAAAAAATAGGTCGTGATATAAACTAAATATCTTAAAAATATTTTAAACTAATTATCAATAAATCATATGCATATGAATTCCATTTTAAATATATTTAAAAAAGGCGATTTCGAAAAAAAATAAATTACTGGAAATATAATCCTATTAAAAATTCATTCGCATAGGAAGATGCCAAATAATTATCAAAAGTTATCACTCAACAACACACTTGATATTTTACTCAAAATATTTTTATAAAACTTTTAATTTAGCTTCCTAACTCTTATATTTTTGGAGATATCATATCAAAAGTAAAAATATCAAAAATGAACTCTTAATGTTTTTATCGATTTTTACCATGAAAGCAACATAGCATTTCAATTTTTTTATACAAATATAGATCGATTTTATAACATGAAAATTTTAATTTCAAGAATTTTGAAATAGAGTTAAATAGACCACCATAAAAATAGAATGTATATACTTTATGATTGACAGTCGATAAAAGTAAAAATAGGTCATTACCCATATTTTGACCCTTAATAACTACAAAATTATATGGGCTAGGATGTTAAAATATGAACAACTCTGTGTAAAGTGTTAAAAATTTAATTTTTCTTGTTAATTAAAAATAAACAAAGAAATCATATAAATAAGTATAAAAATTTTATAACCCCCATGTTTAAAGCTTTGATCATACAAAATTTTTTTAAAAAATAAATGATTCAAATACACCCTGGATTAAAAAAAATTATCGCCTTTTATAAAATAACAGTTTAATAAATGGAATTCCTATCCTGTTTTACAAAACATTTTGTAAATAACATAAAAATTATAACTTTTCACATATTAAATGAAGATAATGGTTGATATTAAACAGACATTATTTTAAATATGCATCCCATCTCATGCCACCTACATATTTTTATACATATAAAATATTTGCTGAGGTACCATTGTGGCACGGATTTCTTTTTAAAAAATTTTTAATAGGCCCAGTTCAGGTTTTATATTTTCAGGCCCCGCCCAGATTTTTAAAATATATTACATTTATTTTTACTTTTTATAGATATAAATGGAAATTAAAAATATTCGGCCCTGGTATTTTTAAAAAAATTTTTATACGTCCAGCTTGTGTATTTTAAAAATAATTAAAATACGGCCTGTAGGCCGGGCCAAACCAGCAGGTCTCCGATATATATGGTATAATTAGAGTTGATAAATTTAAATTAAATATATAATAAAATATTTTAAAAAATATCCTAGAAAAAAATAAGTCAAAGCAACTTATCTAACATATATTAATTTTATTACAATAAATATTTAGCAATATTTAAGACTAAAAAATAATCATCATAAAATAATTTAAATTTTTATAAACCTGATTTAATTTCATGATTTATTAAATGGCTAAAATAAATATAAAAATCATTCTATGACAAATATGCCCATTTTCGTGGACCTCTTTCAAATCGAATGAATCTGCAAGATAATTATATATGTTGTAGCAAATTAATTTTTTAAGCTCTAATTCAACTAGTTTATCTGCTTTACTAAATCTTTTACACAGTTTAGATTCTTCTATATTATAATCATTATAAGTAACATGAACTTTTTTAGATATTTAAAACTACTTTGGTGGAAACGACAAGAAAGAAATTTGCCAAAGCTATCATGATTATCAAGAAAAATATTGGCAATTCCTGGAACTAGTGCTTCTTCTAAACGAAGATTTAGCATTGCTGGAAGTTTTATAGAACAAAGACGTGTTTGAATCCAGAAAATGTCGATTCATTATTATTACTTATAATATCAATTAGGGATGTACCGATATTTTTTATCGGATCGGATCGGGCCGATATTTCGCCCATTTTTAAATATCGGTTATCGGCCAATACTAAAAAAATTCCGATCCGATAAAAAATGGCGTTTTTGAAAAAACCCATTTATTTTTTATAAAAAATGGCTTTTTTTTATAAAACCCATTTATTTTTATAAAAAAATCGAAATCCATTTTTATGTTTATTTTTATAAATAAATTGAAATCCATTTTTATGTTTATTTTTTTAATAATAATTAATTAAACATTTTGCCATATTGTTATTTTTTTTTCTCATTCTGTTTATAAGTGTGCGATAATTTTTAAAATAATCTTTTCTTTTATTTAATATTATTTGGAATATGTTTATAAATAAAATTTTTTTATACATTTCATTATATAATCTATTGTTTTATTTCGCATATTACATAAATTTCCGGTATTAAAATTAGTAAAATAATGGCTTCTTATTCGCTTATATGGGATTATTTTAAATTGGATTCGCCATGTTCTAATTTTGCTAAATGTAAAGTTGACTCTTGTACCGATAAAATTTCCAGAGGTGGTAAATGTCAAAAGTCTTACAACACCACAAATTTGAGGAAGCATCTCGAGAATAATCATAAAAATGCATTTGAACTTCTATTAACTAAAGAAAATAGAAAAAAATGGAAAAAGATCAAATTAAAATAAAATCTAAATTTAACCAAAAAACTTTGCCAGGTCTGTTAAATAAGCAGACAATATGGGACATTGATGACCCAAGATCCAAAGCGATATCGATGCATATAAACCATATGATAGCCGTAGATAATCAGCCGTTTTCTATTGTAATGGATATTGGCTTTAATCGACTAATGAATCATCTATGTGGAAACTACAAAATTCCATCTAGAAAATATTTTTCGGAAAAATTAACCAACGAAATATATCAAGATATATTTAATAAAATTAAATGTCAATATGATAGGGAAAAAATTCCCTTTAGTTTTACAAGTGATATATGGTCTAGATGTTCTGGGTCGGATTCACATATTAGCTTGACTTGTCATCTGATTAATGAAAATTTTGAACCAATTGCAAGATTACTTCATGTTGCAACTTTCAATGATTCACACACTGGACAAAATATTGCCGATATTATGAACAAAATGTTGACCAGTTGGAATATCAGTAAATGTAAAATTCATGCTATTGTACGTGATAATGCGCCAAATATAAAATCTGCTTGCAATTTAGGTAATTAAATTATATATATATTTACAAACCTTATTTAGGGAATTATTCATCTGTTTCATGTTTTGCCCACTCCCTACAATTAGTAGTAAAAGGAGTTTTTACAAAGAGAGCTATTATTGATATGTTATCTCGAGCAAGAAAGGTTACTGGTCATTTTAATCATTCATCTATTGCTAACAATAGACTCAAAATTATCCAAAAGCAATTAAATTTACCCACCCACAAACTTATTCAAGATGTTGACATAAGGTGGGATTCGACCTTTTATATGCTAGAAAGACTCCTGGAGCAAAAAAAGCCTTACTTATTTATTGTAATGATTTTACCCTCAATATGTTAACTCCAAATGAGTGGTGTTTAGCAAAAAAGGTAAATCTGGCTCTATTACCAATTCAACGCATCACTAAAGAAATTAGTGGAGAAAAAGCATCTATTAGCATAGTAATTCCATTTGTAGAATTACTTAAAAAGGAGCTTACTAGTCATGGTGAGTATGATAAAGGTGTCCAAACTATGAAGGATGCTATGTATAAAGATCTTACCAAACGTTTTTCCTCTATTTATAATGATTAAAATATACTTTATAGCAACAATTTTGGATCCACGATTTAAAACCATCTTTTTTTCAATTCAATCGATATCTAACTTTTATAGACAAAAACTACTTCTAGTATGCTTTGACAGTAATCCTGGTGAGATAATTAATTCATCCAGCCTAGGTAAAGAATTAAATCATTTTAATAAATATTTCATTTAAATTTTATAATTTAAACAATTTAGAAAAGGATAATCAAAATATGGAGATAAAAGAAATTCCATCAACATCAGCAATGGATTCAACTGGCATATTTAATTTGTGGGGATCTTATGCTGATGTGGTTAAAGATAACGAGAAATCTAATAACATTACCGGTGTAAATTGTCCTTATTCCCTTGAGATTGAAAACTATCTCAATGAACCAGTTTTCAAAGCACTAAATGATAATACCCCTACGGATCCATTGAAATATTGGGCTGTGAATTGCCAAAAATATCCAACCCTATCTAAACTTGCTCGTCAATATCTAGCAACACCTGCCACAAGTATCTCATCTGAATCTGTTTTTAGTGAAGCTGGTGATATTGACAGTCCCCATCGCCGCAGACTGACCTCAGATAAATTAGAAATTTTGTTATTTCTAAAAAGAAATCTTAGATATATTAATTTTAAATATTATAATATATGTGTTTATTACTTATTTTATTTTGTAAATAGATTAATGTTATTACTTTTTATATAAATATGTGATTTATCAATAAAAATATTTTATATACTTATTGAATTGAATATAAGCTTAAGCTATAATAACTGACCATTATAATATATTTAAATGACATGCATAGTTAAATTATAGATGTTATACTAATAAAAAGTTATTAAAAATTAAAAGCATTGGTATATTTATAGAATACAAAATTATGATATCGGATCCGCCTCCAAAAAGTGGTATCGGTACATCCCTAATATCAATTTTATATTTATATTTTTTTCATATTTTATTTGATCAAATAAATTATCCATAATTTAAATTGAATATTTTTTATGCTTTATATAGTATTTTTCTAAATTATAAAACTGTTTAAAGAAATAAATGCTGAATTTTTTTTAATTAGATGCTTGAAAAATTGAAATAATGGCCATAATTAAATTTTATAATAGCGGGCTTGAGTTAAAAAAATTTATGAGTGAGGGGAATGAAAGGGGGGGGGGTAAAATTTTTTAGGCTAATGGGTGGGCGGGCGAGTAAGGAATTTTAGACTAATGGGCGGGTGGGTTTATTTTTTTGAAAACTATGGGCGGATTTGGTGGGCGAGTTTAATTTTTTTAAACATTAGGTGGGCGGGCGTATGGTCCAAAAACCCGCCTAAAGCAGACCTCTTATTTAAGGGCTATCTAGTTATTCATATTTTTTGAATATTTATTTTTATCGGCTGAAGATTTTTTAGCTTTGACCCGTCATATCTCCAGAACTAATTGAGTTAGGATTAAAAAATTAAATTGCATAGGTCCCCACAATATAAATAATCATCATGAATAACACAACATAGAAAACTATTTATAATAAAAAAATTAGTCATTAATTAAAATTTATGATGGTTAAATGAATAAAAAAAGCTCGTATTTTTTATACAAAAAATAATTTAATTAAGTCCTACCAACCCTAATTATAATTAAATATATCCCAATACAACTAAATTAAACTAAGGCCTAGTTTATATGCGCGAAAAACCGCGATGAACAATTTATCACTAAATGATAGCAAATTAACATCATGTATTTTGTAAATTAAGCATCCAACAAACTATGGAAAATTTTAACCTTATGTTGTGTATAACGTTGTTGTATGCTCATGCCACCATATTTGCTGGAACTTTCATTTTTTTGAAATTGGTTTCTAATCAAAGGTGCTCGTAAATATCTAAAACCTAATAAAAATATATTAAATTGTAATTATTTTGGTAAATACTAAATAATCGTTAATATATTTTCGTTTCGAAGGATTAGGTTTCAAATATCTTATTATTTAAAATCAATAAATTTGATAAAAATCATAATTTTGATGTAATATTGAATCTAAACATAAATATCAATCTGATATAAGGAAGACAAACAAAAATGTAAAATAAAACTTAATTTAATTTTTTATAGGAAATGAACGAATTACACAAAATTCTCATTTCATACTTTTTCCTTTGTATACCAGGATGATGACATTATTTTCCATTATGTATAGTACCGTGACAATCAGAATAGTAATTCATTGTTTGAGGTTATCTTATATAATACCAGATGTATTTTAATACTATCATATTGATTCATATATAAAGGGTCATTCCATGTCAGATCAATCACTTTTCTGCCGACCACTTTCAATTTCGATAAAAAATTGTAGGCTGGTTATATAAATACACAATAGATCATAGACAAAATTTTAACGCATTAGCAACTATATTAGTGGAGATAATCGGGTTTAAAGGTCCAAAAAACGTCTTTTTTTGTTTTTTACTGATGTTAAATAACTAGTTTTTAATTTAAAACTAAATATGATCAAATATTGAATTTAATTCAATAGCTAAGTTAATAATTGATGATTATGGCGAAAACATCAAAATTGATTTTTGATAAAATATGGGTCATCTTATGGTCAGTTGAAAACTTGAAATTAATATTTCGAAATGTATATGATCTCCAATTTTTAATCTCTAACAAATATTATTCGTTTACTAATGGCGCTATATATATAATAGTTTTTATGTTAAAATTCATTTTTTTTATTGATTAAAAATATTTTAATGTATATATATCATATTAAATTACAATGTGCATTATATATATTTATTGGTAATTCAGATCATAAAATTTTTAAAATCTTCACAAATTTTGCCTAATTAAGATAGTTTATAAATTAATTAAATCTTACTTCATCTAAAGGAATACAAAGATTGGCTAGCTTGTATTTCTTCAGGAGATATTATATATGTTCGACCGGTGGGAGTAGAAGGATTGACCAGCAAGAGAATAGATTTTGGCAACACTAAAATATCATCTATCAGAGGAAATTTAAATGAGGCTGAAGGTTCACAAGGGTGTAAAAATCGGATTTTTACTTCTTCATTTTTATCGATTATAAATCCTAACCACCATTTGTCATCATATACACATGTTACATATCCATTAATATTTTTAAATATAATTTTCTCATTTATAAACGAAACTTGTTTTATATTATATTTTTTGGAATTTGAATATATTTTAGTTTTTAGTCTATTTTGATCAATGGGAATAACCCCGTGAATTTTTCGGGTCCCATGTATGGACGGTGCAGAATTAAATCTTAGGGCTAATTCCCCTTCTATATATTCTTGATTGGATACATATACAAATTGAATTTCATTAATATTTTCTTTAGCATAATTATATAATTCTAATGGGGTTAGGATTTGATTTTTATTTAGCCTTTGAAGACTAGATCTGACAACTAATCGTTTGACAGTTCCTCCGATATCGTCACATGCATTTTTGCCGTGAGCAGTGGCGAAAAATGTCATTCGGCTGAAATATTAAAATCGTATTTATGAAGGCATATGTTCAGAAAATTTTTGCGATTCTTATATTGAGACGCGGCTACATCTTAAAAATTATTATTTTTTCTGGTTTAGAATTAAAATATGGCTGTTAAGAAATTAATAATGGTTTAATGATTAGGATATAATAACAAAATTAATATATTTTAAATCTTCTCCAGATTTATAATATGGTGTATAGTGGCCTGCACGTTGTTCAAATGAAATCCCTGAATTTCATTTTGTAAAATAAAGGAATATTTTTCTGAATAATCTAGAATTGTTAAAAATTCCTTATCTTTTAAATTTTCTTTAATCTTCAAAAATAAGTTTGTTGTTTAGCTATAAAAGAGTGACACAGTGAAATTTGAACTTTTTCTAATAGATAATCGATGAAATCATCAAAGGACTTTATAATATTTCCAAGATTTGCTCTATCCACCGTGATCCATTGTTTAAAAGTAACATATTCTAGATGATTTCTCTGAAACAATTGGTATATTGGCCCTTAAGAGATTCTATACCAGGTCACAATTTGTTAAATAACATTTTGGCTGAGAGGGATTACCAATAATTTGCGCCAAAAGATAGTTATAAGAATTTATACAGTAATCTTCTACTGCTATGATTTCAATTATATTTGTCATTAATTTCACATTCTGATGAATGGCGCACACAAACAGTGTGTGCCACTAGCTCCACTAAAATACAGTTTTTTGGCCTAACGGCAAACTTAGAGAATACAATTGATATATTTGGGTATTCTTCCTTAAACATCTTGAATATTTCTTTTAGATTATTCAATATTAGTCTTTTTTGGACTGGTTCTTTCTCGCCTTTAACAGTACACAATCTTTCATTCCGGGCATGAGTCGGCTTATTTCATCAGAACTATAAAAATTCTTGACGAGTTTAAATGTTTTTTCTTTTAGTGTCTTTCCTGCATTATGTTTTGGGAAAGAATTCCACTTTCTTATACCATCATTTTGGATTTTCTTGTCATGGATGTTATGTTGAATTCCTCTTGAAATTTATTTACACTCTATCTTTGAAGCAAAATTGTAAGAATTTGATATTGTTTTTTTGATAATTTATCAAAGTTATCTTTTAATATAATGAGAATTTCCTCTTTCATTGGACTATAATTCTCGGAATCAGATATTTCTAAATGCTTTATCAATCTTTTAAATTTTATTTTTGGGTTATTTTTTCTCCATTATAAGTTTTCTTTTAATTGGTGATTCTCCAATATTGTGTAATCATTAATCGATTCAAAGGCATCCTGATTATAGGTTATTGGGGATATAAATTCTTAGAAAATGTGTGGACCAATTTTACTTAACTGGTAGCGGCACGAATTACATATTTTTTGTTTAAGATATAAATAACTATTTATATTAAGCATCCAAGGTAGTACAGATAAATTCTTTTTAAAATTTTTATGTTTTGTTTATTTAGTGGATTGCAACACTTTAGCTTATCTTTTAAAAGTTTCATTTAAAAAAATTTATTTATTTTTAAAGACAAGTAAAAATATAAAAAATTAATTTTTTTAATTATTGTTAAAGAAATATAGTATTATTTTTACAATTTGCAAAAAATATTAAAGAAATCAATTTGTTTTTTAACAACTGCGATTTATTGTTTGTGTTTTCACGATTTATTTCGCTTATTAATTTTAGTAATCAGTTTATTTTTATATAATAAAAGATAAAAACATCTGGCTTATTTGATTAATTTTTTTAGTGATAAACATTTGCTCAAAATTCAAAGACTTTGATCATAGAAATTTTGATTTTATAGAGAATGCTCAAATTCATTTGATACCCAAAATTTTATAAAGTTAATTTTTTGTTATTTTTATTGCTTAAAAATTTTTTCAAAATCTTCGAAAATTTTCTTTATCTCTGGTTATTATAATAATTTAAGATAATGATAATTCCATAAAAGAATCTTAGGCCTGGTAATTAATGTGATTTTCTTTTCCCTTAATAATTTTCCCGCACTCCTTTAATCCTGCTTTTTTATTCGTGTGCTAGTCAGATTTTTTTTTATTATTTACATTTATATATTAAAAAAATTATTAAAATTTTTTATCCTGCGAATATCTCAGGGGAATGAAGTTTACAAAGTTATATAACCGAATTTTTTGATAAATTATACTTAATAATATTTTTAATCAATAAAAAAAATGAATTTTAACATATTAAAACTATTATATATAGCGCTATCTATTTTTTAAAAAGTATAAAATCGCAATAATTTTTAAAATAAATATCCAGCCAAGTTAATTGTTGAAAATATTATTAAAAAAATAGTAAACGAATAATATTTCTTCAAAAAATTAAAAATCGGAGATCATATTCATTTCGAAAGATTGACCATAAGATAACCCACATTTAAAAAAAATTAATTTTGATGTTTTCGCCATAATTATCAATTACACTGTGTGACAAGAAAAATGGGAGAAGAAAATAAAAACAAGTTTTGATGCAGAATTTGACGCTGAGTTCGAATCCGTTTTCCAAATTTTCCCTACACGTCAAGTTTTAAAAATATTACCGTATAGACAACTTTTCGAAATCTCAAAAATGGTAAAATTTAGGTCTTTATACGGATATATTTTAAAAAGTATTAAATAAAAATCCCTGAAAATTGGTGATAGTGCTAAACTTATATTTCTTTATAAATTTACCAATTTTTATAATTATTTATCGATTGGTTTTTGAGAAAAATGGTAAAGAATTTCGTTTTGGGGGCCTTAAGTTTTCAATTTAAATTACTATCAAAATTATTAACTTTAGAAGATAAATTTTATATAATTTTGCTTCAAATATGCTCAAGATTATATATTAATTCTAATTATGTTTCAAAAGTACTCTATGCCATGAAAATTCAACCAAAATCTATAAATTAAAAAAGTTAGTACAGATATTTTTGAACTTTTTAATTTATACACTTTTATTGAATTTTCTATGCAAAAGCATTTTTAAAGCAAAATTAAGGTAATATTTATTTTTTTTAGTTGTATTTAGTAATATTTTATGCATTTATGATCAATTTATACTAAAATCAGATATCTGTATCCACTTTTTTAATTTGTACTCTTTTTGAATTGAGCATTTTTGAAGCAAAATTCATTTAAAATGCAATAATTGGTAATTTTTTCATATTTTTTATTAATATTTATCTTTTTTAGATGTATTTAAGAATATTTGTTTTTTTAATCAATTTATATCAAAATACATGATTTTCCAATTGTTTATGATCTAATGTGAGCATATATAACCAGTCTATAGCTTTTTATCGAAATTGAAAGGGGTCGGATGAAAATCTTGATTTTCTTGCTCATTTGACATGGAATCAAAACTATTATAAAGTCCGTTGATGATTTCATCGATTATCTATTAGAAAAAGTTCAAATGTCACTCGTTTATAGCTAAACAACAAACTTTATTTTTGATTGCAAAGAAAATTTAAAAGATGAAAAATTTTTAACAATTCTAGATTATTCTGAAAATTATTTATTTATTAAACAAGAAGTTCAGGGATTTCATTGGAACAACGTGCAGGCCACTATACATCCATTTGTAGCATATTATAAATCTGGAGAAGATTTTAAAAATATAAATTTTGTTATTATATCCGAATCATTAAACCATAATACTAGTGAAGTCCACCTTTATCAAAAAAAATTTATTAATAGCCATTTTTAATTCTAAACCAGAAAAAATAATATATTTTTAAGGGCAATAGGAAAAAAACTGGAAAAAAAATTCCGGAAAATATACCCCTAGGAAAAAAAATCCCGGAAAAAACCCCCAGGAAATAAAACCCCCGGAAAAAAACCTCCAGGAAAAAAACCCCCTTGGGATTATTTTTATACACTCTCATATTTAAGTATAATCTAGCAATAATTTATATTGAATTGGTATTTAGACAATTGCAAGTTAATAATTTGTTAAAAATATTATTGTTCAGCAACTAGTTAAATGAACAGATATTAAAATGTATTATGATCATTAAGTTTTAAAATGTATTTTTAATCAAAAGAATAAAAAATTTTATCAATTAAAAACGCTATAATTGGTATTTATTTATAAAATTAAACAATAATTATTTGGATCTTTATGCCGTATATAAAGACAAAAAAAATTTTTAATTTACAAAAATATTTTATTCATAAAATTTATATTTTATAAAAAAAATTTAATGGATCTTATTCATCCTGGAAAGCTCATATTTGAAGGTTATTCTTATACCATACATAAAAAAATCTCAAACAAGATTAGATGGCGCTGCTCAAAGTATTCTTCTTTTAAATGCCGAGCAATACTTTTTTCAACACTCGATAATCAAGACCCGGTTCTTGATACAGCTCATAATCATCCATCAAATATTGATGGACTAGTAGCAATGAAATCCATTGCTAACATGAAAAAGCGATGTGCAGACTCTTTGGCAAAACCTCTTAAAATTTATGCAGAGGAAATTGTAAAATTAGACCAAAGAGTTCAGTCGCATATGTTATCGGAAGATTCTATAAAAAGAACTCTAAGGAATCACAAAGCAATGCAACACCCTTCAAATCTTGAGAATTTGGAAGACCTAGTTTTTGAAGGTATTAGTTTAAATATAATTATATTTTCATAAAAATTTTAATATTATAGGTGATTGGGCAAATTGTGGCTCCCAGAACTCAAAACGATTTTTATTATTTGATAATGGCCCACAAGCTGAAGAACGCATAATAATGTTTGCAACAGATGATTCCTTGAATCTAATATCTAATAGGACAGAGTGGTATATACAGGACAGATGAAACTAAGTTTTTTTTGTGGCATGATGGACGGCTTAGCATTTCCGTTATGTGATATGGGCAATGCAATGACATTCCTGAGATCGGTTACTCCGAGCAATGGTAAGGATATTCTTGATTATTTCGATAAAAATTATGTCAATGGAGTATCAAGGGAGGTCATAAGAAGCAATTCTCAACCCCAAACACGTCGAATTGAGCCTCGATTTCCTCCAGAAACCTGGAACGTGAATCAGAGCACTCTCTCAGATGAATAACGAACAAATAATCAATGCGAAGGTTGGAATCATCGTTTTTCTAATCTGGTTGGGAATAAACACCCATCAATCTGGGTACTCATTAAAAAAATAAAATGCGAGGTGGCTGCCGATGAAACCAAACTTGAAAGATGGCGCGTAGGTAGTTGGACATCGAAAACAAAATTGCAGAGTTCTAACAACCAGATTCGGCTAAAGAAACTTTGCGAAGAATACTGTGATGGGGTGCAAAGCCTTCCAGATTTTATTCGATGTCAACCCATATAATTATTATTATAAATTATAAAATTTGTATATACATAATCATGATTTACCAATAAAATAAACATTTCTTATTTTGTCAAATTTAGTCTATTTAATTTCATATTTAAAGATTGTATTTTTACTATAGCAAAATTTTTTTACAATACATAGTTATTTTACTGAGGCATTTTTTCCCAGTACCAATTTAAACATCAGTTTTTCTTATTTAAGCATTTTTTTATGAAGATTAGGCCAAATAAAAATATGCCTATATTATTAGGTCTTAATTAAATTCTATAAAAATGAAAAAAAATTCTCGGGGTTTTTTTTCCTGGGGGTTTATTTTCCGGGGTTTTTTTTCCTGGGGGTTTATTTTCCGGGGTTTTTTTTTCCGGGATTCATTTTTAAGATGTAGCCGCGTCTCAATATAAAAATCGCAAAAATTTTCTGAACATATGCCTTCATAAATACGATTTTAATATTTCAGCCGAATGGCATTTCTTCACCACTGCTCACGGCAAAAATGCATGTGACGGTATCGGAGGAACTGTCAAAAGATAAGATGTCAGAGCTAGTCCTCAAAGACCAAATAATAATCAAATCCTAACCCCATTAGAATTATATAATTATGCTAAAGAAAATATTAATGGAATTCAATGAATATATATCCAATCTAGAATATATAGAAGGGGAATTAGCCCTTCGTAAAAATTTAATTCTGCAATGCCCATATATGGGACCCAAAAAATTCACGGGGTTATTCCCATTGATCAAAATAGACTAAAAACCAAAATATATTCAAATTCCAAAATATATAATATAAAACAAGTTTCGTTTATAAATGAGAAAATTATATTTAAAAATATTAATGGATATGTAAAATGTGTATATGATGACAAATGGTGGTTAGGATTTATAATCGATAAAAATGAAGAAGTAAAAATCGGATTTTTACACCCTTGTGGACCTTCAGCCTCATTTAAATTTCCTCTGATAGATGATATTTTAGTGTTGCCCAAATCTATTCTCTCGCTGGTCAATACTTCTACTCCCATCGGTCGAACATATATAATATCTCCTGAAGAAATCTCACAAGCTAGCCAGTCTTTGTATTCCTTTAGATGAAGCAAGATTTAATTAATTTATAAACTATCTTAATTAGACAAAATTTGTCAAGATTTTAAAAATTTTATGATCTGAATTACAAATAAATATCTATAATGCACATTGTAATCGATTAAGTATGATATATATGGTGAATTCCATATCAAATCAACCAAGGTTTCAATCCGACCCCTTCAATTCTTAAATTTTGGGTAGTATATACTATAACTAAGAAAAAAATGAAATTTTACCTTCCAACACAGTTTACCCGCTAAGATATGGCCGTTTTAAGCGCGGAAAATGGTACATTTTTGACAAAATGCACCTCGTTTATTTTCAAATATCTCGAGAAATAATTATGTTAGAAAAATAATTTAAATTTTATTTTGTAGCTTAATAAAAGTTCTTTAAAATGACATAAAAATAAATATCATGGACATTTTATTAATATCGAAAACCGGAAATGGCCATAGAAAAAAAAGGTATTTTTTCAAATTAAATTTTCTGTAGATAGATATCACACTGCTTTATATTTGTACAAAATCCTAGACTGGGATGAACATGGGTTTAGGAGTTATCACTCTTTATATGACTAAAATTGAACAAATTTAACATTAATATCATCATATTTTAATTTAATGAATAGTTATAAAATAATGTCTAAATGATAGGCCCTTACTTTTTTTATCTTTATAAAAAAAAATTGATAGGTGGCTTGGATAATGAGCTTTGTTTAACACTTTAGTTAAATTCTGTCTCGAAGTTACTTGACAAAATAATTCTAAACATATTTATAACTTTATTTGCCTCCATTTGCATTACATATAATACAATCAAAAATTTATAATTAAAATATATCATATATTATAATCATCCAAGATTTTTTAATAAATTATGACTTTTGTTTTCGTCTAGGGGAATAAAATCTTGGAATTATGTGTTCCAGAAATTCTCTTTGCTCTCAGAAATCTGCTTTCAAGATGACTTTCTATGTTCATATATTCATTATTGCTCACAAATATATAATTTACCCCATCGATATTATTTGCATAATTAAATAATTCTATTGTTGTCAATATGTGATGTTCATATGGACGTTGCAAGCTTGCTCGAGCTGCTAACCGTTTAGTAACGGCCCCCAAAATGTCGCATGGACTTTTACCTTGTGCGGTTTAAAATGTCACAGCCTTTATCCCAAAATCATTTTCATGATTGTAGAGATTAATGAAATCTTTTATTTTTTATATTGGTTACTGCTCCATCAGAAAAATAATAAATTTTAGCCACTCTATTAAATCTTTCCTTCAAGAATACGATCAATTTTTAAAATAAATAAAATGCACATGCTTTGTGCTTTAAACAATCTGATATAGCCACTAAATTTACATGTTTTATTATGTTGTTCTCACGGTAATAAATTATAAAAGAGTTGATAGTGGCTTGATTATTGGTCTGATTAAATCCTTGTGCATGGTTCTACACTACAAATGCATAGTTCTCTGAAAAGTCTGCAATAACTAAGAATTCGCCAAAATTGAATTTTAAAAAGTTTCGAATTAATGATTATCGTGAAGCTATAAACAAATTAGGAATTAAATTGTTTAATTATTCAATTAAATAATCTACAAATTCGTCAGCGGATTTTGTCAATGTTTTGAGGGTAGTTCGATCAACTGCTATCCATTGTTTATATGTTTTATAATCTATAGAATTCTCGTCAAATAATATATTAAGCCTTTCTTTTAATTTTGAATATAAGGGGGAAAATTTATTGTTGAATTTCAATTTTGGTAGATTATTTTATGCTAAATAAAAATTTAAAATTATTGTCAATTAATTTAAATTTCGAGATAAAATTTAACTAAAGTTTTAAACAGCTCATTATCCCAGCCACCTCTCAATTTTTTTTTATAAAGATAAAAAAGTAAGGGCCTATCATTTAGACATAAACATTATTTCATAACTATTCATTAAATTAAAATATGATGATATTAATGTTAAATTTGTTCAATTTTAGCCATATAGAGTGATAACTCCTAAACCCATGTTCATCCCAGTCTAGGATTTTGTATAAATATAAAGCAGTATGATATCTATCTATAGGAAAGAAAAATTTTTTTAAAAATACCTTTTTTCGATGGCCATTTCCGGTTTTACACATCCGGTTTTTGATATTAATAAAATGTCCATCATATTTATTTTTATGTGATTTTAAAGAACTTTTATTAAGCTACAAAATAAAATTTAAATTATTTTTCTAACATATTATTTCTCGAGATATTTGAAACTAAATGAGGTGCATTTTGTCAAAAATGTACCATTTTTCCGTGCTTTAAACGGCCATATCTTAGCGGGTAAACTGTGTTGGAAGGTATAATTTCATCTTTTTTCTTAGTTATAGTATATACTACCAGTATACAAAATTTAAGAAAAATTAAAGGGGGTCGGGTTGAAAATCGACTTTTTGTTGATTTGATATGGAATTCACCATATACATTAAAATATTTTTAATCCATAAAAAAAATGAATTTTAACATATTAAAACTATTATATATAGCGCCATTAGTAAACGAATAATATTTGTTATAAATTAAAAATTGGAGATCATATTCATTTCGTAATATTAATTTCAAATTTTCACTGACCATAAAATGACCCATATTTATAAAAAATTAATTTTGATGTTTTCGCCATAATTATCAATTATTGACTTAGCTATTGATATTAGATTCAATATATGATCATATTTAGTTTGAAATTAAAAACTAGTTACATCAGTAAAGAGCAAAAAAAAGACGTTTTTTGCTTTAACTCTGATTATCTCTGCTAATATAGTTGCTAATGTGCTAAAATTTTGTTTATGATTAAATGTGAATATATATAACCAGCCTACAATTTTTTATCGAAATCGAAAGGAGTCGGCCGAAAAGTGATTGATTTGACATGAAATGACCTTATAAGCATATCAAAGTTAGGCAGTATAATGTAAACTTGTATCTAAGATACAAGTTACTTTTGAATCATGAACTTAGTATCTTTTAAACACACGATATAGATACTTTTGATTTAAATTTCCCTTTTTCGTGGATTCTTGTATTAATTTCATAATTCTTTCCTATAGTCATATTTTAAAATGTAGGTAAAATGATACAACAAAAACAACTTAAATCTAAAGCTAACAACAAGATAAAGTAAAGCATATATTTACATTTGAAATATTCATCTAAATGAATAGTTTATCGCCAATTAATATAATTTTTTAATAGAATTAATACAGTCATGGTAGAGGAACTAAAATTATAGAAACAAGTTTCCCTAAATCAAATCCAAATCTTAAAATTTTAGAAGGAAGTTTTTTAAAATTAAAATAGGGAAAAATAAAGGCCAAGCCTGTACAAGCAACCCGATAGTGTTAAACACTTGCCTAAAAATTTTGTTAAATATTAAAATAATTTATTAAATTTAATGATATATATATTTTTTTGCCCTGATTGTTTGCATTTATCTGAATTAATGGATCTTTTAATTTTTGCATCACATAGGAATAACATTTGGAACAAATATTATTTAAAATGTTAAATATGATTGGATCAAATATTCTAAGGAAGATTTATGTGTTTCCACTATATTTTCATTTGATTAAATTGTGTGAATCAATTAAAAATTTAAGATACCATTTATATCTTTCACACAGTATCAATTACATTAGAACAGCAAAGAATCCCAGTTAAATATGCCATCACAAAAGTATATTAGCTCATTTAATACCATTAGCAAATCAGAATCAATAATTATACAAAATAAAATTGACAAGCTAATATGTGTGCTTCTTTCAACACTCTAAGCATAGTTGAACATTGTTAGGAATACAATTTCTAGATGATAATTTAAAGTAAAATATTGTTTTTTTATTTCACTTATTTAGGTTTAAAAAATTTCACAAGGTATGTGGGTTTCATATAGCTTAGAATCATAAAATGATCGGGGGTGGGTTTGGTTGTGTTATTGAAATTGACAAAACTCATGTGTGGAAGTGTAAATATAATCGTGGTCGGCATTTGACCTCGGAGGCTATATGGATCATCGATGGAATATGTAGGGAGACAAATGAAATATTTCTAAGTGCTTCAACAACAATCTAAAAATTATTCCTATCATAATCGCCTAATAATAATTTAGTTCTTTAATATTTATTAAAGAATTAATACTTATGTACAATTACACTGGTCTTGAAATTTATTTATGAGATCTTCATTTTATTATAGTATATCACCAAAAAAAATAAAATGCAAAGTTTCATCTACTTTACCTTGCCTATGCCCCCTTTAAAAACTTTGTAGGCATTATCAACAAAAAAAAGTAGTCACTAAATATTTCTTTATTTATAGGATCTTCCTTTAATTATAGTATTATCACCAAAAAAAAATTAAAATGCAAAGTTAGACCAAAAATAATTTAAAAAGCAAAAAATTTTGAAAAAAAACATTTTAAAAATATCTTAAATAATGGATTGGACCTGGCTTGAAGGGTAGATATAAAACAAAAATTGGATATTATTTTCAAATAATAGGTAACAACTATCATAAGAATAAGATGAAAATTCTCATTCCCAGTCATTTTTGATCAGCAATACTGATTAATGGGAGCTCTGATATTCTTAGTTATATATTTTTGATTTTGTCCATCAAAAAAGGTGGGTCCTAAATGAATATCTTATAAGGTGTGATTCACAAATTTACCTCATTTCTCCTAAATTTTAATATTTTTATATATATTAATAAAGTATATACCATATAACTAATTACCCCTAAACTCCGTCATTCTCTTGACAGGTTATTAGTTAGTAATGTGTATTACCCTAACCAAATGAATGATCAATGAATAAATTTAAATATTAATACCAATTTTAAAAAATTTAATAGAGTAGTTATGTAACAATTATATTACTATTTGTATATGCTGGTTGATTTTTCATAGATCTATATAATGGTTGATTATTTTCCCTTCTGTGTCTATATTGATTTGTACCTAAGTTGTATGTCCTCCTTTGGTATGCAGGAGGCCTAACACTATAAATTTATTTTCAATTAAAATATTTAAAAAGTGTGATTAACTAATTATTAGCTGTTTTGTTATAAAAATTTGATTGATCCCTTTGTTTTTCAACATCCATTTTTTCCCTTTGCAGTCTATAAATATATTATCAATATAACAAGATTTAGACAAAATTATTGCAATTTTTTGAGAAATACTTTAACATGTCCCTCTCACGTTGTTTTCTCAAGAAGACTTGCCTTTGTCTCATATAATAGGAACTATAAGATAATTTGGTAGGTTTGATGATAGATTTATTAATTTTTTTATCAATTTTTTTCTCCTATATTAAACAAGAGTATAATGAGTAAAAATTATAAAATGAGTTATACTCTTGAAATTGAGGATGGTTTTTTATCTTGTGGAAGGCTTTTTAGTTCATTTTTTGCCTTAGATTTACTATCCCTTTTCAGATTTTCATTTTCTTTTGGAACTTTTTTAGCTAGGAAAGAAAAAATTACTTGTAATTTTATCAATATTATATATGCATTCTTTTACAAGTCTTTTGGCTGGTATTTAGCAATTTTATAGTTTTCTTTTTACTGTTCCAGGTGAAGGTTTTGTCATTAGAAAGTTTAATGTGCCTAGTCTTTTTAACTTTGCTATCAACATTCCTAGGAATAGTAGGATCTGATTTGGCCTACATTTTTGTTTGTTATGAAGGTTTAAAATTAATTTTGATAAATACCAAAGATATTGATATGACATTGCCATTAAATTCAGTTTTGTCCAATTTTTCGAGGCATACAATTGCTTCTTCGTGACTAGACATAGTAATAAAACCAAAACATTTAGATCCAGGAGTTGTTGATGTTGAAATTACTTTAACCCCCATAACCTAAAATATTTTTTGAAAAATTACTTTGCTCATTAGTTTTTAAATATGTGAACACAAATATAAAATATTTTTATTCAAAATAAAAATAAAAAATTTTTTAAAATAGTACTTTTCCATATTTATCAAAAAGTTCTTTCAAATCTGCAGCTTTTGTAGTCAAAACTAATTCCTTAACCCATATATTTTGACTTTTTCTTTTTGCTTCTAGTAAAAAAAAATCATAATAATAGTTAATTAATGTTACCAGAAGCTTTATGGGTTGTATTTATACTTAACAAATCTTCTTGTGAAGTAGTTATATTTGCTCTAAAATGTTTTAAAATAATGAGTTTGTTGTTATGTTGAAAATTGATGGTTGATAAATTTTATCCTTATATTTAAAAGATTTTGATTCAATTATCTCATCATTCAATTTTGAGTAGAATTATTCTTATATCCTTTTAAACAATTTAAGATCTTATTTTATGGCTTGTTGTTGTAGATTATGTAGCTAGCTATATTTTCTTCATATTTAATGTAAACTAATGATGTTAGATTTTGTTGATTTATCCTTTAAGTAAGATTCTGGTTTTTAAAAGTACTTGTTTAGAGATATGTGATATAATTAAGGATTCTTTTGAATACTAGCCTATATTTTCATTGTAATAGCTGAGAAATTGTGTAGATATTTAAACTTTATCAAGACAAGATACTGATTCTGAAGTTAGATATCTGTACTAATCCATTTAGAAAAAATTTTACATAATTTAGTTTTGCTCTTTTTGAGTTTGAAAAGAAAATTTTCTGTGAAAGAAAATTTAGATTCATTATTAGAAGTTTAAAAAGTATGGTAATCCTTGAGACTAAACATTTAGGACATAAATTTTAAAACTGAATTTATGTAAAAGTAATCTTGAATTCTTTTAGATCCAGAGCAAAATCTATCAGGAAACATTCCAATATTGGACATTTAAATTTATATATTATTTCATAAACAACATATAAATTCAGGCTCAATAAGTTTAATGAAAATAAATAATTTATGTCCATATAAATGTGATGCAATACATGTATATCTTATACTTTTCAGACAAGTTTAATGAATCTCTAGTTGAATTAGTATTTGTTTCTAATTTCTCATTATGTTCCTTGTCCAGTAAAGAGTTAATTGGTGTAGCTCTGTGAAGGGTTGTAGAATGTTCATTATTAATATCCAAATCTAAAACATTCTGATTTTCTTCAATAACATAGGTCATTTCATCAACTTGATGATTAATTGCTTTATCTGTTACTTTTTTAACATTATTAATAAAATTTCCTATAATGACGTTATTACATTTAAATATTTCGTTATTTTTTTGCACATTGCTTAATTGCTCTAAAAAATATATTAAATAGCTTCGCATAAAGAAAATTAAACCTGCTACAAATATATGTTGTTCCATGACTTCTTCCTATTTTAGAGAACAGTTTATACACTATATATTATATTTTACTTTTTCCATTAGATCTAGGCTAAATTTTAGAATAAAGATGGCAGCTGTTAAATAATTAGATCAAAATTTATTTATTTTAAAATATTAAATATAATGTATTACTTCTTTAAATTAAATCAAAATAATATAATATAGATATTTTAAATGATGTAAAATAGGGTTAATCAAGGAGTATATAATATTTAAGCTTTATGCTTTGAATTATTGATAAGGGTTGTATAATATAATAAAAAATTTACAACACTTTATAAAATACAAACCGAACTTGCTTGATGAATGATGATAAATCTTTTTATTATAAAATTCTCTCCCCATGTCTTAAAAAGCTACTATAATTACTTGATCTTGCAACTGATCGGCATGTATACTAATAGTTCATTATTATAGTGTTATTAAACGGCCTACTTTGCGTCAATTTTTAAGCCCGATAAGATTTTGGCCAATATAATGTGAGTCTTAAAACTTGGCAAATAGTGAACCAAATCTTTCTTCCATTCTACATATGCTATGCATGGCTTAAATAATATTATTTTGGCTAAAATCTTAATCGGGCCGTTTTTAAAACCCAAATAATCGGGCCATTTAAAACACCAGTTTTATATACAGAATCAAAAATATATGAATAATTAAAATTTCTGAAATCCTTCCTTTAGCCTTAAGTACCTATGTTCTTTACATAAATCTGTTACGAATCAGTGTTGTTAAACAGCCCAATATAAGTCGATTTCCAATTAAAATTCAGCCATAATAATATTATGCTAGCCTTGAGATTTTGCTCATATATGGCAGAAAGGGTGTGTCTCTATAGCTTATCAATCTCATACTGAGTTGTTAACGCTCCTTTTTAAAAGGAGCTAGCTCCCGCTTCCGCCTTCTCAAAAGGAGCTAGCTCCCGCTTCCGCTACTACATTTTTAAAAGGAGCTAGCTCCCGCTCCAAGTAATGGAGTGCCACTCCATAACCGCTCCTTTGATTTTCATTTGTTTAGAAGGTATACGAAATAAAATCTTATTTTTTTTTATCAAAAAGCTTAATTTATATTAAATTATTAATCAAAATATTTATAACCTTTTATTAGCTTCTAAAAGTAATAAATTTTAAATTAGAATCTATCAAACATCCCCGCCTCTCCCCTAAGACCTGTTTTGAAATACTAAATATCAGAGTTGTTAGATTTTAAATGGATCTAGATACAGATACATCATCTAAAAATTTATCTAGATACCGATACAGCTTCTAAAAAGTTATCTTGATACATACAATTTAAAATGTATCTAGGTACAGATACATTTTAAATTATACTCTTAGATAAGGTTTGAATAAACCTAAATTAGGATTCTATTGTGAAAATTCATGAAATGATCTTAAAAATTTTTTGAATCGATATCACATTTATAAAAATATAACTAAAATAATGATTTTTAGATATTAATATAATATATGATTAATATAATAATTATTATATATCATTAATAAAATAATATAATATACGATTAAATGATTATAAATAATTATCAGATTTGTCAGTAACAAAATATTTTCAAAATTTTGGTCATTAAGGCATCCTCGTTTATCTGTAAAGACATTTTTAGCTATATTAAAAAGGATTGTGGTGTTATATCTAATGAATAACATTTATATAAGGATATTGTTTAAAAATACTAAAATCTCGGCATTCATTTTTGAAAAAACTATTTAAAATTTGTTGATTATCATAATTTAAATTATATTTACTAATTTTTTAAATTTTTCTTAAATATGTAAAAAAATATTTATTAATTTTTTACATTTTTCTTAAATAAAAAAAATGTTTAATGCATCTAAGATTTATATATAAAAAAATGTTAAAAAAAACCCCCGGAAATAAAACCCGGAAAAAACCCCCGGAAAAAAAATCCCAGAAAAAAAACCCCATAGAAAATAAACCCCCGGAAAAAACTAAAAAAAATTTTCCAATTTATATTTTTATTCCCATTTTTGTTTTAACATTTTAAAACTTTATTTTTCTGATCTTTTCTCAATTTTTTTCTAAAAAATATATATGATTCAAAATAACTCATTTTTAAGATACGGGAAACGCCAGTACTATAAGAGCAAAATAATTCTGGATATTTTTATTATTTCCATTTCTAAAATATAAAAACTGAACCGGTTTAACTTTTTTTTATAAAAGTTCTTTTTACTCCTTCAAAAAATAATTATATAGGTTCGGTTACGGTTCAGATATTTATAATGGTTTAACGGTTCACTCCGGGTCCCTCATTTTTATAAACCTTATTTTAATTTTATATATAATAATCGGAAAAAACTTGAAAAATAAAATTTTTTAATAAATGTAAATGCCATTCTTATTTTTTTATAGAAAGGCGCTAATCGGAAGAACGAAATATAGTTCTTGTTATTTTATTTCATTTTTAAAATTTAGCAAATTGCTTATTTAAATTTTTATTCAAATTGAGTGGCCATTATTTTTATTTCTCGATATACTATAACTGGAAGTAGTTTGTATGGAGCGTCAAATTGGTTTAAAAGGAAATTTACTTTTATCTTCGCTTAATATAAATGGCTTAAAAAGTAAACTAACGATTCTTCTTAGACTGATGGCGGAAGAGAAAATGGATATAATTGCCATACAAGAAACCCACTCTAAGGATAATAATATGGCCAATTTTAGTAATTTCATATTAAACAGTTCGGGCACTACTTTAAATAGCTGGTCAGGGATCGCCTTTTTGATTAGTAAGAGAGTACACAAATTTGTAGATAAATTTTTACCCATTTCTGAAAGATGTGGTTTGCTGTATCTAAAACCTGGTTTAAACGAACGATCCTAATCAATGTCTACGCCCCTCCTCACAGAAGTGATAGGCTCTCCTTTCTAGACGATCTTGAAAACATTGTATGCTCACTCCCTAGGAGCCGCAATCTGATAATCTTGGGCGATTTAAATATCAAAATTGGGAAGGAGGAGTCCTTTATAACTGATGGAGTAATTGGAAATGCGGCCATCCCACAGCCAAATGGTGAGGATAGCAGGAAGCTTTTGGATCTGTGTAAGAGCCTAAACCTTAAAATTGAAAACATCTTCTCCATAGTGAAAGAAACACATTAATCTATAGGAGAAATAATATCACCTCTCAAATCGATTTCTTTATTTCCAACATTCATGGCTGGTTTGCCGATGTTAGGGCCTTGCTAAACATTAATATTTCTGATCATAAGCCAGTCAGAGGAAGTATCACCATAAGAAATTTATGGGGCAACTCTAGATGACTAGCCATCTCAAATCAACCTAGTCCTCCCCCCTGGATAATAAAAGCAAGGAATCTACAGTGTTCAGAAGTTAAGCTCCTTTTAGTCCAAAACTTAAGAGCTAGGATGGCTAAATCATGGTTCATCGGAATCAGAATCCACGGAAGAATGTTGGTTGTCCTTTAAAAATATTTTATTTGGAGCTTGCAACGATCTCCCAAGCATTAACAGTCCTTCCAGAGACATGAATGGCTATCCGAAGACACCATTCTGATGATAGCGGAACTAAAGTCAAGTGAAAAACGGGATGGCAACCTTTGAACTACGATTCATAGGCTTATTAGGAAAGATAGAAGGATCTACATTGCAAAAAAAGCATTTGAGATTGATAGAGACATGAAGGACAACAGGACCTTTGATGTTTATAAAAAGCTTAAACACTTCTGTAGCGCTAAAGTGTTTAAACCTCTCCCGTTTATCAAACTAGACAATAACTTCCTGATTACAGACCCAGATGAACAGATCGCCCTTTGGTTGGATCATTATATGAAAATCTTTGATTCCAAGAGGCCATCCTTATTCCCTTCCTCTAGTCACAACATAGAACCACCTGACGCAAACTTTACTGTGGCAGAAATAACTAAAGCCATTAATAGGCTTAGGAACAATGAATCCCCAGGTCACGACAACATATTGGGAGAACACCTAAAAGCTGCCCCGTCAGAGGTCTCCCAGCTTTTGCTGGGGTTGTTTAATAAGATTTGGCATACAGGGAAAATGACAGGAGATTGGAACTTAACTATCTTTTACAATTTCCCTAAAATTCCTAACCCTACTAAATTTAAAGATTATAGAGCGATTGCCCTTACCTCGATAGTATTAAAAGTCTTTATGATCCTTTTAAAAAACCGAATCCTAGCATTCTCCCCTAACCTATTATCCAAATACATTTGTGCATATTGCCCAAACAGAAATATAAACGAGCCAATCTTGGCGCTGAATATAATTGTACAAAAGTGTGAAAAATATAAATTACCTTTTTATTTTATATTCATTGATTTCAAACGCGCTTCAGGCAGCATCACTCATGATACCTTGTGGGCTATCCTAGTGAGATGCGGTATAGAAGCCAATTTCATCAAGATTTTAGAGATGCATTATAATAATCTCATGGCTTCATTTAAATTCTTAAATAAAGTTTCACCTCCTTTCAGGACAAAAAAAGTTAAGGAAGGCTGTGTCACCTCTCCACTACTGTTCAATATAGTAATGAATAGAGTAATTACTGATACATTAGGGGGCGAATCTTCTAGAACTTGGATCCAATCAGCCGTGGTTTTTGGAAAACAGGGCGATTAGTTATGCTGATGACTTGGTCTTGATTGCAAAAAACTTGGAGGAGGCTAACAATTTGGTCTTGATACTAAACACTTTTAGTCTTAAGGTTGGATTAGATATTAACTTCGATAAGACTGTAATCATGCCATCGTCTCATGCTCTTCCTCTGGGAGTTTGGTTAGTTGGAGGAAAAGTTGTCAAAGTAGTGTCTTCTTATAAATATCTTGGAGTGAACATCGACAATAAAGGCAGTTATAAAGATGAACTGAGATTCCGAATTCAGAATGCTAGAGCTGCTTTCTACAAATATTCTATGGAGAACTAGGGAGATATCGGTGTTCACTAGGCTAATAATTTTCAACTCTTCTATCATTCCAATCCTCCTTTACGGGGGTGATACATAGGAGATAACTAAGACAGAGACAAAGAGATTGCAAACGTTTGTTAATAAATGCTTAAGAATAATCAATGGCGTCTTTTACCCCAACATCATTTCGAACGACAACCTTTAAGGGGGTCTAAACATACTCCGGTACATGTAACTCTAAAGAAAAAGCGTATAACCTTCTTCGCGCATATTCTGAGGAATCATACCAATAACAGCTTAGTCCTTGATGCCATAAATTGATCCTTCAACGGCAAATCCTATGGAAAGTTTAAAAGATTATGATACTATAGGGCAATGAAATACATCATGGATATGAACTTAAACACTAAACAGTTTCTAAGGCTAAATAAGAATAAGAGATCAATAAAGAAACTGCTTAAAATCAAATCAAATTATATAAATCTCCCATAAATTTCTTCTTAAAACAGGTTATTTTACTATATCTTTTTATCTCCTCTTCTCCTTGTCTACTTTTCTTTTTCTTCTCAATCTTACTTCTTCTTTTCATATCCATAATAACAATCAAGCCATAATGCCTTTTGTTAATCCTGGCCAACAATCACTTTTCTATTTCCTAACACTTACGGTGGTTCCTATTTCTGCGTCATAGTTCTTTTCTCTCATATCTTTATCAATATCAAAGACCTTTTTTCGCTATTTAATCTATCTATCACTCCGTAGAGTATTTTGTTTCTCTAAAAAAAGAGGAAAAAAAAAACCTTTGTTGTGTGGTGTTCGTTGCTGGATAATCATAAACCTATTACTGACTAGTTTTTGTCTATTCACTGGAATTTTCACCTATTTAAACAATTAGCGGTAAACCCATTAGCTTTTTCTTATTTTCATGAATAAATTCTAATTTCAATTGATATGAACACATTCTCAATTATTGGTAGTAATTATCAAGGCTTACATTAAAGATGTTAAACTTAAACTTAGCCACCACTCACCCTTAAAGATGTTAAACTTAAACTTAGCCACCACCCACCCTTAAAGTAATTAAATTATTTTTGCAGTTCTTGGGTATAGGCTTTTGTTTTGCCCATTTCTTTTTGTCTATTAGCCTGTAGACGTTTAAGCAACAGTTCTCGAACTGTTGCGCGTACAAGTACGTGTGGCTTGCCCACAAACGTGTGAAGGGCTCCTCATTTTTTCTCCCCTTAATTAACTATCCAGTTTGATGGATTTTTGAGGAAAACCTAGCGTAGCTCTGTTGTATCCACAACCAGAGGGCGAAAACGCTTTTATCACGTATCAAGTAATAAGAAAATTTAGTTTACAAATCTCAAACCAATTAATAAATATTTATTTTTTATTGAAATTTTTTTATTTGAAATATTCTCTTGTTATTTTATTACATTTTGTTTTATGTAAAGTGCTTGTAACAATTTTATTATGAATATATATATACTTGCGATGGTGAATGAATATGATACTTAGTGTTGTTAAACGGCTCGATTTGAGCTGATTTTTAAAAACGGTTAACTCAATATTTAAGTCAGAAGTATTTTATGCAAAACTGAAGATTTTGGTCATTGATAGCACAAAGGTTTATACATCGATTAGCGAAGTCTCGATAGGTTTGCTCATAACCTACTAGCCGTTAATTCTGCTGATATGCCGTTTAAAGACTCTTAATGTTCAATTAAATGGCTACACATTGGCATATGTATCGCTAATTGCACCTTACTTTTTATAAATAATTCCGCCTATTTCCGCTTCTCAAATAAGCAAATATTTCTCGCTTGTGGTTAATGATACGGATATCCCGCTTTGAGAATATTAAAGCACAAATTGAATACTAAATAATTGTCAAGTTTCGAAAGTTATTCTTAATTTTTTTCGGTTTTTTCTTATTTTGCTCATAACTCACTAGCCGTTAATTTTGCTGATATGCCGTTTAAAGATTCTGAATGTTCAATTAAAGGGCTACACATTGGCATAAGTATCGCTAATTACACCTCACATTTACAAAGAATTCCGCTTTTCCGCTTCTCAAATAAATAAATATAACTCGGTCACGGTTATACGAATATCCCATTCTGAGAATATTAAAGCACAAATTGAATACTAAATAATTGCCAAGTTTCGAAAGTTATTCTTAATTTTTTTTGGTTTTGACAAAGTGCCAACACTTTATTATTTTGCTCATAACTCACTAGCCGTTAATTCTGCTGATATGCCGTTTAAAGATTCTTAATGTTCAATTTAAGGGCTACACATTGACATATGTATCGCTAATTGCACCTCACTTTTTATAAATAATTCCGCCTATTTCCGCTTCTCGAATAAGCAAATATTACTCGCTTGCGGTTAATGATACGGATATCTCGTTTTGAGAATATTAAAGCACAAATTGAATACTAAATAATTGTATTCAATTTAGAAAATTATTCTTATTTATTTTCGGTTTTGGCAAAGTGCCAACACTTTCTTATTTTGCTCATAACTCACGAACGGTTAATTCTGCTGATATGCCGTTTAAAGATTCTTGATGTTCAATTAAAAGGCTACACATTGGCATAAGTATCCCTAATGGCACCTCACTTTTTATAAATAATTCCGCCTACTTCATTCTTCTCAGATAAATAAATATTATTCGCTTGCGGTTAATGATACGGATATCCCGTTTTGGGAATATTAATGCACAAATTGTAAACTAATTAATTGACAAGTTTCAAAAGGTAATCTAATTTATTTTCGGTTTTGACAAAGTGCCAACACTTTCTTAATTTGCTCATAACTCACGAGCGGTTGATTCTGCTGATGTCCGGATAGAAGTGCTATTAGGTGCAATTAAGGCTCTAAATAATGGCATAATTTTTGTTAATTGCACCTCAAGTCGTTCTGCCAACTTTACGTTTTTTAAATAGGTATAGCTCGGTTACGGTCAGGGTTGCCATGTCTCCCCCCCATCAGTGGGAGTCTCCCACAATTTTTTAGTTTACCCACATACATCTCACTCCCACAAAACTCCCACAATTAGAAATCTCCCACAAAAAGCTTCCACAATTTTTTAATTTCTCCCACAATTTTTTTTTAGCATTTTAATGTTTTTAATAAATAAATAATAATTTTGAGAGACAGTATTTGATTATTTTTATATTTTTAAAATAAATCTTAAATATTTATTTGAAAAATATGTCTAGTTCTTTTATTTATTTTTCCGCTCTAAAATATATTTTTTATAAAATTCTCCAATTCTCCACTCGACATTTTCAAAATTTTTGTGTTAGAAAGAATAGAAGTTAGAACAGTATGTATAATTATTATAAATATATTTTAAATTACTTAATATATTTTATATCGTTATCTAGAATTGCAGTAGTCCACTCGACATTTTCAAAATTTTTGTGTTAGAAGAATAGAACTTTTAGAAGTGGATATTTAATCTCTAATTCTTTTAAATAAAGTTAGTGGATGAATAATATTGATTAAATAATATTTTTCACTACTTACTTTTATACTATTCCATAAATTATATGTCAAGCAAAAGATTATAAATATAATTGATATATTATTCAATTCAACAATAGCTCAGTTATAACAAACGACAATCTACCAAATATTATCATTTTAAAAATATGCGTACCATCATGCAAAATGCATATGCTATCTGTCATCACAATGTGTGTCGAATCTTTTCTCCATAATATTTAACGACTCCAAAATAAGTGCTAACTTTACTTGTGGTAGGACAAAAATGAGCAAGGCTATCACAAATGTGTTAGGACCTGAATCCAAGAGGTCAATACTAGACGATTTGAAAGAAGGACATCCTTATGCTACTTTAACAGATGCATCAAATAAGGGAAATATTAAAACATTTCCCCTGATCCTTCGCTATTTCAACAAGAATAAGGGCATTTCTATAAAACTATTAAAATTTTTTTCATCCGATTGTGAAAAATCCAATGATATAGCTAACCACATAATGGTAAATATAGCTGATTCAGGGTTATCAATGAGTTGCATGTCAGCTTTCTGCGCTGATAATGCCTCTGTTAATTTTGGCAAAAATCAAAGTGTATTTACCGAATTGAGGCAGCACAATAATGAATTAATACCAATTGGCTGTATATGCCATATACCATAATTCTTGCAAGAAGGCAATGTATGTACTATCTGTAGATGTCGAAGTAATTGTGATGAAATGTTTTAACGAATTTAGTTCATCAACTAAAAGAGTCACTGAATTAAAAGAATTGGTGGAGTGGTCTGATTTGGATGTACCTATCAGGTGGTTATCATTAATACCTGCCATCGAGAGAATTTTAAAATTTTACGAACCCTTAAAGAAATACTTCTTAAATAAAGATTTTAAAAGCTGTCCTAAAATTTTGAAAAATTTTTTCGAGGATGAAATGTCAGAAGCATATTTGGGATTAGTTTCACATGTAGGAAATCTACTTCATGTAGTTAATATTCAGTTGCAATCAGAAGATTCTTTATTGGTAAAGATTCACAAAATCATGCTACAGCTCTGTTCATCTCTACAGTTAAAAATAGATAATAAATTTTATGGCGCTATTGCTAAAAATATTATATTAAAATGTTCAAATAATACTCTAGTTAATACATTTTTAAATGAAGCAGATATTTTTATTAAGACAATTTTAGATACAATCAAAATTTGATTTTAATACTCTATTTACAAATGTTTAAATATTATGACCTTGGAATAGAAACCATCATTTGATGGTTTTTGTAATTTAATAAATATATTAAAATTACCGATAGACATTGAAGCCTTGTTTGAAGAGATTGTAATTTTTTCCATTTTTTATGATTCGCCAGAATACTTAAAGTTAGATGGTCTAAAAGCAGAGGAGAAATGGGTGGAATTTTTTCGTAATAACGATAAATCCCCATGCTTGGAAAAAATTTGTGAGTATGTTTTCTCCTCTCATTCTCATTGGAGCGCATTTTTAGCCTGATGAGGACTGCCTGGAGAAAGGAGAGAAATCGAATTGCTTTAACAACATTAGAGGCCGAGTTAATGGTTAAACAAAATTATAAAATGTCATGCCAGGAATTTTATAAATATCTTAATAACGACGGTAAACGTTTAGTTCCATTATTTAAATCTCAAATAAAATATAATTAACTATAACTATTTGACTTTCTATATTTTATAAAATCTTATTTATACATTTGCATAAAATCAAATAAATTTATTTTTTACATTGTAAAATTAATATTTTGAATATTTTGGCAAATCATGAAAATAAAAAAGCATTACAATCTCCTCAAACATGACATTATATTATATCTTATTAATAATTATCCGATAATAGTAATAATATTCTTACTTTGGTATTTCTGCAGCATAATTTAGTGAACCTTTATTAAATTATATTCTTCTGATTGCAACTGCATATTAACAGCATATAGTAGATTTCCTATATGTAAAATTTCTAAATATATGTTATGTTCTATCTCCCCACTTGTCCGGTATAACTTATTTCTTTTCTTTACGTTTTTCTCCACTTGTTTCTTTTGTTTTCCCATCTTCCTTTTTTTTTGTTATGAAATTGATATTATACTTTATCTTTATATTGCGAATGATTGTATCGCGATTATATAACAACCTTTTTTTTCTCTTTGTTTTAAAAATTATAAAGGTTGGAAAAATTCCTTTTTCTGGATCAGTGTTTTTTTTTGATTGTGTAATTTATTAAATATTTTTTTTGTAAAATTTAAAATACATGACTTTTATGAAAATTTATTGTGCGTAGTTTTTAATTATTTTGTAAATTGTAACATTTTAACAATAAAGTTAAATTACTAAAATTACTCTGGATGATGACAAAGTTAAAAACCGGTCCCACGAATTCTGCCGATCCCTCACCTTATCCCACGGTAGAACCGCTCACGGTCGTGGCCCCACACACAACAATATACTTCTGCCATTTATTTTTGAAAATTTTTTTCAAAATATTAGGACAGCTTTTATAATCTATTTATTTTTTAAAGGTTTGTAAAATTTTAAAATTCTACGATGGCGCGTATTAGGAGGAACCTGTCAACCAACATTATGCTGACTCAATTCTGTAAATACACTCTGGTTTTTGCCAAATTCACTGAGGAATTATCAGATCAGAAAGCTGCCATGCAATTCATTGGTAATGCCAAATCTGCCATATTTACCATTATATATGGTTAGCTATGTCTTTGGATATTTCATATCTGGAGAAATTTTTTTTAATAGTTTTATTGAAATGACATTAATTTTGTTGAAATAGGGGAGGATCAAGGGAAATGTTTTGATATCTCCTTATTAGATACATCTGTTAGAATTGCATATGTTTCCACATCTTCCAAATCGTCAAGAATTGACCTTCTGGATTTATATCCTAAAACATTGATCCTTGCTCATTAGTGTTCTACAAAGTATACTTTTTATTTATATTAGTCGTTAAATATTATAGGGAAAGATTCTACTAACATTGTGATGTTAAGTAGCTCTCTTAATATTATACTGCATGATAGGTATTTACCATTTCCGCAACTGTAGTTGCATCTGTATTATTTCTTATTTTTGAAGATTATTTTTGTTTTGCAATAGATGTTGATAGACTTCCCTGTACTGATTTATGCTTTGAAGATTTTTGATGCCTCAAAATATCATATTCCCTTCCCCCATTGTATTAACTAAATAGTGTAGAAAAACATCCCCGCACTGATTATAATTATTTTTTATATTGTAAATTTAAAATTGTTTGTTTTTTTATAAAATCTTATTTATACATTAGCATAAAATATATTTTTTTACATTGTAAAATTACAATTTTTTTATAAAATTTTATCTTGTTTACATTCTTTTGTATTTAAAAAAGATCGTTGGTTATTATTTTTAAACAAAATTAATATATTATAATATATCAATATGTTATTTTAATAATAAAGATTGTATTTAAGAAATTTTGTGTCGTACTATAATTACCTATTTTGAAAAATAGTTGCGTATTTTATTTTGGAAAATAGTTACCTATTTTATTTTGAAAAAGAGTTGGATATTTTATTTTGAAAAATAGTTGGCTATTTTATTTTGAAAATAGTTGGCTATTTTATTTTGAAAAATAGTTGGCTATTTTTTTTAGCAATTTTCATATTTCTCCCACAATTTTTATATTACTCCCACAAAATACCGAATTTCTCCCACAATTTGAAAATTTTGACCTGGCAACCCTGGTTACGGTTAGTAATACGGATATCCGGGTTTGAGAATATTAAAGAGTAAATCAAATACTACATTATTGCCAAGTTTCAAAAAAGGATCTCTTTTATTTTCTGTTTTAGCAAAGGGCCAACACTTTCTTATTTTGCTCATAACTCACGAACGGTTCATTCTGCTGATGTCCGGATAGAAGTGCAATTAGGTGCAATTAAGACTCTAAATAATGGCGTAACTTTTGTTAATTGCACCTCAAGTCGTTCTGCCAGCATCAAAATTTCACACTTTCCTTATTTTGCTCATAACTCACAAACGGTTCATTCTGCTGATGTCCGGATAGAAGTGCAATTAGGTGCAATTAAAGCTTTAAATAATGACATCAATTTTGTCAATTGCACCTCAAGTCGTTCTGCCAACTTTACGGACCTAATTCAATTCATCAAATAATAAATCGAAATCCAAAGGCATTTCATTTATAAGTGATAATATTTTAGATAAAGATGCATAAAAAGAACCCCATCTTGTTACAATGGGATATGGCAGCTAAGAATGTAATCTCTTTTTAATTTGCTCAGCTGATGGCCCAGATTTGTTTTGTGTATTCCACAAACGTTGACATTTAGATATAGCTATCTTATACACTTTCCTATAATCCTCATTGTTTAAATTTTATTGGCATCTTGTGTTGCCACTAAGTTTAAAGTGTGACAGGAACATCTTCGATGCCTGGGAAGGTAGTCGAAGTCATTTATATTATAATTGATTAGCCCACAGGAAGACATTATATATTCTATTGAAATGTATTCAATATCTGAATCATTATCTACCTTTATTTAGATTTATACATAGATATTTATAAAATTAACTAGTTAATTTTGGCATTTACATTGATAAAAATATAACTAGTTACAGTTACAATTTTTAAATATAACTAGTTACAGTTATTTTTTAGCAAAAATGTAACTAGTTGTAACTAGTTACAACAACACTACAAAATACCTGGAATTCCATTTATTCATGAGTCAGAGATGATAAAGAAATTAGTTTAAATGCAATTTATATAATATCTAATATAAATGATGGAAGAAAAACATTAAAAGGCAAAAACTTATTTTTAATTTAAAAAATAAGGAATAATAAATAAATAATATCCAACCATATGATGATAATACTCCTATAGCCGAAGCATTCCCTACAACATAAATCATTCTTTAGTTATTTATCTACTGATTGCACTCTTATTATCTATAATCTCTTTCCTGATTCAAAAATAACCAAAATCATAAAATGTAGAAGAGTAAAAGCCTCAAAAATAGTGCTAAATATCCTATATCCTAAATAAGAAACACACCTTGGAGGATTTGATGGAAAATCATGGTTTTCTTCCTTTTTATGGATATATCAAGTAATGGAAATACTAAAATATTTCGAATAATGCAGCGCTATTTTAATTTAAAAAAAGAGGCGTTTCAAGCAAACTTGCAAAAAAAAATATTTATCGATTCGGAGAAATCGATGAGTATTGTATCGATACTTATATAGAGCCTTGAAAATTGTAATCTTTCATTAACAAATGTAACCGCTGTTTGTGCCGATAACGCAGTTGAATTTTTAAAAAAAGGCAAAGTGTAATTACTGTATTATTATTTTTAATAAAAATATTATCCCCATTAGTCAGGGTTGGGCAGTATCGCTGATATTTGTATCGAAGATACAAGATACTCTTTTTTTAAATTTTGGAATGTATCTTGTATCCAGTATCTAAGATACATATTATTTAAAAGTATTTGCATCTTAACCAACTTTGTATTCAAAAAGATACAGATACTTTAAAAAAAATTTATATTGATTAATTTAAATAGTATTAAAATTTAAAATGATATTGTTTTAAGATTTAAATGAAAAATTTAATTAAAATTTAGATATTTTAAGATATTTTTTGATATTTGACGTTGGTCGTCATATAGCAATTTGCTAACAATTAGAACTACCATATTTAAATCGTTTTACATCTGTCTATTTTAAAATTATGGAAGAATAAAATAGAATAATATGTTTATCTTCGTCTTCAGATGATTCTTCAACCGAAAATTATAACAATAAATTTAAACTAAGCATACTTAATGGCAAATTTCTTGAAGTACTTCAAGATGATCATAATAAAGAAATTCATCGTGACTTTGGTATTGACGAAAAAGTTATAGCAACTGTTACAGATAACGGCTCTAACTTTAAGAAAGCTATCAAGGAGTTTGGATAGTAGAGAATGACTTTGACATCAATGATGATGAATGTATAGAATTCGAAATCATTGAAAGTATTATTTAATACTCCTTTAAAATTTATTATGATATTGTAAATTTAGTAAAAAATTTTATTCAAATAAAATTATTTATTTGTTTATTTAAGGGTCTAAAGAAACCTAAACACATTCGTTGTTTGTGCCATACGATAAGTCTAATTCAACAGATGTCGAGAGAGCTATTAAGGATTCTCCTAACATTTCTAAAATTCATCATCCTGCAATAGCTAAATGTACTAAGCTATGGAATGATAATAATAGGCCTAAAACTGCAGAACTTATCAAAGCAGTTTTAGGAAAACAATTAGTTACACCTTGTTGCACTAGATGAAATAGTTTGTATGATAGTCTTCATAGTTTATTAAAATTTAAAGGCGAACTTCCTAAATTATGAATTATGTCAAAAATTAGAATTTCCTAAATTAAGAGATATTGAAATTCAATATTTAGAAGAATATTGCAATATAATGGCCCCATTGGCTATAGCGATTTACAATACAGAGTGAAATCAACTGCTATTATGGAGAACCAGCTCCAATTTTAAATGTCGTTAAAAAAAATTACAAATTTAATTCAAACCATTCTACAATTTTGCAAACCATTAGCTATTACCATAGAAAATTATTTAAATAAAAGATTTAAAAATATATATGATTTTGATAACAATTTTAAAAGTGCATTTTTGGCAACTATTTCTCATCCCTATTTTAAAAATCGTTGGATTGATGGTGAAAAAGAAAAAAAATACCATCAGGATTTGTTATTACATGAAGTTTTAATTGTTTATAAAAATAATATTGAAATTAATACTTCAACAAAATCTTCAATTGATGAAGATGATGATTACTTTTGCCTTAAAAGTACCACATCCAATTCTAATAATTCAATAAATGATATTGAAATAGAGGTCCTAAATTATATGAAACAGGTGGAGTATAAATATGTTAAATAGTTATAAATATGTAAAAGAAATATTTATTAAATATAACACAATATTACCCTCCTCAGCCCCCGTTGAAAGATTATTTAGCTTTGCTAATATGGTTAATAGACCAAATCGTCAAAAACTGAACGATAAATCATTTGAAAAATTAATAATATTAAAAAATAATGCTGATTTATTATTATTTACTAATTTATTAAATGGAATATCGCATTATCTTTCATAATAAATTTGTTATTTTCTACAATTTATTTTAAATATTTTTTTATAAATTTATATTATAGATAAGAAAATAAATTTGTTATTTTCTACAATTTATTTTAAATATTTTTTTATATATTTATATTATAGATAAGAAAATAAAGCTTTATACATTTTGATTTTGACTATTTAAAGTTTTTTAAAAAAGTATCTTGTATCTTAGATACTTTTTTTAAAAAATATCTTGTATCTTAGATACTTTTTTAAAAATACAAGTATCTTGTATCTTATTAAAATTTTTCTAAAGTATCTAGTACCTTATATCTTAAATACAAAATTTTATAAAGTATATGTATCCGAATACAATTTTCTGAAAATTTGCCCAACCCTGCCATTAGTTTCCTGTGCCAAATTCCTAAAGCAGGTTGAAAGGGGCATATATGATTCATAATCAATAGTCAAAAATAATTGCTATGAAATGTTATGCCGAATGCAGCAGAATACAGGTTTAAAAATTTTTATCTCAAAATATTGAATGGTCCTAACCAGTGGCGTCACTAGGGAGGGGGGCGCAGGGGCTCAAGCCCCCTAAAAAATTTGAATAGCCCCCTGAAGCAAAAAATTTTTTTTTTTTAAAATGATTCCTTAATATCCCCTTAAACTAAAAAGAACTTTTTTTGATTGTCCCCTGTTTATTATAATTCTATTAAGTAATATATAGATTTAATTTTATTATTTAAAAATTAATAAGACTATCTAAATTTTATTAGATTAGATTAATACATATAAATTATATTTTCACTATATCAGCTTGCAATCAAATTCTTTGTTAAAAATAAAATATCAATACCATGCATAATGTTTAAATATCAATTTAGCATTAACAGTTGAAGTTTAATTGATTTTTATTAATTAAATTATTATATAACCCTAATTAAATAAATATAAAGATTTATTAATTGAAAATTAACAAATTTAATATTGTAAGCCGAGTTTAAAATCACTATTTAAATAAAATAACTTTGCGATTTAAAAATTTAGGCATTAAAGACTTTATGAAAAAAACTAAAGATAAAAGTAGCAATAATCTTGAGGACCAAAGAAGAGGATTCAATAATAAAGCTGGTGATGAACAAAATATATTTTATACAGTTTTTAAAATTCAAACTTTGATTTAGTTGAAAGACGATTAATTGTAGTTTTAAAAGATATAAATATTGAAAACAAAAATGTTAAAAGAAAGAAAATAGGTAAATAAATTTATATATAAGTCTGTGTCCAAAATGTTTTGAAAAAAATCCTTAAAATTTTCACAAATTAATAACAAAACACTTTGGACATTTAAGTTTTATAAAATAAAAATTTATTAGTTAATTATCTATTTTAATGAAAGGTTTCTTTTTCACTTGATCATAATTGAAGTTATATGTTTTTCCTATTTCCTCCCAAATTTGCCTAATTTCTATAGAATTTCTATTTAGGTCATTTTTCACCAGAGTATTAAACAATATTGATTTCTTTAGTTTTCAAGTTAAGCAAAAATTGCTTTACAATATATTTTCACCTTTCAGGAGCAGGACACTAGAAATGGAAATTTTTTTTAAATTTTTCTATTATAATCACATAAGGTGATATCAAAATATTAGCTAAATGAAGTGTTTTATTAAATAAGTAAAATAGGTAAAGTAAGTAAAAGTATATTTAATACAAAATATCACGTATATATATATATAATGAATTCAATCCTTCAAGTTATGTAATTTACAAACGAAAAGTTAATATTATATTCAATTTAAATTCAATTTACAATTACATTTATATTACAGTTCTCGCCACTATAAATTGAATTCATCGTGATAACGTAATGGGGGTTTTGAAACTCTTTTTTCAAGAGTTGTATTCTCATGTTCTGCCTTTTCCACTTCTTCGGTCAACGTAACGGGTATTTCCTTCTCTTGTGTATATGCATCCCTCAATTGATCTGCATGCTTGTTTTTAACGATCCCCTCTGATTCCACATCGTACAATATTGCGCTTTTTCGTTGTAACACTTTTCCTTCATGCCACCCTTCTGTCCTTTCGTTTGCTATCCAAACTTTTTGCTGCTCTTCAAACTCCCGAGGTTCAACACTTCTATCTTTGTAGTACTTTTGTTTCCATAGAGCGTTTTCCGTCCTTTCTCTCGTTGATAATTTCCACTGATCTAATGTCGTCCTAAGCGACCTTCCAAACATCATCTCGGCAGGGGATTTACCAGTAGCTGCATTGGGAGTATTACGGTGAGTAATTAAAACATTCGCTAAATTTAACTGGTCCGAAGTCCCACATCTCCTTCCAGCATAGAAACGCGTCTTTATCGTCCGTATATATCGTTCAGCCAAACCATTCGATTTGGGGCTATGAGGGGCCGATCTAAAATGTTTTATATTGTTTTTAAAAAGAAACGTTTTGAATTCAGATCCAGTAAACTGAGTATCGTTATCTGAGACAATAGCGAGGTAACCCAAATCTAGCGAAATAATTACGCAGATTATTTATTACACTCGCCGAATTAATATGTGTTAAAATTGCAACTTCAACCCATTTGGTAAAAGCGTCTACGTAAATTAACCAATATTTTCCAGATACGGGTGTCAAATCAATGTGTAATCGTTCCCAAGGTCGGGTAGGAATGTTCCAATTGTATAATGACACTTCTTTAACTCCCGGCCTTCCTTCTTGACAACTCTTAAAACATTTAACAAAGTCTTCAACATCAGTATCGAGATTTGTCCATAACACGTAATATCTACACAATGATTTCATCCCCACTATCCCAGGATGTCCTCGATGAATCACATATAAAACCTCCTTTTTTAAAATATCGGGAATAATAATTCTATCATTATAAAATAATAATCCTTCTTCGAACGAAATATTATCTTTAATCGAAATATATTTTTTTTACAATCTCCGAATAATTATTTATATTATCAATATACCAATGATTTTTTATTAATTTAATAATCTCTTTTAGGTTTATATCATTGCTCGTTTCACTTACGACTTTACTGCGTGTGAAAGATAAATCCTCTATTAAATTAATTTTTAATCCTCTGATTTCTTCTTCGAATTTTTTTGTAACTTCATTGGTTTTTGCTTTCTCTACCCCCAAACGGGACAGAGCATCGGCACATTTATTTTGATTACCTGGTCTATATATTATCTCATAATCATAATTTAATAGTTTCGTCGCCCACCGTATTAAACGGTTATTTGTTATTTTGTTAAGATCTCTTTTATCACCTAAAATATATTGTAATGGTTTATGATCAGTAACCAAGATAAAATGTCTTCCAAAAATATATTGATGAAACTTCTCGATAGCGAACATGATCGCCAAAGCCTCTCGATCAATTGTGGCATAATTCTTTTCAGCCGCCGAAAGTGTCCTCGATGCGTAAGCAATCGGTTTCTCCTGGCCAGTAAGAAATCGGTGTGCAATAACAGCTCCTAGACCATCTTCGGAAGTGTCACAAGAAATCACGACAGGGATATCGGCTGAATAAGGAATTATTGTATCTTCTTTTGACAATATATTTTTAACTTTATTAAATATTTCATTTTCTTTAGCTGACCAAAACCAACCAACATTTTTACTCGTTAATCGGTGTAAAGGCGCACAAATAGAATGCAAATTTTTAATAAATGCCTCATGATAATTCACTATTCCAAGAAATGAACGTAGTTCTTTAACATTGGAAGGTGTTTTAAAATTTTTTATAGCGCTAATCTTATCTTCTGTAGGGTGAATTCCGAAACTGTCAATAACATGACCTAAATAAGTGACTGACTTTTCTCCGATTTTAATTTTATCAGTCGTCGTGGTCAGTCCAGCCTTCTCAAATCTTCTTAATACTTCTTCCAAATTAACTATGTGATCGGAATTATTCTCACCTGCAATAATTATGTCGCCTAAAAATACACTAACCATAGGAATTCCCTTTAATAGGTTTTTCATAAAGCGTTGGAAAATTATCGGAGCGCTAGTCAAACCAAATGGAATTCTTTGGTATCGGTAATAACCGACATGTGTCGAAATTACTAAAAGGTCCCTACATTCTGGACTAACTCCGAATTGTAAAAATGCATTTCTTAAATCTATTGTTGAAAGTATTTTACCACCCGCGATTTTATTTGTTAGGTCGACGAAAGTTGGCAGTAAATCGTTATCGATCGCTAGATATTTGTTGATTGTTAAACGAAAATCTCCGCATATCCGTACGGCACCGGATTTCTTTAAGATATTAACCGTTGGCGTAGCCCAAGTGATTGGAGTTATTGTTGGATCCACCTTCTCGATAACGCCTTCGTCTACGAGTCTGTCCAACTCAGCTTCAATGGTTCGACGCAACGGAAAAGGAACTCTTCTTGCTGGTAATGCAATCGGTAACGTGTTCGGTTCTATTCGAATGACTGCCTTTTGCAGTTTGATTTCACCTTATTTTTTTTTAAAAACTCAAGGGAATTTTGAAGCAATCGTATTTAAAGAGGGAACATTCATATTTATTTTATTAATACGAACTTTTTCCGGTAGTTTTATATCAAATTCTCTTATGAAAGGCATCCCAAAAATAAGGGAATTCTCCCCTTTAACTACCCAAATAAGAAAAAATTTCGAAATATTTTTTATTTTGACTTCTACGGTACATTTACCTAGTACTTCGATTTGAATATGATTATATCCCACTAATTTATAAGCCGGTGATAGTTGTGGTCTGCCAATATGATTCCAGGTGACCTCATCAATCACACTACACGCGGCGCCGATATCAAACTCCATAGCTAGCTGCAAGACCCATTTATCTTCGCATCGATGGTTGCTTTATTTGAAAATGACAGGCTAGGTGTCCGTGGCAGAATCATTTGTATGGCATGGGTTCTACAATCTTTCGCTATGTGGTTTGCCTTACCGCAACGAAAGCATATCACTTTCTTTTGAATAGAGTTAGGTTTGATACTAGGTCTATAATTATTATTAGGAATATAATTGTTACTAAAGTGTTTATTATTATTGAATCTATTGACGTTTGTATAATTATTATTTCTAAAATAATTATTTTTCGAACCCTGTGTTAGCTTATTTTTAATTATTTTATTAACTTCAGTCTGGGTTTCATTTTCCAACGAAGACAGCGCGATCGCTAAACGCACGGTCTCTTCAAAAGTAATATTGCCTTCGATATACTTTGACCGAAGTTCTTTGTCCAACTCAGGTAAGCCTACTCCTAGGATAAATATATCTCTTAAAAATTCATCAAAAAGCGGTTTAAAATTACAAAGAGAACAGACAGTTTTAACCCTAATTGAAAAGTCAATAATCGTCTCATTACATCTTTTTAGCGTAAAAAAAATTTCCTATTTACGAAAATGCTCGAACTATCCTTGAACACCAAATTTAAGCTTTTTATTAATGTATCATAATTTATCATCTCTAAATTTATTGGAAAGTGAAAGTTCGTAATTTTGATAAGATTGTCTGTTCCGATATAGGCTAAAAGCAGGTCTTTTTTTGTATTTAAATCTATAATATTTCTTACTTTATAAATTAACTCCAAGTTAAATAAGTAGTCCTGAATATTTACTTTTTCTTTGACGAATTCTGGAATATGGAATTTAATAGGAACTACTTCCATTGAGTCTTTAACTTTAATAGGGACTACTTCCATTAATCTTCAACTTTAATAGGAGCTACTTCCATTGAGTCTTTTACTTTAAATTTAATAAATCAAATAAATCTTCTCTAAAAATATCGTCGCCAATGAAGTGTTTTATTAAATAAGTAAAATAGGTAAAGTAAGTAAAAGTATATTTAATACAAAATATCACGTATATATATATAATGAATTCAATCCTTCAGGTTATGTAATTTACAAACGAAAAGTTAATATTATATTCAATTTAAATTCAATTTACAATTACATTTATATTACACTAAATAAAACATAGTAAATATTTTCTATATAAATAGTCAATATCTTAAAAAATCATACACTATTATTCTTTTTACATTAATAAAGATAATATTGGCTAAATTGTTTACTCAATCATTCTTTCATAATTTGATAATTATATATTTATTTGTTTATCCTAACTTAATAATAAACTATATTTTAATAAAAATGCTAAATAAATTTAGAACAGTTTGCTTATTTATATATATTTTTGAAAAATGGACACTATAATATGGAATATTACTTTTTATATATTATATTTACAAAAATAAATACACTGAAAAGAAATATATTTTAAAATTAATCTTATTTAGATTCATTGAATAATGAAGAAAGTATTGTGAATGACATGATTGTAAATAATGTAAGTACAGAAGGAAAGAAAATAGGTAAAAAATTAATTTATATATAAGATATTTTATTTATAAAATAAACAACAATTCCATAAATGCAATTTGCATTGCTCAAGCATATGATGGTGCAAGTGTTATGAAAAGGCATCTTTAAGGAATCCAGGAAAGATATCGTTAAAATCACAAAATGGCTATATATGTGCACTGCTATGCGCATAAACTCAACCTTGTACTGATCTCTGCCTGCAAATCAGTATCTCAATCTATAAAGTTTTTTAATGTATTAGAAGGTATTCATGCTTTTTTCTCAACATCTGTTATCCATCACAATAAATTTCTTGATTTGCAATTAAGATTAGGGTTAAAATCCAAAAATATTGATGCCTTGAGTTCTACACGTTGGGGATCCCATATTAGAACTATAGAGGCAGTAAAAATGACTTTCCCTGCAATTATTTCTTATCTAGAAAATATAGACCATGGTGATGTGGTGAAAGCAAAGGGAATTTTATATATTCTTTTACAATATGATACAATTATGTGTATGTTTATATTCCAAAAATTATTATCTATGTGTTCCAATATTTCTATTTTTTTGCAAAAATCAGATTCGGACATATCAACAGCATTGGCTCTTATTGAGTCTCTTATCAGTTCTTTGTCAAATTTAAGAAATAATTCGTATTTTTCTTCATTATTTAAAATAAATTTTGCAATTTATATAATATAAAATAACAAATAAAAGAGCAAATATACCTTCTACCATTTTGAATAATTATATTCAAATAGATGATATTGTTTCTTCTAATCATTCTGATCAAACAGAAACTTTTTATAAGTGTCATGTCTTTTATCCAATTTTGGATATTATGATAAATGAATTAAAAAAGAGATTTTGCCAAGAAAACACAGATATTTTAATAGCTATAAATGCTTTACATCCCTCCTCCCCCTTTTTTTAAATAATGATATCATTAAACCATTTATCTTACATTATAATCTTCCTGATCCAATGGAAGAATACATAATATTAAAGGCTTATATTTTAACCTATAATAAAAAACACAAATCTACGTGTAAATCAATAATAGATTTGATAAAAATCTTACCCATAGATATATTCCCTCGTATATTTAATTGCCTTAAAATTGCGTTAACTATACCTTTTAATTCCTGCTCATGTGAAAGATCTTTTTCAGCATTAAAACGGGTGAAAACATATCTTCGATCAACAATGGGTCAGGAACGATTAAATTCGTTGGCTCTATTGAGCATAGAAAAAAATATTATTAATACCATTCCTATAGATCACATTATGGATGAATATGCAATAATGACTAGCCGGCGTAGATAACTTATTTTATAAATAATTTAACCTTATAATTTTTGAAACGCAATTTTAGGCGTTAGTATCTGCGAGTAAATATATCGTTTAATATTTATTTTACAAATTTTTTTTTCATATCCAAAATTAGCTAAAAGACATGGTGCTTATAAAAAAATTCTTTTTGAGATAGGAAAAAATCAGAAAAAAACAGTAAATGCTTTCTTTTGATGTGACCAAAGTTTCTGAAAAATTTAAATAAAAATATTTGAATACATTGACAATACAATAATATATAAGATCTTAATTGCTTTCATCATATCACTATGGTACTTATTTTCTAGCTCCCAAATTATTTATTTATAATTTGGCACACTTAAATTGTGAATAACTCAAGGCTTCAATATATTTGCATAATTTCTTCCAAACATAATTTATTCCAAGATTTTAGGTGTTTTTGCTTTATCAATATATCTAACATACTAGATTTTGATATGAGTTAACATCGTGTATGTCATGGCTATGACTGCAAATTAACCAGCATCTATTATTTGTGTGCCTATGTAATTTACGATTATTACTACAGCTGCTGAGCGCATATGATTGCATAATTAAGATGAGCAACAATGATCAACTGTCCAGTAGTTTATATAGGATTAAAAATGGAAGATAATCTTTTAGAAATTTAATATCTCACAATAATTTTCTCGATTATTTATTTAGCTTCCATCATGTCATCTAAGAGGAAGCTCTAACCACCATATAGTTTTATGATTTGGATTGGTCGTTTATATTCTCTTCTTCAAGAATTGTTGATTTGGTTGGGCCTATAAATTTTTCCTTATTAGTCCATTCTATAAAACTTTGTCTAAATGGTAAGAGAGAGTTATATTAGTTTCATGACCTTTTGTTAATGTTAGTTGCTTAGAATTATATTGCCATATTAGGTTTTTAAAAACATTAACCATTGAGGCATATGTATGAATTAATTTCTCGGTTTTATCACTTGCAATTCTTTAGACGCGAAATTTTTTATATCAGCAATTTAAAATACTTTATACTGTAGTAAATCGATTTTGTATAGAAAAATTTGTAGAAATGTATTGTTTTAATTATTTATATTCTAGTTTTAATTATTTATATTCTAGTCTTAATTATTTATATTCTAGTCTTAATGATATTTATATTCTAGTCTTAATGATCATTATTCTAGTCTTAATTATTTATATTCTAGTTTATTTTGTACGTATAATATAATAAAAACCCAAATATGAAAATAAGAATAATCCTTCAAGAGTTTAGTAATTTTTAAAAGCCGCAAATTAGGAGGCATGGGGGGCGAAGCCCCCCACAAAATTTTTTTAGTTGAACCCCCTGAGATTGTAAAGGCTAGCGGCGCCCCTGGTCCTAACTTCTACGAATTATTTAAACAAGATGTATCATTATTCATTATACCGGCTTTCGAAAGTCTTTATAATAATTAATCATTTAGCAATATTAAAATTACTTTTTAAAAATATATTGGCCGAGGCTTATTTAGGCCTAGTTATTAATATTGGGAAGACTTTAAACCGTAGTTAAAAAATTGTAGTTCGAAAATTAAATCGCAGTGGAAATATTTATATCAATGATATTAATATCATTGATTTTTACAAATGAATAAATTAATTACAATTTTAAAATCCGAAGTAATCAATAACTTAATGATTCTATAAAATGTATGATCATGATAAAATCACATCATTATAAAATGAAACTAATAAATTCATTTAAACAATCATTTCGTATTTAGAAAATAAAAGAATTTAGATAAATGGGAAAAATTTAAGTATTACGAAGCTGGATAATAAATTCGATTCAAGGAAATTAAATTATTAATAATTAATTTTAATATAAAAGATAACGAATTAGATGAATTATTTCAGAAAAATTGCTTTAATTTAGAACATAATAATAAAATTTCGAATTTAGATGAAAAAAATGGGTACTTTTATTTCAAAGAACACTTCATACTATATTCTCGTTACCGCATTCAAACGCTTATTCAGAGCGCAGAGTATTTAATAAAAAATTTTGACGGAAAGAGGGCGGAAAAGCGAAAACAATCAGGCATAATTTTAATTATACTTGTAAAAATTTAAAAGAATATAAACAAAATGTTCTGAAATATATGATTATAACTGGTAGATTTTTTAAAAATAATATCTATTAATTATATACTAAAAAATATACGATCTTCCTTTATTATACTATTGTGTATCAGATATATACATTTAAATAAAGAAATTAATGTCATAAAAAATTTTTTTGAAATGGTGAAATTCTCATGCTTTTTGTTGGAATGAATCTGGCAACTCTGGTTAAAAGCTATGACAATGGAATCCTATTTATCTACCAAAATCATAAATATATCCAGAGGTCCGTGAAGTTGGCGAAACGATGTGAGGATCAATTAACAAAACCTATGCCAATATTTAGAGTCTTAATTGATCCTAATTGATCTTCAAACCAAGCATCAGCGGAATCAATGGTTTATGAGTTATAAGCAAAATAAGGAAAGTGTGAAATTTTGAAGCTGGCGGAACGATTTGAGGATCAATTACCGAAACCTATACCATTGTATAGCCCATTAATTAATCCTAATTGATCTTCTATCCTGAAAGCAGCGGAATGAACCGTTCATGAATGGGCAAAATATGAAAGTGTTGGCACTTTGCCAAAACCAAAAATAAATAAGATCATAATCTGAAACTTGGCAATTATGTAGTATTCAATATGTACATTAATAATCTGCAAACCGCGTATCCGTATCACTAACCGTAACCAGGTTATAACCATTTTAAAAACGTGAAATTTGCGGATTTTTTTTTAAAAGTGAGGATCAATTACCGAAATTTATGCCAAAGTGTAGAGCGTTAATTGCTCCTCCAGAATCTTTAAATCGCATACCAGCGGAATAAACCGTTCGAGAGTTATAGGCAAAATAGGAAGGTTTTGGCATTTTGCCAAAATTTAAATTTGAGCAATCATTTTTTAGTTAAAGCCAATATTTAGTGTCTTAATTGATCCTCCGAATTTCAAACGGAATGTCAAAAAAAATAAAAGAAAGTGAGTTATCAACAATAAATATTTCAAGGTCAAATTTCGACCGATATGAAACTTATATCATTTTTTAGTTCTCCGTTGATAACAAGTGCTTAAGAATAATATCCGAAATTAAAATGTAAAAGTTAATAACAAAATTAATAAAAATAAATTACGGTACACTAAAACAAAATCTAGTGCAACGACAGACATTCTATTATTTTTGCCATTATTTAATGAAATTTTTTTATGAGCTTACTAAATGTTTCAAGGTCAAATTTATACCACTGAAATTATATATGCACTGTCCTATTAAATTTTATCGATTTAAAAGGCCAATGATAAAGCTCGAAAGCCTATTATATTACTCTTATAAAAGTATATTCCTTTTTTATTGATAGATCTTAACTATTTTAAAAAATATTAGAAGAATGTATTAGTAATCTTGAATTACAAGTAGCTATCTAGAAAAAATATGTATTATTTAATTTAGCCAAGTTTATCGGCCTTTATGGCTTTTGTACTTGTCGTTATATTTTAATCTAAGTCTAAGATTTTTTATGTAATATAATGGTGAAGGAATAGTGAATAATATTATGTACGAATAGTAATATATTAATCAGAAAACGCAACAACAGTATAATTTGTTTTAATCACGATATATATTTATTATAAGCGTGGGGGCGTTGTGTTCTAATTAATTAATGTTGTTGAGACTTGAGTACCCTTGGATATTTCATAGGAGATATGTGGAATTGATTGAGATTTCATCCAATCGTCAGGTTGTTATTATTTCGACAGGCTTTGAATCCGAAGAGGGATATCTCTTAGTTGGCTTGATCACTAATTTATATGCGCAATAGAGTGCATAGGGATTATAAAGTGCAGCGCTGCTTCGGTCATAACCAGATGAAGTCATTGAAAGCGTCAAAGTAGACAGGGTTTACGGAGTGCGATCTTAGCTTGATGGGATGCTGAAGTGTACCAATGATAACTTCCGCTTTCTTGAAGGCGAGGTAAGTGTCTATCATAAGCGTAGAGCGATATAAGTCGAGCCATCCCACTAATGGTATAGGAGAAATTGTTGACTACGCTGAGGACTCGGGCGGCGAGAAGGCGCCCAATCTCTGAATGCTGATAGAAAATTACGAAAGACTTCCATTAATCTGGGCACCACCTAGTGTTGTTGTCAGCGGTAATGGTCTTGATCTTTAAGTCTATAGGATTAGGTATATTGATGTGTGACGTGGGGTCAAGGACTGACTTGCTAGGGAAGATAGTTAGTCTTTATCCCTCCAGCGTAGATCTAAAAGACCTTGTTGACCATTGCCCCTAAAGATTAGGGTAAAGTATAAGTTCATTTTATACGCTCTCCTGTGGTTTTTGCATAAGCGTCTAAAATCATGCCTTGTAAACAATATCGGCTAAACGAAGCTCTCATAAGGAGTACTTTATACCGGTATTTGATACCTTGGAACCTGACACCTAAGAAATGGCGAACCCGGACTGAGAGGGGTATAGAAAAGAAGGCCAAATTGATATCGATTTTACATGCAAATTTTGCATTTTCCAGGTTAGATGACATCATAGGTATAGAGTTTAGCTGAAACGGGTAGGGGAGGATATTCTTAGAAACCTGAGAATTCGCTGATAAGTCTGGGAGAGCCGTTTGACTTCAGATTACATACATTGGGGAGCAGATTTGATCGTTGTCCCCAATTTCGATTACTCCAGCATCAAGAGTTGCTAAATAATAGGTAGGTAGCTTTCGTCAGATGTATTTGCATTGTGATGATAGGGACCTTGATCAGGGTGTCGCAGAAGCGCATGTCTGCCGTCATACACTTGATAAGTTTTTTAAAATGTCTAATTTCATGAAGATCCTTGTCATTAGCTTTATATTTAGGCCCTTTGAGTAAGACGATCCATAGGCGCCTTAGTTTGGCGACTTTATGCTCCTAATTGAGAGTGCGTGGAGTCAGGGTTCCTGGGGCCCTAGATCTGAAGGTGGTATTCCTTTGATCTTCCTCATCGTCGTTAGTAGAAGAGACCATCTGCATCAATTATAGTTGAAATAGCCAGGGAGGTCGTCCAAGAACCGTATGACCTGGTGTGAACGAGTTAAAAAAATTAAAATCTAGAAATAACTTTTATAATTTATAATTTTACTCAAAAACAAAAACAAATTTCAATTTTATAATTTGGTCTGCGTGGTAATAGCATTGGCCATAGCATCTAAGCTGGAGGGTATTGCCGTCGAGTTTGATTGAGCGGCCGCGCTTGTCGTAACGGGGTTCTTGGAAGCTAGCTCCTGCTCCTGAATCTGGAGTGAGCAGAATGTTTATTGGCGGTTTCTTTGAAGATGGTCTTACCATTAAAATTTTGGATAATCAGAATCGGAATATAAGTAAATGGTAAGCGAAAATAATAATTACAGAAAAGAAAATACTTGTGTAGTAAATATTTCATTCCAATTATAATATCATCCAGGAATCTATCTATAAATATTATATATTATTTTAAATTTTAAATACTTGGGTTATTCCATCTATAATATCACTTATGTAGCTATGGTTATCATTTTAAGTTTTTCCCATTTATCATATTATATTTTCCATTTTTTAAATTTTTTTTCGTTTTTTTCTTCTTTTTTTCATTTTTCTTTCGTTTTTTTCTTTTTTTTCATTTTTTTTTTCATCTTTTTTCCATTTTTTTTCCATTTTCTTCATTTTTTTCATTTGTAAACAGTGTTAAGGATTAAAAGAATATATACTATATATACATAATTTATGTGTGAATTGTTAATTTTAAAATGTTGCATAATTATGGTTATAAAAGACCGCTTACTGTGATAAAAATGGAATAAGTGCTAAGTCAGATGATGTGTTGAAAACAAATGAAACCATGAAATATTGAATTCAAAACTAGTATTCTATATTCCTTAAAAGTCATATGAATGTGCAGGCAATCTGTATCAAATAAAACTATCAATAAATAGGTAACAGTTACATTTATTAATATATCGTAAATAACACAACTTTATTTATCCATTAAAATCAAATTTTCCTATAAGAAATAGGTTACAAGAACAAACGATAACTGTATATAAATATTGCCGATATTAAAATAACTATACTACATGCAAATAGACTTTGTATGAACCTTGGTAAAAATAAATTGACCATATATCTAGGCATATTATCCTATACAGAGGAGTATTCGATTTAAAATTAAAATTTGGACATGTGCCTTAGGTGTTATCATAAGGCATTATATTAACCTTGTTTCTGGCTGCATTGCAATGTTGTTGCGTTTTCTGATTAATATATTACTATTCGTACATAATATTATTCACCATTCCTTCACTATTATATTACATAAAAAATCTTCAACAGATTTAAATATAACGACAAGTACAAAAGCCATAAAGGCCCATATACTTGGCTAAATTAAATAATACATAATTTTTCTAGATAGCTACTTGTAATTCAAGTTTACTTACATTCTTCTAATATTTTTTAAAATAGTTAAGATCTATCAATAAAAAAGGAATATACTTTTATAAATATAATAGGCTTTCGAGCTTTATCATTGGCCTTTTAAATCGATAAAATTTAATATCCATAATTTGTCGGGTCGAAATTTGACCTTGAAATATTTATTGTTGATAACTCACTTTCCTTTAATTTTTTGACATTCCGTTTGAAGGATTTAGAGGATCAATTAAGACATTAAATATTGGCTTTAACTAAAAAATGATTGCTCGAATTTTAAATTTTGGCAAAATGCGAAAACCTTTCAATTTTGCCCATAACTCACGAACGGTTTATTCCGTTGGTATGCGGTTTAAAGATTCTGGAGGATCAATTAACGCTCTACACTTTGGCATAAATTTCTGTAATTGATCCTCACTTTTAAAAAAAATTCCGCCAACTTCACGTTTTTAAAACAATTATAACTCGGTTACGGTTGGTGATACGGATACGCGGTTTGCAGATTATTAATGTACATATTGAATACTACATAATTGCCAAGTTTCAGATTATGATTTTATTTATTTTCGGTTTTGGCAAAGTGCCAACACTTTTTTATTTTGCCTATAACTCACGAACGGCTCATTCCGTTGCTCTCCGTATAGAAGATCAATTAACGGGCTACACAATGGTATAGGTTTCGGGAATTGATCCTGAAGTCGATCCGCCAGCTTAAATAATTCCGTCAACTTCACATTTTTATAACAGTTATAACTAGGTTACGGTTAGTGATACGGATACGCGGTTTGCAGATTATTAATGTACATATTGAATACTACATAATTGCGAAGTTTCAGATTATGATTTTATTTATTTTCAGTTTTGACAAAGTGCAAACACTTTTTTATTTTGCCCATAACTCATGAACGGTTCATTCCGCTGCTTTCCGGATAGAAGATCAATTAACAAGCTACACAACGGTATAGGTTTCGGTAATTTATCCTCAAATCGTTCCGCCAGCTTCAAAATTTCACACTTTCCTTATTTTGCTTATAACTCATAAACCATTGATTCCGCTGATGCATGGTTTGAAGATCAATTAAGACTCTAAATATAGCATAGGTTTTGTTAATTGATCCTCACATTGTTCCGCCAACTTCACGGACCTTAATTTTCATTTATGGACTTTATTTTGGCTAACTTTTTTATCTTATTTACATAGCTATGTTTTTTAAACCATAAATAAATTTTATGATTAGTTTTTATAAATTTTATACGATGATAATTCTATCCAATCCCCCTCCCCCTTAGAGAATTCCTGGCTACGCGCCTGCAAAGGTATGATACTTTCGTTGATTATTTCGAGAGTATATCATAGAACTTATTAATATTCTACCAAGTGATGCATTATTGTTAAGGAAATTACTTCGATCAATAAAGGTTATCCCATTGATAGCATTAAGGAGCGAATAGAATATTTACCTTACCACCCTATTCGCTCCAGCTCAATCCAATGATTAATAAAAAACAAATAACGGACCATCAATTCCCGACTAAATAAAAGAAATAGTTCAAAATGTAACATCGATTTATGACTTTTTAAATTATTATAGGATGCATCACTATTTGGATATTGGTGATCGAGGACAACCAATAAATTAAAGCAAATTTATAAAAATATATTTTAAGGGTCGTAATATGTAGAAATAGGAATAGAGAAAGTCAAAATCAAAATATCAAATTTTTTAAATGTATTTTTTATATCTTTTTTGTTATATATTCGTCATTTATTTTGTAAGTAATATGCAAAAATAAAAACGGTCTTATTTTTTAATCTTTTGTCATAAATTATTGTAAAGAAAATTAAGGGCACTAAGTCTACATTTTGTAAGTGAAAATCATATGAAATTAAAAATATGAATTTAGAATCTGAAAATGATCAATTAAAAAAATTAATCAAATAAATATTACTTATTTTTTAGACATCAAAAATGCAGAGAACAATGTTATGTTGAATCCTCTAAGGTTAGTGGAATATTGAGTTTACTAACACGTCATCATAATGAAGTATCTAGAGCAATCTATGTACATTTTGCAAGTCACATATCTTGTAATACAAGATTCATTTAATACTATTGCAAAAATTAGCGATTTTATAGTTAATGAAGGATTTATTATGTTTTGTTCAATAATCTCCCAAAACAGTTTTTAAGGCCGTCATACCCCACTACGATGGTGTATGCGAATAATATCGCTAAAATCAATAAAAAGGAATTATGAAATAATCATAAAACTTTTATTAGAATGCAAATACATTTAACAATGAGGTTGCTTGTGCTTAAGAACAAAAAGTTGATTACATCAAATAAAGCTTTTATTTTTAAAAATGATAACAATATTTGAGCATAGAAGTTTTAAATTAAATCCAAAGTTCTTCATTAAATTTTCAAAATGTAAAATATAAATCCTGATCAGAATATTAGATGCAATATGGCAAGTGATATTATCGATAAGTTTTGGAGAGGTTATAAAAACTAAGGAATTAAATTTAGAGGGCCCTGTTTTATAGCGATAGAAAGAACGCCTTTAAGATTCGAATTTATCTTACCATCATTTAGGGTCAGTTATTGAATATTACTAACAAATTTATTATAAAGTTTTAGATCATAAAATTGAAGGTATGAAAAATCGTTTCAACAAACCAAAATTGATCATTTAATTGCAATTCACGATTCATTAACTTGAGAAATAAGCAGTTTTTTATTGAACCGATTTTGAAATGGATCGTTTAATTCTTGATATGGATATGTATTTGAACTACTCAAAGTTGGAAAAATATACAATAAACTTATTAGAGGACGTCATAACCATGTTAACAGAACAAAGTAAAAAATAAATTATTTTGCATATAATATCTAAAATTTATTAAAATGCTATAATACCCGTAAGAGATTGTTCTGCAGGACGACAATTTTTAAGACTAACACGTCTTAAATCTTATTTACGTACTACAATGCAAATCATATCGCAATTCTAAATGTTAATGAATATAACAAAGAGAAACACACAAATATATTATTTAGTCAATATAAAACTTTATGGGAAATACAAAATGAGTAATTATATTAGGGTTTTCTTCAAGTTTTAAATATACCTTTAAAAAAAATTTCCCCTATGATTCGAAATTACCAAGCCAAAACCTAGATAACCTCTTACCAGACAAACAATTAAGTGTCATAGGCCACCGAAATTAATGTAACATCGTTCAATCACATACATGTATAAAATGTTGATTGATTCTAGGAGGACATGTAATAGTATATATAGCCAGGGCAGACATGCAGTGATTAATTCTATTATTAGCAACATTCTTACGAGGGTCTGAATAACAAACATCCTGGAGCCTGCAAATTTATCATCAGAGGCCGGATGTACCTTAGTTTTAGTTAAATTCTTAATTTGAAACTTCACATGTGTCTCTTCTTTTTCTAAAATGTAAATTAAAATTCATTTATATAGCCAAGAAAATAAAATATTTCATACTAAGAATTTTTAAAAATAGTTATTTCTTCCCTTGGATACTTACTAAATGGACTATATATTTTCTAAAAAATGAGGCTAAATCTGATACTGACAAATTCTAAAGGATGAGACTATTGCGAAAATATGAGTTTGAATCAGATCATAAAAAAATATTTGGATTGGACAAAAAATATTTGATCTGTATTCCAATTAATAGAATTTTGGGATTATTTTATTGAATATTTCGAGTTGTGAGAAAAAAAATCATAAATATTTAGTTATATGCAATCTAAATAAATTATATAAAGCTAATATAATAATAAATATATAAACTAAAAATTTCAATGTTTAATACAAAAAAATAATAGAATTTTAATATTTTAGGCATGAAAATTTATTTTTTCACAATAAAATTAAAATAAACCACAAAATCATAATTAGTTAAATTGTAAATAATAATTTTAATAATACACCATGTATGTTTGTTAAAATATAAAGACCCTCCTCGGATGAATATTGCTACTTACATGTAAAGGGTATAAATTATTTCAAAATAAAAGTATAATTTGAAAATCATTCTTGCTGTCGATAATGTGATGGGTAGCCTAAAAAACGTGTTATATAAATTTTTAAATTCAAATTAATTAACTTGTATTATTCCTGCTCATATATGATCGTTGCATGTTCGGGCTATTTTTATTACCAGTATCAGCTGTTATAACAAAAAATAAATCCTAAAAATAATATTTAAAAGAAACCTCTCCTCCAGGGCAGTTCATCGTCATTGCTTTGTTGAGTTGAAAAGCTAATAAAAATTTGATATGTATAAAATTAATAAATAAGATTGAAGAGCATATTTAACCTGGTTCGAATGTTCCTGCTGTTCATACTAAACAAAATTGTAAAAAAAAGGATTCTTATACATTTAATGATATAATAAATATAAGTATGTATCATATAATAAAATTATATATTAAAAAAAATAAAAGTGCTATCAAGGTATACATTAGAAAAATATGTTTAATAATGGTACTTCTGTTCAGGAATAAATTTATTCTGATTTTGGTAAACACCTCTACCTATATAAATAAAAATATATTATGTGAGTTTCGACATTTAGTAAATATATAATTACTCCATCTTATTTGAATTGACGTCATTGAAATTGAAGATTCACAGGTCAATCGCATAAATGAATGGCAACATAAAAATGAAATAATTTTGTTAATAAATATTAGAAACAAATAGTATAAGGTTAATGATAAAAATAGTTATGTACCAGATCTAAATAAAATATCCTCATTTTAAAGTATGGCCAGTTGACCCAACCAACTCTGAAGATAAAAGAAATTTTTATATAAAAATATATTGTTAAGTTTTAAGGAATGTGAACCCAGATACCACACAATATGAATGTTTTTTTTGATAATATGAGATAGCTATTTATCTAAAGTTAGAACCTTTTATAGTAAAAAAGTATTGTGTTCCTGAGGATAGTTAAGATTCAAATATTAGTGGCTCATCAGATGAGGGAGTTTATGCTTCAAGATCAGCAGATATTGATTCTATAGGTACATTATAAAACACGGATTTTTGAAAATTTCCTTAAAGATATTTATCAAAGATTGTGAACGGTTTGATAAAAAGGAATGATGGAAAAATAAAACTTCATGCCCAGCAGCAAATAAAGTTTATAATAAAATTATCGAAGTTGTAGATATAATTAACTCATTGATTGCTTTATAGCGTATAAACATTAGATGTATCAATGTATAGTATTTCATATATTTGATAGATGCTTATAAATTCTTGGTTATTGTAGAGCCGAGATTGTGTATCTTTAAAATTTCTGATAAAAGAAAAAATAGATAGCAGAGGTACTCTGCGAATACAATAAAATGAACCCTTGAATAAAAAAGTGTCTATTGATGCCAAATGTTGAGAAAAATGTTGTAAAGGGCCGATTCCGTAGAATTTAATAAGACATGGAATTTAATAGCAGATTGGACGTGTAAATTGGTTACTAAAGTGATTTGTACCAAATGTTATGTTTTACATATAAAAACGATTATTTTAAATCATTTCATGTAAATTAATATAAATTTGTATTATATCATTCGTTAAAATAAAATTTTTATATAACTTTCTTTTGTAGTAACTTTTAAAATAAAAATAATTACATTAATAAGTAATTTTTTAATTAAAAAATCCTGATAAAAATTAGGGACAGGTCAAAAAACGCGGCCTGAATTTTTTTACAAATTAACATTCGATTATTATTCGTTTAAATTTTTATTTGCATGGACGAATCCAGCAAATAATCCTATTTTATATTTGGGAATATTTTTAAAATAGATAAAATATTCAATTTGATTCCTAAAGTCAGCGCACTAAATGCTACAATTATGATATTTTATCATTATAACGAGAAAAAACATTTTAAAAGAAAATTAAATAAATAATATCAAAGAGCATATGATGTAACTTTTGATTGCTAGGTTGATCGAAATTTTGTTGTTGACGCATAGGTGGTTGGTAAAGAGAATTCGGTGGTGCTCTATTGCTCCTCTCTTCGTCAAACCTACTCCTTTTATCTTCGTCATACCTACTTCTTTTATCCTCCTCGTACCTGGTTCTTCTCTCTTCTTCTTCTCTCTCTGTTAAAATATTTTGACAACTAATTTACAATGCAATTAAAAAAGAAGATATAAACTGTTGGCCTATAAAGTAGACCTATGATCAGCTGATTGGAATCGGCAATTTTTCCCTGTCAAAACCGTCAATTAAATTGTATGGCGTCGCTAATTTATTGTGGCGCGTGTATTTTCAAATATTATCATTATTATTTGTTTTATAATTGTTAAATATAAAATCAAACTTTTAAAGGTCAGTTAAATTATTTAACCTTAAAAACAAGATTTTATTTTCTTACTTTGTTAATTTTTCTTTTTTTACTTAGTTAACCTTAAAATAAATTCTTTTTCTTTAACCTTAAAAATAAATTCTTCTTTTCTTAAATTTTGTATATGTAAATATCATATTATAAAAAAATATATATATAAGACAGATTTTTGTTAATAAATGAGATAATAAAAGTAATTAAATTTATTTATTGTCGCCTTCCGTGTAGTTATCAAAATATGGCAAGTCTGTGTAATTTGGTTACCTACTCATGTCTATATATTAGTTCATATTTTGCGAAAATAAAAATCGTGAATATGTGCATTTTTAATTACCAGCGAAGACATAGACTTAACCCTGCATTCATAGTTAGCGCAAATTCATGGCGAAGTATACAAAATATGCTGTATTTATATAATCTTTTTGTAAAATTTCCGCAAATTCGTGGTTAACTAAATAAAAAGTAAGAGTGTTAAAAAATTGCAGGAATGAATTATATTGCTCACATGCCTGCAAGGCCCCAAAAAATAAATATCAAAATATGTAGTTAATCAGGGATGTGAACCCGAACCAGGGTTCAAGAATTTTCAACCCTATTGAGTGAAAATTTTGATAATAGAAACTTAATCGAAACCAATTTTCTAAGAGAGGTTCGAACCCGACATGTGTCAATTTTACCCCGGGTTCAATGAGTTGCCTGTGGTCTCAATCCATGGTGTTATTAAGGGTAACGAGTTCTATTCTTGCAAAAAAAATATATAAATAGTTTTGAAATGTAACGACATAAGTAACGTAATTAAATATTTATATGTATCTTTATTATCTTTTATATCTATCACTCCTGTAAAACATTTGTTGTATAGGAAAGTTTATTTTTCGAGAAAAACTAGCTTAAAGTCAAATAAAAACTTATTACCCCTCAAGTGGTATTGATACATCCCGCGCCCTAAAGATAGTCAAATTGTTACTAAAAAATGTGTGACTTTGTTTTCCAATAATCTCCTATTGTGCCGTGACATAAACTTTTCACCAACCGGATAATCAATTATATGAAAAATCTATTCATAAAAGAATCTAATATTCAATTTGTTTCGAATAATTTACAATAGAAACTTATTGACTACAAATTAAATTATATATTTTATACTTTACTTTTTAGGATAATTGAAACCAAACAATTCTTGCATTAATGATGTCAATTTACAAATATTCTTATGGATTTCAAATAAGATGATATTAATATATTTTATAATTTCATTACTCCCTTTACTTTACCTTCTTCCAAATTATTATAAAAATTGCATATTTTTTAATAACCTTTTATCTCTAATACTATATTTTTTTCCTTCATTTTTTTTCTTACTTTAATTTACCCTCTATTTTTTCTTTTTAAATTTATCCTCCATCTTTTATTTTTATTTTTTAATTTACGAAAATTTTTTTATTTCTTTTAAAGTCTAAATTTTTAAAAAAATATTTTCTAATTTAGAATATTATTTATTTATTTTTAACATAAAAAACCTACTTTTTCCAAAACACGTTTTTTTCATTATTATTAATATACTATGTTTTATTTGTAATTTTTGGTAACTCATTGAATCACTGGGAAATTTTTAATATTATTTATTTTTTTTATAAAAAATAATAAATATAAGATCTTCTAGATTTTGGTAGAAATTTTTTAATGGAAGGGGTAAATTAAATATTGATAAATCTTAACAATTTGAATGAAAATGGATATGATCATTACTCTGTCAATCATAGCAAAAACTTTATAGACCCTATGATATATCAACCCACACTCAACGTATTAAGTGTTCATGGAGGGATCTTAAGGCAAGCATCCCCAAAAATGGAAGAAAATCTTCCTCTCATTTATATGTATGTGAATATTCATATTTTCGTAATATTAAAAATATGTCTAATATAAATAAATTAAATTTTTAAATGATATAAATTTATATAGAACTATTTTTGTTTTTCCTTAAAAATATATTATATTATCATTGTATATATTATGTTTATTCAAATAAGTTGATTAATTATCTAGTATTAGTTTAATAGTAAATTGCAAGAATTATGAAAATTTTCACAAATAAAATACTCCGTTTTTTTAAATTTTTAAATATACTCCGTTTTTTTAAATTCTTAAATATACTCCGTTTTTTAATTTCATAAATATACTCCGTTTGTTAAAAATTTAAAATATACTCCTTTTTTTAAAAATTTTTACTCCGTTTTTATTGTAAAAATACACCAAAATTCAATTTGAATAATGCTTCGTTTTTTTAAACTTTCAAATTTACTCTGTTTTTTTTAAATTTTAAATATACTCCGTTTTTATTGTAAAATTACACCAAAAAAATATCCAAACGATCTTATATTTATTATTAAAAAAATAAATAAAATAAATATATTAAAAAAAAAAAAAATAATAATATTAAAAATTTCCCCGTGATTCAGCGAGTTAGCTAATTTTTTTACTAAAATTAAGTATCTTCTCTTGTCCACCATTTTTTTAATTCTCTCTTTGTTATTATTTATTTATTTACTACCTCCAAATAATAATACCCAATTTAATTTTTACAAATAAAATTTAGTAAATAAAAAATAATTTTTTGGAAAGAAGAACCTTTTTTTATTCTTACATTTTTTCTTCCTTTGCTATAATAATTACTAACATATACAAATAGCTCGAATGTAGTCCCACCCTTTTTTTACTTCATATCTGGGTAATTCCATACCAAATCGATAACTTTTCGGCCCGACCTTTTTAATTTCGATAAAATTTTGTATGCTGAGAGAATATCATTTGAAAGCATCGAATCCAAAATTTTAGCTTCCTAGTACCCATAGTTCCAGAGATATCAATAGTCAAAAGTGCCAAAAATGACCTTTTAGCGAAAAATACGATTTTTTGAAACTGAGATAAGTTAAAAAATAATGATTTTAAAAATATAAGTTATATGTCATTTTGTAACTCTATTAAAGGCATTTTATTAAATATTAAGGATTTTTTTGAAATAACATTGTTACGGTTTTTATTAACGTTATAAATTTTAAACATAAAAATTCCAGGTGTTTCGCTTTCCAAATTTTTTTGAATTTAATATTTTTTTTATTCTCTAACCTTATATCAATTCATAAAAAAAATTTAAACTTGGGACAGCTATGGGTTTTTTAGTTATTACGATTTAAAAAATCAAAAAATAAATATTTTTTTCAAAAATAGATGGCGCTCCTTTTTAAAATAACGTGTTTTGTTATAATTATTATTTTTTAAAACTTTTTTTCACTTTTAAACATAAATAATAAGATTTTCCAGCATTAATATCATGAAATGAGATTATTTAGCTGCGGTTATAATCATTTTTTTTGTAAAAAATTTTAATTTTCGAAAAATTATTTTATAAATTTTTAAGATATATAGGATAAATTAGAATTCATGAAAGATATTACCTATTTTCGGTTTTTCATTAAATTTAGTTTTTTTGACGCCATGAAAATTTCGTTTTGCGATATATGTACGCCCAGTAGCCGTTGATGGGCTAACTATTGTTAAAATATTATTTTTTGGTATGAAAAGGATATTTTGTGCAGCTGGATAAACAAAAGAATTTGCTGGTCCTTTTAGGGTGAAGAAAATTATTTTTTACTTCATCTCTTAATACATTCACTTCTTGTACAAATCCTAATTACCAATCGTTTTCATATGCACATGTTACATATCCTCTAATCTCATCGATTTTCAGATCCTCAATCATATATATTCACGTGGATATATTGACATTCGTTGCAGTCACCAAAATAACAGGTGGGTAACGGGGGATTGCAAATCATTCTGCCTATAACATCTCTATAAGTTGTTAATGTATCCTCAACATTTTTAGTCAATGTTGCTAATTCACAGCTTAAAATCATAAGTTTAATATTCTGATGTATGCTACAAACGCATACACTATGTGTTCCGCTAGCCCCTGCTAATATACAATTTTTTGGTCTTAAGCTAGCAAATTTCGAAAATCCAATTGTTAAGTTTGAATTACTCGCCTTAAAATGATTATATAATTCTTTCAAATTATTAAGAACTAACCTTTTTGAGCGTTCACTCGTTCCCCCTTTTCAATGATAGATATGCAATTTTTTTTTCTTGGTAATATCTAACTTTATCAATGCAAAATTTTTTTTAAACAATATCAACTGTTTTTTGATTGAGATATTTTGCAGGCTTTCGATTTGGAGTTGAAAGACTCCCCTTTTCTTCTAAAATGATTTTGGAATTATATGTCATATGATATGTAGCGTTGAATGTCGTTTTTATTTTATTTGCGCTCCAATTGGGAGGCAAAATGGTCAGCAATTGATATTTTTTATTTTTAGATAAATTGGGATATTGTAATTTCATGTTATTGAGTATATCATTATTATCTTTCGTATCCGAATCTGGATTGTTAATTATTATATCTTTATCGCTTTTGTTATTTTTGCTGCCTTTTTTTCGGTTAGTTTTTTTTTCTTAATAGGAGATATTCCTATTTCATTTAAAGTTATATTGATTTTATCTATTGATGTTGATGCTGTTATTTACATATTCACTATCAGAATTTATATTTTCGATATTTTTTTTGTGATAACCTTTTACGGCATTTATCACAAATATAATGTTCCGCCTCAATGTTTGGATATTGTGTCATCCACGTCATGACTTTGCGCAGGTTCTTTTTATAATTAAAGTGTTTAGATTCTTTAAAAGGATTTACGCATTTATATTTATACATTATAAATAATTTTAAGAAGAAAAATAATTAATATCAAATTATTTGTAAAATAAAAATTAATTAATATTAGGGCAGGTACATGAAAACTAGCTTTTATCTTTCAACAATTAATTATTATATTTTCTTGTATGAGATATCGGAATCTTAACTATCTTTTTAGGTAATTTAATCATTTATTATAAAAACTATTTACAAGTTATCAATATAGCAATAATAATAGGTAGTGATCTGCATCGAGCCTAATTTTTCAAGCCCAGCCCGGCCCGAAATTTTTTTTAAAAAAGTTTCGCCGGCCTGGTACGAACCCGAAATTTTTTACCCGGCCCGGCCCAAACCCGAAATTTTTTTTACCCGGCCCGGCCCGAATTTATTTAAATATAGGAATTAATTTTTATAATTACTCAAAATAAAAGACATGTGCTATATAGCGTTTAGTTTCAATAAATAAAATCAAATATTTTTATTTTACATAAAAATTCAATATAAAATTGATAAATTTATATATATTTAAAAAAGTTTCTAAGGTCCGACCCGACCCAGCCTGAATTTATTTCAAAATATTAGCCCGGCCCGAATCCGATTATTTTAAATAGAATTAGGCACAAAGCCCGTCCGGGCCGGGCCTAACTTTGCAAATCTCTAATAATAAGTAAGCCTATCAAACGATCTATATAATATTTTTTCCTGATAGTAATGCTGAAAAATCTTATTATTTATGTTTAAAAGTGAAAAAAATTTAAAAAAATAATAATTATAACAAAATAAGTTATTTTATAAAAGAGCGCCAAAAATATTTATTTTTTGATTTTTTAAATCGTAATAACTAAAAAACCCATGGCTGTTCCAAGTTTAAATATTTTTATAAATAGATATAAGGTTAGAGAATAAGAAAATATTAAATTCAAAAAAATTTGGAAAGCGAAACATCTGGAATTTTTATGTTTAAAATTTATAACGTAAATAAAAACCGCAACAATATTATTTCAAAAAAATCTTTAATATTTAATAAAAGGCCTTTAATAGAGTTACAAAATGACATATAACTTATATTTTTAAAATCATTATTTTTTACCTTATCTCAATTTCAAAAAATCGTATTTTTCGAAAAAAGGTCATTTTTGGCACTTTTGATTATTGATATCTCTGGAACTATGAGTACTAGGAAGCTAAAATTTTGGATTCGATGCTTTCAAATGATATTCTCTAAGCATACAAAATTTTATCGAAATTAAAAATCTCGGGCCGAAAAGTTATCGATTTGGTATGGAATTACCCATCTGGGTTACAAGGTTTGTTGGAATCCTTGAGTAAAAAAAATCGGCATAATTATATGAAGGATGGGCCTTCATATAATTCACGTACGCTCATATTTTGGCAGGTCTATGACCAACTAGCTATTAAAGATTAATTATAATCTAATCCAATAGTAAATACCACCGAATATTCGCTCTATAATCATATAAAATTGTTTAAACTTCTCTGGTTCGAAAAAAAAATTGCTGATAATTTTTTATTTTGGTTAGAGAGAAAAGGTTTCTGTTTATCTATATATATATAAATATATATAAATAAAAATTTCCAAAAATAAGTGTATTTAAAAAAAGATTAAATATAATATGGATTCGCCGAATCTTTATTTTATTAAATTTTTTATTTTTAACATTGGTAAATTTAAAAATAAATATTTTAATTCCACAATAATTTTCTTTAACAGAATTCATATCTAGCAAAAATAGTAGGTAGAACTCCTTGTCAAACAACTATAATAATAATAGCAATCTAGAGTAACAGAAAAGGATGCACTACTAATCTATTGAAAACAAATGGACACTCGTACTTGCAGAACTTCCAAATCAAACGAGGACAGACTTTTGTACATCTGTAACCAGTAAAAAATCTTCTCATCGCTTGACTAACTTCTAAAAACCTTGTTATGCAACTCCAATCGTGATAAAATAATAAATATATACGACTGATTTAAAATATCCTAATATTCTGTTAAAATCATTTGAAATTATTCCTGAAAGAGATATCCATTAAATAACGTCAACCTGGAAAAATACCCCTCCCTAGTAATGATTTACTTTAAAATATACAATTAATAATAAAATAAATTAATTTAAAATTTAGACACAAACTAGAGGCTTGCAACTCAACCCTCAAGAAATTGTGATTATTTATTTCGGGTCAGGTCTGGAATTTCAGGTGTCGGGTTTCCAAATTTTTTTAACAGTGATATATAACGATGTATGTAAAAAACGAAGATAAATTTCAAGACTAAATGCGAGCTTAAATATTATAATAAGAAAAAATTATATAAAAAAAATAAATGAAAGAGAGAAATTGATAAAATTACCGAGATTTCTTCTTTGTTCATAACGGGCTTTCCTTTCTCTTTTTCTTTCGTCCGCTCTTGCTTTTAATCTTTTCGCACGTTCGTCAATCAAATCTTGTTCGAAATTTATTAAGGCAGTCTAAAATATATTAATATATGAATTAAAGAAAAAAAACAACCATTTGAAAAGAAATACAACTACTGGATTTGTTCAAAACAGTATCCTTAAAAATGATAAATTATAAGGAATAATTTGATGATGCTTTTAGCGAAAATGCATATTATTTTTTAGCGATACCGATTCGAAAACTAAAAGTAACACCACAGATATTAACATGGCATAGACCGGTACCATATATTGATACCAAAAATAATAGTGTAGTATATAAGAAATTCATCAATACTATCATTTTTATCATTAATGAAATTATCTGGCTTTCAGCATACTGCGTAGGATTTTGGTGGACACTTGCATTATGCTTTATAGTACCGTTGACTATTAACCTAGCCGGCGATATTCATATCATATACTAACACATGCTCATATCATCAAAGTTGTAATTACAATAAGTAAACATGGGTAAAAAGGGCTGAGACCCCTCCCACTGAAATTTTTACAAAGGTGGGCTTTTATTTTACAATATCCCCCCCCCCCTTTGGGTGCCCCACTCGCACTTTAAAATGAAGGTAAATATTGTTCCTACTCCCTCTCTCATGTAAACTTTATGTAGGTCAATATTTACAAATGTCGCTCGATTCAGAAATTATACTTTTATTTAAAAATTAAGCATAAAAAAGAAATCCAAAACTTGTAAAATTAAAGACTAATTTATAATTTCTCTAAAAAGTATCATGCTGTCCCGCTGGATAGCTTTGAAAACGAGGATAAAATGACTTGAATAAATTTTAATAATTTTTTATTTTAGAAATTCTTTCCGATATGTTCTTTATTCAAAAAGAAAATTGGTCTGACAAAGATTCAAATTAAATGAATATGAAATGATTGCTAGGCTTTGACAATATATCAATAAATTTATGAATGTATATTTATATCATATTTACCTAGGTTCATATTTTACTTTCCTGGTTTAATATATTTTGCTAAAACCCCGTTTTTACCAAAAAATTACCATCTAGTTTATTTTGTTTTACCAAAATATATTAAGGCTTAAAATTTTTCATAGATGTTACTTAAAGTTATTGTTATAAAAAATTTTTTTAAGACGTTTATATCTTAACTAGAAGTAACGCAAGAGTAAAGTTGTATGGGTAAAACGGTTAAAATGTCCAATCTAATGAAAGTTAAAAAACAAAAATTTCTAAATATTCACGTCTATACCATATAAAAAGATATTTTTGAGCAAAAAGGTAACATTAATGAAATAAAATTTTAAAAATCGTCGCAAAGGGGAAGAATTGAAATGTACAATGTGCCTAAAATGGTTAAACTCTAAATGTGCCTATAATTAAAAAAAATTCCATTTCAATATTGTATTAATTAGTTTATATCTAAAAGTGATGAATGATGTCAAAATTAAAATATTTTGTTTAATAAAACAATAAAGTTATGTTTATCTTAACTATTTTACCCTGGCTATGGGGTAAAATAGCAATAATGGCACACTTCATATAATCATAACTCCTAAATATTAAGAGCTATACTTTTTTATTTTGTGGATGAGAAATTTGGCTACATATAAATCTATAATTTCTGTCTAGTTTTTGTTTCAAATTTTATGGTAAAAATGCAAAATACCAATCGTTTTACCATGTCAAATCAATCACTTTACAACCCGACCATCTCAGATTTTGTTAAAATTTGGTATTTAAGTTAATAAAGTATTGTAATTGACGAATCCAAAATATTAGACTCTTACCTCTATTAAAACCGGAGATATAGGACTTCAAAATGGCTTAGTTTGGTCATTTTTCGAAAAAAATGATTTTTTTAAATTGGTATAAATTAGATGCACTATGTGTATCTATTATGGCTCATTTTATAGCCCTAAGTAAACTCTTGAACGTATGTTAAATAAAATTAATTTTTAGTTTGTAAATTTTTTTAAAATTGCGGTTAAAAAATTGTAATAATTTTTTTTAAATGTTAGACCAAAATTTTTCCCGTAAATTACAGATATTTTGTAAAGAGTACCAAGAACTGTTCATATAAAAAATTTCGAGTGGGGCCAAAAAAATTAATTAGGAAAAATCTTTGTTTTAAAAAATCCGCTAGATGGCGTAAGTTGTTTAAAATATCTATTTTAACAATATAAGTCAATCTAATAATTTTTTTTTATTCCATAATAAAATATTTATTGAATAATTAATAGTAAGCATAATATTTAAAATAATTTTAATTAAATTTCATTGAATTTAATTTATAGATAATAAAATTTATTAAGTAAGCATTAATTAAATTATTTATTTTTCGATTAATTTTTTTCCAATAATTTATCGATATTTTAACTGTTAATTTTTCCTAAAATTTGTAATTTTTAAAATTAACTTATTAATATGTTTTGTACAAATCCATTGAATCTTCCAATCACTATTCCAAAAAAAGGTTTAAGAAAGTGACGTTTTGGATGACACTGTATCATAAAATTAACAAAGGAGAATATATTTGTCCTAAGTGTGGCAAATTTTTATATAAAAAGAAGAATGGTATTATCCCTACAACTTCAAATAATTTCTTAAACTCCACCGATAGAGAAAATGATAATCCAATTTACGACAATGTGCAACTCCCTACACTTTTTTTAGAATCCTTAAATTCTATTTCAAATCAAATGGGGCAATCTTCAATAAAAAAAAGAGACTAGGAGAAAACGAATATCCCAAGAAAAAAGCTATGCAGACTTTCAAAAAGCTATTGACAAAATTCTTCAACCAAAGATGAATACAAATGGTAGCGACGATTTGATGATTCATATGAAAAATATAAATAACTATCCATTATTGTCTAAAACACAAAAATATCAATTATTAACGACATTACTTCAAATTGGAGCATTCACAAAATTTTAAAAAAATTTAACGCTTCGTTTTATATGATCCGTAATTCAAAATTCATTCTTGGTCAAAAGGTGATTCATTCAACTTCTAATCCCAAGGCAAGTAAAACCATAGATCAGAGCACAGTTGACGTTGTAAAAAGTTTCTATTACGATGAATATAGTAGGTTACTGCCCGGAAAAAAGATTACCTTTCTATAATTGAAAATGATGAAAGGATTAATGTTCAAAAATCGTTAATTCTTAATAACTTAAAAGAAATCTATAATAAATGTTAAAGCTATCTACTCTTTTATTAAAATCGGATTATCGCCTCATTGCGCCCTAAAAATTGCATAATGCCAGGTTCAAGTGGCATTCACAGCAATTTAGCAACTTTAATAAAAAATAGTTTTGAAATAAAGACTTACAAAAACATAATTCCAGCAATCATCCCCTACCAGCCTGTTATTTTGATGTCCTGGGGACCAAGCATTAAGGGCTAAATTAGAAAATTTATTAATTGCACATGATATATACAGGATAACGTTTAAGCAATGGATATCTGTAGATAGAACAATCTAGAGACCTTAACACAAACAGCTAACATATTTCATAATTACTAATTTGAAAATTTTTGATTCGCCGTGCTTTTATTACTCAACAGCAAAATAGATTCCATCAGAATCTTAAAAACAATTTAGAGCAAGATCATTATTTGGTTATCTGTGATTTATCTGAAAATTACTCTTTTATACTTCAAGATGATTCCAAGGTTATCATTGGGCCACTTCCTAAGTTACCCTACATCCATTTGGTATATATTATAAAGTAAATAATGTATTAAATCGTATAAGTTATGTGGCCATATCCGCAGGAAGAACTACTTTAACTAATGATGAATTTAAAATGGCAATATATAAATAAAATTTAAAGAAATTATATTAAAATTATTTTAAATATTATGTTTACTATTAATCATTCGATAAATATTTTATTATGGAATAAAAAAAATTTCTTATATTGACTTATATTGTTAAAATCGATATTTTTGTAACTACTTACGCCATCTTTTCCCAAAAATTAGATTTTTCCTAATTAATTTTTTTGGCCCCACTCTGAAATTTTTTATATGAATAGTTCTTGGTACTTTTTAAAAAATATCTGAAATTTGGAAAAAAAAATTAAGTCTAACATTTTGAAAAATTCATTAATTTTTAACCGCAAATTTAAAAAAATATATAAACTAAAAATTAATTTTATTTAACATACGTTCAAGAGTTTACTTAGGGCTATAAAATGAGCCATAATAGATATGCATAGAACATCTTTATCCCAATTTTAAAAAATCATTTTTTTGGAAAAATGACCAAACTGTGAGCCATTTTGAAGTTCTATATCTCCGGTTCTGATAGAGTTAATAATCTAATATTTTGAATTGGTCAATTACAATACTTTATTAACTTAAATACCAAATTTTAACAAAATCTGATGATTGATTTGAGATGGAATGACCTATATATTAATTTGTATAGATATCGGTGGCATTAAATTTGTGACATTATTTTTATATAATATAAAGAATTTTATCGTATTTGTAACAAAAAAAATCGATTTTATATATATCAGAAACCTGTTGACCAGAACCTAAGCCAGGCCTGTATTTTAAAACTAAATATTTTAATTCGCCATTATCTATAAAATAAAAATAAATTTTAAAAAAATCCATGACGGGCCGTGCAAATGGTATCTTTGCAGGTCCGATATATATGGTATTTTTTAATAGCATATAAAAAATCGTAGCCCACAAAATTTTTAAGTAATGCAACACTATATGTAATATCAATTTTTTAATAGTATAATATATTCTCATTTACATTATGGGTGTTGCTTAATTCATTTAATAGATCTATAAATTATTTTTATATCTTTAGAATAAGTCGTAAAAATAAAATATCATTTGTAAAACAGTTTCAATCAATTCAGATAAATTAGACAAAAAGAAATATTTTAATCTATATATTATAAATAAATATTATGTCGTGCAGCTAAAAAGTTGCGCTCCACTGGCCGCCTATTTGAATTTTAAATATGCATCCAGTAGTTTCATCAACGAGTAGTTCTACTTATAAAAACCCGTTTTTTATTTTCACAATCATTTAAATAAATTTTAATACCATAAATTTAACAATCCAAATGATAGATAATCAAGCATTCATGGACACTCTTTCATCCAATTAGTCTGCTGCTACTTAAGAGGAAATTAATTTTAAGCAAAATTTACATTATATTTCCATTTTTCACCAGTAATAAAAAATTATCGTATATAGTGAGATTTGTATTGTGAAAAAATTAATCAAATATTAAGTTAAATAAGATTGTACAATATAGCTCATTTCACTTGAAAAATATTTTAAATTCACCCTCCCATATATATATTTATTGTTTCAAAAATAATTTTAACCGCCTATCAATGTGCCATATATACTATTTAAACCCGTGTTTTCGGCATCTATTATGCCTTGATTATTTTTATATTAATTTGAAATTTAAATATATTAAAATTATGAATTTTTATTGACAATTTTGATTAAAAATATGACTGCAAATTGTTTGTTATGCTATTATTGAAAGTAAACATTAGATTTCAGTAAATACACAGTTGATAAAATTTGAAGGTTGCAATTAATTTTTCTAATGGAGATAAGATGAAAAGTTTAATAAAAATTTGAATTTTGAGTTTTTTCTTAATTGTTCATTGATTAAATTATGAAATGAAACCCTGCAGATTTTATTTGGCTTAAGTGCTGACAGAATTTTTTAATTGTTTTTAGGCCTGAACCTGACTTTCATACTAATTTTTATCAGAGTGGAAAGAGGTAATTAAAAAAAAATTTCATTTCAAATAGTCCCTATGTTATATATAAAGTACTGTTTTATCGTATCATATCAATATAAATATATTTTTAGCTTACTGTCATTTTAATAGTTCTTATATCATGCATAACCTGAATATTTAAAATAATAACCTGATATGCTGGTCCATGGACATCTTTCAATTGTTCAACCATGCTAATTATATCATATTTTATACGAGACAATCTATCCTTTTCTTTTAGTCCTAATGCATTAGATTTTTCTTCGTTTTGTATTCGCAATATTTCCAATTTTTCCCAATTAACTTTCCTTTGTTCCATCAAATCTTGAGTGTAAGTTTTAAGTTTTACAACCTCTTCTTGGCGAATAGCCCTAGCTAAATGATCAACCTAGTATGACATAAATTTAATTCAAATGTAAATCAGTGGTTATTCTAGGCCTGCCAAAAATGATTTTATAATCATTTCTGAACTTGTCTGGTCAAAATTTTAGTGCTGTCCGGCCCTTAAAATTTATAACCCACTAGTTCATAATTATTTCTTATGAAAAATTTATAAATTTGCGTTAAAAGTTTTAAAAAATTGGGCAGCCTAAAATATATTTTCACAAGTTGTGCAGAAAGATATTTAGGCTGAGTCACAAAACAAATAATTTTAATATAATAGTAATTTCATATACAAATTGTTTAGCCAAATATATTTTGTCTAATAATATTATAAGAATGTAATATATAGGGGGTTGAATGTGCTAAATATAAATATTTTTTTGTATTTATTTGAATAATTTAGATTAATAGTTGTATTTTAATAATAAAAAATATATTATTTATTTAAATAATTATTCTATGATAAATTAAAGAAAAAAATCAATATCTTACTTGTTTCATCCTATTTTATTAAAATGAGCGACATTTATAGGCCTCCAAAAAATCAAATCGAAGAATATTATATTTTTTCTAAAAACGTATTTTTGGCTTTTTATTTAGCAAACGTGTCCGAAGTTTTTCCCATGAACAAAAAAATTTTTTCTTCTTAAAACTTAGGTAAACAAGACACAAAATATAATATTTTCAAAGTTTTTTATTAAATAAAAAAAATATATATGGGTAATCGCATGATAAATCGACCTGACCATCTGAAAAATGAATGAAACTTTGCTTATAAGTTATTTATCTTGTTTAATAAAATCGAAATTTAGAGCGCTAGCTCAACCAGATCCAACGATATACTCTTTCAAACTCGAATCGGGCAATACGTGATTTCATTAAATCTAATCAAATAAAAAAATACTTAAGATATTGTTACAAATTATATATCTTTTATAGTCCTTAAAATTTTACATTGGAAAATATCATAAAAAATTCCAAGTGTCTTCTTATTTTCGGCAAAAATAAAAATCAATATTAAGGGATTTGAGATGATATTCACTAAACTGTTTAATCAAAAATCTCGATGATTTATTATTTTATTTAAATTTTTATAAATAAAAAATATAATGTAGATGGCGTTATTCAAAAATCGTTATAATATAATATATTTCATAAAAATATGAATTGTATTGGTAATCAAATTAAAAAATCAATTGAGTATAGATGTCTTGGGGCCATATATAAGCAGGCAGCCCATACAGATATGATTATTATTGGGATGCTATATTGTAAAATAAGCTATTTTACAATTTTATAACAAACTATTATAAAAAAAGTACCTTTTATTTTAATCTTATCCATTTTGCGCTTATTAATAGAATTTCATGAGGCGATAATTTGTGAGCACATTTTGTTGCTGTTATGGGGTCCACTATCGTTATTACAGTGTGGTGCAGATTTGATAAATAACATTCTCATTCAATCTATACACAACTATCTTAATTATGGGGTAAAGAATATTGGTGATGGTATGTGGGAATGTAAAAAAAATATACATCCCTCGGTAATTTCATTATTTTTTATTACTGTGGATAACCACAAAAATCTTAATAAATACGTTATTGATCTTTTATTTAGGATCACAGTCTAGATGGGTCTTTTTTTCTAAGCATATGTTTATGACAATTTATTAACTTTTTTAGAGTAGCAAAGAGAATATAATTATATTTAACATAGTAAAAATAATAGTAAATTTTTTAATGTAAAAATAATATTAATTTTTTTTAACAGATTAGTATTTATTTTTTAACATTTCTTTTAAAATTGTTAAAAATTTCTGAAATTATAAAAGAATGAGAAAGCCGTTTATTTTAGCTCGCTAGCACACCTGGTTCTCGAGATATAGGGGCTCAAAGGTACAAAAGAGAGCCACTTTGGAATCTGTAAAATTTTTAAAATGCTATCTCAAAAAACTATTTTTAGTAAAAAAAATTATAATATATCATTTTGTAGGTAAAGAAATTCTCTAATGGGCTAACAAAGAATAATAAATATGGGTGCCATTATAGGCTTTTAACATCCGGTTTACCTAAATTGCTTTGCCTGTATTTTTAAGCAAAATAGTGAGTTTGTTTTAGAATTTTTTTTTGCTTTTTATTTAGACACCTTTTATAAATATATATACGATGTAAAAACCTTGGTTTTACCAAAAATTGAAGAAAAAAGTAGATGGCGCTAATGGTTGAAAAATATTATTCTTAAGGAAAATGAAAATATTGATACGTTTATAAGAATTGTGATAAAATTTTCCAGTTGGGCCCCCCCCTCCCACTATCCTTAAAATGTTTTACATTATTTAGATCTCTACTTTTCTACTATAGCGAGCGAATGACTTATTAGCTCGATAATATATAACAGCTGCAGTAAAAACGAATATTTTATTAGGCATATATTCGATTATATTTTACAAAAAAATTGTTTAAAACGATTTCTCTTTCTGCGAAATGATTTTAACCTGTCCGATCAGATTAATTTTATCGTCTGTCTACCAATAACAATCTGGATTTGGAGAGTGCAATAACATGTCTAGGTGTAGATCAATTAAAATTTTATTCTATATCAATCCCAAATCAGGAACGAGATGGTCGGTAACTGATAAATCTTTTTTCAACGTCGAAATTCCGTCCGCTATAACTCAAGATCATAACGGTGGTATAAGTGGGGTGAATCATAAGAATATGTTGATTGAACTCTACAGAACTGACATAAAATGGAAGAGTTTTAATTTGCGAATTTTCTTTTATTTATTAAATTCCTGTGTAGTGAATCCAAGGTTGCTCGACGGCACATGAAGCAGAAAAATAGTAAACATATATCTCTTTTAGTATTTGAATCTCAGATAGATAAAGGATTGATGATGGTTGGAAAGGAAAATGATAAAAAAGAAGATATACTTTGAATATTGAAAAAAGGAAGGTAATAGAATAGTTTTCATCCAATCACAGATAATAGATTTAATAAAACAGGACATTGACCATCAGCGGCTAGTAAGCAAAGATGCAAGAAATGCACAAATGGCTATTCTAGATTCGAATGTATAAAATGCAAAATATCTCCATGCTTAAATAAAAAATTGCAATTGTTTTATTTTTTATCATTCAAAATAAATTGTATATTTTTTTTACATATAAATATCCCTATGATGATGAATGGCAACATTTCATAATTCTATATATAGGCACTTTTTTAATTAAAAAACTTTGAAAATGTGTTATTTGTGTTTGTTTAACTAAGTTTTAGGGTAAAAAAAAACTTTTTGCTTAAGGGAAAAATGTAGGGCACGAAAGGGTTTATGGTAAAAAAATATATGTAAAACATACTTTTTTGTATTGCGTTTTTAACTTGGCTATTAAATCCTGATTTATTTTATTCTGCGTTTTCTTAAGATCACCAGCTTCGTTTATATTGTAAATTGTTGTGGCATCCTAATGTAGTATAATAAAGTTTAAAGAATTTATTCCAGTAATTTTACTCAATATAATATAAATTAATATAAGAAATATCATCTATGACTAAAATAAATAATTAAAATATTATATATTTAAAAATTGTGAATTCTAATAATAAGTGATACTCTGTCATTGATTCCTTTATTTATATTAGTAGCCAGTGATTTGTTAGGGTAATTTGTATGTTCCATCATCTTGCGTTCTTGCATTTTGCTGAGTTCTTTTTCTTTATTTTCTTGTTCCCGCTTGGCTATGACCTCTTTTTCTTCCAATTTCAACTTATTTTGCTTGGCTTCTTTAATCATATCCTATCATAAATTTAGTTAAATGTTCGAAAATTGATATAACTCAAGTCTTTGAAATAAAAATGCAATATAAAGCGCTAAATCAAGTCACAGATGATATAAAATGTAATATTTTATTTAAAACGAGATTTTGTAATAATTTTAGAGCTATGCATGCCTATAAATAATATAAATATACTTATTAACAAACAAAAAATTTATAACCAGGAGTGACCTTTAATTTAATTTGAAGTTAATAAATTTATAATTTATTAATTTCCTATAAATTCACCATTGAAAATTATAGAATAAATATTTTATTAAAAATGATACTTAAATTATTATAAAAATTATATATATTTTATATCATCCATATCTAAAATCATTCCTTGTATAAATTTGATTAATTATCGTTTATAACAAAAAAATATGAAAAATATAGGGGCTGAAACTGTTACTTTACAAATGAAACGTCGTTTACGTTACGAACCTAAAAAAGAAACGTTTAAAAACTTTCAATATATAATATTATGATTAAAAAAACATAGTTATCAATAAAAATTTTTAATTTGCTAAATAAAATATATAATTATTATATTACAATTCATTTTTTAACAATTCTTTATTTAATGAAAACCATTTGCTTTTAATTCTGATATTGCTTTCAAAATGTAATAGAATAAACAAGAACGTTCAGTACTTAACACAACTTCTGCTGTGATAACGACGTATATTTGGGAATTCGTTAATATTTAAAGAATTATTTTTACTATCAAAAAATTTAACTAATCCATTTTCATGAAATTCATTAATTTTTTTATTAGCAAAGGTTATAAATTTATAATCAGGTACAAAACTGGGAACTTTTCGGGAAGGAAATTCATGAATTTTTTTTTTATTTATTACATAATTATATAAAATGATTCATTCATAAATGTTAAATATTCGTTTTTTATTTTCTTAATTCCATTTTGCTTTACCTTACAAAATTATTACCAATTATTCAGTAATTACATGATTTAAATTTATTAAAAAATTAATTTTGTATAAAAGTTTTAAATTTTAATGGATGATATTGTTACTAAGTTAGTTTCAATACTCAAATTATTATTAACCACAAATATATATGATAATCTATAAGAAAATGTTTTATTTATCACGACATAGTCATTAAATTAATATTGTCATTGTGTAAGTTTGAAATTTGAATAGATATTATTGATATCAAATTAGCAGAGTTGATAATGTATCTAGATATATATAAAATTTAGAAATTGTATCTAATACACAAAAATAATCTGTATAAAAAAAGTTTTAAATTTCAATAGATAATATGGTTAATTAGTGTTGAGATATTAGCAACTCAATTAAAATGCCGCACAAATATAAATGATAATAAAATGTCTTAATTAATGCTAAAGAGTCATCGGTATAATATGTAATAAGGTAGAAAAGATATTTCTAGGAAAGCGTTCTAAAACTTGAACGGACATATTTTTTGGCCGGAACGGGAATGGGGCACAAATATGCCTTTGTTTGGGTCCCTGCTTTTAATTGTTAATTTTTATAAATTAAAAAAAACTTATCTATAATATTAATTTAGATTTGATGTATGGTTAAATCTGGTAAGTTGCTCGAATGCTAGCAGTATGACTACCATAAAGGTTTTCTAATAATGCTCAGCAGCACAAAACTTTTTAACTGGTCAAAGTTAGAATTTTATATATTTTAAGTGTCATTAGTGACAGCTTGCGTTAAAAATAAATCTAATATAAAAATTAGTTACATATTTATATAAATTATTTTGAAATAAATAAAATAAATTTTTTAATAATATATTTGTCAGAACCTTGCAGAGGTAATTTGCACAGCCCGGTTCATTTTTTCGGGCCAGGCATGTTTGTTTTTAAAATATACGGCCCAGCCTCGGTATTTTTAAATAAAATTTAGGCCCAGCCCAAGTATTTTAAAAATAATATATTTAGGCCCGGCTTGGGTATATTTAAAAAAATTAAAATACGGCCTGGCCCCTGCAGGTCTCTGATATTTGTTGCATAAAGCTATACTAGTTATCAATGTTGAATTCTTAGGCAATAATAAAATAATATATTAACTTCAAATTAAAATAAGGTTGACTTTTTCTCATTCTTCACTGTTTAGCTTGCTAATAATGTATTATGTATGAGTCGGTATATTTTAAGCGGCCAAAATATTTTTTAGGCGCATCTTGTAACTCAAAATTTACTCCCACTTAAAATAATACAACATAATAATGACTGAACTTTGACTGTCCTTTTTGTATAACATTTTCAATTACAATTGATAAATAAATCAATAAAAACCTTTTGAATATCCTCCAATTTCTTCCGTCTATTATCAATGACATCGAGACGCTGACCAACTTTATGAAAATCTTCTGTTGCAGTTTCTTGAAATCGTTTGATCAAAATAAGTTGTTGAGCCTCCGTATTTTTCTTATGTGATATATAAAGAAATTTTTAAAATCTAAATGTCATGATGGATAAAAAAATGAGTATTATTATCTAAACAAATAATATTGTCCTTGATAGTTTACAGCAATTAGAACTGCAATGGTAAGAAAAGCAGAATTTTTTAAATGCAAAAAGCCATTTCTAATAAACCAAAAATGCTACTATTTCCATGCTTCAAAATTAACAAATCACAAAAATCAAAATGAAGGTGAGAAATTTATTGCAGTCCATAAATATGGTGCCAACTATTGTCACAGGATAAACTTGTAGGAATCCACATATGGGCAAGACCCGATTGAAAAATAGCATACAAGAGATATGAGCAAAGGTTTGGTGTTAATTCGTTAAATATATTAGCTGATTGATTTTACCCCCAAAAATATGGGCTGGGATTCAAATAATATTTCAGTATGAACAATACAGATATGAACTTTTTGAAGAATACGTCAAATCGGTCAATACTTTTAAAAACAGATTCGATACTATGCATTTTTAAAAATGCTGAATAATAAATTATTTCTATGCCTTAATAAAAAATTCCAGATCCTAATAATTTTTAACAGATTCCGATATGATATATTATGTACATATTTTAAAGTCTAAAATGGTGCAAATCTTTTTATTTACTTATGGTAGAGTCAGAAATTATATCATTTTGTACTTAAAATTTTCCCATACGAAATAATCAATTAAAAATTTAAAATCTCCGGTGTTTTCTTATTCCAGGAAAAATTTAAAATATTTTTTGGGTGCTGAAACTCACAAGGAATGTTAAATACATAATATAGATGGCAATATATGGGAGTTTGGGCAGTACTATAAATACTAGTATCTAAGATATAAGATCCTTTGGTTCTTGAAAAAATACAAATACTCTTATTATACTTTTGTTTATAACCCTTTCGCGCCCATTGATAACTTTTGGAATCATAATTTTTCAATAATATTTTTTATGCATTAAAAATGGCCACTGATAACTTTTGTAATCATATTTTTAATTTTTAATATTTGCTGTTTCGTATTTTATCACTAACTCGCTTTGTCATGTTATTATATTATATTATATTTATAAAAAATCAATTTTTTCGTATCATTTTCGCGCCAAAATTTTAACTCATATTTCTGGTTAATCAAATCTTGCTAAAAATATAAGTAATATTTTTATTTAAAAATTATCATCTTTTTAATCATTTTAGGTGAAATTGAGCTGCCATTTGGCATCAATGGTCATTTCTTATGCACCAAAATATTAATTTATCAATAAATGGAAATTTTAGGCAAATTATTTAGGATATTTACTTTTAGGGTTATGAAAACTAAAGATCTGTAAAGTTAGGCCCGAACGGGCTTCGGGTCTAATTCTATTTAAAATAATTGGGTTTGGGCCGGGCCTAATATTTTTAAAAAAATTTCGGGCCGGGTCGGGTCGGACTATGGAAATTTTATTAAATATATCTAAATTTATCAATTTTCTATTGAATTTTTTATGTAAAATAATAAATTTTGAATTTATTGAAACTAAACGCTATATAACATATGTCTTTTATTTTAAGTAATTACAAAAATTAATTTCTATATATAAATAAATATGGGCCTGGCCGGGCTGGTAAATTTTTTTAAAATAAATTTCGGGTTCGGGTTGGCAAAACTTTTTAAAAAAATTTCGGGTTTGGCCTGGGCTTGAAAAATTAGGCCCGATGCAGATCACTAATGAAAACTAGATGGGGGGGGGGGGGGGTAATTAAATTTTCGTAATTATTACCTGTATTAATTATCTAATATCTATAAGTGGGTTTTCTTGGATATAGAGAGATTCTAATAAATATTTTTTTATAAATAACATGAAATATGAGATGCTTTTTATATCAATATGCATTTAGATATGACTACACTTATCCCCGAGGGTGATATATCTGAGGCCGATATAGAGAGCTCAGACGAAGAAGATAATTATTATCCTTTGCTGGGAGATGATTTGCCGACATCATCTTCTATTATGAGTGAACTAGGTCTTCAATTGGAGGATATAGTAGAAGATACAATAACTAAAATAAAAGATAACCCGATTTGGTCTAAGAAAGATATCGGACAAATTAATACAGAATTTATCCCTATTTTGGAAATTCCTGAACAGGATTCAACTCCTCTAACATATTTTCGTAAATTTTTGGACCACCAGATAATTAGTAATTTCGTATCGAAAACAAATATTTATTCCTTCCAATGTTGTGGTAAATCTATAAATACAGATAGTGATGAAATCGAAAGATTTATTGGGATACATTTATATACTAGCTTAGTTAAGATGCCTTCTATAAGACAATATTGGTCTGTTGAAACATCTATTCCACAGGTAGCGGAAACTATGTCCCGAAATCGTTTCCTTTTGATCCGGAAATTTTTCCATATTAATAATAACAAAGATATGGTAAATAGGGATGGTGAAGGATACAATAAATTATTCAAAATTCAACCCTTCATATGCCAACTAATAAAAAATTTTTTAAAAAAATCAACTTGAAGAGAAGCTAACTGTAGACGAATTCATAATTCCCTTCAAGGGACGTTCTAAATTACGACAATACATTTAATCGAAGCCCTATAAATGGGGGATAAAAGTGTTTGCCCTATGTGGCTCTTCCGAGTTCATGTATGATTTTGAAATATAACTGGGAAAGTCTATTAATATCATAAAATCATGTTTAGGTATCAGTGGGGATATCGTTCTTCGCCTGTGAGAAATAATACCTTGAAATAAAAACCATAAATCATATGGGCCATTCCACGTCAAATCAATCACGATTCGGCCGGCCTCTTTTAAAATTGTTAAAAATTTCTGGAATTATTTAGATAGGTAAAAGAGTGAGAAAGCCGTTTATTTTATCTCGCTAGCACAACTGGTTCACGAGATATAGGGGCTCAAAGGAACAAAAAAGCGCCACTTTGGAATCTGTAAAATTTTTAAAATGCTTATATAAAAACTATTTATAGTAAAAAAAATTATAATATATCATTTTGTAGGTAAAGAAATTCTCTAATGGGCTAACAAAGAAAAATAAATATTGGCGCTATTATAGGCTTTTAATATCCGGTTTACCTAAATTGCTTTATCTGTATTTTTAAGCAAAATAGTGAGTTTGTTTTCCAATTTTTTTTATTGCTTTTTATTTAGACACCTTTGTTAAATATATATACAATATCAAAACCTTGGCGATGCTATCGACTCCAAAAATTGATAAAAAAATAGATGGCGCTTTATGAAATTACGGATTATGGTTAAAATTTTGCTGCTAACTTATCAATAACCAGATATTTTCACTTTTTATACTAAAAAATTTTGATTTTCTATTAAATATACTAATTAACTGATAGGCAGAGTGGGCATATGCCCATTAGACACTTAATAATGTAACAAATTTTCAATAATAAATATCTTTCATATAATTTTTTAAATTATCTGCAATTTCATCAAATTTTTCATCACTTGATGAAGATAATGGTATAATTTTAGTTGTTAAAACTTTTTTTACTCTAGATATTTTTTTCTTCAAATATTTCTTTTCACATAAGCGTTTTCTTTTAATGAGAGATTCCCCATTTGATTGTAGAGATATATTAATGTTATCAATAGCCTCTTGATTAATTATATGAAGAGGAGAATCAATATCTACCATTTGAAGTATAAGAAATGTTTGCTAATTTTTGGTTTTTGCACTCTCCAAATCCAGATTGTTATTGGTAGACAGACGATAAAATTAATCTGAACGGACAGGTTAAAATTATTTCGCAGAAAGAGAGATCGTTTTAAACAATTTATTTTGTAAAATATAATCGAATATATGCCTAATAAAGTATTCGTTTTTACTGCAGCTGTTATATATTATCGAGCTAATAAGTCATTCGCTCGCTATAGTAGCAAAGTAGAGATCTAAAAAATGTAAAACATTTTAAGGATAGTGAGAGGGGGGGGAGGGCAGAACTGGAAAATTTTATCACCAATTCTTATAAACGTATCAATATTTTCATTTTCCTTAAGAATAATATTTTTCAACCATTAGCGCCATCTACATTTTTTCAATTTATGGTAAAAATGTATATTTCGGAAAAGTCGATAGCGTCGCCAAGGTTTTGATATCGTATATATATCAGAGACCTGCAGGCCCGGCCCTAAACCCGGCCCGGGCCGTATTTTAAATTTTTTAAATATACCCGGGCCGGGCCTAAAAAAAATTTTTTTAAACATATCCGGGCCAGGCCTAAAAAATTTTTTTTTAAATATATCCGGACCGGGCCTAAAATTGTTAAACCCGGGCCAGGCCAGGCCTTAATATTTTTTATAAAAATTTTTACATTATGAGTTAATAGTTATAAGATTATATTATATTATAGTTATGATTAATATAAAATTGGGTGATGGTTAACACTACCTAACAACCCACAGATCGATCTAATTATTAATTTCCTGCAAATTTATTCAAAGTATTAATATATTTTTTTATAATTCATATCTAAATTTTTACAACATAATTTACCAAAACAATCAAATAAAGGAATATCTTAAATAAGCCCCAATATTCAAGTATTATTAATATATTTTTTTATAATTTATATCTAAATTTTTAGAATATATTTTACCAAAACAATCAAATAAATGAATATACTTCTTAAAGTTTGTAATACCTTTCAAAGCGAAAAGGAGAAATAAAATTGATTTTACTTAATATAAAGCATTTTAATTGAAAAATTTGTTTTACACAAGTATCATTTTATTTCTCTTTTTCTCTGTCCCAAATTCAAGCAATTACGTATGTAGTCAGGGACAGATCGCAAAATGACGGAAAACTATATAAAAGATTATATTAAATTACAAGAGGCTCAGGAAGTAAATGAAATACCATCGACCAGTCAAATTACGACTGTTGTTAAACAAACTGAATCGTTTTATGACAAATGGGGCGATGATAATTGTGGTAATATGTCAATACCCGATGATGAATATTATAATTACATAAATAATAGATAAAACATTTAAGGTAGATAATTTGTTAGAGTGAAATCAAATCGCTTATCAGGGTGCACACTTAAAAATGATAAGGCTTTAAAAAAAGAAGGAAGAGACACTATAGATTATAAAAGCGAAAAGAATGTATTATCTGCAAGTGGCAGGACAACAAAGCTGTTACTACTATATCTAGGTGTTTTACCTACAACCAAAGCTAAGCGATGGTCTGTTTCGGATAAAGTCTTTATAAATGTAGAAATGCCCGCAATAATTAAAAACTATAATGAGGGAATGGGTGGAGTAGATCTTCACGTGGAGTTATATTGGACAGATATTAAATGGAAAAGATATTATATGCGAATGGTTTTTCATTTATTGAATTCTTGCGTAGTAAATGCCTGGCTCCTCTATAGACGTCATATGAAAGCATTAAATAATATAAAATTTATGACACTACTGGTATTTAAATTTCAGATAGCAAAAGGGTTGATGCTAGTGGGAAAGGAAAATACTAAGAAGACCGGCAGACCTTCAAGTGTAGTTGTAAAAAGAAGAAAAGCTATCAATATTGCCCCATATCGGATATAAGATATGACCAAGTAGGTCATTTTCCAAAGCCCGTAACTATTAAGCAAAGATGCAAGTATTGCAAAGCTTATTCAAGAATTATGTGCCAAAAATGTAATATATATTTATGTTTAAATAATAAACGTATTTATCATTTCATATGAAATAAAATATTTTTTAAATGAACTTGCATTTTGCCCATTGATGACAATTGGAATTAGTGATCTGCATTGGGCCTAATTTTTCAAGCCCGGCCTGGCCCAAATTTTTTTTATAAAAGTTATGCCGACCCAGCCCGAACCCGAAATTTTTTTAAAAAAGTTTTGCAGCCCAGCCCGAACCCAAAATTTTTTTAAAAAAAATTTATCGGCCCGGTCTGGCCCTATTTAAATATAGAAATTAATTTTTAAAATTACTCAAAATAAAAGATATATGTTATATGTAGTTTAGTTTCAATAAATAAAATAAAATATTTTTATTTTACATAAAAAATTCAATATAAAATTGATAAATTTAGATATATTTAAAAATAATTCCAAAATCCGACCCGAGCCGGCCCGATTTTTTTTAAAAAATATTAGGCCCGGCCCGAACCTGATTATTTTAAATAAAATAAGGCCCGAGCCCGGCCCAAAGCCCGTTTGGACCGGGCCGGGCCAAACTTTGCAGATCTCTAATTGGAATCATTGAATATCTTTTGATAGAAATACTCGAATTAAGTTTTTTTGATGAAAATGTGTTATTTAGGTTTATAATAAATATCTCTTAAAAAAAAATTTCATCGAAGGAAAAAAAGTAGAGCGCGAAAGGGATAATTATATAAAACCATATTTTTTATGATTCTTCTAGTCAAGATTGGGTAATAATGCGAGTATTTAATATTTAAATACTAAATATAAATACTTTTGTATATAATATTTTAAATATTAAAAAACTTTTAACAAATATATTCATTTTTTATTTCAATTTTATAAAAATTATGAATAAAGTATAGAAGATAAAATATTAATATACTTGCAAATGAACCAATGGTAGGAGGGATAGGCCGTTATCGAGTGTTTGAGCCAAGAAAATGAGTTGAGCCCTTATCCTTTCTGTAGGAAGAGCCTGGAGTTGGGGGCAGTCCGAGTTGTCATCTTCCCGTTCTGATATAGTGTAATCAGTGCCAAAAGACAATAAACGTTTTTCGTGATCTAGCCTGACCTGTAATTTTAAAGGGGATTCATATTTATTATTAATTTTGGTTTGTATTTGTAAGCTGTATAAATAATGCATAAAGGAGACTGAATTTTATTTGCTTACACGAGGTTAAATATAGCTTTTCATAAGTTAGGTCGTTGGTTTATAAAAAGTAATGTAATATTAAATAGGAAAGAATTTTGTAAACTCTGCCAGATAATATTTGTCATAAAATATTTTATCTTTAAAAATAATACCGCTATATTAAATATTTTATGAAAGTTTAAAAAAATGTTATACACTAAGAATGAAATCCATAGATAGAAAGAAATAAAATTTGAATTTTCCAAAATGTTTGAAAATTATAAAAATATACTAAACTTATTTAATTTTTTTAAATTAACTTCTTTTGCTTTAAAATTAGTGATGTTAAAAGTTACTTTTGAAACATAACTAGTTACAGTTACTAGTTACATTGACAAAAACATAACTAGTTACAGTTACTAGTTACATTTTTACAAAAGTAACTAGTTATTAGTTACAGTTATTTTCAAAAGTAACTAGTTACTTACTTTATACATCCTTTATATGCGCATTATTTATTTATTGAATGCATTTATTTAATATAAAAAAAATTAGGATAAACAAAGTATAATCAGTTATTTAAAATAATATACAATTTATTTATATAAAAAATATCGCAAAATTGAATATTTACATCCAATATAAAAATATATATTTGCATTGAAAAAAAAAACATTTATTTTTCATAAAAATTAGAATCTAATAAATGTTTATTTGCTTTTAACAACAAATTAATTTCAAAGTTATTATCTAGGAGACGTGCTCGTTTATCTCCAAAAACCAGCTTACCTGGCTGAATAAGCGCTCTACGGGAGCACTTGATGTTAGAACAACATTATATTTAATAAAGAGTAATTTTAACTTTGGAAAATCGTTATATAAAGAAAAAGTGTTGTTATTAGATTTGATAAAGTTTTCTATAAGTTCATTATCCAGAATATTTTGGCGCTTTAGGTCAAAAAATTCAACTACATCAAGTGATGTTGGTTTTGAGCATGATTCATTCGTTTGGGATTCACTTTGAGGTAGGGGAGACCGGGGTAAAGCGATTGACGGGGTAACAATGTTAACGCGAATAACTTTTTAACCATTGAGTATAAAGACCTAAAATTTGGTGTGAAGATGTAATATCTAATTTCTTACCTATGTTCATCTTTTAAAAAACTTACCTGGTTTTATATATTTTGTCAAAAAACTGTTTTTTACCCAAAAAATATAAAAATCAATCTCTAGTATATTTTGCTTTTAGTAAAATTTACATATCCTCGGGATTCAAAATTTGGCACACATGTTCCTTAATGTATTAACTATAAAATAAAATTTATCTGACATCTTTAGCTATATTAGAAGTCACGCAATAACGATATATATAATATATGTCACCTAGGGGTAAAGCTGTTATGGGTAAAACGGTTAAAATATAAAATTATTCACATTAAATTTTTCATTCATTCATTTATTATAATCAAATAAATATTGATATTTAACATTAAAGTTACCAATTGAGCATTATTAAAATTATGAAATTAATTCAATTTATTTAATTAATTATATATCATTTTAACTCTATGGAACTGGTATTGTTAATTATTAAAATGAAATTGTTTTATTTTATAAATAAACAAGATAAGAGGATTTGCATATCAGCTTGCTAAAGAATATGGCAAATCTTTCCCAGAAAGCTGGACAACTAATGGTATGGCTGGAGAGGACTAGTTTATGGGGTTTAGAAAACGACATTCCCAACTTTCGATTCGTACCCCTGAAGCTACTAGTCTAGCAAGAGCATATGGCTTCAATCCCACAAATGTCAATAAATTTTTTGAAAATTTAATTAAGCTATATAATTCTTATAACTTTGAACCACATAATATACAGATAAAAGTGGTTTCACCACCGTTCAAACTCCTGCAGAAATTATAGCACAGAAGGGTGCCAAACAGTCGGCTTTATAACGTCAGGAGAAAGAGGAACATTAGTTACAATATGTTTAGCCATCAATGCTATAGGCCATAGCATTCCACCATTTTTTATTTTTCCAAGAAAACGATACAAAGATCACTTTATTCGTGATGGGCCTATTGGATCTAAGGGTGTGGGAAACGCATCGGGTTGGATGCAAGAGGAGGAATTTTTATCTTTTTTGGAACACTTTAAAAAATATTCTAGTGCATCCAATGAGAAAAATGTCTTATTAATCTTAGATAACCATAGCTCTCATTGTTCAATTTCCGTTATAAACTATTGTCGCTCCAATGGGATTGTTATTCTAACACTTCCACCACATTGCTCGCATAAACTCCAACCATTAGACAGAGCAGTTTATGGGCCATTGAAAAAGTTTTATAATGGAGCTATTGACACATGGATGAGAAATCATGTGGGCAACAATTTCAGATTTATGATATTCCAGGAGTGTTAAAAAATGAAATACCAAGGGCAGTGACACCAAATAATATATTAAATGGGTTGTTAGCATGTGGCATATTTCCTTTAAACCCAAATATATTTACAGAACAAGATTATATCTGCTGTAATAATTCAAATGCTAGCTCAAATATTGAATTTGAAAATAATGATGAAAATATTACAGTGACTCAAAATCTTACAGTGACTCAAAATAATGATAGTGATTTATCTATATTATTAAACGAAAATGTTCCAGATGATATTGATGAACCTTATCATGATATGTTACCATCATGCTCAAAAAATTATAATAAAGTATTCAATTCTTCATCTATAATACCTATTCCAAAATTATTCAATATTTCATCGGATAAAATATCTAAAAAAAAGAATTCAGAAATATTAACATCTACACCTTATAAAAAAAAATTATTAATTCAGAGATAAAAAAAGTTATCAAAAAATAATTGTTTATGTGATATTTGTAATAAAAACTATAAAAATAGTCGCGAGGGCGATGAATGGCTAAAATGTACAATGTGCCTTGAATGGGCACATTCTAAATGTGCTAATTATGATAATTATTTTACATGTCCTTGTTGTATCGATTAATTTTTAAATAAAAATCATAAATAAATCTTAAATTTGTAATATTTGTTAAATAAAACAATAAATATGTGTCAAATATTATTTTAACCACTTTACCCTAGTGCTTATCCATTTTACCCTGTACCCAGAAAATGGCGAAAATGAGTAGTTTTACATAACTAATCATAGCTCCTAAAATATTATAGATAGAGGGCTACACTTTTTTTTATCTTGTAGAAGAGGGATGGGGCTACACATTGATCTATAATTTGTTGTGTTTGACTCTTGTTTAAAATTTTTATGGTAAATATGCAAAATGCCTATCGTTTTACCCCGGTCTCCCCTATTAAGGTATTTATTAAATTTAAAATTTCCTCCTTTTTTGCTTTATTCCTTTCTTGCATAATCCAAGGCCAGTCAGTTTTAAATAAAGGGTGAAGAATTGCAGCAATGATGTTGTCATTATCATAAAGATTATTAAACCTATAACATGTTATTATTAATTTATAAATAATTATTTGATTTTAGTTACCTTTTTTCAATACTAGCTAATATAGTATCCTTTAGAGGTTGACAATATTTTAATCCCTACACATCTGCCATACATATAAGTATTTGTGTTATTGTTGGGAACAATCAGACATTTTCACAAAATTTTAAAAATTAATAAATTTTAATTTAAAAAATAAATTTAATTTAAAAATAAATATAATTTAAAATTAATTTAAAAATAAATTTAATTTAAAATTAATTTATCACAACATATTAAAAATAAAATTAATTAGTTGAATATATATTTAAAAGTAACTCGTTACTTTTGGCAGTTACATTTCAAAAATTTTAACTAGTTACAGTTACAATTTTAAAAATATAACTAGTTACAGTTATTTTTTAGCCAAAATGTAACTAGTTACCTTAACATCACTATTTAAAATATAGTAAAACGGTGTTTCATTTTCAATTCAATTTTTAATACTTTGCATTAATCATATTCGATTTTTATTTTCGAATCGAATAATTATATTATTGGTACGTGGACCATTTTTATGTCAAATGAGCAAGAAAAATGAGATTTTTGGCAATCCCCTTTTAATTTCGATAGTTTACATATGTTTCTGTTAAATCAAAAAAAATGTTAGCTCATTAGCAAATATATTGATTAAAATTAAGAAAAGCCTTTAAACTTTCAAATAGACATAAGATGACCAATATTTTATAAAAAATTAATTATGAAGCTTCTTTCAAAATTTTCAATTGATAGTTATTAATATTAGATTCTATATTGAAACTAATTTAGCTTCTATTCAAAACGAATTATTAAACCTCAATAAGATTTAAAAAGCCGATTTTTGTATCTTTTCCCCATTTTCTGTCAATATAAACTAGTAAGCTAAGATAAAAATTTTTATCAAAATTGAAAAGAGGTCAATCGAAAGGTGTTTGATTTCAAATGGAATGAGAATGAGCTATGAATTAAATAATTCCTTATTCATATTTGTACGAATTGAATTCCCTATTTGTATTTGTTAAAATTATATAATTTCTTACTCGTATGTTATATAATTTATAATATAAGCTAAATATTTTAATTTGGATAATTCTATGACAAATTGATCAGTGATTCGGAAGACAATTTTAAAAGGGGATAAAACTTGTATGAAGGTTAGATTGATTATTTTTTACAAATCCAAATTTAATACTTTAGCTCAAATGTATCCCGAGTTATGAAATATCAAAGTTCTATGAGAGCCTTTTCTTCTTTTAACGAATCTCAAAGTACTCAAAAATTTTATTTTAAAATAACAACTAATATATCATTTTGTAGCACTTAAAATTTCCTTAAGAAAATGTAATTATTTTATATCTTCCATGTCATTGTATTTCTGGTAAAACAAAAAAATATTTTAAAAAATGCCCCATTTAAAACGATAAAACTCATGAAATATGTTTATTACCAATATATTTATATATTTAAGTATATACATGTTAGCGGCAATGTGAGGTAGTGGTAGGCAGGGTAATTTTGTTATTTCGGCAAAGTATACATTGTGTATATTAATTTATTATTATAAATTTATTTAATATTTTTTTTAAAATATATTTTAATTTGTTGTAATATAATTTTTGATTGATATTTTTTTTTATTTTTTGTCTTATATGTTTTTTTAATGAAATTTTTTTTAAAATATATATTTTTTTTCTTGATATATCTTTTGATCGCTAATTTTTTTTATTTTTTGTGTTATGTTATATATTTTTTTAATAAATTTTTTTAAATATATTTTTTTGATTGTTATTTTTAATATATATATTTTTTTTAATTTATATTTGATATATCTTTTGATCGCTAATTTTTTTTAACTTTTGTGTTATAGGATTTTTTTAATAAATTTTTTTGATTGATATTTTTTAATATATTTTTTTGATAAATTTTTTTAAATATATTTTTTTGATTGTTATTTTTTTGATTGAAGTTATATTTGATATATCTTTTGATCGCTAATTTTTTTTAACTTTTGTGTTATAGGATTTTTTTGATTGATATTTTTTAATATATTTTTTTAAATATATTTTTTTGATTGATATTTTTTAATATATATTTTTAAAATGATTGATATACATTTATATTTTACGTAATTTAATCTATTATATATCTTTTGATAGATAATTTTTTAGGTAATCGTTATTTTTGAACTTTTTTAAAGCAAATAGATAAAAATATGTTTTGTAAATATGTTAAATTAATATTTCAGTGAAAGTGTACTATAGAAAATAGACAATTGTCATAATCATTATTTTTGAACTTTTTTTAAAGTAAATGGGTAAATATGTTTTGTAAACATGTTAAATTAATATTTCAGTGTACGTGTAATAGAATAGTGACAATTGTCATAATCGTTATTTTTGAACTTTTTTTAAAGTAAATAGGTAAAAATATGTTTTGTAAACATGTTAAATTAAAATTTCAGTGAAAGTGTATTATAGAAAAGTGACAATTGTCATAATTGTTATTTTTAAACTTTCTTGAGATTTTTTAAAGTAAATGGGTAAAAATATGTTTTATAAACATGTTAAATTAAAATTTCAGTGAAAGTGTATTATAGAAAAGTGACAATTGTCATAATTGTTATTTTTAAACTTTCTTGAGATTTTTTAAAGTAAATGGGTAAAAATATGTTTTATAAACATGTTAAATTAATATTTCAGTGAAAGTGTACTATAGAAAAGTGACAATTGTCATAATCGTTATTTTTGAACTTTTTTTAAAGTAAATGGGTAAAAGTAAACATGTTAAATTAATATTTCAGTGAAAGTGTACTATAGAAAAATGACAATTGTCATAATCGTTATTTTTAAACTTTTTTTAAAGTAAATAGGTAAAAATATGTTTTGTAAACATGTTAAATTAATATTTCAGTGAAAGTGTACTGTAGAAAAGTGATAATTGTCATAATCGTTATTTTTAAGCTTTTTTTAAAGTAAATAGGTAAAAATATGTTTTGTAAACATGTTAAATTAATATTTCAGTGAAAGTGTACTGTAGAAAAGTGACAATTGTCATAATCGTTATTTTAAAACTTTTTTGAGTTATTTTAAAGTAAATAGTTAAAATATGTTTTGTAAACATGTTAAATTAAAATTTCAATATAGGTGTACTATAGAAAAGTGACAATTGTCATAACCGTTATTTTTGAACTTTTTTGAGTTTTTTTAAATTAATAGGTAAAAATATGTTTAATAAACATGTTAAATTAAATTTAAATATAAGTGTACTATAGAAAAGTGACAATTGTCATAATCGTATTTTTGAACTTTTTTTAAAGTAAAAATGTTTTGTAAACATGTTAAATTAATATTTCAGTGAAAGTGCCCTATAGAAAAGTGACAATTGTCATAATCATTATTTTTGAACTTTTTTGAGTTTTTTTAAGGTAAATGGGTAAAAATATCTTTTGTAAAGATATTAAATTTAAATTTCAGTTTAGATATGTTTTATATTTTTAAGTCACTAACAGTAATATCAACAATAAAATTCCTAAATTCGCTTTTATTTATATTATCAAAATTAATGACGAGTTATTTTCGTGCTAATCGTCATTCCTTGATTTGATTAAACTCGAGATTTTATTAATAATACATTAATCACTTCAAATGATAATAAATTCCACTATTATAATTAAACTTTAATCCTCATAGCAACCGGAAATGTTTTTTTAACATAATTTATAATAGAAGGCCGATATAAGATTAATTTATTTTTTCCCAAAATGTTAACTACGAAATATATTAAATATAGAATCCTGCATCGGTTATTTGTATATCAATTAACTATAATATCTTGACTTATTTATCAAGTGAGTAATAAATATTTATTCATTTTAGTGAACGATCTGAAATTACAAGTTAGAGCTACTATTGATATGCTTCTTAATATTCATGCTATAAATAAAAAATGTCAAAATAAATGATAATTTTATATTTATATTGAATTATATTGATAATAAAAAAAATGAGTTGTAAATATTGTTTTTTCTATTGTGAAGATACAAAATCTTACATGATCTTATAGGGAAGGCTTACCAGATTTCCGTTAATAATATAGCGTAAAAATATATAATAATATTAAGTAGCATATAAATATGATAGGAGGGGGGGGGGCGAAGACCACCCATTTTACCAAATGTGTCTGATTTGGTAAATTTTATTTAAAATAATAAAGAATTTACCCCTAGTGCGTATATGATGTAACATAAATATTAAAAAATGAATAAAAATAATGAACTTATAAAATTTGTGAGAAATATTTAAAAAAAGATTAAACCCGAGGAAAATTAAAAACATAAATTGGCTAAAGGCCTTTATAGAGAAAGCGTAGCATAATTCAATAAAATATAGTAAAACCTAGCATAATTCAATAAAATATAGTAAAAAAATTATCCAAATGCCTTCATTTCTCAAAAAAAACTTAGAATATTTGGTGAAATAATCTTAGTAATTGTTTAAAATAAATATAAATAAAACATAAATTGGCTAAAGGCCTTCATAGAGAAAGCCTAGCATAATTCAATAAAATATAGTAAAAAAATTATCCAAAGGCCTTCATTTCTCAAAAAAAACTTAGAATATTTGGTGTATAATCTTAGTAATTTTTTAAAATAAATATAAATATGAGGGCTAACTTTGAAAATGCTAAAATTAATTTCGTAATTATATTCATTTTCGAAAAGCAATTTAATACTTTGATAGATTTAATTTTCAATAGTAGCTCTAACTTGTAATTCAGATCGTTCACTAAAGTGAATAAATATTTAAAATGTATTTACTCACAGAATTGAAATAAATAAGTCAATGATATTATAGTTAATTGATATACAAATAACCGATGCAGTTTTCTATATTTAAATATATTTCGTAGTTAAAATTTTAGGAAATAATAATTAATCTTACGAAATCTTAATTTAACATGTTTACAAAACATATTTTTACCTATTTACCTTAAAAAATCTCAAAAATAAGGATTATGACAATTGTCACTTTCTATAGTACATTTTAACTGAAATATTAATTTAGCATGTTTACAAAACATATTTTTACCCATTTACTTTAAAAAAACTCAAAAAAGTTAAAAATAACGATTATGACAATTGTCACTTTTCTATAGTACACTTTCACTGAAATATTAATTTAACATGTTTACAAAACATATTTTTACCTATTTACTTTGAAAAAACTCAAAAAAGTTTAAAAATAACGATTATGACAATTGTCACTTTTCTATAATACACTTTCACTGAAATATTAATTTAACATGTTTACAAAACATATTTTTACCCATTTACTTTAAAAAAACTCAAAAAAGTTTAAAAATAACGATTATGACAATTGCCACTTTTCTATAGTACACTTTCACTGAAATATTAATTTAACATGTTTACAAAACATATTTTTACCCATTTACTTTAAAAAAACTCAAAAATGTTTAAAAATAACGATTATGACAATTGTCACTTTTCTATAGTAAACTTTCACTGAAATATTAATTTAACACATTTTATTCTATTTGCTTTAAAAAAACTCAAAAAAGTTTAAAAATAACGATTATGACAGTCACTTTTCTATAGTACACTTTCACTGAAATATTAATTTAACATGTTTAATTTTACCCATTTACTTTAAAAAAAGTTTAAAAATAACGATTATGACAATTGTCACTTTTCTATGGTACACTTTCACTGAAATATTAATACATATTTACAAAACATATTTTTATCTATTTGCTTTAAAAAAACTCAAAAAAGTTTAAAAATAAAGATTATGACAATTAGTCACTTTTACCTAAAAAATTATCTATCAAAAGATATATAATAGATAAAATTACATAAAATATAAATAGATAAAAATCATTTTAAAATTATATATTAAAAAAAATCCAATCAAAAAAAATATTAAAAAAATCATATAACACAAAAAATAAAAAAAATTAGCGATCAAAAGATATATCAAGTAAAAAAAATATATTTAAAAAAATATATCAATCAAAAAAATATATTGAAAAAAAATATATATTTTAAAAAAATCATATAACACAAAGTAAAAAAAATTAGCGATCAAAAGATATATCAAGTAAAAAAAATATATCAATCAAAAAAATATATTGAAAAAAAAATATAAAATTTAAAAATAAAACAAATTAAAATATAATTAATCTTAAAAAATTATTAATAATAATGAAAAAATTATTAATAATATAATATTTAAAAAAAATAAAACTAATATTTAATTTAATATTATTATTCGGAAAAAAAAATATATATATATATATAAGATATTTAAAACATAAATGTTAATTATAACGAAAAAATATTTTTTTTTGTGGTTAAAATCTAAATATAGTTGCGATGCAAAATATATATAAAATTAACAAAAAAAATTTTAATATAAAACAAATGACTATATTTGATAAGCTAGGAGGGAAATGGGAGTGTTTCGAAGAAACATTTGTAGTTCCCCTTTAGGATTTCAAATTGGACTTTTTGTTTAAGAGATAGGGACTCGTTTTTGACCCCTGTCCTTAACGAAATTCTTCTACCCAATTGATTTAAGAACTTTAGGGATTGGGGACCTGGGTTTCCAAGGTTGCTAAAAATTAGGGGAATAAATATAAAAGAGTTAGAGAGGAATCTATATTTATTAAACTTATTGGTTTCTTGTCGTTCCAAGGGGTCGGTATTTCCGTTAGCCGGAAAGGAGGTAACACAAGAGACGTCCCAGACAAGTCTTTTGCCGCCGTGCCAAGACGTTAAAGACATGCCGTCAGGGCGCTTACCGTTAGCATTTGGGAGACCCAATGGCTCCAAGCTATTGGGGAAACCGGCCGAAATCAAGGCTTTGCCGATTAACCTATTAAGGTTGTCGTGCCTCAGGAAACGGCCACTGACTTTGAGGCACGAGAAACAATGTCTAGAGAAAGGATCAACCTGTTTGTGACAGGCAGCACAGGTGTCCACAGAAGGGATAAGGCAACCAAGCCTATGGCCAATGGCAGTTTGAAACTCATCGTCTGTGAGTAACGTTTCCTTTTTACCACTCGGAATCGCGTCTAGCCATTCATGGCCGTGAGTTTTTTTTGCGTTTCTGAGCAGTTGAAGGTTAGTTAGCTCAGGATACATACAAAGTTTTTCAAACGAGCATTGAAGCATAGGGACCAGGAAGCTCTTTAGATGGCAGGAAATTGGCTGCTCGGAGCCTTGGGTGATTAGAGTAAGCCACTCTTGTTTAGCTGAAGATAGAAGGGGATCGTCCAACTCGATAAGCGAGGAAATAGAATCGGCGAAGGATATTCGAGATGAAAGAAAACACGCAATTGCCATAAGGAAGGGGTGTAACAATCCCAGTCCACCCCGGTAAGCGGGCATAGAGGCGAGGGACCAATTGAAATCGGAAAAATTTAAGCCTAAAAGGGATTCGATAAAATGTTTAAATTTTAATTCGAAGACCTTAAGGAGAGTATTGTACTGGAAAACGGGGGAAGATTTAAATAAATAGAATTTAGGTAGAAAAAGACATTTTTTGGTGAGAAAGAAGAACTGATGCTTGGGGAGATGAGGAAGATTCTTGAGTGAATTAGAAAGGGACTGGATCAAATCGTCAAAAGTTTTTTGACAAAAGGAGGTTGAAAAACCGTAGGAAAACCTAAAAGACAGAGTTCCTCGTGCGGAATGAGTGTAAAATCTAAGGGAGGAATAAAATCCTTATTGTTGAGGGAGGAAATTTCACACTTTTTCCTATTTAGGGAAAGACCACTATTCGAAGCTTCCATTTCAACGTACTCTATGGCCGACATAACATTGGATAAAGAACCGCCAAAAGAGCCATCGTCAAGATACCATAAATTAAGGTCTAATTGGAAATTAGACTTTAAATTTTTGATCAAATCATGAATCCCTATAGTAAAGAGCAGGGGGCCTAGAGGATCACCTTGCTGTATCCCCTCTTCGGAGGATATGGAAAATTCCCCGAATTTGAGTAACGAAGGGAATGCATAACAGGAATTAAGGAAATTCCCATATTTTGGGAAATGGTGTAAAAAAGATGGTAAGAATGCCCTCCTATGGATGGTGTTGAAGGCATTTCTGAAGTCTAACTTGCAGAAAACCTTATCGGCCTCAGTATTTATAAAAATACGCGCAATATGTGAGGCCACTTCACACCCACCTCTCACTCCAAATCCTAACTGTGAAGGAGATAAGAAGGAACTAGCCTTAGGCCGAATCCTATTTACGATAGCCTTGGCGACTAAACGACGAAAGAATGACCCTATGGCTATGGGTCTAAAGACGCCATCCGGTTTGGTCAAGGAGACAAGACGGGCGCCAAAAATAATAGGACGAATGCAATGGGGAACTTCGCGTACGAGGATATTATTGCACAGTTCGGTTAATGCTTTGAACAAAGGGTCAATGAAGCCACTATCAGGGCATTGAATTAACTCCACAAAGAAACCAGGTCTGAAGCCGTCCAACCCACCTGTCGTCCCTTTTTTAAAGGACTTTAAGCACTTAAGTACTTCGTCACAGGTAAAGGGAATAGGGGAGGAGGCATGCGGGTGGATGTTAAAAGGGGACGCTCGTGGATGTTTTTCAAGAAGTTGTTTAAATATGGTAACGTTGATAGGTGAAATAGAGTCATCGGAAGACAATATTCGAGCCGCACCGCTAATATCTCCAAGATCTAATTTTTCAGAGATCAATTTGTGACGGAAGGAGTTGGGGTTTAAAGCGTAAGAAGGAGAAAATTCATCGATAATTGTATTTCCAAAATTGGAAACTTTTTCCTTAATTAAGGCAGATAAGTTATTTATTTTATTTTATTTTTGGGTTTAACTAGGACTCGAAAACAAAAACTAACCAGGTCTAACCATAAGGGTAGTGAGGAGAAATCCGAATTCAAATTATTTATAAGTGACGTGAGGAACCTTGAGATAGACTCTCGGGCGGCTATAGGGATCCTAGAAAGAACTGGGGGCTTATGCGAATTAAGGAATAAATCAACAGAGCTTGAGGAACATGGTGGACTGGGGTCATACGAGTGAGGAGCGTTAATTAAAGGATCTGGGCAGTAAGAGAAGAGAAATTTTCCAGAATTGTGGCACGCGGGTGAACCATGTTTCCTAAACACGCCATTTAAATTAAGCGAAACTATTTTTAAGCATACTTGACAACAAGAGTTAACCATGAGATGGCTTTGAAAGGGAGAAAACACAAAAAAAAATACGGATATAATTTTGATTGGAAGAAAAAAAAGAAGATATTAACTAGGGAAATGGGGAAAAAAAATCAAAATTGGGAAGAGAGGAATGCCTGATCTATCCTTTCAGAAGTATTATCGAGATTAGAGGGGTTGGTAAATTTGAAAAAAAAATAATAAATAAACAATAATATTTATAAAATAAGACTAGGTACATAAAGTATAAAAAGTATTATTACGAACAAAAAAAAGGGGGGGGGGGTATAAACAAGAAAAAAGGGGGAAAGAAAAAATCAAAAATTGAAAGAAAAAAGAAAGATTATGAACAATCGAAATTAGAAGGGTTGGTAAATTTAAAATAATAATAAATTAGATGCATTGACAAATAAAAAAATAATCGAAAATACTGGTAAAACAAGAAATGCAAAAAAAAAATTAAACTTTGTCGGGGAAATCTTTAGGGTGTGGTGATGTAAAAAGAATTCAAACTTAAGGAAATTTTTCTACGGCCGCAAAATAGGGAAATCTTAAGGTTGTCTTAGAACTATTCGTTACACAAAAGAAGTTAAGCGCTTCTACTATTTGAAAAAGAAAGTTTTGATAGGACAAGCCCCCCTCGATAGTGCTTTCAGCGAATGTTGATATGTAGTTGGAAGAGCGATAATTGATTATTTCGAATATGTTGGCATAATATTATATCATCTTTGAAGAGTGTAGATTATTATATTTTAGAAATCGACATTTTAATTGGACAAGATGTCTTTTTTTTGGGAGAATTGAAAAGGGACGATATTTTCCGTGAATGGAGAGAACATTATCTACGACCTTATATAAGAAATTGTTGGAGAAAATCATCGTAGGAAAGAATAGTCAATTTCGATAACTATGATCGGGCATTAGTAGAGGCTCAGGGAATAAGAAAATTCAGAAAATATAAAAACCGGAAGAGGAGATATGCTCAAAAATAATATTGTTTTTTTTATTTGAAAATAAGATTATTTTGATAAATTAATATTACAAAAATTACACATTGCCATTGCCTGATACTTTGCCGAAATAACAAAATTACCCTGCCTACCACTACCTCACATTGCCGAATATTTCACATTGCCGCTAACATATATATTAACTAAGAATTAAGAATAAAAAAAATTAATTATAGTTGTGATAATTTAATGAAACATGTTAACAATTAAATTATATAATTCGTCCAGAAAATTTTTTTTATTTACAAAATAATTAAAATACATATTTACTTTTAAAAACTAGAAAGAAAATGTTGAGAAAAAAATTATTATCTTTAAAAACTTCCGGTAATTTAACTTAAATTAAAACTTCTAAAATTTTTATTTAAATTTATAATTTTTTTCCCGATTAGAAACTATTCTATTTTTTATGCCAAATTTAACTATCGCTAGTATTTTAAATCAATCTCCAGTTTCACGTTTGTTAATATAATATTCGATTATTTACTAACTTTATATATATAATTTTATATTCTCTCGTGGGTTCATCTGAAATAACAAATAGATACCAAAGTTATTCAGCTATCCAATCAAATTCGCTTAGATGTCTAACTGACATTACAAACCGATGTCAATATTCGAATATTCAGGAGCAACCAAATTTTGATCATATTCGTTTGAGGAAAAAATAGTAATTGGAATGATGAAAAATGGAATTGGGTAAAATATGGCTGAGCAAACCAATTGCTGATCAGTCCAATGCAAAGACAATTGTCCACGAACTAAATTTATCCATTAGTTCAGTTTATCGTTTCAAGCGGGAAACTTTCCCTAAATATTATGACGACGCTTTATCAACGGTCGGAAGAAGAAAGACAACACAGAACTTCAATCGAATATAGCTAAATTAAAAATATAATAGAACATTTACCGCCACATCTAATGTTGGGTGAGTTAACTATATCAAGATGCATCAAACCAATGGGATGGAGCCGGAAAAGGGTTAAAAAAGAACCAGATAGACGGAATTTCCCAGATGTCATCAATATTCGTAAAGAATTTTGCCTAAAATGATGATCGTGCTATTCCCAAAAATATTCTATTTAGATCAGGTTTCAATTCCCACGTCATTTCTCGGGCTGGGTAAGAGGGCATCCGTCAAACTCCCTCCATCAAAAAGAAAAAATGTATCGGTTTTGGGTACCATAGAAATTAATGGTCTATAAAAATACACGATTATAAACGGGGCATTTACAGCAATTAAATTTAAAACTTACCTGGATGAATTATCATCCATTTTGCCGTTGAATTCACTCATAATTATGGATAATGCCCCTATTCATAGTGCCCATATAATAACTCAAAATTATCAAAATAGCATTCTTCCACCTTGTTCCCGTCAACTAAACCCCATTAAAAAAAATTTTGGCGTTTTGAAAAATAAATATCGATCAATATATCTCACACCAAATAACAGAATCTATATAATTGAGGATTACTAGCCTTTTGCTTAATTTCATTAATTATGATCTCACTGCCTTCTACTCACAGAAGAGGGAATCCAATCTATTACTTTGAACTATTTATTTAATAGATAATTACACTAGATTATTATATAATATAGATTTTTTCGTTATACTATGTGCAATACAAATAGAAAAATAAATATTTTTTGATCTTTTATATAAATAAAGTGAATAATAAAGATTTCATTCACAAGTCATTTTCGAAATTATAATATAAGAAAGGTAAATTTCAGAGTTGTTAAAAGATACTTTTTAAATGGATCTAGATACGGATACATAGTCTAAAAATTTATCTAGATACAGATACAGCTTTTTAAAAGTTATCTTGATACAGATACAATTTAAAATGTATCTAGGTACAGAAATGTATCTAGGTAGATACATTTTTTATTATACTCTTAGATAAGGTTTGAATAAACTTAAATTAGGATTCTATTGTGAAAATTCATGAAATGATCTAAAAAATTTATTGACTTGATATCACATTTATCAAAATATAACTAAAATAATGATTTTTAGATATTAATATAATATATGATTAATAAAAATAATTATTTTATATCATTAATAAAATAATATAATATATGATTAAATGATTATAAATAATTATTAGATTTCAGTAATAAAATATTTTCAAAATTTTGATCATTAAGACATCCTCGTTTATCTGTAAAGACATTTTTAGCTATACTAAAAAGTCTTTCAACAGGGGCGCTGGAAGGGATTGTGGTGTTATATTAAATGAATAATATTTTTATATCAGGATATTGTTTAAAAATATTAAAATCTCGACATTCATTTTTGTAAAAACTATTTAAAATTTGTTGATTATCAGAATTTAAATCATTAACAATCATATCTCCTGCTGTGGGATACTGAAAAAAATCGGATATTAAATTATTGGTTTTTTTCACAGGTTAATTTGCACTCATTTGAAGACTTTGATAATTCCTCAACTAATCTTTGTATTAATTGTTTTTTTTAATAAAATTTTCATCCATTTGCAACCATGTCCAATCTAGTTTAAAAAAAGGATGAAGCATAGTTGCCAAAATATTTTCATCTTCAAAAATTGTCCCAATAAACCTAGAATTATTAAATATTGATTAATTTATTATTAATTTACCTATCTTCAATCCTTTTAAGTAAGGCATTTAAGAGTGGTAAACAAAATTTCACGTTCATTTGTTTAAAATTTTTCAATTTAATAATGAGCTGGGAAATAGTTGCACAGTATAAGCTGTGAAATGACTCCTATGTATGAACTAAAAATTAACATTTCTTAAAACAGCTCAAATAATTTGTTTGTAATTAAATTATTATACAAATTTAAATGTTAGCTATACCGGCGATAGGCACTCCAACAATCTGCTGTTGTGCATAATAACGATGGTTCTATTAGACTTTTAATGATTTCTTTCTTTTCATTCTCCCATCTTTGGGAAATTCTAGCAACCACTGTCTGTCTGCAAATTATATTTTTTTGTGGAGCTAATGTTTTGATCATTTTTATAAATCATGGATTTTCAACAACTGAAAATGGCTGAATGTTATCTATAATAAAATCAGCTATTAAATCATCTAAAGTGGTTTGGGTTAAAGTCTGAGGTCTCTTGGAAAAAAAATCAATGGACGATGAGCTTAGTCCAATACCTTCCCCTTTTTTATTTGGATTAAAGAGTGATGTTTTCTCTTAAAATTTAAAATTATAATTGTAAACATTTATTTAGTATTTATACCCTTAAATGTTTTACAATGTTGCAAGTTAAGGTAATGCTAACTGAAATTTGTATATTTTTTGGTAGACATGGCAAACATTTTACTAACAGAGATTTGTTTTCTTTATTTTGAGATATTATTTTAAAATATAATCTATAAATTGGTCATGGAATGTCGTCATTATCGTCATCAATATTAATCATAAAAATTAATATAATAGAATAAAATAAAATACCAATTCCATGGCAATTAAAAATGGCAAATTTCTTGAGATGGTTTGTAATATCAGAATTTGCTTGTTATTGATAACTCGGACATATTATTTAATTAATATTTATATATTCTTTTTTATATACAAGTTTTAATATTTTTCATATATATATAATTTTTTAATATATATATTAATATTAAGTTATATGCTCATAAGAAATAAAATAAATTTTACATTCAAGTATTTTTATTTATAATATAAAAAAGCGTTAAATAAAAGTATATCAAAATGTATCTTAAAAAGTATTTAAAAAGAGATACAGATACCTCTAAAATAATATCTAGATACAGGTACAACATTTTTAGATACGTATCTAGATATTTTAACAACTCTAAATTTAATAGAAAATAAAATAAACAAAGAAAAATAAGTTAAATTATCATAATTTGACACCTAAAAAGAAATTGTGTATTTTTTAACTCATTCAAAAAGTTTTCCAGTTTATATATAAAAATTAATTTTATAAAAAAAAACCTCGGTCATAAAAAAATTTTAAAGAAAAAAAAGATTATTTTAAATATTTTTATAAATTGCAAATGTGTTATTTTAATTATTTATGCAAACAAAATATTTTTATCTGGATGGGTTTTAATTTAATCGTCACCATGTTTCATTAAATCATCACACTGTAGTATTGATAAAAATATATAATATATTTTCTTTTCATTGGGGTATATTAAAAACTTCTAGTTATATAATAATTAAGGGTTATTTATAATATAAAATGCATATTTAATAAATTATATTATATTTAAATATAGCGTCCTTTATAATTGATTCATTTATTCCTAAAATTATAAAAGACTTAATAAAATATAAATTCTTATCTTCTCAATTAATATTTTTACTTTAATATTTAAATATATTGGTAATAGACATATTTGATAAGTTTCATCGTTTCAAATACTCTTTATAATTGATTTTTTTTATTCCTAAAATTAAAAAAAACTAAATATAATTAAAATTTTATTTTCTCCATTAATATTTAGGTATATTGGTAATAAACATATTTTTTGAGTTTTATCGTTTCATATTAGACTCTACTCAAAATATTTATATGCTTTACCGGAAATACGACATTAATATATTTTTAAAATAATTTTAGTATTTTCTAAAAGAGATATTTGAGCGCTACAAAATGTTATATAATTTGTTACTTTAGACCAAAAATATTCTGAGAAGAGGAAAATGCTCTCATTTACTTTGAAGGTCAATATCTCGAGATAATTTTGATTTGTATAAAAGATACAATCTATTTAACCTCCATGCCAAGTTTCATCAATTTTAAAATGGTCGTTCGAAAATCACGTTATTTTGGTCATCATAATTAACCGTTTGTTTTTTTTATATTTTTTGGCGTTTTAATAAATATTGATTAATTTCAATTAACAGATTAATGACCAAGTTTGAAAAGTTATAAAAAATTATGAATGCCATGTCGAAAGTCAATAAATCAGATGTTTTGAAAATTCGGATCTGATAATACTATGAATGCAGCCTTACATTTGAACCATTCAATTGTAAAAACGGTTATGCCTTAGCCGATTTCATATTACAATGGCTTAAGCCAAGCTGAAACCGTTTCATGGACTAATTAGTTAACTAAGCCAATATAATATCAAATAAATTCAGCATTGCTATCTATAAGGTGTTAAATAAATATTGGATCGATATATGTTATCACAGATAGGATTTATACAGATAAAATGAAAAATTTGTGAATCAGAACAGTCCTACTCCTAACATATATATGTTAAATACTACAGTATAAATATGATATGTATGAAAAACATTTCCATATATTGGTAACAACTTTCTTAAAAAATAACTTGCTGTAATTATTATTTTTAAATGTTATCAATATGTTATTTTTACAATAATTACAGCAAGTTAAAGAAATAAGAAGTTGTTAGAAATATATGGAAATATTTTAAAACAAATTATATACACAGTAATTTTGATAATTTAACAATATTAGCATAAATTCTAAAGGAAAACATATGTTTTATGTGAAATGGAATGGAGCTTCTGATTATTTTCCTCCAGGGCATATTTTTAAATTATTTATAATAAATAAATATGATTTAATTTTCAAAAAATCATAATTTTTTCCTCCCAAGCATTGGTAAGTTTTTATTGGCGTAATATTTACCTACTACATTGTGCATTAAAAAATCCATTTTCATGTGCAATAAAAGGTCCATTTTTATCACTGAATAAACCATTCAAAATGTTTCATTTAATTATATTTATCGTTCAATTTTTAAAACTATATCAACCTTAAATTCTTAATAAAAATATTTTGAAAATTAACAAAATAGAATGATAAAAATTTTTACTTGAATATCATTATTTTTGGCCACGTTAACAATAAATCGTTCTATATCTTGGGGTAACAGAAAAGAAGCTATGGAACAAAACCTATCGAATTTGATAGTTTTGTATACTTGAGCAATCTATATAAATGAAAATGATTATAATAATGAATTATTTAAGATAACTTGTTGTAGAAGCTTGAAGAGAGTCACTTCTTTGAGAAATGGTATGTATTGCTGGAGCTCTGGGTGTTTTTCTTTGATGTAATCTAAGCAAGTGCTAACTCTCGAAGCTAATTTTAATGGGTGAAAATCGACCTCTAACCAATCAAACAAATTTTTTAGTTCAATGGGAACGTTACTTATTATGTTGAAACGGATCTATTAAAAATATTTAAAATTTTACACATAAAATTGATAGTTGTTAAAATTTTGCTTATTTCCAATTTATTTCAAAAACTAGCATGTAAAGAGTTTGTCTAGACCTGTATTCCGCCACAACCCTTTTGATCATGGCTAGGCTGTCAGTAAAGAGATGTTGGTGGCACAGCATAAAGAAATTCATTTTGGTTATTATTATAAATAAATTACATTTGTAACTATAAAGTATATTAATATATATAAATATTTAAAATGATTCAAATTACTCCGATGATAGCGGTTTTAAAAAAATTATTAATCCTATATAAGAAGGCATGGATAATATTAAAATTAATTCTCAAAATATTAAATCTAATGTTGCAGAATTAGCCTTAAGTATTCGGCAAAATATAATCAAAGAAATAAATGATAAGTTATTATCTCTAAAAATTGATACTCGTCTAGACAGGCCCATTATTGGAATTAATCTTCAGTATATTCAAACTGAGAACACTAGCAAACTGCAGAAAATATAAAACTCCATTTAACCAAAGTATTAACAGATTAAGAAATCAAAACCACAAATATACATTGTAACTGATAATGGGGCTATAGTAAAATTATTAATGGAGGATAGCGATAATGACAATCAAATGTCTGAAAATGATGAAGAACAAATACAAAATATAGATAATTTGAATGATACTTCTACTCGTTTCACAAATGTACCTGATGAATTAAAAATCAATCTTAATTAGTTTTGTTTAATCGGCTAAAAATTACGCATAAGCCTAATTAGTAGCTAAAAATCGACTAAACCTCATAGGCTTAGACTAAAAATCAGCTAAAACTATTAGTCAAAAATTCTGCATCGGCTAATCGTCCGTCAGCGTGTAAGATATGCCAGGCATTAATTATAATTTATTTATTTTTAGTAAAATAATTTATTTTATTTATATTAAATATTAATATAATCAACAAATAAACAAAATATGATTTAATATTTTTTATTTATATTATTATATTATGAAATGAAATGAAATAATGATTATATTATGTCATGTTTTTTAATAAAAAAAATGATATGCTGCTTATTGTAATATTATTTTTGTTACAATTAATTTTAGAAAAATATTTTTTAAATTTGGAAAGATTTTTGAACATATTTTGATTTGATAAGACTTTTAAATCTTCTTTGTAAAATCTTTTTTGAGGAATTCTTTTGTGAATTTTATTATAAATAAACAATCTTTTCGGTGAAATTATAATTTTTTATTTATCATTTTTGTAAAATTATTTACTTTTTGAAGTAGTATATTAAAAGAGGTGGTTTTCTAAATAATGTTTTAAAAAATATTTATACTAAACTTATTCATGTAATTTTATATGATCTTTTTAAGGATAATATTTTAATGTGACAATTGTCATATTTGTTATTTTTTAACATTTTTCACATAAGGGTAAAAATATAATTTATATTGTAAAGATGTTAAATTATAAATTCAATAAAGATGTTCCTTGGAAAAATAAAAATTATCATAATAGGTTTAAACATTTTTTGAAGTTCATGGGCAAAATATGTATTTTTAACATGTTAAATTAAAATTTAAGGAAGATATACCATAGAAAAGTGACAATTATCATAATCGTTATTTTTAAAGTTTTTTGAAGCAAATGGGCTAAAATCTAGATAAGTTATAATTGTAATGGTTATCAAATTGATATCAATCATAAAAAAATTAAACTTAAAAAAAACATATATTGGATTATCACAGATGGTTTTCAACATATGTCATGCTAGAGAGATTGAATGAATTAAAAGATGTGTGAGGACTTATCAGTATCATACAGTGAACTTTATTTTGCAGCTTTGGAATGGGAAGCAATTATTGGGTTGATAAATTTCCTAAAACTAATTAAAGTAACTGAAGAATTTACAACTTAAGCAGCTATCTTTAGGGGATTTTTATGGCATATGGCTAAAAGCTAAATTAGAAACTTCTATTTTTATTTAACCCTTTGCTGGTTTAATAATAAATGCTATGAATTAAAATGAGAAACAACTTTTAAACAACAATGCCTTTTTGCTATGCTTATATCTTATTAAGGTATGTTAAAAAATATTATATTATATCTTATATAAATTTAATTAATAATTTTATTTTATACTTTATATATTTCTCTATCAATTCATAAAAAATAATAAGATTTTATTAAAATTCAATTTTTTATTAAAATTCATATACAAAAATGATAAAATATTATTATTTAAAAATTAGCATTATAATATAGAGAATATAATAAAATATGTCATATATCAGTTTAAGTTATAAAAAAGATTGATACAAATGTATATTTTTATAAAAAGAAAAAAACATTTTTTTTAAAAAAAGAAAAATATCAAATGGCGAGGTTGGGCCATGATGTTTTAACTATTTGAGAATTAGATCTAATTATAGATACGGCGATTTTCTGCTTGAGTTTGTAAAATGGAGAAAGGTATGATTTTTTTATTGATTTGGATATTATTCTGAATAAATCTAAAGCCGCTTGTCCAAAAGAGCAGGTTGATGTAACTGCTGTGGGAACAAAGTGATTATCACACATTGTGTGTGAGTATTTTATATTTTTTAGCGGCTCTGTTAAAGGGATCATGGGAATTATTAGATGGAGCTATGAGATCAATGCAGGTAAAATCCGACATTAAAGGCTTTCCCGTAAATGGTACGACGGTTTTGCCGTCAGGGGCTTTTCTATCTAAAAAGGATGTAGGTTCTAAAATACAGGGAAAATTGGTCTATTTAAAAAATAAGCTATTATTTATTTTATCATATCGGCTGATTTTTTATATAAATTTACAGTGGAGAGCGTGTCTCCCATCCGCGTCTGCCGGCTGATTGCATTTAATGCAAATATAATGGTTTAGGAAAGGTACGCCCAAGCGTAAATTGATTGCATAACGAAAAGCATCTTTATCTATTAGCTGGTTATTTAAAATGCTGGGATATGAATCTAATCATTCATGGCCAGAGTTGTTGAAATTAAAAACCTTGAACTGTTATTTTTATCAGAACCTGGACCAAATCTATATTTGTTTCGGTTTGGATCCCTGAATGTTGGGCAGTAGGGAGTATAAAAAAAGTCAAATAAGGAAAAGTCTCAATCAAAAAAGGAAAATTACCAAAGGCTTAGGAAAAAGTCCTATCAAAAAAGGAAAAGCGTCAAATAAAAAAGGAAAAGGTTTAATCAAGAAAGGAAAGGTATCAATAAAAAAAAGTGTGAATCCCCTAAAATAGGTAAAGTCTGAAAAGAAAGTGTCAATCAATAAAAATTCCATTAAAAAAGGAAAATCGCTAATATTTTAAATTTCTTGTCAATTTTTCTTAAATTTTTTTATTTATTTTCCTTCTAATTTTATTTCTAACTTTTTGCGATCTCTTTAAGTCATTCTTAATCTTTATTTTTCTTATCTTTTCTTCTCATTTTTTATCATTCTTTTTTGTCTTCTTAAAAATAATTTAATTATTTTCCCTGTCATTTTTCTACACTTCTCTAATTTAATGTCATTTTTAACAATTCCTTTCCCTATTTCCATCCTACATAACAATTTTTTGACATTTAAAGATTTTTTTCTCCCATATATATTTATTTTTTTAAATTTTACTTAATTTTTAATAAAAAAATTTTAAATATTTTTGCACATCAGAATTATTTCATTATAATTACAATGTATATTAAGAAACAAAAATTTTTAATAATTAATAATTTCCCCTCTTCTTCCTTTGAAATATAGGTCTTCATATTTCTAAATAATTTTTTCCTCAGATATTTCCCTCTCTCCATGCTCTATAAATTGAATTAATTCCTCCTCGTCATTGATTTTGATTTCGGACAAAATCCTTCCATTAGAAAAACATTTTTATTGGGATTAAAATAAGAGCTGTATGTTGGTAAATATTATATTGTATGCCATCTCCTTTCTATCCATTCTTTTATGATGAAATGAAACATTTCCCATCATAAAAATCAACAATTTAATGTTAAATTTACAAAGTTGCTAAAGTGTATAGCGTTGCAAGGACCATCAAAACCTCGAATCTAAATATTCCCACAATAGTCTGAGCAGCAACGATAGTATAATTCATTGCCATTATCCTTAGAACATTTTAAAGCTTTTTGATTTATTGGTGAAAATTAATATTGAAAACTCGTTCTCATCGATAAAAATTTTATCTTTCATATAGGCTACATCCACAAACGAATTTGTATTCTTTGCGAATCTCTATATTTGATTCTGTATTTTTTCTAAATGAACGTAAAACTATACCTAAATCCAGATAGTAACCTTTTTAATATTTCTATATTTGTACCATATCTCTTTAATTATTTCACTGAGGATAAAGTGCAATCTAAATTTATACAATTTAATATATATTCCTCCTGTTCTTGATTTAAGAAAATCCGGTGCGCCACTGCTGATATAAATGACAAAAAAATTAATGTGCCAATGTTATAAAGCCACTGCCACTAATTTACACATGATCATACAGGTCTAGTTATATACAATCCACAGTTAATATTGTTTTAATCTTATTTATATAAATATTTTTATTTATGTCAAAAAAAATTTCATTTATAAAAATAGAGTGTATAAAATCTATTATTTATAGCATTTTTAAAAGTAACAAGCTACACTTTTTGCAAATAGTATAACACAAGAGTAGGGCTGGCCTATTGATTTCAAAATATCATATTGGATTTAAACAATACTTTCTCTATATCATATTGAATTGTTATTGGTTTATAATTTATACTGGTTATTGGTTAGTTTTCATTATCCATAAAAGAACTTTAAAAATTCTTGATTATGAATAAAAACTTAAGGATCATTGCATGTCAAATGAGCAAAAAAATGAGATTTTCGGCCGACCCCCTTTGATTTTTTTAAAATTTGGTTAGCAAAGAAAGGTTAGTGTAGTTAAGAAATAGCCAAAATTTTATCCTCATAAAATTTATCTTTTTGGAGATATTAAGATTCAAAGTGGCAAAAATGACGGATTTTTACCATTATCCGCCTTCATTCAATTAAGTATTTTTTAAAAACTACATAATTATAACAAATTTAATATCAAAATTATGTACAATTCTACTTTTAGATAAAAAAAAAAATTTACGATTTCCGGCCATTTTGTGTATATATAAGGACTAAAAACGTTTTTTTGGAAATAATACGACCTTAAGTTTTTTTTAAAAAATTTAGTAGACATTACTAAACTCTACCTTTATATTTATAAAAAAAGGTCTGGGATGCGGCCATCTTCATTCTCAAAATAGATAAAAATGTTTAAAAAAGTGTATACATATATTTCCAAAAGGGGGCGTCTTTGAATAAAATTATATTTAAATCAGTTTTTAATAGTTTTTTTCAACTATTTGATATAATTTAAAGGATTATTCATGCAATTGAAAATAACAATAAATTGAGCTTTCATTCAATTATAGAAATAGTCTATCGATAAAAGAAATTCAATTTATTACATTATTTATAATTTATTATATATTTGCCCATATAACATATATTTAATAAATATTAATAAAATATGTTCAACCAAGTTTCGAGTTCTTGAATATATGAAATCTTGTGCATTATGACCAGGGACCCGGAGTGAACAGTAACGAACCGTTAAACCATTATAAATATCTGAACCATAACCGTAACCGATATAATTATTTTTTGAAGGAGTAAAGAACATATATAAAAAACAGTTAAACCGGTTCAGTTTTTATATTTTAGAAATGGAAATAATTTGAATATCCAGAATTATATAAACTTGCTCTTATAGTACTGGCGGTTCCCGCAATACAAGTTTCTGTAGAAAGGGCTTTTTCGGGGCTAAAATTTGTGTTATCGTCACAATGAACAAAAAGGAATCCATTTATATTAGAAAATATATTACTTATACGTTCAAATAATATATTTAAAAATGAGTTATTTTGAATCTTATATATTTTTTATATATAATTCATAGATGCTTATAATAAAAATAAATTAGGAGATGGTGTTGCTTCAATAAAAAAAAAATTTATAACCGTAAAGAACCTTTATTTATAATTATATGAACCGAACCTTTATAAATTTCTTCTTAAAAACCGTGACCAAAACGTAACTGTTGTAGCTGTTGAAAAAAAATAAGAAACAAATTTAATTTAATACATCAAATGTCAGTTATTTTCTGACAGGGGAATTGAGTTTTCCTGGGGGATGAAAAAAAGACGTGATCATCACATGGTTGATTGTCAATAAAAAGTCCTTTGTTGGAAATTTGGGATGAAGAATTAAAGTAATGGGAGAAGATGTCAGCGAGGAACAAAGAATGGACCTTGGGAGATGGAGAATTGGATAATTATGATTTATATTATATTTTTCTTAATGGATAGATATTAGATTGTTGATTTTTTAATGAATAAATATGGATCGTCTTGTTTTGAAATATGGTTAGTTTTAGTAACCATTATAATTTTTTACATACTGAACCATAACCAAACAGAACCGTTCGGGTCCCTGATTATGACGCCAAAAAATCAAAATTTTCGCTACTCAATTTTTTAAAATAATTTGATATTTTATAAATATTACAAATATTAATTTATTATTATTATGAAATTATATATAAAATAACTTAAAACAATATAAATATTAAATGGGATTTTCTAAAATCAGCATAACTTTACTTGTAAATAAGAAAAACAATAAATGTGTGTTTCAATCAATAAAATAAATAATTTAAAATTGATTAATCATTCAATAACACATGTTCACTATTCAGAGTAAGTTATTATAATAAAAACAAAAAGTTAAAAGAATGAAACAATATGTGTCTTTATTTTTACATAATACTTAAAAAATAAATGACGATTCATTAATATATAACTAAACAAACACTACAAAAATACATATGGTAAAATTTTAATGTAATTTTTTTGCATATTACTATACTTTAATTTTTTTTAAAAATACAGTTTAATATTTTTTTAAAAAATACAGTTTAATATTTTTTTTAAATGTTACGACAAATTTTATATAGTAAAATAATACAAATTCATATACATCAAACCCTGATCCATTTCATTCAATTCACAAATGTTTAATATACGACAAATTTTATATAGTAGTAACACAAATATTACAAATTCATTTACATCAAATCCTGATCCTGTTTATTCTAATTCAATACCTAATATATCTGCTACAAATAATTTCTATATTATAAATTCTCCCTCTTTAAGTGGTGATTCTATTATTGATCCAGCAAATTTAATCTCGGCAATTCCAAGAAGGAAATATAAAAACTGAAATAATGAAAAAATAGATATAGCAAAAAAATTATTATCTGTACCTGAGAAGGAGCAAATGAAAATGAAAGATATCGCTAAGTATTTAGATATGTCTTTATCGTCTATTAATAAATTAAGACGCGAAACATTTCCCGAAATCATCGGAGACCCTTTAAAAGATTATGTGATTGGAAAGCGAGGCAGGAAAAAAAAAGACACATTCAATATGGAAAGAAAAATTATGGAACTTTTAATGGCGAACAATACATTAACTATTAAAGGTATTATAGAAAATTTACCTCCAGGATTTTCTAGAAATGAAGGAACTATAAGGAAATATATTTAAAAAATAGGATGGTCCAAAAAACGTGCAGGAAAGGAACCTGACAGGAGGAACACACCGGGCACAGTCAATATACGACAAATTTATTGTATAAAAATATTAAACATTGCCAGAGAAAAAATATTTTTCTTAGACGAGACAGGCATAAATTTACATGTTGTACCTGTTTACACCTGGGCACCATACAACGTTACGCCAACTGTTAAAGTCCCACCATCTAAGGGTAAAAATTTAAGTATATTGTGTACTATGGAAATCGACGGTGTGATACTTTATCGCATCATCGAGGGAGCTTATAATAGCCTACTATTTCGAGAATATATGATAGAACTAATTAATATCATACCAAGTGATGCAGTTATTGTTATGGACAATGCATCGATCCATAAAAGTCACCTCATTGATAGTTTTAAAGAGCGAATAGAATATTTGCCACCCTATTCGCCGCAACTAAATCCAATAGAGAATTTTTTTGGGGGTATTAAAAAACAAATATAGGTCAATCAATCCCCGACCAAATAAAATCGTTCATAATGTAACATCAATTCTGAATGAATTTACTATTCCTTATGACTTTTCAAGTTATTATAATAAGATGCATCAATATTTGGAGAGTGGCTATCGAGGACAACCAATGGATTAAAGTAAATTTATAAAAATATAATTTATATTTAAATATATTTTAAAGGAATATAGAAAATCGGAATACATAAAGAAAAAACGAAAATCAAATGATCCAATTTTTTATATTTTAATGCATTTTTTAAATCTGTTTTGTCATATATTATATATTTGATCGTCATTTATTTTTTGAGTATTATGTAAAAATAAAAAAACATATGGTTAAATCTTTTTAATTTTTTGCTTTTATTATATTAATTTACCCTGTTATAAATCATTTTTTAATTAATTTCTTGGTATTTTAAAAAAACTATAATAAATTCTAATAATTCTTATAATATAAAAAGTAAAAAAAATTATTAGTAGAAATTTATCGGGTCAATTTTTTATTTTTTTCGATATATTTAATTTTTTGATTTAAGGAAATATATATTGAGTTAAGAATATTCTTATATAATTGAAGCGCTAAATTTTATAAAAAACTAAATAAATACTAATTAATAACGTGTTATAAGGATATTAATGGTTTTAAAACTAAATCAATAATTTTTTCAAAAATTAACAAGTTACATTGATCATGATGAGATGGGATACAACTTTCTACATCAAAATAAAGTTTGGAATAAAAAAAATATTATATCACATTTTTACTATATATTTATATATAATTATACATATATGAATAAAGTAGCCCTAAAATACTAGGTTATTTAAAATTTTATAATTATTTATTTTAAGTTAAGATAAAATATATAATATGTAGAGCCAGCAAAATCAGATTAGTGATATCGGTTATTTGGCCGATATCAATATAATATCTGCAATATCGTATCGGATTAACCTCCTAAAGGTAGTATTGGTACACTTGTAATTAAGATATTCGAATAAGTGATATTTTTATAAATTAATTTTTTTTATCATATAGAATTTCAATAAAATGAACAAAAATCTTATGCGAAAAACTAGATGCTGTAACCCTTTTAAAATACTGAAACATAATAATGTAACTACAAATCTTAGAAATGTACAATCTTGAATGTCACTTCACTCAGGTGATAAGATATGTGATAACTCGGAAGAGCTCATAAGTCAAATGACGCATTTATAGCCCCTGATATTCATCATATAGAAAAGAACCCGGTTATTGAATCAATTAATACATCATTGATAGAAATTGGGGAATCTCCAATAAATATGAAAAGGTTGACAGAAAAAAGATATCCAATTAAAAAAATAAAAAAGACTATAGAATCTCATTTAGATATAAATGCGATTGAGCCAGCTAATATTGATAATATTAAAAAAAAATTCCTACTCTTATCTAAAACTTATCAATATAAAATTTTGACAATATTACCAGAAAATTGGACAGTGTCCAAAATAATGAATGAATTTAATATAACAAAATACATCGCAAGACAAGCTAAATTATTGATAGCGGAAAAGGGATTTTTATCAACACCTAACCCCAAGCCTAGAAAAACTATAGACGAATATACAGTTAAAATTGTACAAGAATTTTATTGTACGGACGAAATAAGCAGAATCATGCCAGGCAAGAAAGATTGCGTTTCGATTTTGACCAAAGACGGAAAAAAGAATACCATACAAAAGAGATTAATTTTAGATAATTTGAAATATATTTATATATTTTTTAAAGAAATGAGGCCTGATGTTAAAATCGGTTTTTCTAAATTTGCAAGCATTCGCCCAAAAAATTGTATACTCGTTGGAAGTAGTGGTGCATATAATGTATGTGTTAGCTACCCAAACATTTAAATTAATGATCATTGGATAAAATTTACCCAATTCAACCAAAGATGATATGTTGCCCTTTAGAACATACAAACATATTTTACCATTAATAATTTATAACCCGCCTCAACCATCCTGTTATATGGGAAATGTGATCCAGAGTCAACACATTTAAGCGATCAAATAGAAATGTTGTTTCGTTCTAAGGACATCAAATTTATAACATACAAACAATGGCTATCCGTAGATAGAACCACTCTTGAAACAATAACCAAGCCAGTAGATGAATTTATCGATGCCTTTTTTGAAAAATGGAATCTTTATTACCCCATTCTTTTATTTCAACGCAACAATCGTTGTATCAAAACAATCTAAAACTGAATTTAGACGAAGGCCAATATTTAATTTTATGTATTTTCCAGAAAATTATAGCTTTATACTTCAGGATGAAGTACAAAATTATCATTGGAATAGGGCTCAATCCACTGTTCATCCTTTTGTTATATATTATAAATATTTGTTGCCTAAATTATGTAATAATATCCGAATCTTTGCAACACAATGCAATAGCAGTACATTATTTCCAAAAAACATTGTTAAATTTTTTAATTAATAAATTATGTATGCCAAATAAAAAATTTTATTTTTCCGATGGATCTGCTGCACAGTATATTAATATTTGCCATCATGAGATGGATTTCGAGGTACAGGCGGAATGGCATTTTCTGCTACAGCACATGGGAAAAGTTATTGTGATGTGGTGGCACTGTTAAAAGATTAGCCGCTAGAGCTAATTTACAAAAGCCTTAATCAAAGCAAATAACCACATCATATGAATTGTACGAGTTTGCTAAAGAAAATATTAATGGCATATATTTTGAATATATGACTCAAAAAAAATATGATTACGGAAAACTATTGCTCAGGGAAAGATTTCCAAAACCTAGACCTATACCTGGAACACAGAAAATTCACACCGTGATTCCAACAGGTTACATCAATTTAAAAGTAAAATGTATTCCAATTCAATAGAAAGCCTATAAAATATTTAACATATAATGATGAAAGTATAATTTTTGGAGAAATATCAGGATACATAACGCGTGTTTATGATTCTAATCGATGGTTAGCCTTTGTTTTAGGGAAAATCAAAAGCAGGAAGAAATAAATATAAAGTTTTTACACCCATCCGGACCTTCTAATTCCATTACATTTCCAAGTATAGACGACACTCTTTGCTTGCCAAAATGTCATATCTTAACATTCGTTTCACCGTTAATTGCTACTGGCCGTAGTTATACATTGTCGTCACAAGAAAGTAAGTGTGCTACCAGAAAATTAGAATCTTTTAAAAGTGAGTTATATATTTTTATATATATTTTTTCTAGATATATATATATAAACTTATTCAATTATAATTATTAATATATATATATTTGTTAGTTATATTATTTTTATAATACTATATAAACAAAAGATTCAAATAAATATATTCTATGAATAATTATTATTTGTATATATATTTATATACATATAAAAAAAATAAATAAATATAGTATTGGAGGATATGTTTGTGACGGTGTTAAAAAAAAAATAAAAATAAATATATTGAGGTTAGGAAGGATAATCTTGTGGGGAGAGACTGCTTATGAAGCTAATATAATTAGTCTTGTGTCGCTATGGAGAGCCTTTGCCTTAAGAAGAAGCCCTCACGGGGTTCACCTTTAGTTGACGAATGTGGGAGCCGAGTTCCTTGAAAAAGGATAAGGCATATTTCCCAAAAGTAGTAAGGGTAGTGGAAATAATGGGGATGAAAATATATTCTTGAGAAATTTCGGAATATTTCGCTATTTTGAGTGTCTCCTTTTTCTCGAGTATATTGACTGTTTGATTTGATGGAGCGAGTGGATCAATACAAGAATAGTCCCAGACCAGGAATTGACCGCGCTTCCAAGGAATTTGCGAAATACCGTCAGGCCGTTTCCCATCAGATCTGAAAAGACCGGATGGTTCAAGAGTGGAGGGGATTTGAGCAGATCTAAGAGCTCTAAGAATGATCGAATTGCATAGATTATGTCTTACAATTCGACCTTTACATGAGCGACAATGAAGACTATGTCTTCCATTGCCCAAAACTGCGGAGCCGCAACCTAAACATATGCGGGGTTGGGTAATAAGGCAATTTAAACGGATACCGATTGCATGTGTGAGCTCGTTTTTATTTAGTTGTAATTGCAGATTAATAGACGGAATGGCCTCGAGAAACTCATGGCCTGAACCATTAAGCAAAGAAGAGAATAAAAGACGGTCAGATAATTGCATTCTGGAAAGGAGTGATTCAACGCAGAGTGCAATAATAGGCCTATCCCAGTCCTTCTGCTTATTAGATTCAGGAAGAGGGTGATCAGCAGAAATTCGTGTCCTCCATTCGATGATTGCATCATTAAAAGAAGAGTCGGGTTTTAAAGAATTGGAATTTATTATGTTTTTAGTTAGTAGGCAACTGGATATAAAGGCCGTTAAGGCGAGATCGGATGGAGATCTGAGGCCCAGACCTCCCATCTTTGTGGGTAAAGAAGCTTGTGTCCAAGCAATTTCATCGAATTTAAGATTTAGAATATTTTCGATAAGGATTTTGATCCCATTATCATAAACTCCAAGTGAAATGGAGAATTTAAATATGGCAGTTGAGCGAAGTGCGTAAAAAATACGGGGAATATCAATTATTTTAAATATTTAGGGCGCCATATATGAAATGCACAAGATAATCATATTAGAGATATGCAAAGTTAGGCCCGACCCATACCCGACGCGAACGGGCTTCGGGCCGGGCTTAATTATATTTAAAATAATTGGGTTCGGGCCGGGCCTAATATTTAAAAAAAAAATTTGGGCCGGGTCGGACCTTGGAAATTTTTTTAAATATATCTTAATTTATCAATTTTATATTGAATTTTTTATGTAAAATAAAAATATTTGATTTTATTTATTGAAACTAAACGACATATAACATATGTCTTTTATTTTGAGTAATTATAAAAATTAATTTCTATATTTAAATAAATTAGGGCCGGGTTGGTAAATTTTTTTTAAAAAAAATTTTGGGTTCGGGCCAGGCTGGCAAAACTTTTTTTAAAAAAATTTCGGACCGGGCCAGGCTTGAAAAATTAGGCCAGATGCAGACCACTAATTCATATATTCAAGAACTATAAACTTGGTTGAATATATTTTATCAATATTCATTAAATAGGTTATATGGGCAAAAAAATTTTATAATAAAGTAATAAATTGAATTTCTTTTATCGATAGGCGATTTCAATAATTGAATGAAAGCCCCATTTATTGTTATTTTCACTTACAAGATGAATAATACTCTAAATTATATCAAATAGTTCAAAAAACCCATTAAAAACTGATTAATATATAATTTTATACAAAGACGCCCCCTTTCGGGAAAATTTTAAACACCTTCCTAAACATTTTAATCGATTTTGAGAATGAAGATTCGTCCCAGAGGAATTTTTTTTTATAAATATAAAGGAAGAATTAATAATGTCTACTAAATTTAAAAAAAACTGAAGGTCGTATTATTTCCAAAAAATCGTTTTTAGTCATTATATATTAAATAAAATGGCTGGAAATTGGGGGAAATTTTTTTTTATCTAAAAGTAAAATCTTTATACGTAATTTTGATGTTAAATTTGTTATTTAAAATTATGTGGTGATATGCTTAATTGAATGAAGGCAGATAATGGTAAAAATATGTCATTTTTGCCACTTTAAACCCTAATATCTTCAAAAATATAAATGTTAGGAGAATAAAATTTTGGCTATTTCTTAGTTACATTGACCTTTCTTTGCTTACCAAATTTTAAAAAAATAGAAGGGAGTCGGCCGAATCATCATTTTCAAAAAGTAGTGAAAGCTGTGTGATTTTCCTGGTTCGTAAAAAGTTTTCAGTCAGCATTATTTAAATTTTAATTCCATACATTATTAACTTTATATACGATATTCTAAATAAATTATATATGAATGTATTTCCAAAGATGAAAAACATACTGTCACAGATGCTAAACTTGTATAAAAAATGTAGAGAAGAGATCGATATATTATTTTATAGTTCTAAAGTAATACTTATTGTACCAATATATTTTGTTGCAAATTCGAAATAAAAATAAAGGAAATATTTTTATATGGCTAAAAATTAAGTAAATAAATCAAGAGATAAAAGTATTTATATAAATTAATTTTTGAGTAACATTGGTATTACTTTTAAAACCAATATTTTACCCAGTTCTAATAGAGCTAGAAGGCTAAAATTTTGGATACACAATTTACATTTTATTTACTTATATACCAAATTTTATCAAAATCAGGGATAGTCAGGTTGTAATAGTGATTAATTTGATATGGAATGACCCATTGTTGCTAGCCCTACACATGAGTATGACAAACAAAACAAAATGATGAATGATAAAAATTTAGTGAAACCAAATCTTGAATCAAAGAATGTCTTGTGGGTGGAGTAACAAGCCCAAGTAGGGCAGCTAATTTCCTATTTTTATCATTGTTGTCGTAAAATTTATCGATATCATTCTTAGAAGGTGGGATGGGTATTGATAAGGTTGCCAAAAGAGTAATTGTACATTTCCTGGGCAATATAATATTAATAAAAAAAATTTAAAAAAATTTATAGAAATCAATTTCAAAAGGAATTTTGTTGTATAACATTTAAACAATATTCGATTTATGAGTAATAATAGCATGAACATTGATAAAAAAATTTCTTTTTATGGAAAGAAATCATGGTATTAGCCATGAATCGATTATTCATTTTTAGCCATCTTTATTTGCGTTATTTTTTGAAACTATTCGTTAAAAATATAATTGCAAAAATTGGAAGTTCTGATCATCATAAATATTTTGTTTTAAACTATCAAGTATTTAATATAAGATGACCTTGCATCACAAATCATTTTTTGTTTTCCCCCTAATTATCAATCGTTTACCTAATCATACATGCCAAAATTATTATGAATATCAATCGACGGTGACATCAGCAAGAAAAACCCCTTCGCGTTTTTTTATTAAATATATTATTATTTTTTTAGTTTGTGTCAAAAACCTGTTTGATAAATTCATGTTGAAAATTTCACTGATCATTTTATTTTATTTTTCAATTAAAAAAAGGTTTATTCCATGTTTTTCGATAAAATTTTATAAGTTTTGATATTTGTCATTTTAAATATTATTAGTTAGTATATACCAAATTAAAAAATAGCTGGTTTACATTTGGGTTCAATGTAAACGCTTTATTATGATAAGAAGATATTTTATTTATTTTAATAATTAAAATATTTAATATGCACATCTTTGCGCGAAAGTAGTTAATGCTATAAGAAACAACTTAATTTTTAAAATATTATCGATTAACCCGAAACCATATAATGTTTAGGTCTTATTCCTAACCAAGTTTTAGTGAAATTTAAGCTAAAAATATTAAAAAATAAACTAATACTTAACTATATCATACCCCCTAAAACTAAATTATCGCCTAGATTAAAAAAATTTTTGGCATTTTTATCCCAACTTTTAAATATTTATGCGAAAGAATTTTAAAAGTTTATAATGACTGGAAGAAATTTTATAAAAAATACCTTCAGATCGGTTTTTTTCTTTTAAAAATAAATTCGTTTTTACAATTTAGAAACTAGTTTAATTTAAAAAAATTATAACATTATTTATCTTTTCAAATAAGTTTTTTAAATTTACAATTGAGAGATTTTAATTAGATTTTCAGAAGTGCCTTCAAAAAAACGCTATAAAATAATAAGGAATCGTTTACCATGAATTTACTCCTTCATATTCTATATTCACGTTTATAAAATAATTATCCCTAAATTTTTTCATCTGAGTATTGTAAAAATAATCTATCGTAATCGTTTCATTTTCATCGTAGCCACTCCATCTTATGTGTCACATTTTCTATCCAAAATTTAGAAAATCTCATTAAATACCTTTTATACTATCGATGCTAAATTATAAAAATATCAAACATAAGATTTATCGAGTCTAAAATTTTAAAATTGACCTATTTAATCGCTCAAAATTAAAGCTGAAACACTTCTTAAACGTTAAGAAATTTAAATTTTTCCTTAATACTCAGATAAGACGGAATTGCCCAGAAAACAGTTTAAAAGATAAATTGTTCAGAAAAATATAAAAGAATAAAATAGTTTTTTTTATTGATTTTAAGAAAATAGTCACTATTAGAAATTATCGCAGTATTGCTTTCGCGCTATTTTTGCGATAGACTTCCCATTAATAAAATGGTTATATATGATTCGTAAATAGTTTTCGCTAAATTGTCTAAGAAGAGATATGTTTGGTCTTCTCTATAAGATTTTCGCTGTTATAAATTGGTGATAAAAGTTTCGCTGTTATAAATGGTGATAAAAGTTTCAGTTATGTATTAGCATTGAGTTTGAAAAAAAAATTTATTTCAACTTGAGGGATTTTTTATATATAGAAATTGCAAAATATTTAATTATATAAAAGAACTTTTATAAAAAAAATTTCGAATTTTTAGGGGTTATTTTTGAAATAAAAAAATTATTAAAGGATTTTTGCTTATTTCGGGGAATTATTTTTCAACTAATATTTTTTAATATCAAAAAAATGGGCAATATTTTCACCGAATTATTTTCTGTTTCCGGGGAAATATCTTCCAGGCTATTTTTTCCGGAAAGTTTTTATATCAGGGAATTATTTTCCGTTTACCTCTTTGTGCATATAACAAGAACATTTTTAAAAAAAGGTTAAATATGTCAGGAACAAAATTTTAGCGCATTAGCAACTATATTAGCGGAGATAATCGGGGTTAAAGGTCCAAAAAGCGTCTTTTTTAGCTTTTTACTGATTAAATAACTAATTTTTAATTTAAAACTAAATATGATCAAATATTAAATCTTATTAATAGCTAAGTTAATAATTGATAATTATGGCGAAAACATTAAAATTAATTTTTTTTTAAATATGGGTCATCATGGTTAGTTGAAAATTTGAAATTAATATTTGGAAATGAATATGATCTCCAATTTTAAATTTTTTTAAGAAATAATTTATTTACTATTTTTTTAATAATATATTCAACAATTAGCGTGGCTGGATATTTATTTTAAAAATTATTGCGATTTTATACCATTAAGAAAATAGATGGCGCTATATATAATAGTTTTAATATGTTAAAATTCATTTTTTTTATTGATTAAAAATATTTTAATGTATATATATCATACTAAATCGATTACAATGTGCATTATATATATTTATTTGTAATTCAGATCATGAAATTTTTAAAATCTTCACAAATTTTGCCTAATTAAGATATTTTATAAATTAATTAAATCTTACTTCATCTAAAGGAATACAAAGCCTGGCTAGCTTGTAAGATTTCTTCAGGAGATAATATATATGTTCGACAGGTGGGAGTAGAAGGATTAATTAGCGAGAGAATATGAGATTTGGGCAACACTAAAATATCATCTTTCAGAGGAAATTTAAATGAGGCTCAAGTAAAAATCGGTTTTTTTACCTCTTCATTTGTATCATTTTTTAGATTATAAATCCTACCCACCATTTATCATCATATACACATGTTACATATCTATTAATATTTTTAAATATAATTTTCTCATTTATAAACGAAACTTGTTTTATATTATATATTTTGAAATTTGAATATATTTTGGTTTTTAGTCTATTTTGATAAATGGGAATAACCCCGTGAATTTTTTGGGTCCCATGTATGAACGGTGCAGAATTAAATCTTTTACGAAGGGCTAATTCCCCTTCTATATATTCTTGATTGGATACATATACAAATTGAATTTCATTAATATTTTCTTTAGCATAATTATATAATTCTAATGGGGTTAGGATTGGATTTTTATTTAGCCTTTGAAGACTAGCTCTGGCAACTAATCTTTTGACAGTTCCTCCGATACCGTCACATGCATTTTGCCGTGAGCAGTGGCAAAGAAATGGCATTCGGCAGGAATATTAAAATCGTATTTATGAAGGCATATGTTCAGAAAATTTTAGCGATTCTTGTATTGAGACGCGGCTCCATCTTAAAAATATATTATTTTTTCTGGTTTAGAATTAAATTTGACTGTTAAGAAATTAATAAAAATTTTTTGATAAAGATGGACTTCACTAGTATTATGGTTTAATGATTAGGATATAATAACAAAATTAATATATTTTAAATCTTCTCCAGATTTATAATATGGTGTATAGTGGCCTGCACGTTGTTCAAATGAAATCCCTGAATTTCATTTTGTAAAATAAAGGAATATTTTTCTGAATAATCTAGAATTGTTAAAAATTTTTTATCTTTTCAATTTTCTTTAATTCTTCAAAAATAAGTTTGTTGTTTAGCTATAAAAGAGTGACGCAGTAAAATTTGAACTTTTTCTAATAGATAATCGATGAAATCATCAAAGGACTTTATAATAGTTCCAAGATTTGCTCTATCCACCGTTATCCATTGTTTAAACGTAACATATTCTATACGATTTCTCTTATACAATTGGTATATTGGCCCTGTTAAATAACATTTTGGGTGAGAGGGATTACAAATAATTTGCGCCAAAAGATAGTTTTAAGAATTTATACAGTAATCTTCTACTGCTATGATTACAATTACATTTGTCATTAATTTCACATTATGATGAATGGCGCAGACACAAACAGTGTGTGCCACTAGCTCCAACTAAAATACAGTTTTTTGGCCTAACGGCAAATTTAGAGAATCCAATTAATATATTTGGGTATTATTCCTTAAATATCTTGAATATTTCTTTAAGATTATTCAATATTAGTTTCTTTCTCGCCTTTAACAGATACACAATCTTTTATTCCGGGCATGAGTCGGCTTATTTCATCAGAACTATAAAAATCCTTGAAGAGTTTAAATGTTTTTTCGTTTAGTGTCTTTCCTGCATTATGTTTTGGGAATGAAAGAATTACACTTTCTTTTACCACCATTTTGGATTTTCATGCCATGTATGTTATGTTGAATTCCTCTTGAATTTTATTACCATCCATTTTTGAGGTAAAATTTTAAGAATTTGATATTGTTAATTTTTTGATAATTTATCAAAGTTATCCTTTAATATAATAAGAATTTCCTCTTTCATTGAACTATCATTCTCGGAATCAGATATTTCTAAAACCTTACTCTTTATTGCTTTTTCAATCTTTTGAATTTTATTTTTAGGTATTTTTTCTCCATTAAACGTTTTCTTTTAATTTGTGATTCTCCAATATTGTGTAATGTTTCATTAATCGATTCAAAGGCATCTTGATTATGGGTCATTCTCGAAATTCAAAGACTTTGATCATAGAAATTTTGATTTTATAGAGAATGCTCAAATTCATTTGATACCCAAAATTTTATAAAGTTAATTTTTTGTTATTTTTATTGCTTAAAAATTTTTTCAAAATCTTCGAAAATTTTCTTTATCTCTGGTTATTATAATAATTTAAGATAATGATAATTCCATAAAAGAATCTTAGGCCTGGTAATTAATGTGATTTTCTTTTCCCTTAATAATTTTCCCGCACTCCTTTAATCCTGCTTTTTTATTCGTGTGCTAGTCGGATTTTTTTTTATTATTTACATTTATATATTAAAAAAATTATTAAAATTTTTTATCCTGCGAATATCTCAGGGGAATGAGGTTTACAAAGTTATATAACCGAATTTTATGATATATTATACTTGAGAATATTTTTAAGCAATAAAAAATGAAATTTATCTTATTAAATCTTTTATATATAGCGCCATCTATTTTTTTAAATGTATAATATCGCAATAATTTTTAAAATAAATATCCAGCTATGCTAATTGTTGAAGATATTATTAAAAAAATAGTAAACGAATAATATTTCTTAATAAAATTTAAAATTGGAGATCATATTCATTTCCATTTCAAATTTTCAACTGACCATAAGATGACCCATATTTAAAAAAAAATTAATTTTAATGTTTTCGCCATAATTATCAATTATAGCTATTGATATTAGATTCAATTGATCATATTTAGTTATAAATTAAAAACTAATTATTTAACATCTGTAAAAGGCAAAAAAAAGACGTTTTTTGGACCTTTAACCCGATTATCTCAGCTAATATAGTTGCTAATGCGCTAAAATTTTGTTTACGATCTAATGTGAACATATATAACCAGTCTACAACTTTTTATCGAAATTGAAAGGGGTCGGTCGAAAATCTTGATTTTTTTGCTCATTTGACATGGAACATGATAAAATGCTTCCTTTTCCTTATAATTGCCAGTACTCTCGAGTTCCAATAGAAACTTAGACTGGTTGATAAAAAAAAATTTTGGTCATTGGATAAAAGTCCTTTCATTCTAATTCTTTAAGAAATTTTCGTTTCTTTGATTAACTATTAATTTAGGCTTTTTCTCAGTCCATCATCAAACTAAAATTTATAGAATTAACTGTAATTATAAAATTTATAACCCAAAAATTGAATCATTCTCTTGCAGGTATAGTATTTTAATGTCGTTTCTCTCAATAAAATAAATCTGATAATTCCTTGTAAACTGAGTTTATCCCTGGATGTTGTCGCCTATGGATGCTCTTTGAGGCCAATGTGAGCAACCTTGATGGTATCAATTAATTTTTTAATATCGTTTCTTTGTTTAGATAGTTTTTTGGCTATGGCAGTATTATTCATTCCTTCTTCTTGCAAATTAAAAAAAATTCTCGTGGATAATTGTATCAATTGGAATTTCATGGGACATTTGAAATTAAAATTCAAAATTAATTTGGAAAAATAAAATTCAACCTTGCTTTTACAGATGTTCAAAAGTAGAAGATCTTACCTTCATTGTAAATTAGTTATGATTAAAACATGAAATTCAAAAACTGCGATATTTTTGATTTACGATAATTTTCTATAAGTTACCAAAATATCGAAATTAGTTTAAATCACGATTGGAATTTTGAAACTAACTTTAAATTATCATATTAAAATCATTTTGAGTTAAATATAAAAAAACTTAGTGTAATTGGTTTAGCTGTGTCCAAAAAAAACCTCAAAATTTATAAATTTTCGCAAATTAATAAAATTATGAAACATGTCTGAATCTTCCATTATTTATTTTTTTACAAAAAAACAAAAATACCTAAAAAAAATAAAGCAAAAAACAATTATAAAAGCGAAAAAAGAGAAAAAAATAAAGCAAAAAACATTTATAAAAGCAAAAAAAGAGAATAAAATACGAAAAATAACATACTTTAATATTACTTACTAGTTTTTCATAAAAATTACCCAAATAAATAAATTTTTATATGAAATTTATTTATTTTTTTAAAAAATAAATTTTTATATGAAATTTATTTATTTTTTTAAAAAATAAATTTTTATATGAAATTTATTTATTTTTTTAAAAAATAAATTTTTGTAAATGACGAAAAATAATTTCTATTTAATTTTAACATTAAAAATAGAATGTTAATTTTTTATTAAAATCAATTTATTTTTTAGATTTTGGACACATATAAAAAGGAATAACCGACGTTATTTTTGAAATTGTGTATTGTTTATAATATATTTTTCTACTTCAGGCTGTGTCCTAAATATCAAAATTACATAAAAATTATATCGCGCAATTTGCGCGAATCTAGCGAAAAATAATATAAGCCATTTTTAATGGAAAATTAAAATGTTGGCCTAAATGATTTTGCGCAAATTACGTGATTCTTAAAAATTTTACGATTCGTAAAACTTCAATCATTTTATCATTAAACTTTTGCAAATTGAGGGAATAAAAATGGGGAACGAATATCAATTGATGGAAAATATAAGACCTTATAGACATTAGTGGTGTAATAGCGACCTTAAATATAGAGATACAGCTGCAAATAAAGTCAAATGGGGAGAGATTATATAAATATTATTTTATAGGTTCAGGAGCTGCTATGATGAACAGCAAGCACCTTAAATTTGTTGAAGATTTTTACTGGCTAAAAGAAAATGTGGAGGATATATGTAAGCACACTAAAGCAAGTTTCAGTTTGAAACAATCTAAGGGTGCTATTAATGTACAAATATCTCCACATGTATTATAACAAAATTAGAACTATATAATAATCTATATTTTAGGATTATGAGCCAAACATTCAAGATATATTTATGTACAAATATCATCACAAGTATTATAACATTAAATTTTACTATATAATAATAATCTATATCTTAGGATTATGAGCCAAACATCCAAGATATGTTAAATATACAAATATCATCACAAATATCATCACAAATATTATAACATTAAATTAGAACTATATAATAATCTATATCTTCGGATTTAAAGCCAAACACACAAGATATGTTAAATGATATAGTCAATCAGAAACAAATTTTTGAATTTAAAATGAAATTTTCCCTTTCATATTTATAATTTTCTGTATTATTTTCCTATTTATAATTTTGTATATTTTTATAATAAAAAATTATTATGTTAAATGAATTTTTATAAAATGTGATTTAAGTCATTTTAGCAGTTTAAATACAAATCAAAACAACACTTTTTATTGAATATTTATAAATAAATGTAATAACTTTGACAAATTTAAACATTCATAAGATAAGGTAAGGTAATTAAAAAATAAATGTATATGAAAATTTTGGAATAAGGATTTCATAATTGTGGCGGGAAAGTGGCAACGTTTTTTGGCGGCTAATGGAGGTCTAAAAGGTTCCCTGTGATCTGGGTCTAGAATAGGATCACCGTCTCCTCGACGGGGTGTAAAAACCACTTAAAGAGGTTGATGTCAGGAAGGGCATCCGATTGTAAAAACCTTGCTACAAAATTTCCCTATGGTTACAACAAAGCATGGGCGGGGTACAGCCCAAAGTACCCCGTGGGCCTCCTCATCCGCCTATGACAAAAAGAAGGATCGGAAACCTGGTGGAACCACTATTCATGAAAATGAAACTTATGACGGCCATAAACGACCTGATAAAAAGTGGAGAAACCAGTTTACGGGTGATCGAGTTAGGGTCGCAACATGGAATGTTGGGAGTATGATGGGAAGAGCGGGAGAAGTCGTCGATGTATTGCACAGAAGGCATATAGATGTGTGCTGCATACAGGAGACTAGATGGAAAGAAAATGGAACCAGAATGATTGGCAAGACTAGCGAAAAGTATAAATTCTTTTGGGAAGGAGGTAATGGTGGTAAGACTGAAGTTGGGGTATTGGTTGCAGAGAAATTGGTAGACAAAGTAGTCGAAGTGAGAAGGCTAGACAACCAGATAATGGTTATCAAGATGATTTTTGGTAGAAAGCTATATAATATTATCTCGGCATATGTTCCTTAGGTTGGAAGAAGTGAAGAAGAGAAAGATATATTTTGGGACAGTCTATTGGGGGTGACATCAAGACTGGCAAATGAAGAGGAGATTATCCTGGCTGGTGATCTGAATGGACATGTGGGAGCGAGTAGTGAGGGTTATAAAGGAGTACATGGAGGGTTCAGTTACGGCATGAGAAATTTGGAAAGAGAGAAGATTTTAGATTTTAGTGATGCTATGGATATGATTGTCTGTAATACAATGTTTAAGAAAGAATCAGAGAAGCTGGTGACTTATAAGTCGGGTAATACCAAAAGTGCATACTTGTTATTGAGATGTGATCGATGTAGTGTAAAAAATGTGAAAGTGATACCAGGAGAGGAATGTATAAATAAGCATCGACTAGTTGTAGGAGATCTCACTCTTAAAGGTGCCAGGGTCAGTAAAAGAAAGTTTGTCCCAAGGCTGAAGGTTTGGAAATTGAAGGAGGAGAGTGCTAGACGTCAATTCAATATGGCATTGGCGATTAGGGAGGCGGAGGTGGCACAAGCATCTGGGGTGAATGACAAGTGGGAAGCCATGAAGAAAGCCTGGGTAATGACAACTGAGGAGGTATGTGGATGGACAAAAGGGCCGCCTAAACATAAGGAGACTTGGTGGTGGAACCCGGAGGTAGCGAAAGCCGTAGATGAGAAACGGAGGTGTTTCAAAGTATGGTATAATAGCAAAGAAAATAGTGATAATGATATTTACAAGATGGCTAAAAGAAATGCTAAGAAATTAATAGTAGTGTTGTTAAATGGCTCATTTTGAGCTGAATTTTAAAAACGGCTAACTCAATATTTCATCCCGAATAATATTACGCAAGCCTGAAGATTTTGTCTATAGAAGGAACAAAGGTTTGAATATCTAATGACGAAACTTCGAGGCTTATGCAATATTTTTCTGGCTAAAATATTGAGTTAGTCGTTTTACAACACTAATTAATAGTGAAGGCTCAAGAAAAAAGACACAAGTTTGCTAATGAAATGGAATGCGCTGATGGAATTGGAAATATGGTTAGAATGGCAAAACAGATGTCAAAAAAGAGGCAGGATGTGATAGGTGTAAAGTGTTTGAAAAATATGGAAGGAAAAATAAGAACAACTGGAAGATTTACATGAAAGGACTTTTGAATGAAGAAAATGAATGGGATAATAATATTAGTTGTGCAAAGGTAGAAGGTTCATGGTGTAAATTTGGCAAGGACGAGATAAAGAGAGCAGTGAAAAAGATGAAGAAAGGGAAGGCATCGGGTTTAACAATGGTGGTATCAGAGATGTTTAAAGGTTCTGATGATTTAGGGATTGAATGGTTAATGAATTTAGCCAAAATTGTCACAGAAGGTACTATTCCCGAGGACTGACGAAGAAGTATAATTATCCCAGTATACAAGGGGAAAGGTGATCCTTTAGATTGCAGGTCTTACAGAGCTATTAAACTCTTGGAACATGCAATGAAAGTATTTGAGAGAGTGTTAGAGAAGCGGTTAAGGGAACAAATTAAAATTGATGAAATGCAGTTTGGTTTTACATCGGGAAAAGGCATGACAGATGCAATTTTTGTGGTGAGACAAATTCAGGAGAAGTATCTTGCGAAGGAAAAGAAATTCTATTATGCGTTTGTTGATTTGGAGAAAGCATTTGATAGGGTGCTGCATGAGATTACTAGATGGGCCTTGAGAAAATCAGGTGTGAAGGAATGGTTGGTTACCGCAGTGATGGCAATGTATGTTGAAGCACAAACAGCAGTACGGACGGATTATGGTGATAGTGACAGCTTTGAGGTGAAGGTAGGACTTCATCAAGGATCCGTGCTGAGTCCATTATTATTTATCTTAGTAATGGATGTGGTGGCTAGAAAAATGCGTGAAGGACTTCCCTGGGAGATATTATATGCAGATGACCTTGTATTAATGGCAAACAGTGAGGGAGAATTGAGGGATAAAGTTAGTAAATGGAAGATGACTATGGAAGCAAAGGGCCTGAAAATGAATGCATCAAAAACAAAGGTGATGATTGGTGGGGAAAATCTAAAGATGGAGGAATCCGGTAAGTGGCCTTGTGGTGTATGTGGGAAAGGAGTTGCTAGAAATTCTATCCAATGCACCAGATGCCAGAAATGGGTACATAAAAGATGTAGCGGGGAAAAGGGCAGTTTGATGTAAGAAAGAATGACCTTTATTTGTAGAACATGCATGAAAGGGATACATAATAATGATAACCTAAAAAATGGTGGTCTGGATATTGGCAATGGGTTAACCCTAGAAAAAGTGGATAAGTTTTGTTATTTAGATGATATGCTAAACGCAGATGGTGGTGTAGATTCTGCCGTTGTTGCAAGGATCAGACAAGCTTGGAATAAGTTCAGAGAGATGTCGTATATTCTTACAAATAAAAAAGTTTCTCTGAAGTTAAAGGGGAAAGTTTACGTAAGCTGTGTGAGGAGTTGTTTAGTTTATGGCGGTGAAACATGGGCAATGAAAGCGACTCACGACACGAAGCCAAATTAAAAAGAACAGAGATGAGGATGGTAAGATGGATGTGTGGAATATCTCTGAGAAAAAAACTAGCAAGGAATTGCGAGCAAGATTTGGTATAGAAATGATTGGTATGGTAATGCGACAAAATAGACTAAGATGGTTTGGGCTTTTGGAACGTACGACAAGAGATGACTGGGTAAAGAGATGCACAATGATGGAGGTAGGAGGATCAAGACCTAGAGGAAGACCCAAGATGACGTGGACAAATGTGATAGCGGTGGATATGAGAAGCATGAATCTTACAAGTATTGATGCTCAGGACCGTCAAAAATGGAAAAGAAAAATCAGAGGGAAAACTGGCCTACTCGGGTAAACCTGGAAATCGCCATAAAACGGAGAAGAAGAAGTAATATTAGTTTCTAAGGATTTATATAAGTGTTTAAATTTGAAACTCATGAAACTTATTATCTTCAAATAATATAAAATATAGAATTAGTAAACATTCACATCAAACATTTTATATATTATAAATTGAAAATAAATGTATGATTTGGGACATGTTTTGTACCTCTCTTTTTTTTAATTTAGGACACAGCCTCAGAAATAAATAAATAAAATTATCATGAAAATAAAAAATTAAAAACATATAATTTATTATGTTCAATCTATTTTATTCAACATAAGAAATCTGCTGTCATCCTAGATGGTACATTTTTTTTAAATAATTTATAAAAGCATAATGAATGACCAAGTTAGCATAGAATGTGTGTAAACAAAAAGAATGTGTGTAAACAAAAAGAATGTGTGTAAACAAAAAGAATATTATCAGAGGAACCTTTCATTTCAGAATAAATTTAGGCATTGCTATAAAATTTAATAGAAAAATTAAATTATTATAATATATCATTTTTAGAGATTCTACCCTAGACATATTAAAAAATACAGGATAAAACAATATGAGAACATCAACTCTTGTGTGTCATTCAAAATGATAGCAACAAAAATGAAGATTTAATGATTCCCCAAAAAAATATATTATCAATCAACCTTATATCAGAAACCTTTATTATATAATTTATAATTGAAGGAATACACCCCTCTTTCAATTGTTGAACAATAGGAATTTATTCAACTGATAAAAGGAATATCAGATCCAATTCTGTATCAGGACAATTCAGCGAAACTTTTAGCCTAACAAATGTCGTTTATCGCGAAGGTAATATTGCAAAACCAATTCCCCGAAACATTTATAGTGAAGACAATAACGCGAACTTATTTATTTCAGAGAAATATTAATCGTGAATACTTTAGAGCGAATACATTTTAGCAAAACTTTTATCGCGATGAGAATGTGTTTGAGTTAAGTCTTTATCGTAAGTGTATTACCGCAAAACAATAAATATATTGCGAATGCATTTATTTAAAGTAAAACAACATATTCAATATTAATTTACACACAAAAGTCCCTTAAATCATAAATGCGAAATTTTTATGGATTTTTGTTACTTGTTTATAAGCAAGCATGTAACCCTGTTTTCTCCTTACTTGTGGTTGTAAGTATGGAGGTGACATTTTGGTTCAGGTTTTTGCCCAGATAAATTTACCCCCCCCCCCAACATAAATTTATAAAATGTGCTTTATGCCATTAAAGATAAATTTTAACAAGTATTTTTAAAATTTTGAATTAGGGAAATACTTTATTTCATTTGGATGTAACTTATTTTGAATCTCCATTCAAAATTTGATAGACAGTCAAATAGTTTATAATTGTTTTTAGTTAGTGACTGGCAAAACTGATTGATGAATTTATAAATATTACTAGACACTAAATATTGATACAACCCAGATATCTTCGCCAATAAGGATGAAGGTTTTACTAATGAACTCAAGATTAATATATTAATAAAGCCTAGGTTCCTTGTGTATTCTTATAAAATAAGACTTTGAGAAAAAAATAGAGCAGGATAGCAAAATATTTTATTCCAATAATAAATTTTATAAACCAAAAAGTTCATTAATCATTATATAAATTTATTAAGGCTAAAAGAAAATTAAAATGAATCAATCTTGTAACGATTTTTTTTTAAATATTATTCAAACAACATAAAAATAAATGTTTTAAAATAAAATTTAGCAATTATCTGATATTAAATTCACTATAATATCTTAGCAATATATGTTTCGCGTAATAGTTTTCACTAGTGTTGCGTAATCGGCTAATTTTAGACGACTAAAAACTGCTTAGCCGAGATTTTAGGTAAAAAAATCGGCTAAGCCTAATTAGGTATAGCCTAAAAATCGGCTAAGCCTAATTAGGCTAAGCCTAAAAATCGGCTAAACCTAATTAGGCTAAGCCTAAAAATCGGCTAAACCTAATTAGGCTAAGCCTAAAAATCGGCTAAGCCTAAAAATGGGCTAAGCCTAAAAATTGGCTAAAATAAATTAGTCAAAATTCTGCATCGATGCTTAGCATTAATTATTATTTATTTATTTTAGTAAAATAATTTATTTTATTTATATTTAATGTAAATATTTTATTATTATCAACAAATAAACATGATATGATTTAATATTTTTTATTTATATTATTATATTTTGAAATGAAAATAAATTTATTTATTTGATGTTTTTTTAATAAAAAAAATAATATGCTGCTATATTGTAAAAATGTAATATTCTTTATAATATAATTTATTAGTGATTTTCACAATCTTCTTTGTAAATACATCTTTTATTGAGGAATTATATTGTAAATTTTATTAGATAAATAAACAATCTTTTAGGTGAAATCTTTTATCATTTTTTTAAAATTATCTATTTATTATTAAATAAGGTGGATTTTATGAAACTTTTTTGATGTTATTTTATATGATCTTTTTAAGGATAATATTTTAATGTGACAATTGTCATAATCGTTCTTTTATAAGTTTTTTGAATTTTTTTGAAGGAAGTATGTTAAAATAAGTATTAATAACATGTGTAAATACAAATTTAGTGAAGATGTACCAATGAAAAGTGACAATTGTCATAATCGTTATTTTTAAAGTTTTTCGAATTTTTTTGACGAAAATATGTTAAAATAAGAATTAATAACATGTGTAAATATAAATTTAGTGAAGATGTACCAATGAAAAGTGACAATTGTCATAATGGTTAATTTTAAAGTTTTTTGAATTTTTTTGACGAAAATATGTTAAAATAAGTATTAATAACATGTGTAAATATAAATTTAGTGAAGATGTACCATAGAAAACTGACAATTGTCATAATCGCTATTTTTAAAGTTTTTTGAATTTTTTTGACGAAAATATGTTAAAATAAGTATTAATACCAATGAAAAGTGACATTTGTCATAATCGTTAATTTTAAAGTTTTTTGAATTGAAGATGTGCCATAGAAAAGTGACAATTGTCATAATCGTTATTTTTAATTTTTTGAATTTTTTTGACGAAAATATGTTAAAATAAGTATTATAATAACATGTGTAAATATAAATTTAGTGAAGATGTACCAATGAAAAGTGACAATTGTCATAATCGTTATTTTTAAAGTTTTTTGAATTTTATTGACAAAGATATTTTAAAATAAGTATTGATAACATGTTTAAATAAAAATTTAGTGAACATGTACTCTATTGACAAAGATATTTTAAAATAAGTATTGATAACATGTTTAAATAAAAATTTAGTGAACATGTACTCTAGATAAGCGACAATTGTCATAATCGTTATTTTTAAAGTTTTTTGATTTTTTTTGACGAAAATAGTTAACTTGCATCGATATTGATTTTAAAATAGAAAAAAAAGTTTACCCAAATTTTAAACAAGATTGTCTGGTGAAAATTGGTAAAAAAATAATAATTTCTAACTTAGGATTAGATATTATGATATAAATTTTGCATATTAATTTCTGACCCGATGAACAAATGTAATAAAATGCCAATTTGCTCCTGTTTTTGGGGAAGAATCTATTATTACCATATGTTTTTCTATGGCATATACTCAGGCAATTTTAATTTTACAATCTATATTTTTACCCATTTACATCAAAGAAATTTTAAAAATAACGATTATGACAATTGTCACTTTTCTATAGTACATCTTCACTAAATTTTTATTTAAACATGTTATTATTACTCATTTTAACATATTTTCGTCAACAAAAATCAAAAAACTTGAAAAATAATGATTATGACAATTGTCGCTTATCTAGAGTACATCTTCATTAAATTTTTATTTAAACATGTTATATATACATATTTTAAAATATTTTCGTCAAAAAAATTCAAAAAACTTTAAGAATAACGATTATGACAATTGTCACTTTTCATTGGTACATCTTCACTAAATTTATATTTACACATGTTATTAATACTTATTTTAACATATTTTCGTCAAAAAAATTTAAAAAATAACGAATATGACAATTGTCACTTTTCATTGTCTTCACTAAATTTATATTTACACATGTTATTAATACTTATTTTAACATATTTTCGTCAAAAAATTCAAAAAACTTTAAAAATAACCATTATGACAATGTCAATTTTCTATGGTACATCTTCACTAAATTTTATTTAAACATGTTATCAATACTTATTTTAACATATTTTCTTCAAAAAAATTCAAAAAACTTATAAAATAACGATTATGACAATTGTCATTTTTCTATGGTACATCTTCACTAAATTTTTATTTAAACATGTTTTTAATACTTATTTTAACATATTTTCTTCAAAAAAATTCCAAAAACTTATAAAATAACGATTATAATAATTGTCACTTTTCTATGGTACATCTTCACTAAGTTTTTATTTAAACATGTTTTTACTACTTATTTTAACATATTTTCTTCAAAAAAATTCAAAAAACTTTAAAAATAACGATTATGACAAATGTCACTTTTCATTGGTACATCTTCACTAAATTTATATTTACACATGTTATTAATACTTATTTTAACCTATTTTCTTCAAAATATAAAATAACGATTATGACAATTGTCACTTTTCTATGGTACATCTTCACTAAATTTTTATTTAAACATGTTTTTAATACTTATTTTAACCTATTTTCTTCAAAATATAAAATAACGATTATGACAATTGTCACTTTTCTATGGTACATCTTCACTAAATTTTTATTTAAACATGTTTTTAATACTTATTTTAACATATTTTCTTCAAAAAAATTCAAAAAACTTTAAAAATAACGATTATGACAATTGTCAATTTTCTATGGTACATCTTCACTAAATTTTTATTTAAACATGTTATTAATACTTATTTTAACATATTGTCGTCAAAAAAATTCAAAAAACTTTAAAAATAACGATTATGACAATTGTCACTTTTCTTTGGTACATCTTCACTAAATTTATATTTACACATGTTATTAATACTTATTTTAACCTATTTTCTTCAAAAAAATTCAAAAAACAAATAACGATTATGACAATTGTCACATTAAAATATTATCCTTAAAAAGATCATATAAAATCATCAAAAAAGTTTCATAAAATCCACCTCATTTAATAAAAAAGATAATTTAAAAAAAATGATAAAAAAATTATAAAAGATTTCACCTAAAAGATTGTTTATTTATCTAATAAAATTTACAATATAATTCCTCAATAAAAGATGTATTTATAAAGAAGATTGTGAAAATCACTAATAAATTATATTAAAAAGAATATTACAATTTTACAATATAGCAGCATATTATTTTTTTTATTAAAATAACATCAAATAAATAAATTTATTTTCATTTGAAAATATAATAATATAAATAAAAAATATTAAATCATATCATGTTTATTTGTTGATAATAATAAAATATTTACATTAAATATAAATAAAATAAATTATTTTACTAAAATAAATAAATAATAATTAATACTAAGCATCGATGCAGAATTTTGACTAATTTTTAGCAGATTTATATAGGCTTAGCCGATTTTTAGGCTTAACCTAATTAGGCTTAGCCGATTTTTAGTTTTAGCCGATTTTTAGGCTTACCTAATTAGGCTTAGCCGATTTTTAGGCTTAGCCTTATTAGGCTTAGGCGTAGTTTTTAGCCGATTACGCAACACTAGTTTTCACTATATTGTCTTTGCGATTTGGGTTTTGCAATAATGACTTTGTTATTTTTTGCGATTATCAATTTGCAAAAAAAGTTTCACTGTAATCTATTCACTTTAAATGTTTCGTGATAAAAGTTTTGCCCAAAAGTGCTTTGCAATAAAAGTTTCACTAATTAACATAGAACCATGGTCATTAAACTAAAACAAAGTGAATTTTATTATATGGAATAATATATGTTCAAATATTATCTCCTACATCAATCAATGGATAAATTACAAAAGGAGAAAGAAGGATATTATGATGACCTAGTTCCGAAAATATTTAGTTAGCAAAAATTAAGTGTTTTACTAAAGTATTGTTTACCTTTAATGTTACATTAATTGGTCTGGTAGAAAGATATGAAAAAATTGTTAATTAATCACCCAAGCCGATATTTTTTATTTTTAGTTGAATATTATTTTCTTACAATAATATTAATTTTATTTATTTGTATGAAATTAGGTGTCATATATCTTTTATTTTATGTTTAAAAAATTTTAAAATTTTTACAGAATCTGTTGTATTATTAAAAACCCAGAAAAGGTTCATATAAACTGTCAAATGTATTACTCGCTTCATTTTTTTGACAAAAATTTAGTCATGGTTTGGTTGACAATTTGTTCAATCTTAAAAATTTTATATTTTGAATCAAAATGTGCAGCATTTAAAGCTATTATTAAAAATATGCAAGAATTATTAATAGAGGCAATCTCTAAATATAAAATCTTATTCTAATGTATGAGATAACACTAAAATAAATGATGACTTTTTAATTTTGTTGATTATCATAATCAAACACCACAATGAACAATAAATCCCCACAGTATTGATTTCAAATATTTCAATATCAAGATTAGGCTATTAAATTACAAATTATTAAATAAAATTCCAATAATGGAAATAATTTTGAAATATAATACAATATTGCCTTCTTTAGTAGTGAAAAGATTTTTTCATTTGAGGGATTGATAAATATCCCTAACAAATAATTCAGATTTAACACTTTTTAAAAATTCATTAAAAAATAAATATTGCCTGTTAAATATCCATTTAAAGTACTTAGAACATGTAATAAAATTTTTAACTATTGGTTGATACCTATCAAACATATGGTTTTGACTAAAAAAAAGGAGCATCTATATATTGCTGATATTAACATTATAATAATGACCTCATGTTTAAAATAAATAAAGGAAGATTAATTATAAATAGCAAGATCTTGTAGTATGATATTTAATTGATATATAAATTACTTATGTGAATCTTCTTGGCTAAAATTCTTTTTATTATCTCTAAAAAGGCTATAAAGACGATGTAATGCACAAGCATGAAACAGGTGATTATTTTCCGCTTTCCAGAAGACTAATGCCAATTTTTCATAATAACAAACACGAACAGGAGTTTTAACTTGCTTTTTTGTTATCTGCATTAATCCATAAATATCTTGAACAACTTTAAATGTTTCCTAAAAAATATAAAAATTCAAATTTTAAATGAAATAATGTAAAACCTGCCACAATTCCATTTGAATAGCTATATCCAATTGGATAAACCTTGTATTTAAATGCATTTGCTGGGTTTCATAGTTATTCAGATCAATCGCTATTGATGGGTTATTTTGTTTTTGAAGCAGTGAGATATGATTTCTTAACTGAAGTTATTTAATAATATAAAAATTATGAGTAATATAAGTACATTTTCAGAAATTTTTTTAAATTCAGTTCTTCTTGAATATTTTTGACAAAATTCAAAGGTTTTTTTAGCAATTTCATGGTATAAAGGTTGGACTAAATTATTGTTCCTAAGTAAATCCAAACATTGTCTATAGGCTTCCCATAAAAATTTAACCCATGGTGTTAATAATAAACGATTATTACGATCTAATGAATCCTCCCCACTAACAGCACTCAACAATAATCTAAAATACCCAGCTATTATATATTTATGTGATATATATAACTCTTCAGGTGATTGGATAACATCTAGATCATCAACATGTATAATTTTATCTTTTGAGTCTTCTAATGCTTCAAAAGTTCTCTTCTCTGCATATTCTAGAAAATTTCTAAATACCGATTCTAATGCACTAACATTGACCTGTAATACATATCTCTTTAAATTTGAGTGATAAAAATTAGTTAACCTGTTGACAAATATTTCTATAATGATAGAGACCTTCTTTGGCAATATCTGACTTACGTAATTTAACGCATAGTGTTAAGAATTTGTTAAAATAATCATATAAAATTTTTTCTGGAGTTTTCTGCCATATCTTATGAGGCTTATTTTTAATTAAGGCTGCTAATGCTTCTAATGCTCGATCATCTTTACCAACATCTATAAATTCTAAAAAGATTCATTATAAATACTCACAATATATTAAAAAGATATAACCTTGAGCTCTTTTTAAAACATTATCAGGTTTATGCATGTACACAGGCATTACGAAAAGTAAGTGAAGTTAACACAAATTAGACCCTTATTATTAGATTTTAATCTTTTATTAAAATTTAATTATCTTTTGTATTTTGTTAAATATAAATTTCACAAATTTTTTTTTATTACTTAAAAGTGTCTTTTATACATTCTGATATATAATTTGCCAAGAACATTGATTTAGACTATTTAAGAAACGGCTAAATAACCACAAATATATTACCTGTTTTTAAATTTTGTATCGTCTAAAATCAAATTTCCTAAAAAAAAATATTACATAATTAGTAGGTAATGCTAAATTTTCTTTTTCAAAATATAAAATAGAATGATAATTTTGAATATGTTAAAATAATTTCCGTTTATAACAATTTTGAATATAATAATAACAAATAAAGAGTTAAGCAGTAAGAAATTAAGGAATTTGGTACGGTTAGATAAGTGTTTTTAAATAAAAATATTTCAAAATAAAATAAATATAAAAATAATAGGTTTTTGTGTGAACGCATAATAATAAAAGTAAAGATAGTATTATGATATAAATCCTATATAATATATATCCTATTATAACAATAAACTGAGAGAGCAAAAAGATTTGACTTTTATGATAAAATCTAGAGGTTTATGAGTAATTTAAGGTACCATGGGGTTAAGGTTAGCAGGGAGTTAGACAAGATTTAACTAAAAAATTTAAGATTTTAATTTATAAAAATATATATAAAATATTTTAACTTTAAAGTACAATAAATTTATACGCTTATATAGTTTACAAAATCTATCAAGTAATTTATATCGAATTATTGAGTTAATTTTATAAAACGAGTCCGCGAGGTTAAAGTAAATTTAATATAAAGAATTTAAAAAAATCAATCTTTTAGTTAATAGATAGCGATCAATTAGGACATCACAACATTCCACCCTCTGAAGGAACATTGCCTAGGTTCTCTTTAGGTGTAAATCTTTCGTGTTCAAGGAGCTTCCCATCTATTTTGATCATAAAAACTGTCATAGTTTCGTCTTGAAAAATGATAGTTATTTTGTATGTTGAATCTTTGGTTGCCATAATATGGTCGAGTCTGCCATGGTTGTCTAAACTGATGTCTGTAATTATTATCATAATGTCTGTTGCTCTCAGTACATGGCATCATCTGGGTATTGTCATATCTAGTATTAGTTGGTTTTTGTTCGTAAACTTTCTTATCTTGTATTACTCCCTCCAAATGTTTTAGATCAGAGTGTTTATTTTCTTTGATAACAATCTTATGTATAGATGTTTCGATGTCAGTTTCGTCTAATTCTTTGCCTACCTTTATAATGTCATATCAAATGAGTAAATCTTTAATTCTGTATTTAATTATCTTAGAAGAGCTTGATACCTATCAAAACAACACTCTGGTATTATAACAACAAACAACTACTTTTTTATGTATCTATGTTTTTTTTTACTTACTTCAATAATTTTTTTCTCTTGAAACATAAAATCAATAATTTTATTTCCTTATTTTTTCTTTCCTTAAAATATGAAATCGTACATAAAAATAATAATCGTTTCTTTTTTTTTCGCGCTTATATATTTATTTTTTTTACAAAATCATCCCGTTTATTTATTATTTTTTTTATCAAAAGTCAATCAACCTTTTTTTTTAATATTTATTTATTCAACTCCTTATTATTCGTATACTTTGCCATTATCTTCCTTTAGTGCTAGGCTTAATAGCTTGCTCCCTTAACACGCCCCCTTCAGAAAAGACGATCCTCCGCCTCCTCCTCCCAGAGGTTGCCCCACTCCGAATCTTCTACCAGACATCCAACCAGCCTCCAAGCTAATCAACATCGTCCAGAACTGCCACTAGCTCCCTCCATTCCTCGGTTCCCATCACTCCTTGATTAGTTCCTATACTCTCGGCAGCCGTGATACCCTCTCACATCGTTATATTGTTTCCCGCTGTCATATCGTTTGTGCCCTCACTCTCGACTGTTAAATCAACTATGGGCCATATCCTTCGATCCACGCTAGCTGTTCTTGGACGATGTTCAAGCTGCTCCTCTTCTTCATCTCTCCTCTTTCCCGGAATTTCTGCGACGGGCCTCGATTCACCGCTTCTTACTTGCTCCGTCCGAGCCCCCACAATCGCCGCTATCTGCCTCGCTGGTACCTCCTCCACCCTTGCTCGAGCCCGTTGCAATCCCGTCCGATTACCATCCGCCCTTCTCTCCTGATTCCATGGGCATTTATATTGAATATGTCCGCGTTCCTGGCAGCGATAGCACCGTCTTCCGTCCTCCATAGTTCATCTTATTATTCCCCGTCCGCTTCGACGACCCCTGCCCCCGGTCCTATGAGGCCGCACCAGATCCAACTTCTACACAAACATGGAGCATTATTTTGATCCATTTTGATTACCTACCTAAATATATTCTATACTATATAATCCTTACAAAATACGTACTTTGTAACGAATTCCTCTTTTACAATTCGAGGTAATCACCAATTTTATTTAACTTACAAAAAAAAAGAATTATAACTTTTAACGAAAAAAAATTTCTTCACAAAAATAAATAATTTTTCTCTGTTCCTCTTTTTTTTCTTTTTTTGGCCCACTGCCTCCTAAGCCTATGCTTTGCACGCCGAGTAATTAATTATCTTTTCATCAAATAATTTGGGACACCGCCCCTTTCCCGTCTCTAACATATCCAAATTTCCCTTCCAATAATCTGATCCCAAACAACATATCGTTCCAACTCTTTTGACATTTTAATTATCACAACAAAATAAAATTACACTTGTTCTCTTCGACAAAAAAATTGGGACTATACAAATTTACATTTGTTCCCTTCGACAAAATTTTGACTATCAAAAAAAAATTTACATTTGATAAAATTTGACTATTAGAAAGAATTTACATTTGATAAAAATTGACTATTAGAAAGAATTTACATTTGAAAAAATTTGACTATTAGAAAGAATTTACATTTGATAAAAATTGACTATTAGAAAGAATTTACATTTGATAAAAATTGACTATTAGAAAGAATTTACATTTGATAAAAATTGACTATATAAAAGAATTTACATTTGTTTTCTTCGCCAATTCTATTAATTTCTCCCTCCTCCCCACCTAATTCTTATAGGCTCTTTTATTCTTCCAAAAATTGTTACGTCTCGCATTCTATATGCTCTTTTATTCTCACAATTATTATTATTTTCCTTCTATATACGCTCTCTATCTTCCCACATGCTGACTCCCCTTTTACCTCCTGACCTGACCTAAGTCTTTTGACTTGACCTAAGTCTTCCGGGGTCCATTCCTCTCTTTAACTGATCCCTATGCCTTATTCCTTCTCTCCCGTCTGGGAACTTTATCCTATGCAATTTGTGCCCCACGTTCTCTATGACCACACCGGATTCCCATTTTCGGGTACCCCCAAAAATTCTAGCCCAACCGTTTGCCCCACCACGAATTTACACGTATTATCTCTCGAATCCATCTCTGGAGGTACCTCTTGTTTTAGCAAATCTAATTGAATGCGAGTTCTACGGCCCAAAAATTTTTCCGCCGGTGACAACTCCTCCTTTTTTCTACTATTATTATAATAGGCCACGGCGATCCATAGTTCCCCCCCCCCGCCATATTTCGATTTTCTTAACCAACTTTTAACCAGAGCCACTATTCTTTCCACTTGTCCGTTTGAGCTTGGATGATAAGGAGGTGCTAAGACATGTTTTACCCCGGTTTCCGCGCAAAATTTTTCAAACTGTCTACTCATAAAAGTGGGACCGCCGTCGGACATGATCGTCCTCGCTACCCCAAAACAAGCCCATAAATTCTTTAAGGTCTTTATTACAATTTGCGTAGTTAACCCCCTTACTGACTCGTACTCTACCCATTTGGAGTATGCATCTACCACAATTAAATATATTTGACCCTCAAAGTCAAAGAAGTCGATGTTGATACGTTCCCACGGCTCTGTAGTCTTGGGCCATACTCTTTTCTTGCCTCTGTGAGGCATACCCGCCCACAGGTTACACATTTCACAGCTTCGGCTTATGTCCTCAATCTCTTTGTTCATCCCTGGCCACCATACATATTCTCGGCCCCATTGTTTCATTTTCTCAACTCCCTGATGCCCTGCATGAATTATTGCCAAGACCGAATCTCTCAATTTGAACGGTACTATACCCCGACTTCCCCGTACCACACAGTCATCCACAATAGCTAATTCCTTTTCGATGTATTTAAAAACTTTATCTCCGTCGCTCCAAGGTTTTCGCCCCTTTATACACGCCTTAACTCGAGTCAATTCACGATCCTTTAGAGTTGCCCTTTTATGTTCTTCCCACGTTATCGGTCCTCCCTTGGCTATTTTGACCATCGCTCTAATTAGTCCTTGCTCCTTTCCCTCCTCTATATCCTCTTGAGCCATTTCATATCCCTCTTCTCCAGCTCCACGCCTAGAAAGAATATCTGGTAAACAGTTTTCCCTTCCCCGTCGATATTTTAATTGTACATCAAAACTTCCCACCAGTAAGAGCCATCTTTGTAATCAGGGCGATAACATCAGCTCCTTATTATCCTTTTTGAACAAGTGTACCAACGGCTTGTGGTCTGTATATATCACAAATCTACGCCCAATCAAATACTCACGGCATTTCGTCAGTATAAATATAACAGCCAATGCCTCCTTTTCAATCACGGAATATCTCGTTTCTGTGGCTCTGAATATTCTCGAGAAAAACAAAACCGGTTTTTCCATTCCATCTATATAATGCAATAACGCCCCACCTACTCCTTTAATCGATGCATCTACCGCCAACACCACCTCCAACTCGTTGTTAAAACACATAAGAATGAGCTCCCTTCTAATTCTAGCTTTTAATTCTTCAAACGCATTCTCCTGTTCCTCCTTCCAATCAAATTTCTCACCCTTATTTAGCAGAGTATATAATGGCGCAGCTATTTGAGCGAATCCCTCTACAAAGTGGTGGTAGTAATTTACCATTCCCAAAAAGCCTGAACCTCAATTTTATTATTCGGCCTCAACATATTCGCAATTCCCGTCATATTTTTATCCAACGGTCTAACCTCTTTTTCCGTTATTTTATGTCCCAAATATACGACTTCCGTCACTCCTAACACGCTTTTTTCGGCACTGGCCCGCAAATCCTTTTCTTTAATTCTTCGGAACACCTCCTTCAATCTTTGCTCATGCTGTTCTGCGGAGTTCGCCCCATTACCAATACGTCATCCATATAATAGAATACGCCTTCCATCCCTTGAAAAACCGCAGCTATAGTCCTCTGAAATATCGGAGCAGATACACTTAATCCAAAAGGTAATCTACAAAACGCAAATAACCCCTTGGGACTAGTAATGGTTAACAACTTTCTTACTTCTGATTTTACCCTCAATTGCAAGTACGCATTGGAAAAATCAACTTTTGAAAAATATATACTTCCCTTCAAATTCGCTAAAATTTCTTCAATTCTCGGTAACGGATATTTAACTACGACCCAGGGATTTAGAGTCACTCGAAAATCAGCGCACAGGCGTAGTTGACCATTAGCTTTCTTCACAGGCCCTAACGGTGTTGCCCATTCACTATATTCCACAGCACATACGATGCCTTTCTGTACCCATTTATCCAATTCCATTTCGACATCCTTCCTCCATTCAAACGGTACTCGCCTCAAAGCACAAAACTTTGGTACACATCCCTCTTTTAATTTGATATATACTTCGTAATCTTTCAGACAGCTTAATTCTTCGCCGAAAATTTCTTGATAATTATCCACCAATTTTTTTACTCCTTCCTGCATCCTGATTACTTCTAATTCTCCTTCCCGGTTGCAACATGCCGTTTTTTGGCTCGGATTCTCCTTTGTCATTTCTTTTTTTATTAAATTTTTAATATTATCCTGCAACTTCTTTTTCCCGTTCTTCGCTTCATTATCTGTTGTCTCCTGGATCTTCCCCTCCCATTGCCTGTCTTTTTCCTTACTCGCATACCCTTAACTCCCCACCGCTAATTCTCTCTCGTAATTCCTTCCCACCCACCCCTTACAATTATTTTTTACCCTTCCTTTGTACAAATTTCTGCCCCCATCTCCTATTCACTATTACTCGCCCCTACTTCCCCCTTGGAATAATACGCCTCTATTTCTCCTTAGAATTATTCCCCTTGGAATTATACGCCCCTATTTCCCCCTTGGAATTATTCCCTATTTCCCCCTTAGAATTATTCCCTATTTTCCCTTTAGGATTATGCGTCCTTATTTCCCCCTTAAACTTATTCGCTCCAATCCCTCTTATGATATTATTCCTTTCCACTTCCCTTCCTCACTCTCCGCTTACCTCTCCACTATAACTATCTCTCCTAATTCCCTCATTCCTAAACCTTACTCCCCGACCTCCATCCCTAATTTCTTCCCTCATTTCCTCAACTCCCTCCCGCTCCCAATTGAACAGGTTCTCAATTCAGGACAATACTTCCACGTCCTCATACGTCCTCCTCCCATATATATCATCACTCACCATCGGAACGAATACCCCCCACCATGCAAATACCCCCCAAAAACTATACCATAAACCAATCCGGGTGATCCAATCCCACCCCAATACCGCTTCTACTCTCCTATTAATAATCCATAAGTCCAAAACCTCTATCCCTCTTTCCGTCATTGCCTCTATTTTCACTCTTCCCATTACTGCTATTTGCGACACATCGAATTGTCGTATTCTCAAGCCTTCATTTGCTATCATTCCATAGGGCCAAATACTCCTATATCTCGCATAACTCATTACTGAAATAGCTGCCCCCCGTGTCAAATAAGATAGGTACCCTATTCCCATTGAAGTCTATTATTACTCTAGGACAAGGATCATGTATTACCTCGTCTTGTTTTATCCTTACATTCCCAATTATATTTCTTTGTCCTCATGAATATATTTTGTTTGTTTCCAATAACCTACTCTCTTGGCCCCGTGTATCATTTTTTTTACCATCATATAGTCACAAATTAGCACAATCCCTTGCCACATGTCCCCTTTCTCGACATCAAAAACATTCCACGGTTTGATCTTCAACTCCCTCCGGAAATACTCCTCTTACCCCAACTCTGGCATCCTTAATGGTTCGCACAGTTGAAGTATTTGGTCCAATTACTCTCTGGGGAAAAATTCCTCGAGTATTATAATTTCCCGTATTACATTCTTCCTTATTGTGACCAAATCTTCCGCAACCCGCACATTGTAATTTCTCTTGTTTTCCTGGACAATAAGGGGCTATATGACCAAATCTACCACATTCGAAACACTTTGCCTCCCTACAATCTTTGACCATATGTCCTTGTCTTCCACAATTATAACAATTCATTCTTCCCCTCACTCTCGATTCAAAACTGGGTCTTATTTCCCCTCTTCGTCCCTGAGAATTCTCCCTTGGTCCCCTATAAGGTCCCAATCTGTTATCATTATATGCATCTCTCCCATCAGGTTTACTTATTAATTTATCTACCTCACTCTCTGTCCATCCATTAATTAATTCTTGAACCGGCAACCATGTTACCTTTCCCATAACATCCTCCTCTCCATTATGCCCCTCTAATGTTAATTTCTGGCCCTTTATTCTCACGCTACGACTCTTTTTAACTCTTCTTCCCCAAATCAAATTGCACATCCAAATCACTAATATGACTAATGCTCCCACAATATTATATTGTAATTCCCAACACTTTATAAATTTAAAAGTTTTCATTTTTTCTCTACAAAAAATTAACTAATACTTTTAATATAAAGAGTTTAACTATTTGCAACGTTAATAAATAAAATACTATTAGAATTGTAAATAAACTAAAGATGCTACTATACATATATCTTGTATGCTGTACAAGAAATTTATTAATCCGGTTTTCCTTTTTTTTAAAACCTTTTTTAATTTTTTTACACTGGTTTTCTATCTTTTATCCAGCGTCTACATGACAGAATTTTCACTGGATGCAAATCCCCTTCAAAAACTTTTGTCTATCCCCCTAAAAAATCCCCGCCGCCTTCGGCGGCGATGTCTTTTTATCATTATTTTCACCTATTTATTTATTGATACTCTCTTCAAAGAATTTTTAAAGGATAACTTAAATTAATCTATCTCTACTACCAACTATCAATATTTTGTGAATATAAAGAATTTATTTTTTAGATAATAAATTCAATTAAAACCTCCATTATTTACAATGAATTAATTATTATGCCATTATGAGCTTGCTGAAATATCTAAACAGGATATTTGGAAAACAATGTGTATGATTTTTTGCAATATATAGATTTGTTCGATGAATTGTATTATAACAATACAATAATAAAAGTATTAATTTTTACAGCAATAAATTTTTTCCTATTTTATCTCAAAATTTAATAGATAACCCCCCAAATAATTTATCCTATCCCCATTAAAGCAGCTTAACCCCCCGCTCATGTAGACTCTGCTTTTATCTAATACTTTCTACTACAAACGTTTTTATTTTTAAAAATTTCTGGTTTTCCAATTCTTTAAAACCTTCTATGTTTTCTAATTTTAACAATACTGGTTTTCTGATTCTTTTAAAACCTTCTACTATGTTTTCTAATTTTAAAAATACTGGTTTTCTGATTCTTTTAAAACCTTCTACTATGTTTTCTAATTTTAAAAATACTGGTTTTCTGATTCTTTTAAAACCTTCTACTATGTTTTCTAATTTTAAATACTGGTTTTCTGATTCTTTTAAAACCTTCTACTATGTTTTCTAATTTTTAAAATATTCTTTTCTCCGTAATACGTCGGGGTCACCAATATCAAAACAACACTCTGGTATTATAACAACAAACAACTACTTTTTTATGTATCTATGTTTTTTTTACTTACTTCAATAATTCTTTTCTCTTTTTATTTCTTTATTTTTCTTTCCTTAAAATATGAAATCATACATAAAAATAATAATCGTTTCTATTTTTTTTCGCGCTTATATATTTATTTTTTTACAAAATCATCTCGTTTATTTATTATTATATTTATCAAAAGTCAATCAACTTCTTTTTTTTAATATTTTTATATTCAATTCCTTATTATTCGTATACTTTGCCATTATCTTCCTTTAGTGCTAGGCTTAATAGCTTGCTACCTTAACAATACCTTTATTTTTTCTAAAACCTTGTCGTAGCTGATAAAGTTGCAGTCCATATTGAGTTGACAAATACGGGTAACCCAATCTAAAATACTTTCTCTCACTTTTTGAACCGGTTCATTGAATTCGCTAATTTTTTTGTTTCGAATCTTGGAAGGCTGTAATAATCTAAGTTTGTTGATGAGTATCGACGATTTCTTGAGATCGGATTCAGTGCATATCGATTGTAATTTTGAAAATATGTCATCTGGTAAATTATGAAGTAAGGTCGTGGCGTTATCGTCATCTGGGCTGTTATTTTTTAAGTTCAATTTTGGTTAAATATGTATCGATGTTACCTATATATTTAGGAAATTCGCATTTATATGATATAGTATCATTAGAAACATTAATTTTTTTATCTTCCATCATATTTAATTAATTGAAAAAAAAATTTTATTCTTGTTTTTTTTTTATATAATTTAAATATTTTATTTTTAGAAATATGAAATTATTTTTTAATAAAATTTTAATTTACAAAGAAATTTACAAAGATAGCCACTGCCACGATCAATTAGGACATCACAACACATGGGGTAAATAATAGATATAACTGAATACAAAAGAGAAATGATAGTCGTACGCCATACGACTTTTAGCAAGGAAAATTTTTTTTTGCTCATACGCCGCAACGAATCGATAAAGTTTAACTAAGAAAACAAGCAGATATTTTGATAAAATAAGCTGTCCAAATTTAAATTGCAAATATTTTTCAAGTAACAAAATTCAAGCTAAGATAATATTTTTTTATACTTTTAATATATAAACTAAATGATTAGCTTTTATAATCAAACAATTAGTAATCCTCAGGCTTATTCAAGCTAAGGTAATATTTATTTATAATTTTAATTTATGAACTAAATGTTAAGCTATCATCAGCAAAAATTTTAAAAACATTTTTTACTCAGGCTTTACTCAAGCCTAGGTAATATTTCTTTATATTAATATATATATATATATTAAATTTTAAAAAAAGAAAAAAGGAAATCTGTTTTTTTGAAAACTTGGTAAACAATTTGAAGAATTGAATTATATTAACCATTATATATCTAATTCAGAATTCTGAAATCTACAATTGTTTTATGCACAGATTGTACCAAATTTAATAAAAGTATAAATTACCTGTACATATTTGGGGGGAAATTTGCATCCAAATCAACTGATAACTTATAATTCCCTAAACCAGAGTTGTCTTTTTCAAATGCAAATTATTTTTTTATAAAATAAATTTTTTATCAAAACATATGTCATTCACTTTCATCAACATAGTAAAAACATTTTTAAATATGTATTTGATTTAAAAGTTTATAAAATTTAATATTATCAGATGTTAAAATAAAATTTGAAAAAAATATCGTCTGCGAAATCTACAAGATAAATATTTAATATGATAAGAAACTATTAATGATAAAATGGAATGATAAACCATGCCATAGGCAGGGAGGGGACAAGGGGAAATTTCTACCCACCTTCAGAAATTTATCACTATTTGTGATTATCATTTTAAGCTAATAAAAAATATTCCCATTAGTTCTCCCCCCCCCACTCCCTGACCCCCAAAAATGTATGCATATATCTTAAACAATAATTTGAAAGAAAGAATGTAAAATTTAAATTTTATAAACTAAAACTATTCATCATAATTTATATATTTTTGGAAAAAGCATTAGTTAATCAAAAATGTTTTTAAGAAATGGAATATAAGCCAAAGATAAGTCTTAAGACAAAAGTGAAATGTATTATAATTATTATAATAGATCCATAAATTACTAAATAATATAATATATCAAATATAATTTTTTATAAAGTGAGCAATTTTAATTTATTTATCTTAATAAAAGTTAAATATAATTATAAAACTATTGATAAAATTAAATCATGAATTAAATAAAAAAAATGTAAGCACAATACAAACAGTGGAATATTGTATGTCGTAGATTTACAATATATCTAATTTTATCAATTATCATATGACAATCATATAATTTTTACCAATAGCTAATTACATATTTTACAGAAAACTATAAAAAATTGTTAAGGACATCAGAAAAAAATCTTTTAACGACATTGTGGAATGAATAATATAAAGATTAATTTTTAATAATATTTTTCTTCAAAGTAAATAGATGGCGTTAAATATTTGAATGCAAATTGTTGCTATATTTATTATAAAGAGCATTGATTAGTAAAATTTGTTAAAATATTAACTGTAATATATTCTCAAACTATCAAATAGGTCTGTAAAAATGGAATTTATCCTAGTATTTTGTAACCAATTCTATATAATAGAGGAATATCAACTATATGTCTACTTCATTTTATAAATATATTTCTTATACTTGTTTAGAATTAATTATTACTATGCTTTTATAGTAATGTATACACAATTAATTATTATATTTTATATAAACTAATAAAAATATATTTCATATTTGTTCTAGGCTTATTTTTTTTTATTAAAATTAACCTCCTATCCTGTAAAAATATTTTATGACTATATATAGACTAAGGAAACCCGGCCGAAGGCCGGGCAAAAGCGGGCCGAAGATCCCCCAAAAATGGGGCGTGGGGGCTAAGCTCCCAGGAATTTTTAATTCCTCCACCCCCTTAGGAAAATCCTGGCTACGTCTAAACACCACGTTAATTTTCACAGAATATCTAATTACTTTTTACAATCATTTATTAAATTTATTTCTAGATTTACCATCAAATATACTTGATTTGTTACAATTATGAATTCACCAATGATTATATATACCAGTGGAATTCACATAATCAATTTATAATCTATAAATAATGATCACCATCAAAAATTCAGTAATCTATTAAAACAAATTCTCTAAAAAGATAAGCACACTATTTATTAATTAGATATTATCTTATTTCTCTATTCTTTTCAATAATCTATGAAAATTACTATCAATCAATCCTGGCTTATCCACAAACCGTCATCCCATTTTTTTTTAATTTCAATTCAATAGTTGTGCAGTGATAGGCTTTTAAACATCATTCTAAATAAAAAAATATATATTTAGCAAAATTTTGTCGCGTAACACAAACCATAGCGATTAATAGATAGAATTATGAAAAATAATTATGGCTTAGAACGGATTAGTAAAACAAATACTTTAATTAAATGGACCTTGACAGTAGAGTAAATTTACTGCCAAACAGTGTAAACAAATTCACTGCACTTGATATGCCCTCTTGGGTGGTGGAAGCCACTTAATTGTGTGTTTCCACAACGAAGCAAGCCAAAATAAGTATCAATTCATATTTTAAACTAATTAATAATAAATGACATTTAGTGGCAAAGAAAGATTTTTGCAGCAACATTAGAAGCTTTGCATGTGTTCCTAACAATTTTTAGAATGTAGATATGCCCATTTTGAAGGAATAAGCTAAGGTAGGATACCTATAGCCTGTGGCTAAATACCTAAATAAAAAATATTTAAATAATAAATTGCTTTATTTTTTCCTTAAATAAACCAGTTTTTCTTCAATGGTTATAGGATATTTTATAAAATTTGTATATGTTGTATGTAATATTGGTTTTATATGCTCAAGTATGTAATAAAAGGTTTCCTAAAATAGAATTTTTTATAAAATTTGTTGATGTTGTATGCAATATTGGTTTTATAAGCTCAAGTATGTAATAAAAGGTTTCCTTATAAAAAATTACTTTTGTCATTCTCATTAAGATTTAGCCTTATTTTTTAAGAGTTTAGGAAAAAGGATGTAAAATTAACCCTCCTTTCTTTTATTAATATTAAAATTGTTTAATCTCCTCCTCTTCAATATCATTTTGTATAAGAATAATAATTTGACGGATCCCATTTTGTGAATTAATAGAATCGCTTTGCACTATGAATGAAAATCGCTGCGATCGATCCAGCTGATTAGTCGCTGCGATATCGCGGCTAAATCGCAATCGCTCTTTACTATGAATTCAGGTTTAAACGGTTTTAGCCAGAAAAATTGAATTCGGTATACGAAACAGCGAACAATAAAATGCGAAAAATAAAAAAATGTTACCATAAATGTAATACTCCACTAAAAAAGTCATAAATACATATTATATCTATTTTTAAAATATTAATAATAATAGTAAATATTTAGTATACTAATAAATATGTTAATTTTTCCCAATAAATTAAGTTATTAACACGATATTTATATATTGTCAATTTATAAATACTAATTTTTTGTATATTATAATTAATAAATATGACCATTAGATAAACTCTACCTTCTTTTAATATTATCAATAAATAACTATTATTTTGTTTATCTTGATATGGTAAATATTTAGTATATTTTTAATTAAATATAATGTTTATAGAGCAATAAATATGTTATTAATTTTTTTACAATAAATTGTTAATGCCTAATGTGCCTAATATAATAAAAATCATTTTTAAATCTTAAACATGGTATAAATTTAATTTAAAAACATGAAAAACAATACATCTTTCTTTCTTATAATAAGTAAATGAAGAGTTTTATAATTATTTATATTTTAAATAATAACTCTTTTACATTCACCAAAATAATAGTCATTAGATTTTTTATTTTTAGTTTTAAAGTCTTCTTTATCTAATTCTCTACGCATTCTCTACGCCTAATAATTGTTTTTAAATTTTCAGAGACTGTTGGACATTGTAAAACTAATTATATACTTTTCTCATATCAAAAATGTTCGCCATTCTGGGAACATTTTTTGGGAATATTCTTTCGCTGTTTTGGTCTTCGCTATATCGTGCCCAGGCCGAAATTTTGTGTCCAATCTTTGTTCCTTCTACAAATAAATATTTAGGCTTGCGTAATATTATTCAAGATAAAATAATGAGTTAGCCGTTTTTAAAATCGGCCTCAAGACAATATATTTAAGATTGATCCTAATTCTTAAATAATATTTTGCCAATAGTAATTTCAATAATATATGTTGTCTATACTTTTTAATATCTTAGTTTTTCAATTTACAATGACCTCTCTAATTAATTTACAGTTATATTTTATTATATATTATTAGATATATATAAAATCAAACGCAATAACTTTATATTCAAAATTAATAACAATGATTAGAAAATTTATAGAGTGTATGAAATGTTGAGACATTCAAATATTCAGAATTCGCTGAATATGATTATTTCTAAAATTTCGTGCTATGAGAAAAATATTGCGAAATGTCTGCACGCAAGATGAAGCCCATCAAGCTGTTACAAGATTTTTAAAATCTAGAAGTATCTATTTTGTATGCCCTTGAGAAATATCAGAATCACCTGAAATAGATGTTTTACATGTAACAGATACATTATCAGATTGCTGGGCCGGGGGGGGGGGCTAAAAGTTTTTGCAATATTTATATTTTACTAAATATATTTTTTCAGAATATTCATTTTAAATAGGGCGTCACCTTAACCCGGCCTTGGGACGGGGAGAGTGTAGCATGGGAATCACAATAGCACGGAATCAGAGATAGCCATGAATCACAAATAGTAGTGAGTAACAAATAGTGATAAATCACAAAGCATGAGATATCAAAGTTTTATTAAATTAAAATGCAATATAGGTATGTGGGATATAGTAGGTAAATTAAAAAAAATTAAATAACGCCATAATATAAATATGTGTTTATCAATAACTTATTTATTGAGCAGGAATAATGATAAATAAAAATTATAAAATAATAATTAATTTTCATTATTTTTTAAAAAAATTAGCCTAAATTTATATGGCAATAAAAAAAAAATCTTAAAAAATATATAAATAATTTGCATATTAGTTTAATTGGTGTTTAATGGCATTTTTGTAATTTAAATAGATAACATTTTTTTACTTAACATAAAGATATAGATATCCCTTATCAAATCTTCGGAAATGCAAGACATACACTAAATTTATCTGAAAAACAACAATAACCCTATATAATAAACAAAAATTTATCTTTTAGATATAATTTTAATTGAATTGATCATATTACAAAAAAGTATAAGAGTCAGTTATTTTTATTTTATAGATAAGAAATAATGATACAAACATTAATCATTAAGCATTATAAAAAATAAATTTTATTAGAATTGTTTCAGTGGACATAATTTCAATCCATATTTTTCTTCGTAACAATATATGGGGTTATCTCCAATAAGTATGATTTGATATTTCTTATAATAATATTAGGGCAGACCTGATTTTGTCATGATTCTCTAATAAGTGGTTTGCCCGGGCTTTCCCAGTTTCCCTTATTACGAAATTCACATGTTTTTTTGGTTAATGATGCATACTACCTTAAGGTACTACCTATCAAATTTGAATTTTGTTTATTTTTTATTTGGATAGGCACTACCAAATATATTTATAATATATATTTGAAAAATCGTGATTTTTGGAAAGCCTCTATGGCCTAGTCGGCAAGAGCTTCGCTTACTGATCCCATGGTCACGGGTTCGAATCCCGGTAATGGTTATGTTTTTTTTCTTATTCTAACTTGGTGGCTCCATCCTTAGGGGGATGATATATAGGAGGCCGGACTCAACCACGTGATTCCATTATAATATATTAAATAATAAGTCTTATTACATTTTAATAAATTTTGGTCGCTATTTAGCAAATTAGGTTCGTATTTAGAATATTTCCATACATTCACTTAGTATTAAGCATCATTAACCTGTTTTTTTGCATATATCAGGAGTTAACCCGTAGACCAATTGGTAAATCAGATATTTCCCCTTCATGTGATGATAAATTAATTAAAAATTTAACTATCACCAAGGTAAGAAAAAATTTTCAAAATTATAATGGGTAGGACTGGGCTTGGAACTATCTTTTACAAATTATTATGGGTAGAGCTGGGCTTGAAGAACTTTTTTAAAATTATAAGTTCTTGGATGCTTGGAATTTTTTTTCAAATATTGAGCTTGGACCTGGCATGACATCTATCGTAAAAAAACAAATAAAAATCTCATTCCACGTCATTTTTGACGGGCTTTCTACTAGTAAATAATAATAAGAAGAATAAATAAATGCGTAACGATGATATGACATCACGAATGTCGTAGCGAGGACATCGGAAAATTATAATATAGATATATATAATATTTTTTATGTAAAATATAATCTTTTCTCACTTAATGTAGAATTTTTTAATTAAAAAAATGCAATTTTTTTTGCGACTAAATTTAATGATACTATTATGCTAGATGTTGGTTATGATTTTTATTAGACAATGAAAAATATTTTATTTTACTTGACACTAAACCCACTACATTTGAAGTTAAAAGCAGCCAATAAGTATCATAAAACTTCACCGAATTACATGTTCCAGACTAAGGCATGATACCAAGCTCATGGACCGCATTAGCAGTGATATTATGGTTATCCAACCTTATATGGTTAAGATTTATGAGGAAAATGATAAATTTATTCCCGAATCAGTTAAAAAAATGTCAATTGTTTGATTTTAGCAAAATTCTTGTATATTTATTATGTCCACATTAATTATTTTTTACTAATTTTTGTTTCTAACTTTGATTACTTTTTGAAATTGTTTTTTTTTAAAGACTACTAAATATATTTTTTTTACAAAAGCGCAAAACTTTTGCTCAATTCGGGGTTAGGAGTAGTTAATGTTAAAATTAACTGGGTTTTAATTGATTGTCACCTCTTTGAAAAGAAATAATATCGATTAATAATCTTGTTTTCTCTGTAATAAAGTTTATATTCCTGTAATAAGTTTAATTTTAACTGATCCTGACTTATGTTACGAGCCTGCGATTTTCTTTTAGACCTGCATTTGTCATAAAAATTTACAAAGCTCAACATGGACAAAGTTCACTTCAACATACTTTAACCTCTATTTTCGCATGGGCATTTATATGTAGCTATATCTTGAATTTGTTCTCGTGATAATAAAGATTGTCATCAATGAGTTAAAACAAGAGTTACAAACAACATTATGTATCGTAAGTTATATCCTGATAAATATAACTAATTCGAGTTATCAATGATACTGTTCAATCAACTAAGATCTGATTAAAGAATAATCATCTTTTTGAATCGATATAAAATCCAAAGACTATGTCTTGATAAAATCCTATAAAATATTATTTAAATAATAATAATGTACTATGTATATTTTAGCCGCTATTTCAGATGTGGTAGGATTATTGGATAACGTACATAGGCGTAGCCAAGGGGGGGGGGGCAAGGGGAAATTCCCTCCCTTCAGAAATTTACTTTTTGTAAATATCATTTTTAGCTAATAAAAAATATCCCCCTTACTCCCCCCACTCTCTGACCCTCAAATATGTATGCATATATCTTAAATAATAATTTGAAAGAAAGAATGTAAAAGTTAATATTTTTTTATAAAACTATTCATCATAATTTATAGATTTTTGGGAAAATAAATTTATAAATATATAAAATGAACCAAAAATGTTTTTTAATAAATGGAATATAAGCCAAAGATAAGTCTTAAGACAGAATGAAATGTATTATAATTATTAATAATAGATCCATAAAATTACTAAATAATATAATATATCAAATATAAATTTTTATAAAGTGAGTAATTTTAATTTATTTATCTTAATAAAAGTAAAATATAATTATAAAACTATTGATAAAATTAAATCATAAATTAAAAAAATATTAAAGCACAATACAAACAGTGGAATATTATATGTCGTTGATTTACAGTATATCTAATTATCAAATGACAATCAAGTAATTTTTACCAATATAGCGAATTATATATTTTACAGAAAACTATAAAATATTGATAAGGACATCAGAAAATATTTTAAGACATTGTGGGATGAATAATATGAAGATTAAATTTTAATATAAGTTTTACTTAAAATAAATAGATGGCGTTAAATAATTGAATGCAAATTGTTGCTATATTTAATATCAAGAGCATTGATTAGTAAAATTTGTTAAATTATTAACTGTAATATATTCTCTAACTGTCAAATATGTCTGTAAAAGTGGAATTTTACCTACAGGTACTAAAACACTTGCAGTGGCCCCTACACTTTCTGAGCGAATGAAGCAGAATACCCCCTGAAAAGTACCCCCTTGAAAAGTAATCCCCCCCTCGAAAAAATGATAATTATTTTATGACATATAAATTTCAAAAATAATTTTTATTACATCATGCAAAAATATATACTTTATAAATATTATTTTTAAATTAATAATTTAGATAAATTAGGGGAAGAGAAAGCGAAAGAATTTAAAATTTCATCAATATTTAATTGTTTAAATAAAATTTTTTCCATTGATAATATGGTTAAATTATTGAGAAATGGATCTTTCATGGTACTACGAAGTCTTGTTTTAATTAATTTAATTTTACTCATAACTCTTTCGGCAGTACATGAGGTTGTAGGAATGGTTAATAAATATTTATATAAAATTGTTAAATTAGGGAAAGCAGAAAAATTTAAAAGTAGACGATAAGGTAAAATAAATGAATAGTTTTTCCAATCTGAATCGTAAGTCTATGAATTAATCATCATCAGAAGAAGCTAAATAATATATTGGTAAAAATATTTTAACTGAATAAATTTACAATACTCAGAATCTGACAAATCTTTAGATTCTCGAACCTCTAGGTCATGAGTAATAATTACATTTCCCATTATAGCCATCTTATAAATATTTATAAACTTCAACATTTCTTCGAAAATTTGATTTGAATTTAAATTGTAAAATTCACCGATATTCTCGATATCTTCTTTTATAATTGATTTTTCTGCCATTCCCTTTGGCGTAAATAATAATGTTTGATGTAAAAATTTCATCGAATCATCATTAAATCTTCCGTTAAACTGCATAATAATTAATCGAGTGCAGCATAAAACACACCTATTTTAAAGCTAAAAAAATTTCTATATTTAATGATGAAAGTATATATATACCTTTCTTTTTGGATTGTAATGTTTGAAGTCTATAACTTTCAAAATCAAAAGGTAGATTTCTCTCCTTCACAAAATCTTGTGCCTTTGAAAAAACATCCAAAAATCCAGTGTTATCATCTATTAGATTTAAAAATAATTAAGACAATAATTTATATTATACTTCTCAAATTAATCAAGCAATCTTTTGCCAATTGAATATGATTTATTGCAAACCCTATACCTTCGAAATGGTTTGCAATTTTGTACAAGCCAAACTTGTTATCAACAATTTTACAAAACACAAAGTGATAAGATAAAATCAAATTTTTATATTCTAAAGAGTATAGCACTAGCCATAGTGGAAGTGGCAGGATCTTCAGAATCCTTTAAATTTGTTAAAGCCCTCAAGGCAACATAAAGTAGAAAAAACAATAGCTTTATATGACGATAGCCAGCTTCTAAATAATTTAAAGCTTTTCTTTATAACGTTAAAATTAAGCCCACCATGTCTTTTTCTAATGTGATTTAGCCATTTATCATCTCTTATAATATGCGATTTGCAATTTTTAATTAGGCATTTATATTTTTTTTGGTTAATATTTTTAGGCATATTTTAAAATTGGAAAAATAATTTATGGCAAGAAATCTCGGATAACAACCTAATTTACTAAACATCGACCAAAATTTCCGTCAATATATATATTAAAAATATTAAGTTGGGGGGTGGGTGGTCTTATTATTACATTTATAAACCAGAAATCACTTGATCATGATGGATTTAACAAAACAGTAAAAGAATTAAATAATAAAGAAAATTTTAAAATTTAAAAAAAAAAAGTATTACCACTCAAATTTACTGAAGCAGTTGCTTCGGACCCCCCCCCCCCCCGTTGTAGGGGCCACTGAACACCTGTGATAGCCTTGCTCATTTTTGTTCTGCCACAAGTAAGGTTTGCACTTATACTGGAGTCGTAAAACATCATGAGAAAAAGATTCGACCCACATTGTGATAATATAGCTCTGTGAATGTTGAACTACATGATATACGATTTCCGCAAATGTAGTTGCATCTGTAATATTTTTGAGAATATTTTTGTATTGCAATCGATGTTGATATACTCCCCTGTACTGAATTATATGAATGAAATGATGTTGATTTATTATTGGATAAATATAAAACAGGATAGAAAGAAATTTACAAACTAGACATATTTTCGAATAAATATTTAAAATTTATTTAAAAAATATAAAAATAATCAATTAATTTCTCTCAAAACTATTATTTTTAGATTAAAAACGTTAAAATACTAAAAAAAAAATGCATGAGAAATTAAATAAATTGCGGGAGATTTTTGCGGGAGATTTCAAATTGCGGTAGTTTTGCAAGAGTGAGATGTCTGCGTGTAAACTAAAAAATTGCGGGAGTCTCCCGCTGATGAGGGAGACATGGCAACCCTGGCTTCACGTCTGATTATTTTGCATATTGCGAAAGAACGATATAATGCAATTTTAATTATTTAAATAATGTTCTATATCTATTCTATATCTATTCTAAAGAATTCTTTTTTTTATATGAAATTTGCCAAATTCATCCCCCCTTCCACACCCATAAAATATTTGTCTTTATTCATGATACTTATTATTTTGTAAAATGTTAGTTAAATATATGTAATTTATTATTTCTCATAATTTCTATTTTAGTCAAACAGCAGCCCTATCTGTTGCAGATATATATATTAATTCTCATAATCTATGTAAACCCTAACACTAATTTTTTAGCTCTAAGCGAACTCCAATATTTTGAACCGCATATTTCGGTAAAAATTTATAGATCATTGATAGATATTACTTAATGTAGTGGTTTCAATGTCTAATAAAAAATCTTATATCAACGCCGCGTCTACATGAGCTGGGGGGGGGCAGGGGTAGGAACAGTTTGCCAATTCTTCTTGGGGAGGGTATGGGTAGGCGCTAGTGTTGTTAAATTGCTGGGTCGGGTCGGCTTGGCCGAAAACCCATTAAGGTTCGAGCTGAAAAAAACGACCCTAAACCCTAGCCAACCTATTTGACCATCGATCAGACCCGACCCGACCCAAAGGGTCTTATGAGCCGACTCGGTAGGTTGGCTTGCTGGGTCGGTCTGCTAGGTTGACTTGTTGGGTAGATATGTTGGGTCAATTTGTTGAATATTAAGAAAATTAAACTATTTTGTTTTAATCAGGGTTAAATGTTTTTGATATTAGATAGATGTTCAAAAATCATAGGTTCTAGTGATAAATTGGGACTGCTATTATATTTTACTTCACGAGGAATAAAATTTTGAATTTTTTTAAAAGACGTTGTTTTATACCTAGTTAAATGTTTATGATATTAGGAAAATGTTCTAAAACCTTTGGGTCTAGTAATTATATGGCACTGCTGTTATATTTTGCTACACGAGGGGAAAAAATTTTGAGATGTTGTTTTAAACCTAGTTAAATGTTTATGATATTAGGAAAATATTCAAAAACCTTTGGGTCTAGTAATAAATTTGCACTGCCATTATATTTTACTCCACAAGGAAAAAATAAATTGTGAAAATTTTTAAAAATTTATCTTAAGCCTAGTTAAAAGTTTGTGATACTAGAAAGATGTTCTTAAACCTTTGGGTCTTGTAATAAATTGGAGCTGTTGTTATATTTTACTCCACGAGAAAAATAACACTGTGTGACAAATTTCGACTTGATTTTTGGGGAGAAAATAAAATAAACATGTTTTAAGACAGTTTTTTATGCATATTCTAAATCCTCTGTCAGTTTTTTTCTAGCACGTCAGGTTTTTTATTTATTTTTGGTTAAAGTGGCCAAAAAGGTCATTTTTAGCACTTTTTGAAGGTTTATAACTTCGGTTCTAATGATCCCTACAACTAAAAAATATCTTAATTTTTGCAGCAAACCTTCCTTATTATTATTATACATTTTTTTAAATAAAATCCTTACACAATTTTTAAACAACCTATATTTTTTAAATTTACCTTTATTTTTAATATATCTATTTATTGTGGCTTTCGTTCTCTTCGCTACACTGCACACGGTACGATTCCCAAACAATTTATTTTAAATGAAATAGTTATATTTCTCATATTTAAATAAATATATTATGCTAAGCTAACCTATCTCATATTTTACTTTTAATAAACCTTTTATCGGTCCGTTGTCCCACCCCCTCCTTTATATATAGGATTTACCTTGTAATATACAATAAATTTATTGAATTTAAAACAAATTAAACAATAACATAAAATTTATCGAATTTAAAAACATTTAATGGTAAATCTAAATAAATTTCCGCGAATATGAAGTTGATGATTTATCTTCAAAAAAGATACTCCAGCAGTAGTCCGCCAACATATTTATACGATTCTTGCCGTGATAAAACTGTTCGAGATTTTCTATCTGTTGATGGAACCGCTCCCCCATTTCTTCTGACACAGCACCTAAATTTTCAGGAAAAAAATCTTTATGGGAATGAAGAAAATGGATTTTGAGGGACATTCGGCATCTCATTTTCTTATAATTTGTTAATAGTTATCAATTTTCTCACGATAGTCGGCTGATTTATGATTGTCAAGGAACGATCTGCATATCCATTTAAAAGATTCCTATGTTTTAATTCAATGAGTAACAATTCATCTTCAAAAAAACTGTCCTTCATGAGTTCTCTTATTTGGGGGCCCACTAAAATCCTCTCTTTTATTTTTGCTTGGGAAAGCTTGGGGAAAAAATTTCTAAGGTATATCGTGGGGCCCTCGGACAATTTTTTGAAATTTTTTTTGATTAGTCCTAATTTTATGTGCAACGGAGGCAACAAAATCTTATTTTTAGAAACAAGCGGGATATTTACGCGATTTTTTTTAAGAACGGACGATCCTCCCATTCGGATACTGTATAATGTTTTAGAGTTTCTCTGGAATTCCAGAGACAAAGAAAACATAACTGATTGGTGTAGCCTAACTGAAGGCCCATCAGGATTGCGATCATTTTGAGATCGTAGCATATCTTAAATTCGTAAATGGAATAATTTATTTTTGACAATAAATATTTCATATTTTGATATGATTCATTTAACTGGTTGGAATAGGCGATGGGAATTGATCGCTTAGAATTTCCGTTATGAAGCAAAACTGCTTTCAAGCTGTTTTTGCTTGAATCGATTAACAAGCGCCATTCATCGGGCACCAATTCAATATTAAGTTGTAAAAAAAGTTGACCTAGATTGTTGGAATAGTATTGTCACAATTGAGAGATTTTGTCATTGGGAATCAAAACCTAAATATAAAAAGAAATATATACTAAAATTATGTTGAATCCTTTATTAAATAATAATAAATATAATTAAATACAAAGTGAAAAACATAATCAAAATAAAAGAAAATTAATATAAGAAAAATAAAAGTAAAAAATTAAAAAGTAAAAATTAAAATTTAAGTTAAAAAAAATAATCATTCGCATCATAATTTCTCCATTATATATCCTTTTTCTTTAATCAAAATTTACATAGTCTTCCTAGCGAAAAATAAAAAGTTCTACATCCCACTTGTTAAAACTGTTAAAGTATGAAAAAATCTACAAATACTCATTTACATAGACGGGGATATTTTAATAAAACATTATTTTTGTTTACGATTTGCATAATGCATTTTTTTGTAACGCAAAAATGCAACCCCCTCACTTAAGTTAGACCCACCAATCAGCGAATGACCAACTTCTTTCGATTTCGACTTTACAGATCTTGTATCTCCACCAAATCTATTCGTCATAATCTTTAATGTCTTCTAGTTTCTAACAACGGCGGTCTATTGTCTAATATTCTTCACTTCTAAGGACTGTTTGTATCCGATTACAATCTGAAATTCTTTAATCCTTCTGTTTCTTGTCAGCCCCTTGTAAACAATTATCTCTTGATCTCTATAGGCAATTGACGAACTCGATTCACTTCTGTTATCATGATTCCCGATACATTCTTAAGTCTCTTTTTAATTATATTTCGTTTTAACCTTAGTAAATTATCCTAGTCTTTGCTTATTTCTAACGGTTTCTGGTAATTAATGATTAGCATATTATCTGGTAAACGATGTAGCTTGACAACATTGACCAGTTGTTCTTTCTAGTCGCCTATTTCTAACGTTCTTTTGTATTAACCTATTGGCTCTTTAACTCTGTCACGCTTGACGATAATTTGTCTGATATTAACGATTGTTTCCCAGAATTCTGGTCTCTATGATCGTCAACTTTCGTATCTTAGACTAAAGTTTCCGTGGCGATATTAGTAAGCTATTAACGATTGCAGCATGAATGTCTCGAACATTTGTTCTATCTAGTTTCTTGTTTAAAATGTTCTCTTGTAATTGATCAACGCTTTTTCTCGGAAAATGATTGGCGATAATTTGTCTGCGATTACTATTGTTTCCACGAATTCTTGTCTCTAAGGTCGTCGACTTTCGTATCTTAGACTAGAGTTTCAGTAAACACCTGTCTATATTGGTCAGCGATTAACGATTGCAGCGTGAACGTCTTGACCATCTGTTCTATCTAGTCTCTTGTTTCCAACGTTCTCTTGTAATTGTTTAGCTCCTTTCATCTAATTCTTGTAACTGTATCGATCTTTTAGATTTCCGAGTCTTCTACGACAGTTTGCACTTGCCAGGATATCGACTTTGTCTTAAGATATTTTTTCTCATTGATCTTTGTCTTAAGGTTTCGGGTAATCGCATCTAGTACTTCTACTATTATGTCAAATTCTATCACCCCTCTACCCTCAATGAAGTCCAAATCCATATCTCCCTTGAGCCCTTTATAGGTAATCGTCCTTAAGCTACCAATCCACATCCTTTGTAAACATGTCTATTTACCGTTGAACAGTGGCCCCTACAACGGGGGGTGGGGTTCCGAAGCAACTGCTTCAGTAAATTTGAGTGGGGATACTTCTTTTTTTAAAATTTTATTAATTATTTAACTCTTTTACTTTTTTGTTACATCCATCATGATCAAGTGATCTCTGGTTTATTAATGTAATAATACCCCCCCCCCCCCCAACTTAATATTTAATTTAATATATATTGACGGAAATTTTTCTACTTATTTTTTTAAGCATAATATGAATATATAGTAGTATTCATATTTTAATTTAAATATCTTATCTTCCCTCCCTACCTTTTCTTAGAATCAAATGATCCCATCAATATTGTTGGAAAAAGAATTGACATATTTATAATTGATAAATATCTAGAATTAGGAGCTCTTCAACCTACACATTATTTATTCCCCAAAGATAATATTAATAAAAACAGATCCTTTAATGAAAGCTTTTATGAAAAAACTAATATTGACAATAGCAAAATTGCTAGAAATAGGATTACTTATAGTATTAAAATGAATAAAGTTTCTTGCTTAACATGTCTCTTATTTGGAGGTCCACACACAAATTCAAAATGGACATGTGAAGGTCTGATAAATGGCAGAATATTAATCGTGATATTATTCTGCATGAATCTTCACAGGCACATATGATGGCCGATTATGGAAGGCTTTTTCACAATAAAAATTTGATATTAAAATTTATAACACCCCAGAAAGAATGTGTATATAATAACCGTTCTATCATAAGAATTATAATAAGATGTTTAGATTTTTTAATATCTAGTAACCAAGTCTTCTGGGGGAACAGGCAACAAGAAGACAATGTGATGGCCCTTATTAAGCTTATTGCAGATTCTGAACCTGTACTAAAAATGTATATACAAAAAAATGATAGTGTAAAAGGGATAAAAAAAATAAGGGATTAAAAAAAAAATTATATTCAAATCTATTATCATATAATAACATAAATATTCTCATTGAAACCATAAAAAATATGGTTATAAAAAAATTCAAAATGAGATTACATTTAAAGGGTGCTTTTCAATCATAGTTGATGGCACATATGATGTTTCGAAATCAGAAGCAATAGCTTTGATAGTAAGATATGAAAATTGTGAGACGCCGAAGTTTGTTGAAAGACTGATTGACATATATTGTATGGGAAATACCACAGGTCTCGATATTAAGCATAATATAATATCCAAACTTGGCTCGATGAATTTACCCCTTGAATTTCTAGTTGGGCAAAGTTATGATGGCGCCTCAAACATGAGTTGAAGAGTCAATGGTGTGCAGGTTTTGATTAGAGCAGAGGCGCCAAAGGCAGCTTTTATTTGGTGTTATTGTCATCGATTAAATTTAATCGTTGTTCAATTATGCCAATCAATTAAAGAACTTCGAAATGTTCTAGGAATACTAGATGAGATTTATGTCTATTTTAATGGTGTAAAAAGATATGAGGTACTCAAAAAATGTCAGTGTAATAATCTGAAAAAATCGCAACGATTTCTACGCATCAAGAATACCACACGGTAATAGTACCTTATTTATTTAGATTTAAAATGTTTTTTTATTTAGAAGTTGGCTATCGTCATATAAAGATATTGTAAATTTTTTTCTATTTTATGATGCCTTGAGGGCAGCTTTAACAAATTTAAAGGATTCTGAAGATCCTGCTACACTATGGCTAGTGCTATAGTCTTAAGAATAGAAAAATTTAATTTTATCTTATCACTTTATGTTTTGGGTAAAATATTGTTGATAACAAGTTTGGCTTGTACAAAATAGCAAACTATTTCGAAGGATATAGGGTTTGCAATAAATCAATTGGCAAAAGATTGCTTGATTAATTTGAGAAGTATAATATAAATTATTGTCTTAATTATTTTTTAATCTAATAGATAATAACACTGAATTTTTGGATGAAGATTTTATGAAGGAGAGAAATCTACCTTTTGATTTTGAAAGTTCTAGACTTCAAACATTACAATCCAAAAAGGAGAGGTACTTTCATCATTAAATATAGAATTTTTTTTACTTTAAAATAGGTGTGTTTTATGCTGCACTTCCTACAACCTCATGTACTGCCGAAAGAGTCATGAGTAAAATTAAATTAATTAAAACAAAACTTAGTAGTACCATGAAAGATTCATTTCTCAATAATTTAACCATATTATCAATGGAAAAAATAAAATATTGATGAAATTATAAATTCTTTCGCTTTCTCTTCCCCTAATTTATCTAAATTATTAATTTAAAAGTAATATTTATAAAGTATATATTTTTTGCATTTTATTTATAATATATATTAAAAATTGATGCAATAAAAATTATTTTTGAAATTTATGGGTGTCATAAAATAATTATCATTTTTTCGAAGGGGAGGGGTACGTTTCAAGGGGGTACTTTTCAGGGGGGTATTCTGCTTCATTCGCTCAGAAAGTGTAGGAGCCACTGCCGTTGAATCTATATCTAAAATTCTCTTGAATATCTGGAATCTAAAAAAATCTTAGTTCTAAATTTTTATTCAAAAACATCTTGTCTTCTTGTGATTACACACCTGTTCTTAAAAGAAAAATAAAATATCTATTTATTTTCTTCTTTATGTGGTTCACGCCTTGTTCAAAAACAACTGGAATAAATATCTTTTTTATTCTTTTTCACCAAAATTGACTTATCTTCTAGCAAGTTTCATTGTTTCTCAACACACCAAAATTATGATTCTCATAACTCTCGCAAACTTGTTAAAAACAAATCAATTATCTATCATCAATTTTATTTTATCTGAAAATATGATCCTCATAATTATGTCTATCATCAATTTCATTTCATCAGAAATTATGATTCTCATAATTGTGTCTTATATCAATTTGTTCCTTTATAAATTATGATTCTCACAATTATGCCTATCATCAATTTTATTCTATCTGAAAATATGATTAATTATGTCTATCATCAATTTCATTCTATCTGAAAATATGATTCTCATATTTATGTCTATCATCAATTTCATTCTATCTGAAAATATGATTCTCATAATTATGCCTCATCAATTTCATTCTTTTTGAAAATATGATTCTCATAATTGTGTATAAAATCAATTTGATTCCATCAGAACTTTTCTAGCACAACATATTTAAAAAAAACGTACTTTTTATTTCAAAAAGAAGTCTCTTTTTTTTTTCGCATATCCATATCATTATTAAAAAAAATTATTTCTTCATTCTGCACGATATTTTCTTCTATCTAAAACCGATTAAAACAATTTAAAATAAATCTTATCATTTCTTTTTTAGTATTTCTCTATTTTTTTACTATTATTAGAATAAAGTTGCCTAATTGCCTTAAAATCTTATTTGATTCAAAAATAAAAATCCGATCTCTAATTGAGCTCGATTTTGCGGCATAAATTTTCTAATGACGAAAGCCGTTTCTCTTTATGAAGATTTTTGGTTAATCTACAACCTAATATTATATACATTCACATATCAAATCCTTGAGGCTGTTTTATCTCTCGCAGCCCTTAAAATAAAAGTTAAACGTAAATCTTCAATAAGAATTTAATTACAACATCAACTATTTTCTAACACTAAATTTATATTCTAATCTTATTCGACGAATTTTTAAATTTTAATTTAATCTTCGCAATTTATGTTTCTTTTTCTTTGTCATATTTATTTCTAGTGATCAATTTATAATAATTCTAAAATCTAAAATATCATAGTTTCTATTAGTTTCAAAATTCAAATGGTTTTAGTTTACCAGTAACTTCTAAATATAAAATTCCTAATTATCACCTTTAAATAACTAAACACAAACTTCTTTATATCTTATCTACTATGAATGTTACCTTTATAATTCTTTGTTTTTAATTTTAGATTTTATATTCTACATAAACATAATCTTATCAAAAAATTTTTCTTTTTCACTTTTATTTACATATTTTTCTTACGTTCTTCTGGAATTTTTTTTGTATTAGAATACAGTTTGACACTTCTCCTTGTCCCACAGTATATATTGATTTGCATTAAACTGAAAAGTTGTAATTGCCCTGTCGCCTTCTCTCTCCTACACCATTGTCACAATTGAGAGATTTTGTCATTGGGAATCAAAACCTAAATATAAAAAGAAATATATACTAAAATTATAGTTGAATCCTTAATTAAATAATAATAAATATAATTAAATACAAAGTGAAAAACTTAATCAAAATAAAAGAAAATTAAAATTAATATAAGAAAAATAAAAGTAAAAAATTAAAAAGTAAAATTAAGTTAAAAAAAATAATCATTTTTCGCATCATAATTTCTCCATTATATATTGTTTTTCTATAATCAACATTTACATAGTCTCCCTAGCTAAAAATAAAAAGTTCTACATCCCACTTGTTAAAACTGTTAAAGTATGAAAAAATCGACAAATATCACGCGTTTTTTTCTCATTTACATAGATGGGGATAGTGTTGTTAATCGGCTTAGCCGAGTCGGCTCGAACAGAGCTCACCCAAATTTTGGGTCGTTTTTTTCGACTCCAACTCAAAGTTTTGGTCGTTTTTTACGACTTCGACCCGAGTTCAACCCGAAAAAAACGACTTCGACCCAAAATATGGGTCGTTTTTTCGACTCCGACCCAAGTCCAAGCCGAAAAAAACGACCTCGACCCAAAATATGGGTCGTTTTTTACGACTCCGACTCAAAATTTGGGTTGTATTTTTCGACTCAAACTTGAAATTTGGGTCGTATTTTTCGACTCAAACTTGAAGTTAGGGTCGTATTTTTCGACTCCAACATGAAGTTTGGGTCATATTTTTCGACTCAAACTAGAAGTTTGGGTCGTATTTTTCGACTCCAACTTGAAGTTTAGATCGTATTTTTCGACTCCAACTCAAAGTTTGGGTCGTTTTTCTGACTCAGACTCAAACATCGGGTCGTTTTATTCAATCCGACCCAAAATATGGATCGTTTTTTTTAAAGACGCCTTAAAGTTAGGGTTGCTTTTTTTCACCTAATCAAATATCTAGATCATTTTTTTCGACCAAAAGTCAAATAACATTTAGTAGATATTAATATTATAGGCGGGAAAGTTTCTTAAAGCTTCTTTAAATTATAACGCTCTGATTTAACTATTCCATCATAGTTATTTTTTAAAATTTTTAAGTAAAGATGTACCATAGAAAAGAGCCATTTGTTATGATGGTTATTTTTGAATTTTTTTAAATGAAATAGATAAAAATATATATTGTAGACATGTTAAATCAAAATTTCAGTGAAGATGTACCATAGATAAGTGACAATTGTCATTACCGCCATTTTTGAACTTTTTTGAGTTTTTTATAGCAAATTGCTAAAAATATATATTCTGAACATGTTAAATTAAAAATTCAGTGAGGATGTATCATAGATAGGTGACAATTGTCATAATCGTTATTTTTGAACTTTCTTCAATTTTTTTAAAGGAAATAGCTAAAAATATATATTCTAAACATGTTAAATTTAAAATTCAGTGAGGATATATCATATATAGGTGACAATTGTCAAAATCGCTATTTTTGAACTTTTTCAAATTTTTTTAAAGGAAATAGCTAAAAATATATATTCTAAACATGTTAAATTTAAATTTCAGTGAGGATGTATCATAGATAGGTGACAATTGTCATAATCTTTATTTTTGAAATTTTTTCAATTTTTTTAAAGGAAATAGCTAAAAATATATATTCTAAACATGTTAAATTAAAAATTCAGTGAGGATGTATCATAGATAGGTGACAATTGTCATAATCGTTATTTTTGAACTTTTTTCAATTTTTTTAAAGGAAATAGCTAAAAATATATATTCTAAACATGTTAAATTAAAAATTCAGTGAGGATGTATCATAGATAGGTGACAATTGTCATAATCGCTATTTTTGAACTTTTTTCAATTTTTTTAAAGGAAATAGCTAAAAATATATATTCTAAACATGTTAAATTTAAAATTCAGTGAGGATGTATCATAGATAGGTGACAATTGTCATAATCGCTATTTTTGAACTTTTTCAAATTTTTTTAAAGGAAATAGCTAAAAAAATATATCCTAAACATGTTAAATTAAAATATCAGTGAGGATGTATCACAGATAGGTGACAATTGTCATAATCTTTATTTTTGAACTTTTTCAAATTTTTTTAAAGGAAATAGCTAAAAATATATATTCTAAACATGTTAAATTTAAATTTCAGTGAGGATGTATCATAGATAGGTGACAATTGTCATAATCTTTATTTTTGAAATTTTTTCAATTTTTTTAAAGGAAATAGCTAAAAATATATATTCTAAACATGTTAAATTAAAAATTCAGTGAGGATGTATCATAGATAGGTGACAATTGTCATAATCGTTATTTTTGAACTTTTTTCAATTTTTTTAAAGGAAATAGCTAAAAATATATATTCTAAACATGTTAAATTAAAAATTCAGTGAGGATGTATCATAGATAGGTGACAATTGTCATAATCGCTATTTTTGAACTTTTTTCAATTTTTTTAAAGGAAATAGCTAAAAATATATATTCTAAACATGTTAAATTTAAAATTCAGTGAGGATGTATCATGGATAGGTGACAATTGTCATAATCGCTATTTTTGAACTTTTTCAAATTTTTTTAAAGGAAATAGCTAAAAAAATATATCCTAAACATGTTAAATTAAAATATCAGTGAGGATGTATCACAGATAGGTGACAATTGTCATAATCTTTATTTTTGAACTTTTTTCAATTTTTTTAAAGGAAATAGCTAAAAATATATATTCTAAACATGTTAAATTTAAAATTCAGTGAGGATGTATCATAGATAGGTGACAATTGTCATAATCGCTATTTTTGAACTTTTTCAAATTTTTTTAAAGGAAATAGCTAAAAAAATATATCCTAAACATGTTAAATTAAAATATCAGTGAGGATGTATCACAGATAGGTGACAATTGTCATAATCTTTATTTTTGAACTTTTTTCAATTTTTTTAAAGGAAATAGCTAAAAATATATATTCTAAACATGTTAAATAAAAAATTTGAGGATGTATCATAGATAGGTGACAATTGTCATAATCGCTATTTTTGAACTTTTTTCAATTTTTTTAAAGGAAATAGCTAAAAAAATATATCCTAAACATGTTAAATTAAAATATCAGTGATGATGTATCACAGATAAGGGACAAAAAATGGTTATTATATATACGAGTAGTTAGGTACATAATAATCTTTAAGTGATAAAATGAGATGCTAATATATTTCTTGTAATTTTAATTTTATAATAAAATTCTTAAATGTTATTGTCATAGACTGGGTTAGAAAATCAACTATCACATAAACTCATCTATGTTTTATTCATATTATATTTTTAAGTTTGAGGATATAAAAATATTTCCTCTTTGAAGTTACTAGTTAGGATAAAATTTACTTGGCACATCTTACAATGATATTTATACTTGTTTTTTTTTCGATAAATTTTATGCGATATACATGAAGGAAATTACATATCATTGTACAGAGAAATAACTTTGTATATATTATCTGCACCCATATCTTTTTTATCAATCTCTATCGATGACATTTTAAATTATATTGGAAACTAGATTGTGTAGATTTCTAAATATTAATTTAAAAGATTAAGATGCTAGAATTAATTATAGATATATCTTAATAATTTGTATATGCATTTATTATTTAAAATCTCTCGTTTTAAGCCTATTTAGCAAGAAAAATATTGACTAATCCTGAAATTGATAATAGATATCTATACCTTTATATAATCTATGAGAAAAATTGCTCTCATAATATTCTTCTTAATAAAATAGTGAATAATTAACGCCTGAAAAAAAGTAAGCGCTTTATAACATGGTTCAAAGTTAATCCCAGTATCAATTTTAATGTGTAATTTTTCTCAAGTGTTCAAAATTCTATATCTTAATATCAAAAACTATTTTAGTTATCAATTTAAAGTCAAATAATATTAAAACACTAATATTCTCCAGTATTCATAAAAAACAACAGCCTGAAACAAGAATACTAAGCTCAAAACATCTTAAATATTTGATACATTTATAGTTTAAATATTTTTATTTAAATTATATATATTTATTAATGTACAAAAAATTTAATTTAACAATATATATAGATATAAAAATTATATATAAAATTTATTATTCATGATATTGATATCCCATGAATTTAAACATAAACACTGTGTTTCGGAGGCCATGCGATTTCTTTTCTTTGTTACGGTGTCCACCCCTCTTGAGAAGACACGCTCGCTCTCAACGGATGTACTTTGCTGCGACAAAAAATCTTTAGCCATCATGCAAAAGTACGGAAAACGCTCAGAATTACAGTACGACTTAAAAAAACTCGACTTAACACTACATTTTTGAAAAATATGGCTCGCCTAAATTACTAAATTATATTTAAAAAAATTCATATTTTATATTAAAAAAATGCATCCGGAATCGCAAATACTTATTAAAAAAATTTATTGTTTTATTAGTTTAAAAAGTCCATATGGAAGTGAAGTGACTATTTAAATTCTAAAATTAAAAAAGATATTTTATTTTACTTGGCGTGGTGCCAGCTAGACGGCAAATTTGTTGAGATTTTTTCTTTTCTTCATTGTCAGGGATATGATTAATAATCATTTTTTTTAACTTTCCAAATTTTTTTTATTATTTTTGAGGGTAGCCAAATTAAATTTTAATTTTTTTTTTTATTCATTTTTTGTTTTTAAAATTATAATTTAATTTTAATAAGTAACATAAATTTTATTAATAAAAGTTGTCCAATTTTCAGGATTAGTCAATATTTTTCTTGCTAAATAGGGTTAAAACGAGAGATTTTAAATAATAAATGCATATACAAATTATTAAGATATATCTATAATTAATTCTAGCATCTTATTTTAAATTAATATTTAGAAATCTACACAATCTAGTTTCCAATATAATTTAAAATGTCATCGATAGAGATTGATATAAAAGATATGGGTGCAGATAATATTGTAATTTCCTTCATGAGATATCGCATAAAATTTATTCTCGAAAAAAAAAACAAGGTATAAATATCATTGTAAGATGTGCCAAGTAAATTTTATCCTAACTAGTAACTTCAAAGAGGAAATATTTTAATATCCTCAAACTTAAAAATATAATATGAATAAAACATAGGAGTTTATGTGATAGTTGATTTTCTAACCCAGTCTATGACAATAACATATTTAAGAATTTTATTATAAATTAAAATTACAAGAAATATATTAGAATCTCATTTTATCACTTAAAAATTATTATGTACCTAACTACTCGTATATATAATAACCATTTTTTGTCCCTTATTTATGATACATCCTCACTGATATTTTAATTTAACATGTTTAGGATATATTTTTTTAGCTATTTGCTTTAAAAAAATTTAAAAAAGTTCAAAAATAGCGATTATGACAATTGTCACCTATCTATGATACATCCTCACTGAATTTTTAATTTAACATGTTTAAAATATATATTTTTAGCTATTTCCTTTAAAAAAATTGAAAAAAGTTCAAAAATAAAGATTATGACAATTGTCACCTATCTATGATACATCCTCACTGAATTTTTAATTTAACATGTTTAGAATATATATTTTTAGCTATTTCCTTTAAAAAAATTAAAAAAGGTTCAAAAATAACGAATATGACAATTGTCACCTATCTATGATACATCCTCACTGAATTTTTAATTTAACATGTTTAGAATATATATTTTTAGCTATTTCCTTTAATAAAATTTGAAAAAGTTCAAAAATAGCGATTATGACAATTGTCACCTATCTATGATACATCCTCACTGAATTTTAAATTTAACATGTTTAGAATATATATTTTTAGCTATTTCCTTTAAAAAAATTAAAAAAAGTACAAAAATAACAATTATGACAATTGTCACCTATCTATGATACATCCTCACTGAAATTTAAATTTAACATGTTTAGAATATATATTTTTAGCTATTTCCTTTAAAAAAATTGAAAAAAGTTCAAAAATAACGATTATGACAATTGTCACCTATCTATGATACATCCTCACTGAATTTTAAATTTAACATGTTTAGAATATATATTTTTAGCTATTTCCTTTAAGAAAATTTGAAAAAGTTCAAAAATAGCGATTATGACAATTGTCACCTGTCTATGATACATCCTCACTGAATTTTAAATTTAACATGTTTAGAATATATATTTTTAGCTATTTCCTTTAAAAAAATTGAAAAAAGTTCAAAAATAACGATTATGACAATTGTCACATATCTATGATACATCCTCACTGAATTTTTAATTTAACATGTTCAGAATATATACTTTTAGCAATTTGCTTTAAAAAAACTCAAAAAAGTTCAAAAATGGCGGTAATGACAATTGTCACTTATCTATGGTACATCTTCACTGAAATTTTGATTTAACATGTCTACAATATATATTTTTATCTATTTCATTTAAAAAAATTCAAAAATAACCATCATAACAAATGGCTCTTTTCTATGGTACATCTTTACTTAAAAATTTTAAAAAATAACTATGATGGAATAGTTAATCCAGAGCGTTATAATTTAAAGAAGCTTTAAGAAACTTTCCCGCCTATAATATTAATATCTACTAAATGTTATTTGACTTTTGGTCGAAAAAAATGATCTAGATATTTGGTTAGGTGAAAAAAAGCAACCCTAACTTTAAGGCGTCTTTAAAAAAAACGATCCATATTTTGGGTCGGATTGAATAAAACGACCCGATGTTTGAGTCTGAGTCAGAAAAACGACCCAAACTTTGAGTTGGAGTTGAAAAATACGATCTAAACTTCAAGTTGGAGTCGAAAAATACGACCCAAACTTCTAGTTTGAGTCGAAAAATACGACCCAAACTTCAAGTTGGAGTCGAAAAATACGACCCTAACTTCAAGTTTGAGTCGAAAAATACGACCCAAATTTCAAGTTTGAGTCGAAAAATACAACTCAAATTTTGAGTCGGAGTCGTAAAAAACGACCCATATTTTGGGTCGAAGTCGTTTTTTTCGGCTTGAACTCGGGTCGAAGTCGAAAAAAACGACCCAAACATTGAGTCGGAGTCGAATAAAACGACCCGAGCTTGGGTCGGGGTCGCGACTCGCGGCGTTTTAACAACACTAGATGGGGATATTTTAATAAAACATAATTTTTGTTTACGATTTGCATAATGCATTTTTTTTGTAACGCAAAAATGCAACAAGTATAAAAATTTTTCGTAAGAGAATAAATTTTTAAACGATGCTCCATGGAATCGGTATGAAGTTCGAACTCCATTTTTAAAATTTTAAAATCATTAAGCCTTGAGGCTAAAAATTCGGACTTTCTTTTAGAAAGTTGTAAATTTCTGGTTATATTGTTAGTTGCTCTTGTGACATAAATGGCGAATCCTCTTCGGGATGATACTCAAGATCAATATTGTCATTGTCCTGGCAACGTAATTTTTCCAGCTGCGACCTATTAAAAAAAGGAACTGTTGTATGCATATTATATTTTACCGGATAAACAACCGACGAAATTTCAGGATAACGAATTTTCTTCATATTTTTTTTGTTAGACCCAAATGTACTAATCGAGCAAAAATAACAATCCCACGAATGATTTCTTGCTACGTGGCAAAATGCAGGTTTCGAATAAGGCTTACATGACAGTTTTCCATTTACCCATGAATTAAAAGAATTATAACATGTTTTACATATGTAATTAGGGGCAAATGGTTTATCTAAATCGCAGAGTGGAATATTGTAATAAATTTCATAAATCCTTTGAATGATTGGAGAAATTGGACATTTTTGTGCGGGCAATATATAGCCCGCACAGATGTAACAAAATTTAGAGACACACTTTAAACAAGGGGACCTCGGCATTAATTTTTTGTAGAATATTATATAAGGAGGTGTTGTATTCGTGTACTAATTATTATTTTGAATACATACTTGTAATTTTAATATTTGTAATTTTTATGAATTTTTATTATAAATCGACGAGGGTTAAATATTAATTTGAATATGTAGTCAAGGAAATTATTTTTTTATAGACTGGTAATTTTAATTATGTTTATGAATACTTGTAATTTTCATTATTTTTTTTATGAATTTTCATTATACTTGTAATTTTTGCATATTAAAAAGATGTATATAAATGGAAAAATTTTTAATAAAATCAATACGTAGTTTTTTTATATTTAAGAAAATTAGAGTTGTTATTTTAAATTGAAGAAATTAGAGTTGTTACGGTCTCTACTACAACCTTCGACAAGTTGATTACAATTCATATAAGGAATTGTAACATTCGTTCCTTATTTGTATTAAGTCTCTCCCACTAGCTTCGACAAATAAATTACAATCCTATATAAGGAGTGGTAACAGGAGGGAATTTGAATAATATTTAAAATCCAATTTAAACTAAAAATTAATAAAAGAAATTAAATGTTTATGAAAAATTAAGCGCGAAAAAAAATAATTCTTCTCCTTTCTTCCTACTCGTTATTTGGCATTATTATTTATTGCCCATACTACGGGTTCAAGGTGTTCCATAGGAAAATCATATATTTTGATATAAATTGATTAAAAAAACAAATATTCTTAAATACATCAAAAAAGATAAATATTAATAAAAAATATGAAATAATTACCAATTATTGCATTTTAAATGAATTTTGCTTCAAAAATGCTCAATTCAAAAAGAGTACAAATTAAAAAAGTGGGTACAGATATCTGATTTTAGTATAAATTGATCATAAATGCATAAAATATTAGTAAATACAACTAAAAAAGATAAATATTACCTTAATTTTGCTTTAAAAATGCTTTATGCAGAGAAAATTTAATAAAAGTGTACAAATTAAAAAGTTCGAAAATATCTGTACCGACTTTTTTAATTTATAGATTTTGGTTGAATTTTCATGGCATAGAGTACTTTTGAAACATAATTAGAATTAATATATAATCTTGAGCATATTTGAAGCAAAATTATATAAAATTTATCTTCTAAAGTTAATAATTTTAATAGTAATTTAAATTGAAAACTTAAGACCCCCAAAACGAAATTCTTTACCATTTTTCTCAAAACCCAATCGATAAAAAATTAGTAAATTTATAAAGAAATATAAGTTTAACACTATCATCAATTTTCAGGGATTTTTATTCGATACTTTTTAAAATATATTTGTATAAAGACCTAAATTTTACCATTTTTTTTCGAAAAGTTGTCTTTATACAGTAATATTTTTAAAACTTGACGTGTAGGGAAAATTTGGAAAACGGATTTGAACTCAGCGTCAAATTCTGCACCAAATCTTGTTTTTTATTTCTTCTCCCATTTTTCTTGTCTCACAGTGTAATTTATGAATTTTTTAAGACGTATTTTAAACCTAGTTTAGTTTATGATATTAGGAATATGTTCTAAAACTTTTGGGTCTAATAATTAATTGGCACTGCCATTATATTTTACTCCACAAGGAAAAAATAAATTGTAAAAATTTTTTAAAAATTAAACCTAGTTAAAAGTTTTTGACACTAGAAAGATGTTCTTAAACCTTTTGCTTGTAATAAATTGGCACTGCTATTATATTCAACACCATGAGGAAAAAAATTATGAAGTTTCATGTTTTTTTAAACCTAGTTAAATGTTTATGATGTTATAAGATATTCTAAAACCTTTGGTTCTAGTAATTAATTGGCAGCCATTTTTACTCCACGTGGAAAAAATAAATGCGAAAATTATTTAAAATTTATCTTAAGCTTAATTAAAAGTTTTTGATACTAGAAAGAATTTCTTAAACCTTTGGGTCTTCTAATAAATTGGCACTGCTGTTATATTTTACTCCACGAGGAAAAAAATTTATGAATATTTTCAAGACGTTGTTTTAAACCTAGTTAATTGTTTGTGATATTAGGAAAATGTTCTAATACCTTTGGGTCAAGTAATAAATTTGCACTGCCATTATATTTTACTCCACAAGGAAAAAATAAATGGTGAAAATTTTTTAAAAATTTATCTTAATACCTAGTTAAAGATTTTTGATACTAGAAAGATGTTTCTAAACCTTTGGGTCTTATAATAAATTGGCACTGCTGTTATATTTTACTCAATGAGGAAAAATATTTATAATTTTTTTTAAGATGTTGTTTTAAACCTAGTTAAATGTTTATAAAATTAGGAAGATGTTATAAAACCTTTAGGTTTTGTAATAAATTTGCACTTCCATTATATTTTACTCCACAAGGAAAAAATAAATTGTGAAATTTTTTTAAAATTTATTATAAGACTAGTTGAAGGTTTTTGATACTAGAAAGATGTTCATAAACCTTTGGGTCTTGTAATAAATTGGAACTGCTGTTATATTTTACTCCACGAGGAAAAATATTTATGAATTTTTTTTAAGACGTTGTTTTAAACCTAGTTAAATGTTTATGATATTAAAAAGATGTTCTAAAACTTTTGGGTCTAGTAATTAATTGGTACTGCCATATATTTTACTCCACAAGGAAAAAATAAATTGTGAAATTTTTTATCTTAAACCTAGTTAAAAGTTTTTGTTACTAGAAAGATGTTCTTAAACCTATGGGCCTAGTAATATATTGGCACTGCTATTATATTCAACTCTAGGAGGAAAAAATTTATGAATTTTTTGAGATGTTTTTTTAAACCTAGTTAAATGTTTATGATATTAGAAGATAATCTAAAACCTTTGGGTCTAGTAATTAATTGGCATTATATTATATTTTACTCCACGAGGAAAAAATAAATGCCAAAATTTTTTAAAAAATTATCATAGACTTAGTTAAAATTTTTTGATACTAGAAAGATGTTCTTAAACCTTTGTGTCTTGTAATAAATTGGCACTGCTGTTATATTATACTCCACGAGGAAAAAAGATTGTAAATTTTTTTAAGACGTTGTTATAAATCTAGTTAATTGTTTGTGATATTAGAAAGATGTTCTAAAACCTTTGGGTCTAGTAATGAATTAGCCCACTCCACGATGAACTAACTTATAAATTTTTTTTTAAATTTTGTCTTAAACTTAGTTTAAAGTATATACTAAAAAAAATGTTCAAAAACTTTTGGGTTAAGTAATAAATTAGCTCTGTTATTATATTTTAGTCCATGAGGAAAAAAATTTCGAAAATTTTATAAAACTTTGTTTTTTCCTAGTTAATAGTTTTTAATTTTAGAAAGATGTTTTAAACTTATGTTTATCAATAAATTCATAGTGGCATTTTTTTTAACTCCAAGCGTGAAATGTAGAAATATAAAAAAATTATTTATTTATGTTTAGAACCCAATAAAAAGTTTCTGATATTATAAAGTATTCTAAAACTATTGGATCTATTAATATGGTGTCACTGGCATTATAATTTATTCCACGAAGAAAATTTTTATTTTAAATCTTTGTTTTAAGCTTATTTAATAACTTTGATATTAGAAAGATGTTTTAAAACCCTTGGGTTCAGTAAGTAATTTCTAATTCCATTACTTTTAAACTTCACGCGTAAAAATCTGGAAATATTAAAAAAATATCATACTTGTTTTGAGCCCAGTAAAAGTTTTTGATAGTAGAAAAATATTCCACACATTAGGGTCTAGTAAAATATTAACACTGCTTTGAAACTTTTTAGAAGACTGACAGTTGATAAGAAAAGACGAGGAAAGTTAAGCAAGGATTCCACTTTAAAATTAATTTTAAAATGTGCTAAAAATATTTTATAATATGTAATTACTATAAATATTTTCATCAACTTTGGAAAATTTGAAACACAAGATTATAATTATTATATGATTTAAGATCATGGAAATAATTTTTAGCAAATTTTGAACTATTTTTTATAATTTGTGAGTTTTACAAGCATTTATTATGTTACATATTATTAAAATAAAGTTGATTCTGTCATACGACAATTTATATATTTTATTCATTCATAATAATATTGTATTTAAATTTCCTACATACAATTCTCGGTCGACCATTATTCATTCATAGGAAGTTACATCATAAAATAATAATATTGGTTTCCCTATATCGTTAGGTAGTGACTTACAAATTATTATATTCATAAATTGATTTTTTTCCCTTTGGTAATTGTATGGATGACTTATCCAAAAGTATAATATTCGTGCTTAAGAATATTAATATAAACAAAATTATAAAACATTTAGATCTTAAAAGACGCTACTAATTAGGAATTAATTTTTTTTTATTTATGAACCCCTCCCCCTTTCTTTTTGGAAAAATATAATAGCTCTATTTTTAATTTATAAAAATTATTTATTTATCACAAGTAGGCTCTTTTATATTTTATGTAAAAATTTTCAAATGCAAAATATATAATAAACAGGGTTTCGAACCGAACCGAACCGCCAAACCGGAATATACCGTTATAATTTTCTGAATCATAACCGTAACCGAACCGTTATAAAGAAAGTATAAAAAGAGCGAACCGTTATAAATATTTAAAACCGGTTAAAACCGGTTCAAAACGGTTTTAAAAATTAATTAATTTTAAATTAATAACCTAAATTTTAAATTAATAACCTAAATTTTAAATTTTAATTTTTCTTGGGGGCAATTTTTAAATTGTGATTTCTGTCCAAATTAAATTTGAAAAAACCACTGATAGATTATTGCACAAGATGGAATGCTGGAGAGATTAGTAGAGTTAAAAAACTTTTCCAAGAAATATCGCTCCAAGCAATGATCGCGAAAAATGTATATCAGAGAATGAATGGGAAATAATGACTGATATATTTATTTTGACAAAATATATACAAAGTGAACAATTGACAATGGGCAATTTTTATGCCGTGTGGATCATATATATCATGCAAACGAGCAAAGTAGACACTCCATTTGCCAGACTTTTAGTTTACACGATAAAAGCATGAGAAATAAATTTGAAAAATGACATTTTTAACACAGGCACATATCTCGACCTGAAATATAATGCATTTTTAACATTTGAAGAAAAAGAGATCGCCAAAAAACATCTTTCTTAAACTTGGAACTTAATACAAAATTTAACAGAATATTGAAATTCTAGATTCTATGCCTACGTGTTCACATTCAAAATATAATTTATATGATGATTTTGAAGAATTATTAATGTCGCATGAAAGTCAATAGGAATAATTCCCAGGGCATAGAAAAATATAATAAATCTATAGAAATAGGATATATAGTGGAGACCAGGGTTGAGGGCAGGGGAATGTTAGGTCACTCCAATTATAATCTGAGCTATTATTTAATAAGACTGGAAATTTGAGCCTAACATAGATAATTACGTCATGCAATATTGGCTAAAAAAGATTTGAAAAATATTTAGTATTTAGTATTTTAATTTTTACAATTATTAATTTATCCTAGACACTAGGGCTTTGGAACTTTTTTCTTATATCAAAAACTTTTTATTAGGCACAAAACAATGTTCGTAAAATTTTTCAAATATTTAATATCTTGTAGATTAAAATAGAATGATAGTGACAACTTATTACTAGACCCAAACTTACCATTGGGCTCAAAACATAAATATTTTTTTAATATTTCTAAATTTTATCGCAAGAAATTATAAAAAATAATGTTAATGGGAATTTCTTGATGAAATCAAAGGTTTTAAATTTTTTTTTATAGCATCAAGAACTTTAAACAGTCTCATAACAAAGTTTTTAAAAATATTTATATGTTAACTTTCCTCGTGGAATAAAATGAAATAGCAGTGTGAATTTAATACTATATGAACCTTGCTCAAAACATAAATATATAATTTTATTTTCACATATGCGGGGGTTAAAAAATATTAGCACTAGAAATTTTTTTGAACTCAAATGTTTTAGAACTTCTTATAGTAACAAAAACATTTAACTAGGCTTAAAATAAATTTAAAAAAAAAATTAAATAATTTATTTTTTCTCGTGGGGTAAAATATAATAGCAGTGCCAATTTATTACTAGAACCAAAGATTTTTGAACATTTTTTAGTATCAAAAAATTTTAATTAAGCTTAAAACATAATTTAAAAAAAATTCCTTAATTAATTTTTCCTCATGGAGTAAAATAAAATAATTTATTACTAGACCCAAAGGTTTTAGAACCTCTTTCTAGTATCAAAAACTATTAACTATAAACTTAAAGCAAATTATTAATAAATTTTCGTATTATTTTTTCCTCGTAGACTAAAATATAATAACAGTGTTAATTTATTATTAAGCCTAAATGTTTTTGATAATTTTTTTAGTATCATATACTTTAAACTAAGTTTAAGCCAAAATTTAAAAAAAATTTATAATTTAGTTCCTAGTAGAGTAGAATATAGTGGAAGTACCAACCCAAAGGTTTTATAACATCTTTCTAATATCACAAACATATAACTAGGTTTATAACAACGTCTTAAAAAAATTCAAAATTTTTTTCATAGTGGATAAAAATATAACAGCAGTGCCAATTTATTATAAGACCCAAAGGTTTAAGAACATCTTTCTAGTATCAAAAACTTTTAACTAAGCTTAAGATAAATTTTTAAAAAATTTTCACAATTTATTTTTTTTCCTTGTATAGTAAAATATAATGGCAGTGCTAATTAATTACTAGACCCAAAGGTTTTAGAACATCTTCCTAATATCATAAACATTTAACTAGGTTTAAAACAACATCTTAAAAAAATTCATAATTTTTTTATCATGGAGTAAAATATAACAGCAGTGCCATTTATAACAAGATATAAAGGTTTAAGAACATCTTTCTAGTATCAAAAACTTTTAACTAGGTCTAAAATTATTTTAAAAAATTTTCACATTTATTTTTTCTTCGTGGAGTAAAATATAATGGCAGCGCCTATTTATTACTAGTCCTAACGGTTTTAGACCATCTTGCTAGTATCATAAACTTTTAACTAGGTATAAAACATATAGTTTAAAAAAAAATTCTTTTTCCTCGGGGAATATAATATAATGGCAGTGCCAATGTATTACTAGAACCAAAGATTTTTGAACATCTTTCTAATATCAAAAACATTATACCGCGATTATATTTTGTTGACCCAGCAAGTCGATCCAGTAAGCCAACCCAGTAGGTCGACCCAGCAAGCCAACTCAGCAGGACGATCCAGCAAGCCAACCCAACAAATCAACCTAGCAGGCCGAACCATCAAGCCAACCCATATTATTTTTATACGGTACTTCTTAATTGAAATTTTAATTATATTTCAGCGTCAAAAATAATCTAATATTTTATAAAAATAACAATTATGATGTGCCATTTTTTCAAGGATATCTTCATTGAATTTATAATTTAACATCTGCTAAACTGCATAGCTCAAATGCATTGCTAAAAAGCAATTAATCAAAATTTGATTAATAATATTTTTTTATAAATAATTTTCTTAAACACTTTTTTAATGTACATAAATCAATTTTTTATTAGGTAAAAAATTGAGATTTAATATCAGATAATTTATAATTCTATTTTTACGTAATATTATTGGAAAAAAAATATATTTACTAGCTAATTATAACCTAAATTTTATTTTTCAATTGCAAAATTTATCAAATATATATCCATAAGAGGGCGTTAAATGCATAAATATGAAAATATATTCTTAAGAAACCAGAATTATTGGATAGCGCTTTTTTTTATATTTAGGTGTAAATACATGTGAAAAACATAAATTTTTTTTAAAAATATAGGCTTCTTTGACATTTAATTAATGAGTAGGTTTAGAATCGAAAAATAGTAGAAAATTTGTAAGGAACATATTGCTGGCGTTATTGATCAAAATCTCTTCATTTTTGGTTTATACGTGTATATTTAGTGTTAAACATTATCCTAAAAAATATTTTGAAAATATTATGATTTGACCAAATTCCGAGCTCAAAACCGACCACTTACTAAATATTCGATCGATCAAATTTGGTATATTTGGATAATGATCAATTTTGGTGTCTTTATCTATAAATACTTGTAAATCATTATCCCAAAAAATATTTTATAAATATTGTGATTTAACTGATAACCGATTTGAAACCTGGCCAATGACTAAATACGGCATTGCTGGTGGTATCCATGGAAAATTCTTCATTTTTGGTTCATACGTGAACAATAACGTGTTAATCATTATCCTAAAATATTTTTTAAAAATATTATGATTTGACCGAATGGCGAGCTCAAAACCGACCACTTACTAAATATTCGATCGACCAAATTTGGTATTAATATTATTTGGAAAATAATCACTTTTGGTTTATTTATCTTAAATACGTGTAAATCATTATCCGAGAAAATATTTTAAAAAATCGTGATTTGACAGATAACCGATTTGAAACCGAAATACTGCATTGCTGGCGTTATCCATGGAAAATTCTTCATTTTTGGTTTATACGTGAACAATAACGTGTTAATCATTATCCTAAAATATTTTTTATAAATATTATGATTTGACCGAATGGCGAGCTCAAAACCGACCACTTACTAAATATTCGATCGACCAAATTTGGTAGTAATATTATTTGGAAAATGTTTTCTTGGTTAATTTATATATAAATACGTGCAAATCATTATCCCAAAAAATATTTTAAAAATATCGTGATTTACCGATAACCGATTTGAAACCGAAATACTGCGTTGCTGGCGCTCTCCATGGAAAATTCTTCATTTTTGGTCCATACGTGAACAATAACGTGTTAATCATTATCCTAAAATATTTTTTAAAAATATTATGATTTGACCGAAGGGCGAGCTCAAATCCAACCACTTACTAAATATTCGATCGACCAAATTTGGTAGTCATATTATGTGGAGAATGTTCATTTTTGGTTTATGTATCTATAAATACGTGTAAAACATTATCCCCACCACTTAATAAATAATCTTAATTATAATAAATTTTTAATGTTCCAAATAAAATAATTACAATATTACAAAAAATTATTCCTTCCTCCACCTTCGTCGAGATTACCTAAATGTTTGGTATTTTTCAATTTCATGAAAATTAAAATTCTAAAAACTTTAAAAAATTATATTTTGGCATTTTCCTATAGCTAAAATAAATGAAAAGTGAAAGTACGTAAAAAAATAATAAACAAATAAATAATAATTTCAAATATTAGCCCTTAAAATTTAAAATTATTATATAATTATAAATCATATTGTTTTTAAAATGTCTGATTTCCTGCCATATTTAATTTGGTAAGCTGAGGCCGTGCTAGACCCTTCTAATTGTCTTTATTTAAACTATATATCTACAATTTTAAAGTAAAGACGATGGATAAACAATTATCATATAATACAATTGGTTGCAATTTGGTAAACTAAAATATGGCGGAGTTTACATTGTATATAAATCATGGCTTATTACAAAATGGTCGGAAATTTTTAAGGGTATCCCTGGTGATTTAAAAAGGTCATTAATTCAAGTTTGATAAAAAGTAATTTTATAACCTTGTGTTTTCATTTATATACATAGGACTTTATTTCTGCTCATCCGTGGAGGGTATCCGTAATAAGTTTCCGACCCTAAGACAAGGGTAGTCTATCGACTTTACAATGCTTAGCAAATAGATATATCGATCATATATAGGGGCTTATCGGCGCTTATAAAATTAAGTATTTGGGTTTGGCGGGCTATTATCCCCTATATTGGTGTTTTATTTACAAAAATATGTGTACTATATCAATTTATGATTGCTAAATAAAATATTAGTGACAAAGGCTATCAAGTATTAAAAAGTATGTTATTGCGGGGGAGGTAAGACACGTTCCTCTAAGTCAGGGGAGCGTTCCTCATTGTCCAAGATTTCGTTTGATCCGACCGTATTATTACCTTAGGTTAGATTTAACGTTGTCAAACTAAAAATGAACTTTTTAATTAATATTATTATCAAATTTGATCGAATATTTAGTAAGTGGTCGGTTTTGAGAACGGCATTCGGTCAAACATGATATTTTTAAAATATTTTTTGGGATAATGTTTTACACGTATTTATAGATAAATAAACCAAAAATGAACATTTTTCAAATAATATTACTACCAAATATGGTCGATCGAATATTAGTAAGTGGTCGGTTTTGTTTGAGCTCGCCATTCGGTCAAATCCTAATATTTTCAAAAAATTATTTAGGATAATGCTTAACACGTTGTTGTTCACGTATAAACCAAAAATGAAGAATTTTCCATGGATAACGCCAGCAATGCAGTATATCGGTTTCAAATCGGTTATCGGTCAAATCACGATTTAAAATATTTTTTGGGATAATGTTTTACACGTATTTATAGATAAATAAACCAAAAATGAACATTTTCCAAATAATATTACTACCAAATTTGATCGATCGAATATTTAGTAAGTGGTCGGTTTTGAGCTCGCTATTTAGGATAATGCTTAACACGTTGTTGTTTACGTATAAACCAAAAATGAAGAAATTTCCATGGATAACGCTAGCAATGCCGTATTTAGTCATTGGCCGGGTTTCAAATCGGTTATCTGTCAAATCACGATATTTTTAAAATATTTTTTGGGGTAATGATTTACACGTATTTATAGATAAATAAACCAAAAATGATCATTTTCCAAATAATATTAATACCAAATTTGGTCGATCGAATATTTAGTAAGTGGTCGGTTTTGAGCTCGGCATTCGGTCAAATCATAATATTTTCAAAATATTTTTTAGGATAATGTTTAACACCTAAATATACATTTATAAAGCAAAAATGAAGAGATTTTAATCAATAACGCCAGCAATATGTTCCTTACAAATTTTCTACTATTTTTCGATTCGAAACCTACTCATTAATTAAAAGTCAAAGAAACCTATATTTTTTAAATTTTGTTAGGTTTTTCACATGTATTTACACCCAAATATAAGAAAAGCGCTATCCAATAATTATTCTGGTTTCCTAAGAATATATTTTAAATTTAGCCCTCTTATGGATATATATTTGTTAAATTTTGCAATTGAAAAATAAAATTTAAGTTGTAATAAGCTTGTAAATATATTTTTTTTCCAATAATATTAAGTAAAAATAGAATTATAAATTATTTGATATTTAATCTCAATTTTTTACTTAATAAAAAATAGATTTATATACATTAAAAAAAATGTTTATGAAAGATATTTTCAAAAAAATATTATATAATCAAATTTTGATTGATTATGATTAATTACTTTTCAGCAATGCAGTTTAGCAATGCACTATTTAGTCATACATACCCTCTTTACAATATAAATCATATTTTTACCCTGTCAAAAAATTTCAAAAATTTTAAAAAATAACGAATATGACAATTGTCACATCAAAATATTATCCCACAAAAGATCATTTAAAATAACATAAAAAAGTTTAATGTAAATATTTAAAAAATAAATTATTTAGAAAAACCATCTCATTTAATATACTAATAGATAATTTTACAAAAATAATTTAAAAAATGATTAAAAAAAACTATAAAAGATTTAATCTATAAGATTGTTTATTTATGATAAAATTCACAAAAGAATTCCTCAAAAAAGATTTATTTACATTTTTCAAATCAAAATATGATCAAAAATCTTTTTGAACTTCAAAAAAAAATTTTTCTTAAAATTTTGGGCGTGAAAATCACTAATAAATTATAAAAAATAATATTACAATAGTAGCATATCAATTTTTTTATAAGAAAACATACAATAGCAATATATTTATTTATTGTTTCGCGGTAATCCACTCACGATAATAATTTCGCTATTCGCGGTAGAAAATTCGCTTTAAACGGTTGGCGTAAAAAGTTTCGCTAAAATCGCCATAATGAATTCGCGGTTAAGGCGTGCAAATAAATTCGCGATAATGGCTTCGCGAAATTGCCTTCGCTATAAATGTTTAGCGGAAAAAAATTCGCATATTTGGTTTCGCGATTTTACCTTCGCATAAAAACTTTTCGCGATAAACGACATTCGCGATAAAATTTTAGCGAAAAAGTGTCTCGCGATAAATGTTTCGCTGAATTGACTTGATACGAATTTTAACATATATATTATATTAAAATGATGCTAAAACAAAATTCTAATATAATTATTTTGGTAGAATCTTCTATGTTAATTAATGAAAATTTCAATTATATAATTGAAAATTATATTAAAACTTGCATCAAGTAAAATTTAAACCTTTTTGTTTATAAATTATATTTATAGCTCATTAAAACCTGATAAAATCGAGGTATACATAAAATTATATATATATATATATATTATTTTACTAACTACTATTCAAGATTTCAAAATATATTATTGTACTCTACAAAGACATAATAAATCGTAATTTAGTTAGTATCGTGTGTTGTAATACAATAAAACAAATTGAAAATTTAATTAAAAGTGACAAGTATTATACATTTTAATTGTATTATTCAAAATAATTTTAAAATTTTAGTGAATTTGGAGATATTGATATAAAATGTTTTGTTCAAGCATTAAAATGTTTAACTAATATTGTATCAAATAATACATATGATAACTCTAAAGAAGATAAACAGTTTTAGATATTTATGTGGTGTTTTTTTTTCTTTACTTTTTATTTTTATATCAGAGACATATCAGCTTAGACATCAAATTATAAAATTGTTTGTTGCTTTAAATCAAGACTTTTTGGCTTATAATTGTATATAAATATAAACCTAACCCAGGCTAATTTTTTAAAATAAATAATAAATATAACAATTAATTAACCAGTTATGAAACAACACTAATTATCTTATATTAATATTCATATAAAACCATTTAGCCAGAATTATTTAGAATGGTAAGATTTGCTAAAGTGTAAAATGAGCTAAATTTTATAAACAGGCTATTAATTTATGTTTTAAAGTTAAAGCTGGGCTGGTGGGCTCTTGCCTCCTTCAATCCATCAGACCTAAACATATAAAATATTATGATTTTAATCTTAGCTAAGTTTAGACAAATTTAATATGGAAATCCTTTTGCAACAAATTATAGGCAAAATTATTTAAAATGTTGAAATTTTAAATATTTAAGCTAGGCTGTCAAGTGAACAAAATTTAAAATTAAATATGAGCCAGCACTTTCTAATAAAATATACAAATGAACCAAACATAAATTTTTTAAAATCTGGGTCAAGCTAAAAAAGTTTGACCCTAGCAGATTTCTAATTTATGTATATCAATTAATGTTAAATTATAGAGAAACAATATGCTTCTTAGTATGTTCAGAGATCCCAGAAGATGATATCTGTTTAAATATAATCAGAGGAAATATTAGTTTGGATGAAATTATAGAAAAAATAAAAGAGGTTATTTTTACTATTTTGTGAATTATTATTTAAAATTATATTTTAATATTTTCAAAAATTGAACATTGCTAAATAATTATTGCAAATAATAAAAAATTACAAATAAAATGCACTCTTAAGGCTTGATATGATTAAATTAATTATATTTGTTTTTATGAATATTGTATAAAAAATTTTTTTGAATTTAAACTAGTTAAAAATAGCAATGAACATCATCTGCCCCTTAAAACTTCCAAACATGAATTTCATTGAAAAAGTAATTATTAATTTTTTTTATCAAAATTTTTCTTTATATTTATATTAGGTATCTTTGAATTTTCACAATCATCAATTCGTCAATGAGGATGGATATTTTTGTTTTTTTCAAAGTTTCCCAATTGAATTAAGTTATTTTTTATTTTCATTTACTTTACAACAAAATATAATTATAATGATTGCCTGTAGATTAAGGATTAATCTTAATAAAAACAACCAAGGGTGTGTGCATAATTTAAAAAATACACAGACATAAAATACAAGGTACCTTTTACAAAAGGTAAACAAATTCAAAAATAACCTATATACGAGAGCTGTGGATATCCATAAATTTTACACTTATCCAATCTGATATTTACTCATTACAGGTGCATAGCGAGTGGGTCCATCCTACTCCGTAACAAGAAATTTTGGAAAAATATAAAAGGGCTTCATTATGTTTCAAGGTTATATTCTATTCTAAATATTAGCAAAATGTTAAAATTAGTTTAAATATTAATTTCTTTTATATTTAATATTTCATCTCACAAAAGTTTATTTTCTTACATTTTTTTAAACCTTAAACACTGATGGATATGAGAAAATTTTATTAACCAAAGGAAATCTATTTAATTTATCCCTATTTATAACTATGATTGGATAAAGTGTAATCCAATTAAGAATTAACTGAATATAATTATTCTGAAACTTCTTGTGCACAGGGAAAAAGATACTGCATAAAGCCTGAACAAGATGGAGCCTTCAATATCAAGGTGTTACAGAATTTTTTGGATTTAGAAGAACTTAATTTATATGCCCTTGGAGAAATATCAGAATCTTCCGTAACAGATATTTCATCTGAAACTGATACATTATTAGATTTAATATGGCTGCCGAATAAATTATTTATTACATTACAGTTTTATTCTATATATTTTAAAAAAGGATTTGGCTGAAGTTATGAGAATCGTGATATACCAAGAGATAATATCGACCAGGAAATTCTCGAGATGAAAACAAAATTATATGATTTTGAGATTCACAAGCTTTGACTTTCACAGACAAACAAATCTTTCCAATAATAACTTGGAGTTAATTGAGGATTTTTAAAATAACCGTTTTTATTCCACATTTGGATTTTGACTTCAATCAATGAACGATTTGTCATTTATCAAAAATGACTATTACAAATACCATATATTATAACTCCCTATGAATTGAGGATATATAATCTTAATTTTGGAAAATTAAATATTTAGCTAAATTTTATTCATAGGAAATAAATGTATTTAGGCCAATTAATTTTAGAATTTAAATGGTATGAAAGATTATTTTTGTAGATAATCCTTCGAAGTAAAGTAGAAGCATTTCATAACGGGTCATTCCATGTCAAATTGGCCAAAAACGAAATTTTTAGACCACCATTTCTAAAATGAACGAAACTTGGCATGATAGTTATCCACGATGTATATTTTAGTAAAATCAATATTTTAGAACGCTAGCTCAATCAGATTCAAAGACATACGTCAAAGTCTAAATTGCGTATCATTTAAAAAAAAAATATTTAAGATAGAGTTATAAATTATATATCATTTTATAGCTCTTAAAATTTTACATTGGAAAACTTCAATAAAATATTTAAATATCGAATGTTTTTTTATTTCCGGTAAAAATAAAATATTAACATTGTTGAAAAGAATTTTTCTGGGTGTGGGTATTCGCGGAATGTTTATTACTTTCATATTTATCATAAAAAACGATAGCGAATTTTGTTATTTTTATTTAATTTAACTTTTTATTATTTTATAAATAAAAAAATGTAATATAGAGAGCGTTATATTTAAAAATCATTTTAATATAAGAGATGTAAAGGTAGGGAAATTTCATATTTTCTCGTAAAATTTATCGAATTTTCCCTTAATATAAATATAATATTTTATTTCAAAAATTATGATTTATAATTTAACTTATTATATTATTTATTTTCCTCGTGAGTCTTTAAACATCTATTTTAAAAGTACAAAAAAGGTAAAATATTAAATGTTATACTCTCATATATAATATTAATATGATATATTATAGAATTTGAAGTTTTCTAGTTTAATAATGCAATTGTCCATAATGTTTACTGGTAATAGGTATAACAAATTTATGAGATTTTATTGGTATAACATATTTATGAGATTTTATTCATCAATTACATTACGATCATATCAGAAATTTCAAAATTTTATTTTATTTAAAAATTATTTTTTTTACTAAAAATATTTCCATGCTTATATAGCTTGTAAAAATCAATTTATATAAATGAAAAATCAATTTAATAATTTACATAAACGAAAAATCAATTTACTAATTTACATAAACGAAAAATCAATTTAATAATTTATATAAACAAAAAATCAATTTAAAGGTTAGTATTAAATTAATAACGAAAAAGAAATATATAAAAAAATTAACCAGGTCATCTCAACATTCTACCCTCTAAGAAATGAACTCCACTAAGGTTCTTCTTGTATGTGAATCTTATAAGTTCATGATATAAACTTGATATCGCGCAGTCAACGTCTTATTATTATTCGGCCTCTAAGCCTCAGCTAGACGGTCATTTATTTGGTCGATGACATTTCACCTTTTGCAAAAAGTAATCGATGGTGAAGTGTTGTTTGGAATGTTTGGTTTCAGTGGTAATTCGGTTTCTTCATCATTTTGGTTTGTTTGTAGCTTGTTATCCTGATCGTCTAATCATTCGCTTGATCATCATCATCACACTAGCTTGTTCATCTCGTTATTTATTATCATTTATATTTATTTATCATTTGAAATTATTATTATGATCAATTTATCTTGAATAAAATAATTTTGGAATAAATAATTTATTGGAATCATTCATAGAATAAGAATAATAATCATAATTTGGGATATAGAATCATAGAATATTTTGAATTATAGCGTTTTATATAATAATTTTTTATTTATTATTAAATTTCAATTATTTTTAAATTTTAAATTTTACTCCCTTATTTTTCAATTTAAACAATTTCTTCATATCATAATTTATCTTCAAATTGTTCTTTATAAAAAAAATTTCCTTTCGCCTTCCATTTTTAACATATGATCTCCATATCACATTCTTAAAATCTTTTTTAACATCAAGATATTTAACTTTTACCTTTACTATGATATTTGTTTTACGTTTCTTTATTTTCAAAGTTATTTAATTTTTTTTATTAATTATAAAAGTTTTTATTTTATTATTTTCTTTAATGTTTATTGAGATGACCTGATTAATTTTTTTATATATTTCTTTTTCGTTATTAACTTACTACTAAAATCAATTTACTAATTTACATAAACTAAAAATCAATTTAATAATTTATAAAAACAAAAAATCACTTTAAAGGTTAGTATTAAGTTAATAACGAAAAAGAAATATATAAAAAAATTAATCAGGTCATCTCAACAGAATTATTAATAATTAATGATATATTTAGTTATGTTATATAAGGTCATTATATTTTAATCATACTATATAACTGGTATAATAATTTATTGATGTTTAATTTAAATTAATATGATTGCAATATTTTATAGATGCCTTGGAAAATTTTAAACATTTGGAAACATTTTATTATACAGCTAATAACAAGAAAGGGTTGACATACAATTTCCCAAATTCAACATAGATGTCTCAGCATGCCAAAAAATGTAAAAGGTATATAAACAGTTTACAATTTAATGAAGTTGATAATAATAATTCTACTGAAGAATATATTGTAGTATGTATACCAGATTCCAGTACTAATAAAATAATATCTCAAAAAGACATAAATAAAACCATTCTAAATACTTTTAAAGAAAATACCAATAATTTTAATAATGTATCAGGCACATCTAAAATTAAAAATTTTTTTGTCACTGTAACTGAACAAAATCAAACACAACTTGACAGGCTTTGGCATTAGCCATTTTTATGTCAAATTGCCCTTTTCATTTAGTTGAAAATAAATATTTTATCCTATTTTTAAAATTAATTTTCCCAGCCTATAAAATTCTATTTAGATATACAATTAGTAAAATATTTTTAGATTTTGAATATAATAAAGTGACAAATATTATCAACAACAAATTCGATACTTTAAAAGATTTTACTCTCATTAGCGATGGCTGGACAAACCTTTATGGAGAGTCCATCATTAATTTCATAATTATGATTCCATAACCCAATTTCTATAAATCCATTGACATTGGATCTAGTGTTCACACTGATGATTATATTGCATCTGAAATGATGAGGTAATTGAAGAAATTGGTAGCAAGAAATTTATATCACCAGTAATTGATAATGTAAAGGATATGAAAAAGGCCTGGAATCTTGTTAAAGCAAAATATAATTATATTGAATATTTTGGATGTGCCGCACATAACTTGAATCTGCTTATTAAAGATTTATACCAAATACTTTTTATTGAAAAGATCATTATAAAAACCAAACTAATTAAATATTTAAAATTTAATGGTATTTTATTGACAACTTTTTAAGAAAGGCAAATATTTAAAGTATATAAATCTTCCTTAAAAATTCAAAGTCTAACAAGACGGGGAGGTTATGTTATAATGTTGCAAAGTGTTGTGAAAAATAAGGAAGTTTTGCAAGAAATTGCAATTTCAAGTTTATTTACAGACAAACAATGAAGGCGTGGACAAAGAAAGATACTGGGATAAATTAGAGTCTGTACTGACTTTTTTGGAATTTATTTATAACAAAATTATAATTGTAGAATTTGATACAGCTGTATTATCGTACCAGAAATATTTTAAAATATAAAAGATAAACTCAATTCATCAACTTTTATTTTTAATGAAAATGATTTGAAAAGTGTTAAGATGCATATTAATAAACGAAAGAAATTTTGTTGCTGAGAATATCATCAAATCTTCTGGATCATAGATATTATGGTGCGAGATTAACAGACCGCGAATTAATAGTAGCCATAAATTTAATAAATATTATTTCAGGCCAAATTAATTTCTGGAAAAATTAAGGTAATTTAGCAGTATATCTTTCAAAACAAGGTTTCTATAAAGTAGCTGGCATATGAGAGAGCTCGATCCATACCAAACCACTCATAATGTGTAAAGGGTTCAGTGGCCCCTACACTTTTTGAGCGAATGAAGCAGAATACCCCCATGAAAAGTACCCCCTTGAAAAGTATCCCCCCTCCTTCGAAAAAATGATAATTATGACACCCATAAATTTCAAAAATAATTTTTATTGCATCAATTTTTAATATATAATATAAATAAAATGCAAAAAATATAACTTTATAAATATTATTTTTAAATGAATAATTTAGATAAATTAGGGGAAGAGAAAGCGAAAGAATTTATAATTTCATCAGTATTTAATTGTTTAAATAAAAATTTTTCCATTGATAATATGGTTAAATTATTGAGAAAAGAATCTTTCATGGTACTGCGCAGTCTTGTTTTAATTAATTTAATTTTACTCATGACTCTTTCGGCAGTACATGAGGTTGTGGGAATGGTTAATAAATATTTATATAAAATTCTTAAATAGGGAAAGCAGAAAAATTTAAAAGTAAACGATAAGGTAAAATAAATGATTAGTTTTTCCAATCTGAATCGTAAGTCCCTGAATTATCATCATCATCAGAAGAAGCTAAATAATGTATTGGTAAAAATATTTTAATTAAATAAATTTACAATTCTCAGAATCTGTTTAGATTCTTGAACCTCTAGGTCATGAGTAATAATTACATTCCCCATTTTGGCCATCTTATAAATATTTCTAAACTTCAACATTTTTTTGAAAATTTAAATTGTAAAATTCACAGATATCCTCGATATCTTCTTTAATAATTGATTTTTCTGCCATTCCCTTTGGCGTAAAAAATGATGTTTGATGTAAAAATTTCATGGAATCATCATTAAATCTTTCGTTAAACTGCATAATAATTAAATCCAGTGCAGCATAAAACACACCTATTTTAAAGCTAAAAAAAATTTCTATATTTAATGATGAAAGTATATATACCTCTCCTTTTTGGATTGTAATGTTTGAAGTCTAGAACTTTCAAAATCAATAGGTAGATTTCTCTCCTTCATAAAATCTTGCGCCTTTGAAAAAACATCCAAAAATTCAGTGTTATTATCTATTAGATTAAAAAATAATTAAGACAATATTATACTTCTCAAATTAATCAAGCAATCTTTTGTCAATTGAATTTGATTTATTGCATACCCTATATCCTTCGAAATGGTTTGCAATTTTGTACAAGCCAAACTTGTTATCAACAATATTTTATCCAAAACACAAAGTGATAAGATAAAATCAAATTTTTCTATTCTAAAGACTATAGCACTAGCCATAGTGGAAGTGGCAGGATCTTCAGAATCCTTTAAATTTGTTAAAGCTGCCCTCAAGGTATCATAAAGTTGAAAAAAAATTACTATAGCTTTATATGACGATAGCCAGCTTCTAAATAAAAAAAACATTTAAAATTTAAATAAATAAGGAACTATTACCGAGTGGTATTCTTGACGCGTAGAAATCGTTGTGATTTTTCAGATCATTGCACTGAAATTTTTTGAGTACCTCATATCTTTTTACACCATTAAAATAGACATAAATCTCATCTAGTATTCCTAGAACATTTCGAAGTTCTTTAATTGATTGGCATAATTGAACAACGATTAAATTTAATCGATGACAATAACACCAAATAAAAGCTGCCTTTGGCGCCTCTGCTCTAATCAAGGCTTGTACACCATTGATTCTTCCACTCATGTTTGAGGCGCCATCATAACTTTGCCCAACGATAATCAAAGGGTAAATTCATCGAGCTAAGTTTGGATATTATATTATGCTTTATATCGAGACCTGTGGTATTTCCCGTACAATATATTTCAATCAGTCTTTCAACAGGCTTCGGAGTCTCCCTATTTTCAACATATCTTACTATATAAGCTATTGCTTCTGATTTCGAAACATCGTATGTGCCATCAACTATGATTGAAAAGCACCTGTTAAATGTAATCTCATTTTGAATTTTTTTTATAACCATATTTTTCATGGTTTCAATGAGAATGTTTATGTTATTATATGATAATAGGTTTGAATATAATTTCGTTTTTAATCCCTTATTTTTTTTATCCTTTTTTCTTTCTTCATTTTGCTGTGTATACATTTTTAGTATAGGTTCAGAATCTGCAATAAGCTTAATAAGGGCCATCATATTGCCTTCTTGTTGCCTGTTCCCCCAGAAGGCTTGGTTACGAGATATTAAATAATCTAAACATCTTATTATAATTCTTATAATAGAACGGTTATTATCTACACATTCTTTCTGAGGTGTTATAAATTTTAATATCGAATTTTTCTTATGAGAAAGCCTTCCATAATCGGCCAGCATATGTGCCTGTGAAGATTCATGCAGAATAATATCACGATTAATATTTTGCCATTTATCTAGACCTTCACATGTCCATTTTGAATTTGCGTGTGGACCACCAAATAAAAGACATGTTAAGCAAAAAACTTTATACATTTTAATACTATAAGTAGTCCAATTTCTAGGAATTTTGCTATTGTCAATATTGGTTAATATTTTTAGGCATATTTTAAAATTGGAAAAATAATTTATGACAAGAAATTTCGGATAACAAATTTACTAAATATCGACCAAAATTTCCGTCAATATATTAAATTAAATATTAAGTGGGGGGGAAGGGTCTTATTGTTACATTTATAAACCAGAAATCACATGATCATGATGGATGTAAAAAAAAGTACCCCCACTCAAATTTACTGAAGCAGTTGCTTCTGACCCCCCCCCCCCTCCCCATAGATGTAGGGGCCCCTGAAAGGGTTGTGTACAAATCAACCCTTTTGTCAAGTGGCAGTGAGATGCCTTTCGATATCACCCTCAAGTGCCTCGTCAGAAAGAGTCTGGTCAGCTGGAAAAATTAGAAAAAAAAATGAAAGTGTCGAAAAATTAATATCAGACATAACATACATTTAAAGGATCACACAAATATCTCATGTTCGGGATATCATCAAAAGAGTAAGTGATAAGATGATGTTTCAATTGCATCCCATGAAGATGTTAATGCTATTTCATTAGCATCCCATGAATTTTATAGGAATTTATAATACCTTCTTGTAATTAATAAAGTTATTCAATAAAAAAATGAAATGTTTTTAGTGTATTTTTGTCTTTATTGTTTAATTATTTTATTTTCCCTTAGTTCCTTAATTAATAAAGTTATTCAATAAAAAAATTAAAAGGTTTAAAGTGTTTTTTGTGGTTATTTTTTAATTTCCCCTTTTTCCCCAATTTTTCTAGGGAAATTTCCCCTGAACTAATTTTCCCAGGAAATTTACATCTCTAATATAATATATTTAATAAAAATATGTATTGTATTGGTATTAAAATAAAAAAATCCACTGAGCATAACCTGATGTCTTGGGGCGAATTGTAAGCAAAGCAGCCCATACAGATATGATTATTATTAGGACGATATTCAGGAAATTCTATTAGCGCAAAATGGAATAGGTTAAAAATTAGAGATATTTTTTGTAATAGTATATAAATTTTAAAATATGTTTATTTTACAATATTGCATCCCAATAATAATCATCTGTATGGGCTGCCTGCTTATATGGCTCCAGGACATCATATTGGTTATACTTAATGGATTTTTTAAATTTTAATACCATATAATTCATATTTTTATTAAATACATTAATTTATAATGATTTTTGAATATTAAACTATTTATATCTTATTTTTTATTTATAAAAATAATAAAAATTTAAATAAAATTTAAAAAATTAAACAGTTTAATATAAAGATAATAAACATTCGTAGAGAATATCATCTCACCCACAAAAATCCTTTCTTAATAATGTTAATTTTTTATTTTTACCGGAAATAAGAAGACACTTGAATTTATAAAATAATTTTATAGATTTTTTTTAATGTAAAATTTTAATGGCTATAAATTCATAAATTTAATTTACAATAATATCTTAAGTATTTTTTTAAAATCAATATTTAATGAAATTATGCATCGCCTGAAAGCGTATATCCTTGGATCTAGTTGATCTAGCGCTATAAAATTTTGATTTTACAAAAATTTGCAACATAATAACTAACACAAGTTTCATTCATTTTTAGATGGTCGCCCGATACATAGATTCATTTGTAATAGATTGACCCATAGGGCATAGTTTTTAACAATGATTTATTTATTATGTATATGATTCATGAATTAAATCAAACATGTTGAACCCTACACCATTAATAGCTTGGATGACTTTTCAAAGTTATTTAATTAAATTAATCAAGCACAAAATGTTTTGATAATCAGTTTATATATTATAGAATATTTGATTTTGAAAAAAAGCACGAGAAACTGCAGTTAAACGACGAAAAATATTTATTAAATACACCACAGAGTATTTAGAACTCACTAGATTCTAATTGTTATTATTACTTATTAAAAGATATAAAATATTTTTAATTTTCCTTTTAAATAAATTTTCGTAAGTTTTTCTCAGAAAATTATAGAAATTTCCAGCATTTCTCTAATTAGGTTACTTTAATAGCAAATGTTAAATCAAATCACATGCATTCGATACGGCAAAGCAAATCACATAGCAAAAGATTGTAGAACTCTTGCAAGGACACCTCGCCTTTTGTTTCCTAATAAAACTACCATTGATGCGAAGATAAATGGTTTGCGGTTTACAATGGAATTCGGGGCTGCATGCAATAGATGAAGTAGCCTGGAGACGTATTTGCAAACGATCATTATCAACTGCTTATAAACTAGTGAGGTGTAACAATATCAAAAGAAAGTCGAATTATAAAACATTATCTTTACCTATTTGGGTAGTAAAGGCGTCTACATAACAGGATTTTCACTGGATGCATACCCCCTTCATAAACCTATGCCTACCACCCTAAAAAATTCGCGCAGCCATCGGCGGCGGTTTCTCTTTATTATTATTTTCACCTATTTATTTATTGATACTCTTTTCTAAGAATTTATAAATGATAACTTAAATTAATCTATCTCTACTACCAACTATCGATATTTTGTGAATATAAAGAATTTATTTTTTAGATAATAAATTCAATTAAAACCTCCATTATTTACAATGAATTAATTATTATGGCATTATGAGCTTGCTGAAATATCGAAACCTTTTAAATTACATTTAAAAGGATAGTTTATTTGGAAAACAATGTGTATGATTGTTTGCAATATATAGATTTGGTCAATGAATTGTATTATAATAATACTATAATAAAAGTATTAATTTTTACAGCAATAAATTTTGTCCTATTTCATCTCAAAATTTAATAGATAACCCCACAAAAAATTTATCCTACCCCCATTAAAGCAGCTTACCCCCTACCCCCCTCAAAAAATAGGATGCAAACTGTTCCTACCCCTCCCGCATATATAGACGCTGAGTAAAGGAGAGAATTCCCTTATTTTTGGAATGTCCTTTCTTAGAGAATTCTTCATTAAATGTGTTAAAGTTGAAATTTTAACACATGTTTAAATGGGACTCTAAACCAGTTAAATTTAGCGAATGTTTTAATTACTAACCGAAATATTTCAAATGCAACTAAATCCCCTGCAGAAATGATGTTTGGAAGGCCGCTCAGGACGACGTTAAATCAGGGGAAACTATCTACGAGAGAAAAGACTGAAAACGCATTATGGGAACAAAAATATTACAAAGTATAAACTTTGAGCCCCGTGAATTTGAAGAGAAGCAAAAGGTTTGGGTCGAAAACGAAAGGACTGCGGGATGGCATGAAGGGACAGTGGATCAACGGAAAAATGCGATATGATGTTTAGTCTGAGGGTTTTATAAAAAGTAAGTATGCCTACCAACTGAGGGATGCTCATGTACAATAAAAGGTAATACCAATAACAATGAGGGATGATACGATGCAGACTCTTAAAAATAGAGCTTCGAAACCCCTACTACGTTTTCATGACTAATTCAATTTGTAGTGGAGAGAACTGTAATGTGTTAACTTTAAATAAATTGTATTTCGTTTTAGGATACAATTTATACAATTATATAATAATAAAGGATCGATTATCGAAAATGTACTTTCGATGAATATATAAACATATTGTTAAAGTTAAATTATCTTTTGTTCTTTTCATCTTGTTAAAATAAAATATTATTTTATTCTTATAAAACCTTTTATATCTTAAACACTAATCGCCCAACCTTGATAATAGCAAAATAAAATCGGCCTCTAAAAAATGATATCAGTGCACCTCTAAGAAGCAGATATAGCAAATAATTTTTTGGCTACTTTTTGCCATCCGGTTCCACCTGATATGTTTAACATTAATTGTGACATTCAATCAGGGAGAAAGGAAGAATGGGAAATCCCGGGCTATCATATATTTTATGGATGCTCGACTATGAGGCCCATGATATTTTATATGCTCATCACTAATAATTCTAAGAATTTTAAATTATACTAGCATATTTTTACAAATATATAATTTTTATTGTAATAATTATGATTAAACTGTTCATTTTAGAGCCCTTCATCGGGCCTCTTTTTCAGATTCGATCCGAGGAGAATTTTAAAAAATTTGTCCAACCAATCGATCCCTGAATTTTTTTTTTAAAGATCCGAGTCCAATCCCAAATTTTATTTTAGAAGTAGGTTTCGATCCAATTTTTTTTATTAACTTGTAAATAACGATATCTCAACGAAATTGGAAATTATAAGCTAATAAACAATTTTTTGGTTATATTTAAAAACAATTTTTATAATCATTAAGAAAACAAAATAAAAATAAATTTTGTCCAGGTTCCTATGCTAGGATAAATTTTAATTAAAATCCGAGAAAATGTCTGCCCAAGGACAGACCCAAATTTATCGGATTGGGCTCTTATCGGCCCATGGAAGGCTCTAGTTCATTTATAATATGACTAAATTTTTGTTATTTAGTTAAAGTAAAATCGAATTTATCAATCGACATGAAAGTATCTCAAAATGATTTCTTTTTACTTTCAGAAACAAAATCAAGTTCACTTTGCAATTTTAGATAAAAAATTTATACCTATATTTTATTATAGCAGTTAACATTGAAAATCGTTCATTTATTGAAAGGGTAAAATATTTTTATTTATTTAATTTGACAACTAATAATAAGGATATTAAATCAGAAAGTTCAATGGATCAATCAGGTTAGTTTTTTACCTTTATGCAACTGACTTGATATATAATTAAAATTTTTAAACGAAGTTGTTAAAAATGGTTACCCCAATACACAAAATGCATCAAACAGTTTTAGCAAGATATCTACAGCATCACATAGCTTATTGAATATTAATTTTGACAAATCTGCAAATTACGAAAATACATTAGCCATCACAACATCTTATATATCTGCTCAGGTATTTAGAATAAAAAACATAATTCCATGATAAGTACCTCAATGAAAGTATTGGTCTCCAACCGTTATATATAGTTATAATTTTCTTAATATGGCTTGAATGATTTTATTATATTTATTTAATCTTATTACTTATACCAAATAAGAAGTTTACTCCTTGAATTGTTAAACTTCGCTATTTTTTAGCCCTTTATCTTTCTCCCTCCACTTTATTTTTACAGGTGTCTCTTTTCTATGTCCATATTCTGTTAAATTTATTTTCAGTATAAATTATTTTATCAAATCTCTACCCTCCTATCTATTTATTGTAATATTTTAATAGCCTGCTCGTTATGTATCTATTAATTCGATCGACAATTCTCAAATGTGCAATTCTTACAAAGCATATCCTACCCCTACCCCTTCTTTACCACAAAGCGATACTAGTAATCAATTTATGACTAAATCTCTGCCTAGAATCGAATCAAATTTCATCAGTCTTAACAATAACATCAGATCGCTCGAAAAAGAGGCTTCAATTGTTCGTTTACAAACCCCTTCAGTTCCAATTAAACAAGAATTTAATCAAGATAGCTATCAACCACAACCACAACAGCCCTTAACATGTCATTGAAATTTAATATATTTTCTTAAAATTTTAATTATCCTCCAAAGAAGGAACAAACATTATAATTATAAAGTTATAATATGACCAATGTCTCGGTTTAAAAAAAATAAAAAAGTTAATTTAAAAATAATAATTGTCTATAATTAGTTAAATTTTAAAATTTATTATTTTTTACTTTAATCATTATAGCCATAACGCATAACGTCAAAGGGTCTGAAAATATTAGATGTCAAAGTATAATCTGGTCTGGTCTAATGCAATGGAACGAAAAGGTAAGGAACGAACAAGCAACATTTGACACCAATAATCCTGCACTCTCAGTTGTAACCCATTCACTCATGTGCCAGATCTACCCAATGCCTGGATTCGAAGATTTGTAAATTTATTTTCCATCTTGATATTATTGTGGAATTTTTTGATATATATTAGGCTTATTCAAAAACGAATAATAAAATTTACTATTTAATTGATTTTTTTAATATTATAAAATATTTCTTACTAAAAAAATTTGTCATAATAATCTAATGATAAAGAAGATGCGATCAAGTTATTAACGAAATTAAAATGCATATTAATCTTATTTATAATGCCAAGCTATAATTTTAAGACATAATTTTATCACTATATTTGTCAGAAGTGGGAGGGAGGGGGGGGTTTATGAATTATTTTTAGGGCTTCTCTCCTAAACACTTATTTATGTGGCCTAGACATAGTTTTGCTTATACTAATTATTATTTTTTTTGGCTTACATAACTGACAGAGTGGCAGTATCTTGATTTCCTATATTCTTAAGCGCAAATTATTCCTGATATAGTTTGAAATCAAATATAAATATTTCGGGAGCCGTTCTAATATATCTATCTCAAACTCCCTCTCTTTGTACTTTTTTCTAAATAAAATATCGAAATTAAATTATATATATTTATAATTACGATTATTTTCTATTTTAATATTTAAATAAATGAATGCAAGAAGTGAAATATTTGAATAAATTTAATTTTTTAAAATTATTTTTATTTAATATTTATAAATTACTAAATTATCCCTTAAATTATATAACACATGATGTATAAAATATATTACAGGGTTTCCCATTCAAAAAAGGAAAAGTCCCAATCAAAAAAGGAAAAGGTCCGATCAAAAAAGGAAAAGGGTCAATCATAAAAGAAAAAGGTCAATCAAAAAAGGAAAAGGTCCAAACATAAAAGGAAAAGTGTCAATCAAAAAAGGATAATTCCCAAAAAGAAAGGAAAAAGTCCGATCAAAAAAGGAAAAGTGTCAAACAAAAAAGGAAAAGGTCCAATCAAAAAAGGAAAAGTGTCAATAGAAAAAGGAAAATTCCCAAAAGGAAAGGAAAAGTGTCAATCAAAAAAGGGTAATTCCATACCAAATCGATAACTTTTCGGCTCGACCTTTTTAATTTCGATAAAATTTTGTATACTGAGAGAATATCATTAGAAAGCATCGAATCCAAAATTTTAGCCTCCTAGTACTCATAGTTCCTGAGATATCAATGGTCAAAAGTGCCAAAAATGACGTTTTTTCGAAAAATGCGATTTTTAAAAATTGAGATAAGTTAAAAAATAATGATTTAAAAAATATAAGTTATCTGTCAATTGATAACTCTATTAAGGGCCTTTTATTGAATATTAAAAAAATTTTCAAAATAATATTGTTGCGGTTTTTATTTAAGTTATAAATTTTAAACATGAAAACTCCAAGTGTTTCGCTTTCCAAATTTTTTTGAATTTAATATTTTCTTATTCTCTAACCTTATATCTATTCATAAAAAAAATTTAAACTTGGGACAGCCATGGGTTTTTTAGTTATTGCGATTTAAAAAATCAAAAAATAAATATTATTTTCAAAAATAGATGGCGCTCCTTTATAAAATTACGCGTTTTGTTAAAATTATTATTTTTTTTAAACTTTTTTCCATTTTAAACATAAATAATAAGATTTTCCAGCATTAATATTATGAAAATATATTATTTAGATCATTTGATAGACTACTTATTATTATTACTTTATTGATAACTTGTAAAAATTATTAGTTTTTAAAATAAATGATTAATTTCCTAAAAAGATAATTACAATTCCTATATAAGAAAATATAATTAATTTTTGAAAGATAATAGCAAGTTTTCATGCACCTGCCTTGATATTAATTAATTTTTATTTTACAAATATTTCAATATTAATTTTTTCTTAAAATTATTTATAATGTATAAATATAAATGTGCAAATCCTTTTAAAGAATCTAAACACTTTAATTGTAAAAAGAACCTGCGTAAAGTCACGACGTGGATGACACAATTTCCAAACATTGAGGCAGAACACTATATTTGTGATAAATGTCGTAAGCGTTTATCACAAAAAAATATTGAAAATATAAATTCTGATAGCGAATATGTAAATAATATCCCCACAGCATCCGCATCAATAGATACAATCAATTTAACCTTAAACGAAATTGGAATATCTCCTATTAAGAAAAAAAAACTAACTGAAAAAAATTATCCAAAAAAAAGATAGCAAAAATATCAAAAGCTCTTTCAGATATAATAATTAACAATCCAGAATCGGACACAAAAGACAATAATGATATTCTCAACAATATGAAATTACATTATCCTAATTTATCTAAAAATAAAAAATATCAATTGCTGACCATTCTGCCTCCTAATTGGAGTGCAAATAAAATAAAAACGGAATTCAACGCTACATATCATATGGCATATAATTCCAAAATCATTTTAGAAGAAAAGGGGATTCTTTCAACTCCAAATCGAAAGCCTGCAAAATATCTCAATCAAAAAACAGTTGATATTGTTAAAAGTTTTTTTTGCAGTGATGAAGTTAGCAGGGTATTACCAGGAAAAAAAGATTGCATATCTATCATTGAAAAGGGGGAACGAGTGAACGCTCAAAAAGGCTAGTTCTTAATAATTTAAAAGAATTATATAATCATTTTAAGGAGAGTAATTCAAGCATAATAATTGTATTTTCGAAATTCGCAAGCTTAAGACCAAAAAATTGCATATTGGCGGGGGCTAGCGGAACACATAGTGTATGCGTTTGTAGCATACACCAGAATATTAAACTAATGATTTTAGGCTGTAAATTAGCAACATTGACAAAAAATGGTGAGGATATATTAACAACTTATAGAGATGTTATAGGCAGAATGATTTGCAACCCCCCATTACCAATCTGTTATTTTGGTGACTGTAGCGAGTGTCCTGGCTCGACACTCTTAAAAGAACGCATTGAAAAATTATTTATAAAAAATGATATAGCTCTTATTACGTTTAAACAATTGGTTTCGGTAGATAGAACTCTGGAGACTTTCTCAATCTTCAGACGAATTTATTAATTATTTTTTCAATAAAATAAATATTCTCATACGCCATTCATTTATTTGTGAACAACAAAGTTCATTTCACAAAATAGTTTAGAAAATAATCACTATCTAATTATTTGTGACTTTTCAGAAAATTATTCCTTTATTGTCCAAGATGAAGTAGGGTTATCATTGGACAACTTCGCAAGCTACGCTGCATCCATTCTCAATTTATTATAAAATAGGCAATCTAATTAACAACCTAAGTTTTGTGGTAATATCGGAATCCTTAATTCATAATACTGTTTCATTCCATTTATTCCAATCGCATTTGATTAATTTTAAAAAAAATAAATTCGACACTCCACCAGAAAAAATTTACTACTTTTCTGATGGTTCAGCAGCTCAATATAAAAATAGGAAAATCTTCATCAATGTTTGTTACCATGAAATCGATTTTGGTGTCCAAGCAGAATGGCATTTTTTTTCTACGGCACATGGTAAAATGGTAAAAGTGCCTGCAACCGCATAGGCGGCACAGTAAAAAGGTTAGTTGTCAAGGCAAGCTTACAAAGACCTTATACTGATCAAATAATTACACCTTTATAATTTTATAAATATGCGGAAGAGCATATAAAAAGTATAAATTTTTCTTATGCCACCATACCAGAGTATGAGGAAGAGATGAGGCTACTTGAGAGATTTAGTAAAGCTATCTCAATACCTGGGACACAAAAAATTCACGCAGTGTTTCCGATTGGTTAGAGATGAAATAAAAATTAATTTTCTTCATCCTAAAGGACCAGCAAATTCTTTTGTTTATCCAGCGGCACAAGATCTCCTTTACATACCAAAAAATAATATTTTAACAATAATTAACCCATCAACGGCTACTGGGCGTACATATAATCTATCGTAAAACGAAATTATCATGGCGTCAAAACAATTAAATTTAAGGAAAACCCGAAAATAAGTAATATCTTTCATGAATTTTTATTTATCTATTATATTTACAAATTAATAAAATAATTTTACGAAATTTAAAATTATTAATGCTGGAAAATCTTATTATTTATGTTTAAAATGGAAAAAAGTTTAAAAAAAATAATAATTTTAACAAAACGCGTAATTTTATAAAGGAGCGCCATCTATTTTTGAAAATAATATTTATTTTTTGATTTTTTAAATCAATAACTAAAAAACCCATGGCTGTCCCAAGTTTAAATTTTTTTTATGAATAGATATAAGGTTAGAGAATAAGAAAATATTAAATTCAAAAAAATTTGGAAAGCGAAACACTTGGAGTTTTCATGTTTAAAATTTATAACTTAAATAAAAACCGCAACAATATTATTTTGAAAAATTTTTTAATATTCAATAAAAGGCCCTTAATAGAGTTATAAATTGACACATAACTTATATTTTTAAAATCATTATTTTTTAACTTATCTCAATTTTAAAAAATCGCATTTTTCGAAAAAACGTCATTTTTGGCACTTTTGACCATTGATATCTCAGGAACTATGAGTACTAGGAGGCTAAAATTTTGGATTCGATGCTTTCTAATGATATTCTCTCAGTATACAAAATTTTATCGAAATTAAAAAGGTCGAGCCGAAAAGTTATCGATTTGGTATGGAATTACCCAAAAGGGAAATTCCCATTCAAAAAAGGAAAATGTAATTTTTTAAATTTTTTTTAAAAAAATTATAAATTTTTCATTTTTTTAAAAATTTTTGTCATTCCTTCTTATTTTATTTCTAACTTTTTTGCGACTTTACTTTATTTGTATCTTTTCTCAATTTATTTTTCTTAACTATATTTTTTTTTCTTCTCATTTTTTAAAATTATATTTATAATTACAATTGCTAAATTAAATTAATCGTTTTAAACGATATGTAAATTAATAAAATATAATCATTTTTAAAATCTTATTTTTAAAATTATCAAAAATGAGAAGAAAAAAAATTGAGAAAAGCTCAAAAAAATAAAGATTAAAAATGACTTAAAGAGATTGAAAGTTAGAAATATATGTAAAAGATTACAATGAAAAAATCATAAAAAGAATATTGTATGTATGATGAAAAAAACGTAAAGAATTATTAAAAAAATGGAACTAAATTTATAAATTATTTTTAAAAATACAAAAGAATTGTCAAAAATGAGAAGAAAAATAAATTGAGAGAAGATATAGTAAGAAAAATAAAATAAAGAAAATTGCAAAAAGTTAGAAATAAATTGAGAAAAGATACAGTAAGAAAAATAACGTAAAGAAATGACAAAAAGTTAGAAATAAAGGAATAACAAAAATAAATAAAAATTTAAGAAAAATTGACAAGAAATTTTAAAATATTACGATTTTCCTTTTTTGAATGGAATTTTCCTTTTTTGATTGACACTTTTCCTTTCCTTTTGGTAATTTTCCTTTTTCGATTGACACTTTTCCTTTTTTGATTGAACCTTTTCCTTTTTTAGGTCTCATTTATTGATAATATTAAGCGGAAATAATTACTTTTTAGAGTCATTCCTGACATAGGTATTAACCCTCGTATAAGGTTAGGGAGTGAGAGCCAAACGATGTTAAAGTGGCGATTTGGGGTAGGAATGTATAGTTGGTAGGTAGTGATGGCGAATATTTAACTAATTTATTTTACTCAGCGTCTATGAGAGCATCTCTATTTATATTAGAAGGGGCAAGAGCAATACAATTTATTCAAATTATAAATAAATTAATTAAAATGAATAATATTCATCATTTTAAAATATTAAATGAATTTTTTTAAAAAAGGAGCTAATTTTAACTATTTTCGAAAAAAGAAGCGTCGCTACCTATTGCTACTTAAAAAATATAGCGAGCTACTTTCAATAGCCACTATTACAGCATTTATTTTAGCTAAGTGCTTCCAGGCGTTTGAATTTCTATAATGGCATCATAATTCAGGATAGAACGAAAAATATAGAAGCAATTAAAGGTAATTCTAATAAAATAGTTATCTTTTGATCTGAAATAGAGCAAAGCATTGCGCACATGAAATTCAACTCGAAAAATTCTATTTTTAATATAAATATTTAAGTTTTTACGTATTTTAAAAGACTTGTTATTATTTCGCTCATAATAATAACTTAAACGCTCAGTTTTTCCCCCTTTATAGATCATAACAAAACAACCTAAAACGGAGAATTTCACCGATTTTTTTCTTAAAATCTAAGATTATATTACTAAGTAAAAATTATAATTTTCTTAATTAAGTTTTATTATGTTGAGATCAGCATCCCTTAAACCGGCCTGAATTTTAAAATAAGTTTTTTTGGCCTGGTCAGCCATAAATTTTTTTAGAATTACTGGCCCTAATAATTTTTTGTGATCAGAGATTTATATTGAAGGTTTAAAATATTTTTTATTTCATGGCCCGCCCTATTCAAATAAATATTTGGCACCATTTGACTGGCATAACCAGAGATTTTTTTAGTCTTGAAGATTCTCTAGTAGATAATAATTAAATTAATTTTATCTAGATTTATCTGTTGATTATGATACATTATTTTAATAAAAAAAACTTCGGTTCAAATTGGCCTAAATAGATAATTTAAAGCTCATTAAATGTAATATAATATTTTCAACACAAAGAAAAAATAATAAATTTAGATTTCTGATTATAAAAAATAAATTATCAGAACCATTTTTCCTTGAACAGATCCGTACCATTTTAAAATTACCTGGATGGAGTTAAACTATACACAGCAAAAATATGGGTTATTTTTTATAATTTGATTACAAAAAATTCACTAATTTTAGTAAAATTATATATCATTTCTTAATTCTTGAACCTTGAATTTTATGATCATGTTCATCGCATTTTTTAAAAATATTACTAAAAATTAATAGAAAAACAGATTCTTGGCCTCATAATTTCGTAATGCAAGCGATACAACAAGACATAATTCACAAACTAGGGAACATGTTCAGAAACGCTAAAACGGTAACCTTAGTTTTTCCCAACCAAGAAAACACAAACTCATACTTGACCCTAAATAGATTACTCACGAATAACATGGTATTATATCATCTAGCCTTTCCATGATTTTTTAAACTTACAGTATATGTCTTATTATGTTGCTTAAGGAAGAACTATTTGAGATTCCAAAACAACATTATTAATTATTAAAACCTTGAATAAATGGTATGAAAATATCGTGACCGTCTTAATATAGCAAAATTTAAATAAGACCTATAAATAATGAATGAATACTAAAAATCTAAATGAGCAAATTAATTTTTTTTATATATATTTATAGGTCATTTGTGAAGAATGCCTTTAACAATTTGAGAAATATTTTGGGAATTGTTATTTTTGTGCATGTGGACATTCATGATAAAATTAAAAAAAAACTTTTTCAATAAAAAGGGGACAATTTTTATTATAACTATTATTCCAAACCTATATAATCAGAATTTATTATTTTGTCGACCAAACACCAAAATTAGATATGTTATCAAATCAAGAATGCAGTCTACTTCAAGAGATTGAAGTGATTTTTTTTTTTTAAATTTGTTGACTAAAATATCTATTTAAAAAATTGAAAAATATTTTTTTTCTTAAATAAAGCAAAATTTTGACCAAATGAAAGCTTAATTTGCAATTTTTTTAGAGTGAATTCTTTTTAAATGCAGTTGCTGCTACCATACTTTTAAATTTATATATTTAAAATCTGAAAAGTAATAATTTTAAATATAAATGTTAAACTTTTGAGTATATTAAATTATTGACTTTAAGCTAGAAAATGATTTCAAGTCCCAGATATCTTTTCAAAAATATATTATTTCCAAGCTTGTGTTATGAATATAATATCAATGTAAAAACGCATTAATATAATTTTCATGGTTGCACATATCCACTTTCTTTTCCCCACCGATCTGACATTTGCCTCTATTTTTCCAAAAAAACCCAATACCGATCCAATATTTTGTATTAATAATGTCGTGAAAGCTAGCGTTATTCATAGCTAATTATATTTCGAGCATTATCACGATTAATTAAATATAGGTAAATCATAAAATGGCATGTCAGAGAATTATTTATTTCCCACCTAACATTCTAATCCAGTTGTTTGTAGTAAATGAACATTTAGATCCTCTTTATAAGAAAAAGAATAGCTTGGCCATTTTTTGATAATTTATTATTAAAGCTGGGCTTATATTAGGTATCGGATCAGCACTGATTTCTAACGTTTTCAAAATATATCAGATCGAATTGATATTTTTTTAAAAACCAATCCGATTTTGATATTTTTTTATTTGGGGTTATTTTATGATTGTATATATATATATTTATGTAAATTTTTTTATTTCACAAATAATTTCATCTAAGATACAAATATTTTACCGTAATGGTTACACTATTTTTTGCTATATTATCTGCAATATTTTAAAATATATAACTAGTCTCATTTAGAGTTTGTTAAACGGCTCGATTTAGTCAATTTTTAAAAACGGTTAAATTTTGGCAAAATTACTCAAGCTTTTTTATTTTACCTACAGATAGCCGAAAGGTTTGGACTTTAATTACCGAAATTTTGAGGCTTGGGTAATAATATTTTGGCTAAATTGATTTAACCCTTTTTAAAATCGGTTAAATGGAGTTGTTTAGTAACACTACTTTCATCCATATACATTGCAAATATTTTATAGAATATTAACTTTTGGTGAATAAAAAAACGAAATTTAATCGTTCGTGAAAGTTTGCTGGTTTTTTTAAAATATAAAATATTGATATTTTTATGACATTGGTTCAAAAATAGATGGTAGATAAAAATCAATATAAATATCGAAATCGGATCGGGTTTTTAGTAATATATGATGGACGAAAAATATGAATCGGCACATAAATATTCTCATCAGAGAAATATCATTTTAAGTATCTGATAATCTGGAAATAAATACTCTAATCGAATTACCTTACAAATACTTTTGACTGTGGAAGAAAGTTGATGATCTTATAGCCATCATCTTCCTCATTGTATCTAGATATAATCAATGTTTTTCCAATTATTATTTTTTAGTAAGAATGTTTATTATTGTTTGTTTCATTTCTTAAAATTTTATCATCAGTTATTTTATTTCCTTTCTAAATTTTAACGTAAACTAATTGTTAAAAGATTTTTTTTTGTCATTTCGTGAATAAGGTCATTTTATTTTTGTTATAGGAGATGATTCTTTATCAATAAAATGTTTCCAAATTTCGGGTTAAAAATGGAGAAATATTTAAAAAAAGAATTATGTGCAAAATTTATTTCTTTTTTTATTTATTTCTAAAAATACTTTAAAATATTATACATATTGTAAAAATGTGTCAATGCATAAGAATGATATTTAAAATAAAACCAATATCGGCTCGATACCGATATTCAGAGTCTGTGCAGTCCTAATTATTTTTAATTCATATTTTTAGCAAAATCACAAATGTCCTTAAATTTTATTCGCTTGCTTACACTATATCTCTATATCTTCCCTAAATTTTATTAACAGCAGGACTTGACCTCTAAGTCATTGATGCTGAGACATCCCTTTAGGTTACCGCCTAATCCCAATAACATAGGCAGCGGGTAACATATCCTCCTTAATCTGCCCCCATCTTAATAATGAATTTACAATTTGATCGGTGCCAAAACCCACCAAAAATATTTTATTCATAAAAATTTGACACATCATATAACAAAACACGGTTGATAGTTCCAACTATGTAACTTACATTGTGTTTATGAATATTAAAAACACCGTTTTATTTTTTACAATTATGATCTCATATTTATTTTTAATACAGGGTTTCCCATTCAAAAAAAGAAAAGTCCCAATCAAAAAAGGAAAAGTTTCAATCATAAAAGGAAAAGGTCTGATCAAAAAAGGAAAAGGGTCAATCATTAAAGGAAAGGTGTCAATCAAAAAAATTCCCAACAAGAAAGGAAAAAGTCCGATCAAAAAAGGAAAAGGTTCAATCAAAAAAGGAAAAGGTCCAATCAAAAAAGGAAAAGTGTCAAACAAAAAAGGAAAAGGTCCAATCAAAAAAGGAAAAGTGTCAATCGAAAAAGGAAAATTCCCAAAAGTAAAGGAAAAGTGTCAATCAAAAAAAGAAAATTCCCATTCAAAAAAAGAAAATCGTAATTTTTTAAAATTTCTTGTCAATTTTTATTTATTTTTATTATTCCTTTATTTCTAACTTTTTGCGATTTTCTTTATTTAATTTTTCTTACTATATCTTCTCTCAATTTATTTTTCTTCTCATTTTTGATAATTCTTTTGTATTTTTAAAAATAATTTATAAATGTACGTCCATTTTTGTAACAATTTTTTACGTTTTTTTTTCATACAATATTCTTTTTATGATTTTTTCATTGTAATCTTTTACATACATTTTTAACCTTTTCAATCTCGTCATTTTTAATTTTTATTTTTTTGTACATTTCTCAATTTTTTTTCTTCTCATTTTTGATAATTTTAAAAATAAGAATTTAAAAATGATTATATTTTATTAATTTACATATTGTTTGGTATTACAGTTCAAACTTATTTAATTTTAAAAAGGTTCATTATAACCCAACGATTAATTTAATTTAGCAATTGTAATTATATTGTCTGCCAAAAACATTAAATATAATTTTAAAAAAATTGAGAAATGCTCAAAAAATAAAGATTGAAAATGACTTAAAGTGATTGAAAAGGTTAGAAATGTATGTAAAAGATTACAATGAAAAATTCATAAAAAGAATATTGTATGTATGATGAAAAAAAACGTAAAGAGTTGTTAAAAAATGGACCTAAATTTATAAATTATTTTTAAAAATACAAAAGAATTATCAAAAATGAGAAGAAAAATAAATTGAGAGAAGATATAGTAAGAAAAATAAAAGTAAAGAAAATCGCAAAAAGTTAGAAATAAATTGAGAAAAGATCAGTAAGAAAAAAAACGTAAAGAAATCGCAAAAATTTAGAAATAAATTTAGAAGGAATAATAAAAATTTAAAAAAATTACGATTTTCCTTTTGGGATTTTTTGATTGACACTTTTCCTTTTTTGTTTGGACTTTTTCCTTTTTTGTTTGACACTTTTTCTTTTTTGATTGAACCTTTTCCTTTTTTGATTGAACCTTTTCCTTTTTTGATTAAACCTTTTCCTTTTTTGATTGAACCTTTTCCTTTTTTGATTGAACCTTTTCCTTTTTTGATCGGACTCTTTCCTTTTTATTTGGGAATTTTCCTTTTTTGATTGAACCTTTTCCTTTTATGATTGACCTTTTTCCTTTTTTGATCGGACCTTTTCCTTTTATGATTAAAACTTTTCCTTTTTTGAATGGGAAACCCTGTAACTTTAAGATTTTAGCACAATGCCTTCTCATGCCTACTTATTAAGTATTATATTTAGGGTTGTTAAGCTCTAGAAATATTTCTAATTTTTTCTCTCACTTATGTATAATTTCGATCATTCAAATTTTATAGCAACTTATTTTTAAATTTAAATATTATTTTTTTACAAATTGACAACCTGTTTGGATTTAATTATTTAATGCAAGGATGCTTGAATACGTTTTATAGTAAAATAAAAAAACTTGCGAAAATTCTTAAATCACTGTCAACTTAAAAATAACAATTTTAATTTTGATACAAATTTTCATGAAATATGACATCAATATTCCCTCCAAAATACATTAAAAAATATTAGTATTTAAGAATATAGTTGAGTAATTGCCATATTTTAAGCCTTTGGAGCCTCGGTATTTTTTTGAAGGTATAGCTCATTTTTGAAATCGCCTAAATAAATTAACTCGAGCCTCAAAACTTGGGGTTGGCATATTTAAATCAAATTAATTAAAACTCAATAATTTTTTTAAATAAAAATCAAGAAATCAGTAAATTTTATGAATAAAAATCACAAATCCATGGTTTTTTAAAAATAGAAATCATGATTTAAATCATTATTTTTAAAAATATAAAAAACGATTTTAAAAAAATTTGCTAGTATTTTAATTAGCTTTTTATTGTACTACTAAGTATGCTTTGGATAGAAGTTTTAATTATCCATTTAGTTTAGTACATTAATATACAAAGAAAAAATTTCAAATATTTTATGCCCCAGAGAAGCTTTCAAGCATTGCGAAAATTTGAGGTTGGGATAATTTTTTCATAATAATTATTCATTTTCATTTCTTATACATTTTGTTTGGATTCCTATTAGCCGTCTATTATTTTAATGAAAAAAATGAATATGTTTCTAACGATTGAGCAAGAATTTGCTCAAATTTAGAATAAATTAAGTAAAGAGATATAATTATAATTCCATCAAACTCTTTAATTAATGATGAACAGATTTAAACCAAAATCAAATGTTGGAACTTGACTTCAGATACCATATTAAAATTGATACCGATATTCCAGAGGCATCAACTCCAAGAAGCCTTTTTATAATTTCTGACAATTTAAAATGAAGGTAAAAAGCAGATGCATTATTTTTGGCAAGCTTTTTCATTGCATAAGGATGATTTGATATAAAATTGACATAAATTCTTCAATAAATTTATTCCCTAATTGTATAACAAAAACATAGTAATGGATATATTCAAAAAAATTAAATGATAGGAATAATACTCAAAACATAATTAAAAGATCAGACGATACACTATCGACTAAAGCATCAAAAAAAACCCAATTTGATTACATAGAATTTGGATTTTGAACATTTCCGATATTAGTAGATTCCTTTGATATTATATAAAGGAAAGAGAAATGATAAATGCGATTTGACTATTAAGAGGTGGCTAAATTTTATTATTATAAATAATTTTACTTGTTATGTTAATCCTGAATCTTTTGGCATATTAAACTCCTATGAAAATCAAATTATAATATTGTTTAAATTTAATGAGGTACAAAAAATTTTCCGCCTTTTTATTAATATAGTATTGATTCATTTATTATTTTTATAGTCCTTTTTTAATCACCAATTTTATCCACTATTTTATAAAAAAAGCTTTGTAGTCATTTTTTTATATACATAATTCTTTTTTTTTTATTTACTCTATAATTATATAATATATGTTTTTTATACATTTTAGCCGGAATGTGATTTTTCCGACAATGTGTTATTTTTTCAACTTTAAATCATATTTTGAGCTCGTTTTTTTGAAAATTTAAAAATCTAATTTTACCAGAAATGTATTCCATCATGTTAATAATACCTATCATAAGAATTGTAGACAATATTCCATAACTTTTGAGTCATTTATTATATTTATAAAAAATATATTGTGAAACTAATATAAATTATATTGAGTCCATAAGTTCATGGCAATATTGTCTAAAATTCATAGGGGTATTCAAAACATGTGGAATACACTTCTGGTAAAATTAAAATTTAAAAAAAAATGATTTAAAGTCGCAAAAATAACACATTGCAACTAACATATGTTTAGCGACAATTTTTTGATCCGAGATATAAATATATACATTATTTTAAAAAATTAAATTCGTTTTTATAAAGTACCCAATTTATATATAAAATAATAATCAGAGAGGTTACCATTTGTACGGCCCGACCCGACCCAGATTAAAAAATTTTTGGCCCGGCCCGGCCTGGATTTTTTTTCAAAAATTTTTTACGGCCCGACCCGGGTTTAAAAATTTTAGGCCCTGTCCGGATATTTAAAAAAAAAATTTTCTCGGAATTTTAAAATTATATTCGACCTGGTATATACAAAAATTCATTATTTCGTATTTTATCATATTTTTCGGCGAGTATTATCATTTAATAAGCAAGTATATTAGCTAATGTTGTTAAACGGCTCGCGTTTTGAACCGATTTTTAAAAACGGCTAACAATATTTTAGCCAGAAAAATATTGACTAAGCCTCTAAATTTCGATATTATATGTCTAGATATTTGCTCCTTCTATGAGCAAAATTTTCAGGCTTGCATAATATTTTTCTGGATAAAAAACTGAGTTAGCCATTTTTAAATCGACTCAAAACGAGCCGTTTAACAACACTATAACATATTTTTTTTTTATTCTAAACAAATATTTATATCATACAAATTGATACTATAAAAAATTTGTGTAAATAATATTTTGAGAATATACTATGTATTTATAAAAAAAATAAAAATGATATTTTAATTAATAAAAAATATAACATATATTATATATTATATAATAATGTATTTAATCGTTTGCGTATTTATTCCATGGCAGGAAAACTATAATTTTATTATGTAATAGAGTGTTAGCTAGTGTTAACTTTCACCAAACATTATATTAATCATAACTATATATAATCATTATAACCATATCTAATTGACCAATATAAAAATTCATGAAAAAAATTTTTAGGCCCGGCCCGGTATATTTTAAAAATTTAAAATACGGCCCGGCCCTGGTACCCGGGCCGTGCTTAGGGCCGGGCCTGCAGGTTTCTGATAATAATATTTTGCACTCTTAGATATGCCAATAAGAAACGTAGAAAAAATTTATGATCAGCTTTATCCCTAATAAACTTAGGGCCATTCCGTGAACCTCCGGTGCTTTGACCATAATTCTTGAAAATATATTAAGCGTTTTATATATGATAAATATGTTTAAAATTAATATTACCCAAATAATCGAACTATAAGAGCCATGGGTCAGGGATTAATGTTATCCCAGGGCAGCTAGTTTCTTCCTAAATAATTTAGAAACTAATAACTTTGAGATTTATAATTTAAGCCAAATATGTAATGTTTCACACAAAATTGCTTATTTATGAGAAATTTTAACATACCAAAAGTAACTTTAAAATTTTACATTTTCACTAATAACTTTTTTTTTACAAAAGTTGCTTAAACTTAATATTAATCCTAAATGGTATAAAAAATTTCCATTTTATCATATCTATCCTGAGAATTAGAATATTCTATCTCCACTTTTGTAATTTTATAGGATAGCAATTTAAAAAATTAAGTTGCTATTGTTTTCAATAGGATGGTTAACCTTGTATCGGCTTTAATTTGTATTTTATAAATATTTCGGATTTTTTAATGAAAATTGAATGGTATAATTATAAAAAATTGATTTATATAAAAATGTCATTTTTGACATGCCAAATAAATGTATAAAAAATTAAAAATATTACATAGCATTATCATTTTAAAATTAATATATACTTAGCATCATCATTTAAAATTATTTAAATATAATACAAAATTAAATATGATTTTTATGCCTTACTAAAATTCTTACTTTAAACTTTTTTAATATTAATTCATAATAAAGTCTCAAGTTGGCATACCATGGTACAATTTTATATATTATAACAAAATTAAACAGAGAATTTATGATATAATAAAGAATTAAAATACTTGTTTAGAGCATAATCTTGAAAATAGTCTTGATCCTTTAATTAAATATTCTGTTAATTTAGCTTCCTATGAGATTAAATACAGCTCTATGAATATATCGCTCTTGGAAATCCTCATTCCTTTTTAAAAATTTATGGTACCCAGTAATATTTAGTTTATTAAATAGATTAATATATCTCCCATAACTTAAATTCGTATTAAAGGCTAAAGCTGTCAATGGGAACCATCTCTTTCATCATTTGAAGAACGATTGCCTTTTGATTATCATTATTTGCTTTGTTTTTTTTCTGGCTTAATTCCGAACCATTCAATAATAACACTAAAATACATATTTAGCTTTTTAATACCTTTTTTATTTGTAATAAATGTGATTAAATCTATAATGAATAATAATTGTATATTTATTATATTTTTTGTTTTTTATAAGATAAAATTCATATAAAATGATTGGCTAAAACATGCCTCGTGTTTTCATAACTTAAATTTTTTATTTTTTTAAAATATATTAAAAAAATATAGAAGCTTTTCCTTTATATATTAATTTATACCATAGATAAATCAGATATTTGAACCTTCCTTCTGAAAAAATTGGTTCGGGTTTGGGTACAGTGAAAAATCTCTGAACCCGGTTCGAGTTCATGGTTCGGAGGTCAATAATGACTTATTAAAATTAATTAAAATAACAGAAACATCATTTTTTTTAAAATTTATTTTAATTAGTATTGCCATAAAAATAATCTATATCATCATAATTATAATATATTATATATCATATAATACTACAATACAATATAACATTTTTATTTAGGCGAATTATCATAACTTCTAAAATATCGTCATTAAGATTTCCATGTAAGTCCGAAAATATAAATTTTAATGATGAGAATGATCGGTCAACGCTAACCTAGTAATTATAAAAGTTTAATATAATATATATAATGTATTGTATTGCTGGGACACCTAGAACAATTTTCGCCAACGTGTATAATTTTGCATCCTTATTAAAAAATTTTAATGTGTGAAAAATTTCTAATAATGAGCTAATTGGAATCTGTTGCCTATGATGCTGTGTTAATTTAATTTTTTTTCTTTTTCTAATAACAATTCTTCAAAATCATTATCAAGATCATTTGTAGCTGAAATTAATGCTGATCAATAATTTATAATTTAATGATTTTTCTCATAATTCCGTTTATTGAGCTCTAGCAACCTCTTCCTGATCAATGGTTAATAGGATTTGATATCTGGGGTCTAAATATAGTGATGCATATAGAATATTATTTAAATAAGTATCCATTTTTTCCAATTCTAAACGGCATTTTACCCAAATGCCATAAAAATAGGAGCTCCGATTGCACCCTCAAGGTTGTCATCTTAAGTGGTTTCAAAATTACACTTATGTTAACAATTGAATCCCATTCTGTTTCCTCAAGAATAATTTCCTATGTTGTAAGTCCATACAAAAATCTTTCAAATTAAACAATCGATCCAGTATATCGTAAACCGATTATACAATCTTGTACAATCAATTGTTGCCATAGGTTTTTTCAGTGATTTCAAGATTCTAAGGATCGTTGGACTTCTTGAAAATTTTATCACTTGCCTTGCTCGGTCAATACTCGATTTTGCATAACTTGTCTTTAAAAAATGGCTAGTGTATGTGCTACACATCTAATGCTATAAACTTATGGAGAATCTTTCAATATCTGGCCCAGATCTGCTTTATTATATCATCATTTATATTGTCTTCATCGAAATTCTCCCCTTCCACAGATTCATTTAATAATCTATTAGACTTGATTAAATCTGTACCATTATTGATTGTTATAGTGTATAGGTTGTTTAATGTATGTAATGCCAAATTTATTTAGGGTTTCTAAAATCATATCATCTCCTATAGCTATTTCTTTCATCTCCAAATTTCTTAATACGATAATATTATCTCGAACATACTGAATAGTTATTCCCAGAATGCTTCGATCTAATCGTTTAGCAGAATCAATTTTTAAACAAGCTTTATTTTTTTATTCTCCTTTAATGCCCTTGTTCAGGGTCCCTGGTTTAAAATAAATAAATGCTTTATAGATAACGCTAATAATTTATTGTTGTTTTTCAATAAAAATAAATGGTGTACATAATTCAATAAAATTTTACATCCAAAAATAAAAATGTCAATGAGTCCTGTTTTTTTGGGGGGCTTCCCTACTGAAACATAAAATAAAATCTTATTTTTAAGTTATTTATACTCCATTTTGTCGATATAAGAGTTTATTTTATGGGATGCATTGTATTTGCATTCTGTTGCAATTTTTATTAAAGGCATTAAGTATATTTTCATTTTAAAAACTACTATTGATTATTTTTACATATTAATTACGGTGTAATATTATTATAATTGTATACATTTAATAAAGAAATATTTTTGTTATTTTATTTTTTTCATATTGACCACACCATTTCAATTTAAGTAATGAAGCATTAAATTTTATATTATATGATTTACATTGAGGTATTCGGGGTCAGGCACGCAGACCCTATGAACAATGGAACGGAGAAGGTATGGACTACTGTCGATGGCTTGATCATCGGGGTATAGTCATTGGCCAAGAATCTAAAAAACTAATTAAACGAAATATTCTATGGACGACTTATGACGAAAGTCGCAGACCCTGTTAGGGTTGGTTTTATCTGGTTTTTAATTAAGGACGACTTTCTACGAAAACCGCACAACCAGTTAGGGTTGATTTTGGGGTGCATACGTAAAGTGTAAGTCATTTTATTAGGATAAAAAATAATTTCAATCAAAATCAAGACAAATTATAATAGCTGACATACATATCCGTGAGAATAATGTAGATCGCGCATCAAATTAAGATAAATTATAAGTTTTGAAATTAATTTCAAGATAAAAAAAAGGAACAAAAATGTTTCCGATTTTTCGTTTTTGTTTGCTATTTTTTGAAATACAATGGATTTAATCAAAAAACATTATTTCGAAGTGGCCATTTTTTATGATAAGATATAAATTCAAAAGTAAACAAGAGGGGGATGCCACAATATATGTGCCCGGGTCGGGTTGTATTTTAATTTTTTATAAACCCTAAAAAATACCCTTACCAGAGTTGTTAAAGTAGCGCGCTAGTAGCGCGCTATCTTTTTTGGTAGCTATAGCTAATAGCCGCTACTTTTTTTTTTAATTATTTAATTTTTTAGCGCGCTACTTCGCTACTTTTAAAAAATATAATGAATGTAAGTATAAACATGAAAATTTAAATATAATATCATAATTAATTATAATTTTTATAATTTATTATTTAATTTTGAAATTTAAATATATTTTTAATTTATATTTTCAATCTGTGTTAATAATCTAAAATGGCATCGCCCATGGATATCCAAATCCTTGAAAGTGATTCAGACATGGAAGATTCAATGGAAGAAAATGTACTTAATAGCTCTAATAACGATTTCCCATTCCCTAGATTTGAAAAATTTTTTAAAATAAATATTAAAACAAAATCTGGATTCAAATTCCTGTGCTTAAAATGTAAAAAAAATATATCATCAAATCAATCGAGTAGCTATAACCTGAAGAAACACCTAAAGGTAAATTGTTATTTTTACATTATAATATTATTTATTTTATTAGACTGTTCACGCCAATTGCTATAAGGAAATAGAGAAACATATAAAATTTTGGTATAAGAGAATCTTCATTCAAAAAGACAAATACTATCCAAACCAAATTAACTGATAATAAACATGCCAATATTTCACAAAAATTGGCTGATAAAGTAATTGTTGATTTTATTATTGACACAGTTCAGCCATTGTCGGTTGATAATCCATCATTTACTATGATGATTAAAACTTTATCCCCTGGCACAACAGTTTTATGTCGCCAGACACTTATGAATAAAATAGCCGACAACTTCAAAGTGATGAAAGATGCTCTAATAGTAGAGTTATCAGATATATCTTATGTACACCGGCAGATAGTTGGACACTTAACAGAAGGTAAAAACTTATTTATATGCTTTAGCAAAGCAAAGCTTACTGATCGTCGCTCTAGACTTGGGGATGATAATATTGAAATAATATTATTATTAAAATGCAACAAAATAAAATAAATATTTATTTATATTGCTTATTTTTTTATAATCTAAACTAACTATATTTTTATATTTATAAATGTTGATTTTTATATATTATTTATTATACATTTACATTATAAGCAAAAATAAATAAAAAAAATTTGTTTCATTTGTTTCTAAAATTTTTTTTATAAAAAGTAGCTAATAGCGCGCTACTTTTTTTGACAAATAGCGAAAGCGGTAGCGCGCTACTTTTTTTGACAAATAGCTATAGCGGTAGCGCGCTACTTTTAAAAATAGCGTTTAACAACTCTGACCCTTACCAGGCCGTATATTTTAAAACCAATTATTTTAAATCACCATAAAAGTAAAAATAAATATAATATATTAAAAATAATCCGGGCCGGGCCAGAAATTTTATTTTATTAAAAATACGAGTCGATCCTGAAAACATAAACCCGGGCCGAATAAAATTTTTATTAAAAAATCCAGGCCTCGAAGTTTTTTTTTAAAAAACCCGGGCTAAGCCTTATAAATGGTATCTCATCAGGTCTCTAATATATATTTATTATGAAAACAAAAATCACATATGTTTTCGAAATTTTAAATGAAAAGCCGATAATAAAAAATACATGATCTTTTAATTAAAAACAATCATCGGCTACAAAAATGATATATTATTTGACACCAGAAATATTTTAAAATTTATGAGATTTGTTAAAACAAGATCGCGCTTACTTTCTAAAATTTTGGTTATACAACCCACTTTACAATTTTATTCGCTTTCAAGTAGTGTACCGATATTTTATATCGGATCGGGCCGATATTTCATCCATTTTAAAATATCGGTTATCAGCAAATATTATAAAATTTTCCTATCCGATAAAAAATGGCGTTTTAAAAAAATAATATATTATAAAATTAAAAAAAAAAGTTATATCTAAAAACCATTTATTTTTATAAATAAAATCGAAATCCATTTTTGTGTTTAATTTTTTTAATAATAATATTAATTAATAAACATTCTGCCATATTGTTATTTTTTTTCGCATTCTGTTTATAAATGTGTACAATAATCTCTTCAGAATCTGTTTTTAATGATGCAAGTGATATTGATAGTCCCCATCACCGCAGACTGATCTCTGATAAATTGGAAATTTTGGTATTTCTAAAAAGAAATATCGATATATTAATTTTAAATATTTATTTCAAATTTCATATATATTTGTTTATTACTAATTATGTAAATAGCTTAATGTTATTACTTATTATGTAAATAAGTGATTTATCAATAAAATGTTTTATATACATTTAGAATTGCAATTAAATTGAATATAAACGATAACTGATCATTATAATATATTTAAATGACATATGTTATGGTATAGTTAAATTATAGATGTTATACTATAAGAAATATATTAAAAATTAAAACCATTGGTATCTTTACAGAATACAAAATTAGATGATATCGGATCGGTAATTGGCCGATATCAATTTAATATCTGGAATATCGGATCGGCCTCCAAAAAGTGGTATTGGTACACCCTTACTTTCAAGTATGATGTTCGAAAATAACATTTTTTGAACGATATGTCATGGAATGACCCTATATTGATAGCGTTAAACTCAAAAATATAAGATAAACTATTCCCTTTTCTTACTTTACCAATAAAAAAACTATTCATTGTTTAAGTTAGTTGCATTTTTTATTAATTAAAATTATCATTATTAAACTTTTATCTTGCATTTGGCTAATATTGTTTTATTTTTAATATTATCAATTAAAGGCAGGTTGCATTATGTTCCCAAACACTGTCATTGATTTAAGGGTCATGATACTGTTGTACAGCCTAAAGAAAAAATCTTTTATAGGCCTTATTCCCTTAGATCAAGTCGAGTTTGTTAATAGCATCCGAAAAATACTGTCTCAAAAGCGGCAAATGCACTTGCAGTCCCAAATGAAGCAACAAAATCAGATCATGACAATCACAAGTTCCCCAATTACCAACCAAGGCATCACCGAATACGGAAATATTAATCAAGCTAGCGTCGGAATTCAGGATACCTTCAGGCCATCTCCCAATAGTTATATTCGTTTTCCTTTACATTTTTGGCTATTTTATGATTACCTCCTCATACCTTATAATCAGTGGCTTTACTACTTGCTAATTCCCCTTTCTAAAGTAAAAAAAACACTTTTCTCAATTAGCACTCATTATTCCTTTTCTCTGCCATACATCATTTTTATATTCTTTTTAGTAAAACCTCTTAATAACTATCTCTTTATAGTGACCGTTTTACTTCGGTCTTTTGAAATTGTATTCTTTTTTATATTAACCACCTCTCTATTTTGACTACCAAATATGATCTACACAATGTGACCATAGCAAACTCATTTATTGATAATTGTCCTGCTCATTTTATCAAAAACCTTTTAAATATTAATTTAGTAAACTTTGTAGTAGCTCAATTTTTATATTGGTTTTTTGGATAAGTTTAGAGTGGGATAAAGTAAAATAGGATACAATTATTGGATATTTTAAGAAAACACGATAGATATTTCAGAGATTAATATTATTAAAAAATTCAACTCAATTCATAAATGGATAATAATTGCAGATGTGAAGAACCAAGTTTAAAAAATTTTTTTTTGCTAATGGATTGGAAGATCAGTATAAAAATTTAAAAGAAAATTTTGTAAATCTTGAGTTCTGATAGTGATTCCGAAAGTGAAATCGAACCTGCACCACTTCAAAAAAGGAAGATATTTTATAAAAATTTTGAAAAATAGTCATTTGCAGTAGAAAGATGCCTTGAAATTTGGCTACAATTACACATAGATTTTTTTAAAATAAATGTCATTGATAATATACAAATTAATAAAATCACAAACATTTGATACTTACTTAAAATTGGATGTAAAATATTTGTATTCTATATTATGATTATATTTCTTTTTTAAATTCTATAAAAGAATATGAAATAAACACCTTTTCATTAATTAACTATTCATTTTAAAAAAATTCTCTAGTTTGATAACTTATAAAGTAACCAATAAAGAACCACATTTGAATGATCATTATGTGGAGGTTCTGCTATATATAGCTAAGGTATGCCACTTATTAAAATTTGAGTAATTCTTAACAGCAGTTTCGAGAATTTTTTTGAATATGATGACATTATTAAAACTGACAATATATTATAATAAAATTATGAAGCATTTCACCAGAATCAATCGAAATATAATAGCGACTATAATCCATCCCTATTTTATCCAAACACTGAAAAAAACTATAATCAAATACCCACGATGAATACACATTATAATAATCCATCTATGATCTCCAATCAGTTTTCTAATGGTCAAAATAATTTAAATGTCAATCCTATACAATCTTATAAACAAATCACTCAAAACACTAATAATTTGGACCCAAATTTGCAACAAAATATGAATGTAATATAATATTTTTTATAGTTACTCTATGTAATTTTTTAGAAACAAACTAATCTGTTTAATTATCCAAATCCAAACTCTAATCCTTCAAACAGTAAAATCAACAATACATACGCAGAAAACAATCAGCAACAGTTAAGACAGCTTCTTATGACTCCTCAAGTTTTATACATAAATAATATACATGAAAACTTATCTCACTTTGGCTCTTAACTGGTCAACGTCACTTAACTGCAATAGTTACTGTTTATTTAATGATTTTCACACATTATTTTTTTAGTTGAAATAATTTAAAATATACTTTTTATAAAAAAATTGGGAAATATTTATTTCAATTTTGCTGGAAGATGACATTGAATTTCGTCAATTTTAGACGTTAAAAATTCTATGTTCTAACCTCTTCCGATGCCACATATGGGCATTCGCAGAATCCTGGGTGATCCAATTTTCAATCGATCACGGTCCCCTCCACCGCTTGTGATTTTGTGAAATTTTATATATAAGTGCTTGTTACTAAAGTGGTGTTAAATTTTTGGCATTTTAGCTCTCATATTTTTGGAGATATCAAGGATCAAAGCTTGAAAAATGACCTAACTTTATGCCATGTATTGTCATACCATTTCCTCAAAAATCTTCCAAGATTTTACTCTTTGAAGATCAACAAAATTGAAAATCTTTTTGTAAAAAATTTCTGTTATTGTGAACAGATCTTTTGGGATTTTTAAGATAAAATAAAAATTTTTGTGATGAAATCATTTTTGATTATAGCTCCAAAAAATCTTCTTGAGCAAATCTTATTTTATAAATTGACCTTCAAAATATTATTTGTAAAAAAAACTATCAGAAAAGTGATAATTTTTATAATACTCATCTCAGAACCTTTATAATTTTAGTTAAAATAGGCTAGAATAAATATTTTGAGAATGTTTAGGGATGGTTTCAATGATTGTAAAACCTAAAATGTAAAATCGATAGTTTCCGCCACTATCATAAATATACGTATGTAAAAAATGGCTATAAAAATATAATATTCTAATTGTAAAATACCGTTCTTTATCAACAAAAAATATTAAAATTTGATATAATATATTATATTATAATAAAAAGACCAATAATTTAGCCACCTAAGTAATCTATTGTTCGTTTCAGTAGTTTCAGGCGCCTATGGTTCATTTGGATCCTAAGCCCTTATTCATAACAATATGGCATCGGTTACGTTTTATTGCAGGTTATCCTAATGAGGGTTTTTACTTGCGACAGAAGAATATCTATCGTTTGCCGATCCAACTGTATATCTATATACACGATCTTTAAGTCCGACTTAATCTAAATAGTTTTTTTTTAAATATTGTTATATTTTTTATAATATGGTATACAATTTTTAATGTATATTTTTAATAGTTATAATCAAAAATTTATCTTGTAATTTTTTTTATTATTAAAATAAAATTATCATAAAATATTTATTTTTTAAAGATCCTTTGTTCTAGGTCCTGCCTTTTAAGCTCTCATTCGAACTTCAAAGGTTTTTAGGATTGAGATATAGGGAAGATGGTTGTCAATTCAACAAATTGATATTATTGTTTAATAAGGTTTTTTATAGATTTCACTGTAAAATAGGAAGCTTATCTTGTTGGAAGGTGTAATTTTATTTATCATAATAAATGAATTGATGAGATCAGTTAATTGATGATATCCTGATATTTAGTTCTTATATATAGTTCTTAGGCTGTATGAAATGGCATAATATCAACATAATTTTAATTGATTTTTTTTTATCCTAAAGCAGGAATTTAATTTTCTTGACAAGTTGCTATGGAAATCTATCTTCCAAACCACAGAAATACATATCTAAAGAGATAGTTAATCTTTTCAATAAAAATTGGAGAGCAACTTAGCAAAATCCTTAATAAACTTATGTAACACTGATAGGTGATTTGATATTTTAGTAATTTCGCTACAAAATTAAGGATATTAGACAGTTTATCAAAAAAATTTCAAAGATTTTTTTGTCCAAAATTTTAAGCAAAATTTTTATGGAGATCATAAAATTAAAGCTTTTATTTATAGTTTAAAATAATTATGATTTTTTTTATCATGTATGCACAAAAATCATAAAAAATTTTTACTAAAAGGGTTTAGAATTGTAGATAAAATTTTATTAAAATCCGGTTTTTATTTTGAAGAGCATTTTAAACTCTGATAAGAAGATAAAGGTACAAATAAAAAATTGGTTTATAAATCTAGAAATCCCACGAGAGAACAAAATTTTTGATCCTCAGAATTACTGGGTATATTTTACATTTGTACCACAATAATACTAATTATTAGAATGTATATGAAAAGATTTATTCACAATTTTTTTTCTTCTATAAAATGACAAGACTAATAATTCTAGCCCTTGTCCAATTTGAGTTAAAGCTCTCATCCTAGCATATGCTTAAATTAGACATGTAGATTTATTTATTTTATTACGAATTTTGGTTTTGAATATTTTTATTTTCAAATGTTTATAAGCCCTCAAACAGAGATATGTTAAATTCAAGTAGAATGATATCTCCCACTCAAGCAGCCAATATTAATGAACATGCAAATCCACCTACGACCTATATTAAAGAAGATTCTGGTTATAAACAACTGTTTGACAACATAATGGATATATAAAATTATTAATTATTTACACAAAATTCTAATTTAATCTTATTTATGTATAATACGGTACTACATTATTAATATATTTTTAAATGATTATTTTTTTTAAAAATTATTTAAATTAAGAAATTAATTATGATCTTTTTGAATAAATACAATTACCTTACATCTAGTTGTATTTTTTATAAGTTTATTATATATTATATAGAATCTTGTATTCAATAGTACAATATGAGAAAGAGGTTGTTAAGTTCTCACTCCATATTAAACCTTACATTTCGAAATAAATAAGCGTTGTTGGTAAGCACCTTATATAAAATTAAACCACCCCCAATATATTTAGATATAGCTAAAAATGCATATTTTTGCCATATTTTACTTACGACCATTTTGGATCAAGAAATAGTCTATAACTCTAATAATTAGAGCCCTCTCTGGCCTGGACTCGGGTTGGGATGTCATTCATTCATTTACGTAATTTCCATTTCCCAAATTAATTATAGCCCTTTTAGTGGTTAAATATACTTCTATTTAAGGTGGCAACTTGTGAATAAATACACATAATTTTTAATTTTTCCTTGTATATTATAATATTTAAACTCAAATTCTAAAATAATTTTATTGGGCTGGAATAAAAAAATTTATGCTCTCAGCGAAATTTCTTTAAAGTCTGATTCGGCCCCAAAATAATTACCTTGCAGGGCTCTAGTTATAATAGGTATGAAATATAAATTATGGTGTTTGAGGTAACTAGTAGTAAAATTAGTTAATTTTGAGAAAAATGGGGTAATGTATGGGGTGATCCACGACGACTCGGCGCAACGACAATTCGGCTTTTATTAATTTAGATTTCAAAAGATAGATTACTAATTGTGCATTCTCATATGATCGATAAATTTAATATGCATAATTTAATAACAATATAAAAAATAATTTCATTTTTTATATATATCCTGATTCTTTGGTGGACAACCTACTGTGTAATAAGACGTGTTAGTCCAAAAAAATTTACTTTAATTGATTTGCGTCTCATGTCAGTTGTTATTTTCATTCGGGTGACATACATGTTATCGAATTAAATTTTTTAGGCTATGCTTCAAAGATAAGGGCTCGGATTTATATTAGATTGTGGAAAATAGTGTATTTTATTAGACACCAAACCCATTTTCTGTAAAATTTAAATGACACTGTGGGCTGAGCAGCCTAAAGTAGCCAATAAAGGTTCTATGTCAAATTAGCGAAACTTTTATCTCGAAACACTTTTTTAATTTTATCGTGAATGAATTTTATAGCGAAACTTTTATCGTGAATGGATTTTATAGAGAAACTTTTATCGCGAATCCTCATCATCGATTACCATTCAGCGAAGACTATCACGAATTTTTTATAGCAATACCCTTATCACGAAACCTTTAAAGCGAATACATTACAGCGAAAGTTTTCCCATATCGCGAACACAATATACCGAAAACTATTTCGCGAAGCATATCTTTTAACCTTAATAAATTTATAAAATGTTTATTGTTTGATTTGGTTTATATTTTTTTTATTGGAAATAAAATTTTCTTGCTGTCTGTCCTATGCTCTTCCTTGAAGTCTTATTAAGAAGCACGACAAGGAACTCAGGCTTTATTGATTATTGAGTTCATTAGTTAAACCTTGATCCTTAGGTGCGAAATTTATTTGGGTTGCGCCAAAATTTATTGCCTGATGAGCACTTAGTATTTATAAATTCATCAATCAGTTTTGCTAGTCATTAACCAAAAACAATTATTATGGAATTTTTCCAATTTCAAAAAAAAAATCAAATCAAGAACCATAACTATAATAATCAGACAAAACAATTATATACATTTTTTACAAACCCGCAAAGATGTAAATTTGGCCATTCTTGTAAATTTAAACATAGTTATTTTAAAGTTTCAATATATGAAATGCCATAAAGTTTTTGTTGTCCAATTTATATAATGTCCATCGTAGAGAACTCGTTAAATAATTATGTCGATCATTTGGAAATATAAATTCAAATTGTTCAGATGATTCTATTGATCATTGTGATATAAATAGGATAACCAAAATTCCAACTCGTCTATTCTCTTCAAAAGTTTTAGAAAATAAAAAGTTACAAGGAAATATCTAAATTTTAGATTTGATTAAAGAAAATCATATTAGGTCTGAGATGAAACTTAATGAAGGTATTATTTATTAAAAAAAATAAAGGAAATGGTATGTTTCTAGTACAATTTAAAGGGAAAAGATAGTTGAAAAATTTCTTATTAAGATTAAATATCTAGAAAACCAAGCATAAAAACAGGAAAATGAGAATAGGAACTTTAAAAAAAATGTTTGATATAATTACAATTTAATTCAAACAGAACAATTGATGAATTATCTTATAAATTCAAGATAAATTATGGTATTATAAAAAAAGTGATTTACGTCCTGGGAATTCAAAATATTAAAAAAAAATTAAAGCGATTCATGTAGTGTTAAAAAGTCGTTGTTACGGCTCCGACCTCGAGGCCAGAGCCGAAAAATTGGCTTAGGCTCAAGTTGGCTCAAGCCGGTTAAGGAGTTGGCTCAAGCCGGCTCAGAAATTGGCTCGAGTCTAATATGAGCCAAAATTTATTTATTCAAATATTTTAAAAGAATATAATAAAAATATAGAATTCGTGTACCATTTGCCAAGTTCCCTCAAATATATTTTTAAATAATATTTTTATTTTTAAAATTTTTTTTAAACATAATAATTTATATAATATTTATTATATTATGAAGATGGATTTATTTATTATATGTTTTTTAATAAAAAAAATGAACGCTGCTATCGTAATATCTAATATATATATCTCCATAATCAAAACACGATCGTTTTCGTATCTCCTTAATGTATTTAAAAAGAGATTATATAATGTAATGTTAATTTTTTGCTATCTACGAAAGTCGAACATAAACCTCCCGTTTCAAAGACGTATGCTTTACGCATGCACTTATTTGAATATAATTAATTTTAAAATATTAATTATATATATATTAATTAATAGCTGATATTTTTAAAATTTTGCCATTTATTACCATAACTAGCTGACGGTATTGAAGGGTAATTATTTAGTTTGTGTATATGGTACTAAATATATTTTATTAATAAATTTTATAAAAATATTAAAATTTAGAAGAAAAAGAGGTAAAATTGTTGCAATACAGTGAGCATTGTTCTGGATAATCAAACGCTTCCCTTAAAAACGAATTATAAAAATATATGATTATTTCTTCCTTTTTAGCTTTCACCTTTTCTGGTGGTAAGTTCCTTCAATATTTCTCTCCACTTTATGTTATTCACGCTATCTCTTTTATCTAATTTATACTTCTTCATATTGGCTCTAAATTTATGGCCCCATGAAGTTTTGGCCTTCCTCTTTTATGTTTGCCCATCACTTCCAAACTCTCAACCTTATTTCCTATATAGTAGTTCATCAGCCTTCTCATTGTGTGCTCATACCACCTAAGTCTGTTCACCATTATCTTAATCTTAATAGGCACTTCTTTTAAACTTCCTAGTATTCATGTACTTCGCACCTTATCCTTTCTTGATACCCCAGCAATCATCCTCAGCATTCTCATCTCCGTAGACTTCTCTCGTCTGATTCTTTAGTTGGCCATGTTTCCGAACTATATAGAATAGTTGGTTGTACTATGGAACTGTAAATTTTTCCCTTTAATTTGTGTGGGATTCTTTTGTCAAATAGCACTCCAGATAAAGATCTCCACTTTAACCACCCTTGATTAATTTTACTCTTTATCTCTTTTTCTATTGTGTCTTTGTTTGTATAGTGGAGCTCTATTTGCAGCTTTTAATTGTCGATATCTGCCATTCATTTATATCAATACTCTCTGTTTCATCTCCTATCATCATATACTCCGTTTTTTCTTTATATACTTTTAGCCCCTGCTTTTCTAGGATATTTATCCAACTTACTAATCTTTCTTTCATTTCATCCTTGGATTCGGCAAGTATCACAATATCAACTGCAAATATCATATTCCACGGGACATTTGAGGTATAGAATGTGCTAATACATCTATTATTGTAATGAAGAAAAGTGGGCTGAGAGCCGACCCTTGATGAACTCCTTCAGCTATTGTGAAGCCTGCTGAAGTACCTGTTGTGCTACGGACCATTGTTGTATGGCCCATTAACATATCCTGTATTATTCTTATATATTTTTGGGGAACCTTTTTGTGGCGTAGCGCCCACCAGATAAGTTTTCTTGGGATTCTATCGAAGGCCTTTTCTAGATCGAGAAAGTCCATGTGTAGCTTTTTGTTCTTTTCCCTCTATTTTTAACTCATTTGCCTAATTGCGTGAGCAGCAGTTGTTGATCTTCCAGGCATAAAGCCAAACTGAGTCTCTCCTATTTCGATTATATCTCTTAATCTTTTTTCTATTATTTTTTCGTATAGTTTTAGACAGTGTGCATTAGTTTTATGCCCCTGTAATTTTGACAATTATGTGGATCCCCTTTATTTTTGAAGATAGGAACTAGATAGCTCTGCCTCCATTTTTGGGGAACCTCTTCATTTCCAAGTATTTTATTGTATAGATTTTTGAGGAGATGTATTCCATCATCTCCTAGTGCTTTAAGGCTTTCTATTGGAATATCGTCTGGACCCCTAGCTTTGTTGTTTTTCATATGCTTGAGGCATGTGATTATTTCTTGTTGTGTTATAGGTTGTACAAGGTTTTGACATGGGGAGTGTTCGTCTAGATGCAGTATGTGCGGATTAAAGTTGAGAAGCTCCTGAAAATATTCTCTCCATCTAGTGTCGATTTGGCAGTATCTATTAATCTGGATGAAAGATCTGTCCACATTTTTTCACTGACTTGTGAGGAATCTATTGTTTCAATGTTTGCATTGATCGCAAAGGCATCTGTCATTGATTTTAATCTACCCCATTCGATGCATGGTTCAAGTTTTATCTTGTTTTGAGTGGATTTATTTGTGACGTGTAAATCCATGACTAGTAGCTTGTGTTGCGCGGCAATATCTTCTCCTGGGATGACTTTGCAGTTTATTATATCTTTTAATCTTTTGCGAGAGATCATGTAATCTATCTGGGTTTTCCTTTTATCACTTTCATATGTTATTAAATGACAGTCCTTATAGTAGGTGTTGGGAGGCAAGGGCGAATGCTTGCGCAAATTTCAGCACATGCTCTCCATCATTTTTTTCTCCATATCCAAAACCACTATGATGCCTTTTGTAGCTGTTTCTTGCTTTTCCCACATGCGCATTTATGTCTCCGCCTATTATGACTAGGTCACCCTTAGGGATTTCCATTACAACTTCATCAAGGATAGCTCTAAAGTCATCTTTCTCTTCTTCTTTGCAACCCGTTAGAGGAGCATATTCTGAAAGGATATGTAGTATTGATTGATCAATGCAGACATATTTTCATTAGTCTATCAGAGATCCTGATAATTACTGAGGAGGTGAGATCTTGACTGAGGATGAAGCCGACACCGTTCCTTTTACTAACAATTTCATTATAGTGCAATTTATACCCATCACCAATCATTAGAGTCTTCTGAACGTTCCATTTCGTCTCTTGTATGCATGCTATATTAACTTTTCTCTTGATGGATGCCTATTCACATTTATGATGATAATACTGTTATCTGATCTAGATATTTTATATCCTTCTTCTTGAATTTCCATGATTGGACTGGACATAGGCTGCGTCTACATATTATATAAAAAATAGATATTAGAAATATTCTAGTTTTTTTACTATTTTAATATTTTACTATAAGGAATATATTTTAGAGGTATGCCTAGGCCGGGTAATTAGCCCGCCCGCCCATATATCGGTCGAGGATGGTATGTTTCTAAAATATTGTCAATATTGGTATAATGTCATTAAGTTTTTTAAAATAAATTGATATATTCTAAAATTATTTCAAGAAAAGAAACATAGCGCTAATGTTTTATTTATAAAATAATTTTTTTACAATTAAAAAAATATTAAATTTTTTATATAAATTCGGGCTGGATTTTTTGAAATGATTTTAAAAAAATTGTTTGGGATCGGGCCGGTTAGGACAAATTTTTTTAAAAAAATTTTGGGCCGAGCTTGGCTTGAAAAATTAGGCCAGAAACATTACTAATTTTTAGTAGCATTTAATGATCATGTTCTTTTACATTTAAGTGCTGAACAATAAATCAAAAATAATAAAAATTAATTATATTTTTAGGAATTAAATAGAAATATATATATATAAATATAAGCTATCAATAAAACAAATAACCATTGAACAAGGAAAAATTAAACTTTTAAATATAGCCACAAAAATTAGCATTTTAAACCGATAAACAAAAGCTAGAAACTCATTATATATTTGATCGATGTTATTTTAGATAGAATTTAAAATATACTTAATTAATTATTATCAAATTAAAAAAGCATATTAATATTTATAGTTGGGTAGGTATAATAATTTAAGTTTTTTCAAATAAATTCAAATATTTGAAAATTATTTTAAGAAACAGCTCTAATGTTTTATTTTTAAAAGAATTTTTTAACAATAAAAAAAAAATTAAAATTTTCTATCTTTAACCCGAGCTGGATTTTTCGAAACAATTTTAAAAAAATTCGTTTGGGATCGGGCCGGATAGGACAAATTTTTTGAAAAAAATTTTGGGCCGAGCTTGGCTTGAAAGATTAGGCCTGAAACATCGCTAATTTTTAGTAACATTTAATGATCATGTTCTTTTACATTTAAGCGCTGGACAAAAATAATAAAAATTAATTATATTTTAGGAATTAAATAGAAATATATATAGAATATATAAGATAAAATAAAGTAACCATTGAACAAGGAAAAATTAAACTTTTTAGCGACAAAAACTATATTTTAAACAGATAAACAAAAGTTAGAAACTCATCATTATATTTGATCGATGTTATTTTAGATAGAATTTAAAATATACTAAAATTATTATCAAATTAAGCGTTTAGTAATATGTAGTTTTGTTCAAATAAAGCATAAGTTCATTTTCAAGCATACCAAAATAAAATACTATTTCTTTATAAATGGAAGGATAAATACTAAAAAAAAATTTTAAAATTTTTTTTTATTACTCAAAATTATGAAAGTTATAATAAAAAAATTCACTAATCTGATGCTGAGCCAATTATCATATTGAGCGATATTTAAATTATTAAAACCTATCAAATTTACTTAGCAAAATCTAAATTATTTTAATTAACAAAAGAAAATATATCCCGTATAAGATTACAAATTTTAGCAAAATTATGTAACTACTTTTAAAGAAAAAATAATTTTCGAGTGAAAAGAATAAAAAATATATTTACCTCTATCCCTGTAATCTCTTGTGAATGTGACTGAGAGGTAGAATAATCATCAAACGTATAGCTTGTTGATGTTGAATCCATAAAAATATTTTAATTTTAAAAAGAATTTATTATGTGTCTATATATCATTCCCGTCGTTTCTCTGCTATTTTTTAAAATAATAATTCTTTTTTTTTATTTGTTAATTTATTTACAAATTCTAAATTTGCCTGTTTTTTCCCATTAAACTTTTAAAGCATGGTTTTATAAGTTTCTATAATAATCTATCCATCTATAATAGCCTTGTAATATATGTAAAAGCCTTGTCACACTGTCACAATTTATAATATATATTTAAAAAATTGTTAACTTTGAAAAGTGTCTGTGGCTCAATCGGCAAGAGCGTCGCTTGCAAATCTGATAGACTTAGGTTCGAATCCCAGCAAATTTTTTTTTCTTCTTAATCTGTCAATTAATTAAATAGAAGATACGATTCAAAGTTTGTTGCTACTTTAAAATTCAAACTATTAAATAAGATTCTTATATTTTTAAATTTTTCACAACCTAATAGCCAATAATATTCTTTTAAAAAATATTCGTCCAATAAAAATCATCATAGAATCTTATCATATCAAACACTCATTCATCTTCCATTACAATATATTATCATAAGCATATATACTAAAATTTATATAAAACTATTACCATCTTATACATCATCATATATATACTAGAACTAACTGATATATTATAGATATTCTTACACAATCTTATATTAATATTACACTATACAATTTTACATAATTAATACATATATAAAATAAGTTTTTTAAGGATATCTCATAGGCAATAGAAGTTAAATTTTTTAATTACTATTTTATCATATTTTTAGATTCCTGCACAAGATACCATTCAACAAAATATGCTGAAAATCAACAATTAAATTGTAGTAGTACTGAAAATCAAGAGCAATGTATTATTGCTTTAACATCCTTAACAGTAAATTTTTATAGTCTATTTATTTTTATTATATAAACTGGGTACAAGTCTGTCCTGATAAAAAAAACCAAGACCTATATAAATTTCTTATTTAGATTATATTCTTTAATGCTATGATATTTTATCTGAAAAACCATTTTATGGAAAATTTAAAAATTGTTGCCATGAAGGTCCTGTTTTATTGCCTTCTCTACAATTTACATAATTAATTCATATATATATATTAAATAAGTTTTTTTAAGGATATCTCATAGGCAATGGAAGTTAAATTTTTAACAGTGAATTTTTATAGTCTTTTTATTTTTTATATCAATTTACACGATTTATTTCAGGTTATTTACGACAAACTACGAGCAAGGAAATCACATCATCATCAAAAACGACACCACATCGAGCAAAAACATCAAAGAATGGATACCATCATCATCATCAGTAAATTCTGTTTTATACTTTCAATTTACACGCTTTATTTCAGGTTATTTACGACAAGTTATGAGCAAGGAAATCACATCATCATCAAAAACGACACCACATCGAGCAAAACCATCAAAGACACGATACCATCATCATCATCAGTAAATTCTGTTTTATACTTTTAATTTACACCCTTTATTTTAGGTTTGCGGCAAACTAAGAGCAAGAAAATCACATCATCATTAAAAACGACACCACAACGAGCAAATCATCAAAGAAACGACAACAACATTTTCATATAAAAGGCAACATATATATCCGACTAATGCTTAAAAATCTTAGATCCCTCTCCATTTTTAAAATTTCTTAATTCTCCTTTTTTAGTGAAATTTTTGTTATTATAAATTTTACTATATTATATTTTTTTAATATTGTTACAAATGCATATGTGTTGGAACCCGATAATCGTCAAGTCTTGAGGTATACACAATTATTATATTTTCTTATAATTCATATCTTTATCTCTTTTTTCTATTTCTTCCTTCTTTTATTCATCCTTTTTTTCATTTATTTGCTCCCCTAAAATTCATCTCCTACCTTCACAAGGTGGGGAGTGATCAGCAATGCTGACTAACAGGAGCTCTTGGATAATGTTACTATTTGGGGTGCTAATTAGAAACATTGTTTCCATATAAAAAATCTTAATTATTGGATGATCATAAGATAGAAAAATTTCTGATTCATCCATCAATGAGGTTTTATTATTCATTCATCATTGAAAAGAAGAAAATTCTGATCACCAAAATAATAATTATATAAAAACATATTTAATATTATAATAAATAAAAAATGAATCAGACTTGCAAAAAGTAATAATTTAAATAATAAGAGCTTCTAAATTAGTGATTTTAAATTTACGGTTGATGCCAATCTTGGGCGGTATATTATATATTTTTTTAAATTATTATAACATTTTATTTAAGATATTTTAAAAAAAATTTTTTACAAATTTTTATTTAAGATATTTAATAAAGTTTTTTCTACAAAATTTTGTATTAGGGGTAAAATACAGGAATTCTTAATTCCGCATCTGTTATATATGAGTGAGGGAGAAGGTTAGAAGAATTTTGCCTACAAATTTAATTTTTTACTTAAGAATAAGATATTTCAAAATAGTTTTTCTACAAAATTTTTGGTATATGAAATTTTACATTTTAATATTTTTTGATGATAACTATATTTGGGGAAGATCCCTTATATTTAGCAACTTAAGGAAAATTACTAAATGCTTACAAAGTTTTTAAAGGGAATATAGGGTAAAGGTAAATTTTTGGTAGATGAAACTTTGCATTTTTAATTCTTTTTTTGGTTGTAATACTTTAATTAAAGGAAGATCCCATAAATAAATAAAATTCCAGCTCCTTGAACCCAAGTGCAAGGCCAGCGTCCGTGACAGAGACGAAATAAAGCACATCGCCAACGTGCTAGAAATAATGGACGTCTCAATGGACCCGAGGTTAATGGAGGAGATGACTAAGAGAAACAGAGTGCTAGCACTGGCCATTCACTGGAATTGGCAGACCGCCATAAACAACGACGCGTCTTACCAAGAAAAATTCCTAGGTGGGGAAGAGATAAAAATCTTCCGAGATTCGCGGCCCTTTCGGGATAGGGGCTACGGCCCCTCAACATCGGAAACGTACAGGAGAACGGAAAGAAAGGAACCGGCCACCTCCCGGGGCAAGAAAAGGAAATAGTCGCTACATGGAAGATCCCGTTACTTCATCTATCCTTCTTCCTCCTTCTACTATTCTCAATATTCCTCCCTTCTCTACGTCTCCAAACATAGCCCTCCCGGGGGAGACTATGACGGGCAACGGACCTCCGGCCCAAGTAGAAAGAACAGCTCATCTCTCACCGTGGCTAGCCCAAGTGAATAAATTTTTAAGAGAATTGAGGCATCAGCTGTTTTCTCCTAATGATATCGATCGGGCACAAGCGTAGCTTCAATACCTGATATCAATAATCAACATCCCCCGATGCAATGTCCGGCGGCTAGCGCTGCAGGCGATTCAGACACTCCGTCCTTTTTGTCCGAAGATTCAGGGATTCCCGAATGGTGGACACCTAGCCCGCTTTCGACCTCCCTCCCTTCAAGCAGCTCGAGAAGCGACGACTCGAGTGCGTCCATCATCTCGGAATTGGAATCCACGATTTACAGTTCGGATGACACTGGTATGCCCCAGGTGGGATCTACGGCCGCTCCGGATCTTACTGGTATCCTCGCTGGTATCAACAGAACCGGTGACCGTGGGATCATCACGGACGAGCAACTAGAGGCCCTTCCTACCCTTAACATAAGTACCGCTCGACTCTATTTAGGACCACTAATGTCGCCTTTCACCAGAAGAGTCGCCACGAGGGGGTTTCAACCTCGACTGGACCATCTCAAAATTAAAAATAACAATAATACCTTTTTTAGGCATCAAGGTCCAGTCAGGGTCCACAGAAAATACCATGACATTATCCGACAGCTTCTCGCTGCATATTTAATCGAACTGTCTACATCTCAGACTCAAATTTGTTCCCCACTATACGTTATACCCAAATCTGATGGATCTCCAAGGGTAATTAGCGATCTTTCCGAAGTCTCAAAGAACTTCCTCCATTATCCGTTCAAACTATAATCCATCCCGCTCATGTCATCAAAGCTGGACCAGTCGAAATTTGCGTGCAAAATCGATGTCCGATCAGCCTTCTTCTCTATCCCACTGTCGGAACGAGTCAGATCATTTTTCGGTATTAGATTTAATAACAACAACTACGCATACAAAGTACTCCCCATGGAAGCCTCCTTCAGGCCGTACTGTTTACAATCCATAATACTAGATGCATGCGCAAAAACAGTAAAAACTTTAACGTATACTTAGATGATATTCTGATATATGGGGATAACGAATTCGATGACAAATGGTCCACCAGATTCCTAAGATGTACGCTAGAAAGTTGGGGATTGCAAATAGTTCCAGAGAAATCGGCACTAGACCCAACTAGTAACATCACTTACCTAGGGATCGACCTGATTAACAAAACGATACAAGCGGACACCAGCAACAGACGTAGACTTGGAAAATGCCTCATTATATTTAGAAGGCGCTCGTACCAACACCTTGGAATTGGCAGACTATTAGCCGCCAAAGTTCTGGGTGGGGTGAACCACTATGCCTACACCATCACGGGAATGTCCAGATTATTCTCCCCTTACTACGCCACCATGCATAACACAAATTTAGCACCCGTAGTAGACACGCATCTGGCATTTAGAAAGGCAAGCATGATAATAGAGGCAATGAAGCAGCCTTTATCCTTAAGATATTACGCCAACACTCCGGTTTACACGGACGCATCAAATTCACATATTGGGATCTGCTTCTGATACTCCGAGTTCACGTCCATCACATTTAATGAAGCAAGTTAACTCTTCAACACCCCGGCCACGCTATCAACCACATTAACGCCAAGGAAATTCTCGCAGTAGGAATGGGTGCAATTCTAGCTTTCAGCAACAAACGCCCCATGATCTTTACCGACTCCACGGTGGCCTACTACTCCTTCCGAAAAGGTGGATCTCGTTCCACCTCAATCGAAATAGTACTCACCCAGATACTATCCAAATTAGGACGACGTAGACAGTTCGATTATATCTGCAGCGAGAAGCTGTCGGATAATGTCGTGGTATTTTCTGTGGACCCTGACTGGACCTTGATGCCTAAAAAAGGTATTATTGTTATTGTTAATTTTGAGATGGTCCAGTCTGGGTTGAAACCCTCTCGTGGCGACTCTTCTGGTGAAAGGCGACATTAGTGGCCCTAAGGAGAGTCGAGCGGTACTTATGTTAAGGGTAGGAAGGGCCTCTAGTTGCTCGTCCGTGAAGATCTGACGGTCACCGGGTCTGTTGATACCAGCGAGGATACCAGTAAGGTCCGGAGCGGCCGTGGATCCCATCTTGGGCATACCAGTGTCATCCGAACTGTAAATCGTGTATTCCAATTCCGAGATGATGGACGCACTCGAGTCGTCGCTTCTCGAGCTGCTTGAAGGGAGGGATGCCGAAAGCGGGTTAGGTATTAACCATTCGGGAATCCCTGAATTTTCAGACAAAAAGTACGGAGTGTCGGAATCGTCTGCAGCACTAGCCGCCATGCATCGGGGGATGTTGATTATTGTTATCAGGTATTGAAGCTACGCTTGTGCCCGATCGATATCATTAGGAGAAAACAGCTGATGCCTCAACTCTCTTAAAAATTTATTCACTTGGGCTAGCCACGGTGAGAGTTGAGCTGTTCTCCCTACTTGGGCCGGAGGTCCGTTGCCCATCATAGTCTCCCCCGGGAGGGCTATGTTTGGAGACGTAGAGAAGGGAGGAATATTGAGAATAGTAGAAGGAGGAAGAAGGATAGATGAAGTAACGGGATGTTCCATGTAGCGACTATTTCCTTATCTTTCCCCGGGAGGTGGCCGGTTCCTTTCTTTCCGTTCTCCTGTACGTTCCTGATGTTGAGGGGCCGTAGCCCCTATCCCGAAAGGTCTGCAAATCTCGGAAGATTTATATCTCTTCCCCGCCCAGGAATTTTTTTTGGTAAGACGCGTCGTTGTTTATGGCGGTCTGCCAATTCCAGTGAATGGCCAGAACTAGCACTCTGATTCTTTTAGTCATCCATTAACCTCGGGTCCATTGAGACGTCCATTATTTCTAGAACATTGGCGATGTGCTTTATTTCGTGTCTGTCGCGGACGCTGGCCTTGCACTTGGGTTCAAGGAGGTCTTGTTGTAACCCAGCCCATACTTTGCCTAATTTATCGTGCTTCTCTGCAGGCGTTAATGGAATAAGTGGCACGATAGGGGCCGGGGCGATGACTGGGGGCGGTGGCGGTGGTGTAGGTGTGCGAGATTCCCTGCTTCTAGTCGTAGAGGTATGCGGAGACGGAGATCTATCGCGTCTATTGCTTCTGCTATCCCTGGTAAGCTCAACCATTTGTGGGGATGTGGCTTGCATTGCCGTAACAATAGCAGCAATGGTGGGATCGCTAGCAGGTCCCTCCAGCGAGTTATTTAGGGTTAGCTCCTGGTGTGGGATAATGGGTAGGTTGGGCTGACTCAAGTTGCGAGGTGGACGAACCATTTTTGCGTAGTTAAAATTTTAGTAATACAAATACAAGAAAAACATCGCTAATCTCAAATAAATAAATTTCGGCTATATCAGATTGAACCGAGCCGACTAATATGGCTCAATTTTCGACTCAAATACTAGATGATTTTAGGCTAAGCCGGCTTGGCTCAGCAGTTTAACAACACTAATATTAAATAAATAAATTTCCTCTTAATAATCGGCTTGAGCTAACGGCTTTAGCCTGAGCCGAATTTTTGACTCAAAAACTGGCTGAGTTTTTGGCTAAACCGGCTTGGCTCAGCCATTTAACAACACTAGATTCATGTCCAATATATAATAGAAAATTATTTTTTTAAATCTATCAAATCAAAATTTTAAATAGGAAAATTTAAGAGAAACATGAATAAAAATGTAAATCGTTGATTATCGATATTAAATTTTATTTAATTCTGAAAATTCATGTAATCATAAATTCAAAATATATATAAAAAAATAATTTAATATTTTAAAAATTAATAAAAAGTAAATATTAGAATAGAATTATCTTTTCTAATATATATTTATTAATATATAATATAATTTTAAAAACAAAAATTGAATTAATATTATTAAAATAAAAAATTAGTTTATTTACATAGTTAGCTCTCTTATATTTCATTCTTATCTACCTAAATAATTTGTTTCAAATAAGATGTTACAGTCAAGATTTCAGTCAGTGTATATACCTTATGGTATAGTTAAATCTCGTCAGTATAAATAATCCCATATATTTAATTTTTATATATAAGTTCTATATATAAGTTTAATATTATTCTCAAGCTTCTAACTTATTAAGGGCCCAATGACATATATTGGACGCCATTTGTTTATTTGCCTCTTTAATATTTTTAATAGTCGAAAGAGTTGACTCCAATGACATAAATTATAGACTGCCGATCGTAATGCTAAAATCAAATTTGAGTTGAAGTGAATGAGGGTCATTTTGTGTATGGACCTATTACCAAAGAAACATAAATAATTTCAGGAATATTTTTATTGTTTGATATTTTCAATATATAAATACATTTATATTATATCCCAAATTATTATATGTTTTACTAGATAAATAAAAAAGCATTTTTAGAGCCAATAAATTAAGGTTATACAGTTTTGATTATTGCTTAATGAATATCTTTAAGATTTATTTAGACTAATCAAGTTAGAATAAATACTCATAAATTCCTTAATTAATAATTCAGCCATTGATAATGATATATGTTAATAAAAATTAAAAATTATGGTGGATTAATAGTATCACCACAAAGTGCATCAACTTTATTCCAACTTACAGCGAGCTTAATTAGTGCTTTTGAATAAGTGGATGTAATAACTAAAAACATGAAGTTAAAAAATTAGAATGCCTTATATTTTCAAATATATTAAGCCCAAATATTTAATGACCTGCAAGATCATATGTATGATCAAGAGGCAGGATTAAGTCACTATCAAATTATAATAAAACTTATTATAAAAAGGTATAATCATTACTTGATTTTAATAAAAATTTATTTTCAGCTACCTATGTATATAAATGCACCATTCTGGAAATAAAATAAATCAAAAATTAAAATTAGATATTAGGCTAAAACTAAAAAAGAGTGCTTTTTCAAGGGCATATAGGTGAAGGAAAAATTATGGTGAAAATTTATAGGAAAAAACTTTACACTTTATACCATTTACTTTATATAATGATATATTTATTTTAATAAATGTAAAAACATATATATATATTATTTGTATTTATTATTGTAAAAATTTATAAATTAAATTTAAATAAAGAAATATATTTAGAAATGGATAGTTATCATTATTAAGAAATAGAATAAATTAAAGCAAACATAAAATATAAAAAGACTTATAAATTATAATCTTGAGGAATTATAAAATATATCTCTTTTTATTCATTAAAACCAGAAATACAAAAGAAATTATATAATGAATTTTTTATATACAATTTAAAATATTGATCAATAAATCATGTATATTCAATTTTGTTTTCTGAGAAATTTCTAAAAATAGAAATATAAAATTCATGATAGATATTAAATCACATGTTAAATAGATTTGTTTTTCATAGAAAATCTCCCATAAATAATTTTACAAAAGAAAATAGATTAATAATATAAGTTGCATCTTCATATAATAAATATTTTATATTTAAGTATGACAAAAATTAGAAATTAATATTTAATTTGAGATATCATACTTAAGGAAATTTTGCTTCCTGAACAATATTTTTGTTTACAGCTATATGCACTGCAATATAATACCATTTTCTTAAAATATAAAAATATATTAAATTTTATAATAGATTTCAAAATATATTTAATTCAAAATGATAAGTATTTTACTATAAATTTATCTGAATAAATTGATAATTCTGATATTATTCTCTTAGATAGGTAAATCTTTTAGTAATAAAAAATATAAATGAAAATATAAGTCATTTCAAGATTATATAATATATTTTTCCTCACAGTGATTTTTGTTATTAAATATATAAATTAAAATATTAAATTGTATTCTTAAAAAAATATTCATTCTAACTTGATTAGTATAAATAAATTTGAAAAGTTTTAAAGATATTTATTATGTAATAAAGAAAACAATAAATCCTTACTTCCCAGGAAATTTTAATAAAGGGCACAAAATTTTAAAAAATATTCTTACTATACAGTTTTTTTTAATATTAATTATATAAAATCTTATAGATATTCATTAAGTAATAAACTATAAATCTTAATAAAGAAGAGAAAATATTTAATTATATAAAAGTTATTTATTCTAAATTGATTATTCTAAATAAATCTTAAGAATATTCATTAAGTTTTAAATATCACCTTTACTTGTTCTGTAAATGTTAACAGTAGAAAATATTTAATTATACTTATCACTATATAAAAGTATTTATTATAACATGATTACTCTACATAAATCTTAAAGATATTCATTAAGTGTTGAATATGTTGATCGATGTTATTTTATTATATTTTGGCAATTGATTTATTTTATATTATATTAATTTATATTTAAATTTAATTGGTGAAAATTTTATATTAACATTTTTATATATACATCAATTTGTATTAGTTATTTTTTTTATTATTGCTGAAAAAAAAGATATATAAAGGGATAAAAAAAATGTAATTGAGCTGGAAAAATAAAAATGTAATTTATCATATAATAAAATTTAAATTATGATGAAAAATAAAATGTATTATAATTATCTAACTATAATAAAATGTGGAATTAATTCTATTTCAACATGGAGGCCAATCTACATCCTAACTTTGTATAAATACTATTTCAAAATTTAATCTTGATTTTGCAATGTACATTTATTATATTTCACGCCTTTATCGATTATAATTCTCTTACGATGGATGCTTTGAACAACTCCACATATATGACTGAATTTGTCAAGCTGGATTTCCCCAAATTTAGTAGCGATGACAGCGCCTACATAGGGAAATTGCAGAATATCTTCAACACCAGCAAGATCTCCAACGGAGAAAATGCCACTTTATTTATCCAAAGTCTTCCTGATGACGAATTCAATAATATTGGGGCAATTTGCACTGAGGAAGACTTCCAGGACCCAATCGTCCTGCTTGACAAATTCAAGTTACAACATCCATCGAAGACCGAGAACGCTAAACTATCATTATTTTATGCTGCAACTCAAGGCAAGGATGAGACATTCTCGGATTGAGTCACGCGCGTAGCACGACTCAATAAAGAATGTAAATTTAATGGCATTCATAGAATTATTGAGAAAGTGAGAGTATCTTTGTATTCCAAAGATGTCAGGAAAGCGGTCAAGAGCTCTATGACCATAGAAGACATTTACAATCTAGGTCTAGAGGAAGACACCGCGGACCCAAATGGCATCAAGGGCGAGATGAAATTGTTACATTTGAATGAATCACCTGGTGTACAAGAGGTTAATCACATGGGCAGAGTCAAAAATAGTTACGCAACAACAAAACCCATTCAGGACTCTCACGCACATGGTAAATATCTTATCAAGCAACCCCAGTTCATCAATGACAATCGCCCCGCACAGAATTTCGATGAACGTTACGATTTACGCTATGACAACGACCGCGACAAACGATTCAACGGACGGCACAGCAACTTCCACGACAATCGTTTTGATCAAAGCTACGATAATTGTCACTATAACCGCAACCGTTTCGATAATCGCAACGATAACTACTACGACGATCGATACAACAATAGCGGGTAAAACGTCCATGGCAATCGCCACGACTCTCATTGTGACCATCATCAAAGCCCTGATTGACGGGATGACTGCTCTAGAGGTGATAACCGAACCAACTATTCCCGTCGTGGTCAGCAAAGACACAACCCTTAAAATATTAATGGTTTTCCAAAATATTCGTCGAGGCCCAACCAGTACAAAAATGATAATAATACTTACAATAGATATTCTGATTACAAAGATCGTGATTGTCAATTGAATACGAACCATGCTATTAACATCGAAGTAATTGATGATGATGACGACTCAAACACAGACCTTAAAGAATATAATCTGCAGAATTTGGAAGTGTACAATCTGGAGGTCAAGGATACCATATATGACGCGTACAACATGACAACATCAACAACATACCCACGTTGATGCAAGTTGACACCGGTGTAACGTGTGAAAATGATCTGTGAGATTTCGAAATCTCACACCATCAAAATCCCACGGATGGGTTGTGAGATTTTGATTTAAATGGCCCCCAATGTTTTTGAAGCGATAAATTAAAAGTAAAAGTTTTCATGACAAGTATTTAAAATTACTAGTATTATAATATAGTGACAATAATTATATACACCCTAACTGTCTAATTATAATCTTTGATTGCTTTGCAAGATATATATGTTTCATTTCAAGAGTTCATTTGTATTTTTAGATTAATAAGTCGAATACTGGGATTAAATAAACACCATTAAGCAATAAAGTAAAGGTTTTATATAATTTCTATTTATAATATATATAAATTAAATTGCATATAATTTACATAAAACATAATTAAAAATAATATAATTTATAATTATATAATTAAAAATAAAATTCTATAATTGAGTCCCCAAAAAGGAACCATAATTTTGTCTAAAAATTTCTATTTGAATTTTTTGTCTAATAAAAAGGAATTCTCTTGGTTCATTTGTGAAAAGTTTGGTTTACGTCTAGGTTGCCATATAGTACAGCCTCATGCCTGCATCAAATGCAAATCACCCGTTGATTCAAAGGGTAGACATGGCTTAAATTGCATTTTTAGTCAAGGACGACAACAACGCCACTCAGCTGTAAACCATATAATAAATAGAAGCTTAACAGCTGCACACATTCCAAACAATCTTGAACCATCAAATTTATCTCAAGTAAATGGTTTAAGACCTGATGATATGACAACCATACCTTGGGCCCTCGGCAAATCACTCATATGGGACTACACGTGTGTCTCATCATACCCTTCAAACAATAATTTCAATTTAATAACACAGGCTGAAATTAAAAAGATAAACAAATACAAAAATTTTAAAAACTTCATATTCACTCCAGTAATGACTTCTATTAACGGGCATTTTTAGCCTTCAACATTTTTGTTTTAAAAAATCTTGGTAATAAAATACGACTTTTCACAAATGAACCAAGAGAATTTCTTTTTATTCGACAAATAATTCAAATATAAATTTTTAGACACAATTATGGTTCCTTTTTGGGGACTTAATTATAGAATTTTATTTTAATTATATAATTTATAAATTGCATATAATTGAATAGTCGATTATTTATAATTATATACAAATAAACTTGAATAATATAATTATGTAGCGTAGTCTTATTGGTTATATGTTACACTTACTACCTTCAAAATCTTGGTTCGAATCCCCGTACATACCTTTTTTTAAATTGAAAATCTGATTGTTTTGTTCTTTTTATTTTTCAGAAAAATCGGCTTTATATTTTTAGTCTGTATTTCATACCAAAGAGTGGGGGTGATATGGTTCAGATTATTTTAGGCTATGTGGGCTGCCTTGGCAATATATGAATATTATGTAATTTATTATTTGTAAAGGAAGTAAAAATATCCTTACTAATATTCTAATTTACACAATTATATAATATAAAACAAATTTAAGTTTAAATAGGTCCAAAACCAAAGACTACAATCTCATAACTATCCAGATTTGACATTTCCTCAGATTTCCTATATCAATATTAATTTATGATACCTCTCTTTTCTACCCTACCCTCTAAAAATCATTACCTACCCTTTTTAAATAATGCAAAGAAATGGTAAGATAAATTCTTAACTTAAATGACTTAATCATAATGCTTATTTTGTTTACCTAATATAATATTTTTTTAAAAAATCTATCTCTATATTATTTTATACTTATATTTGAATAGGGTCACATAAACTAATAAGCAAATAGACGAATAACTTTATTAATATAACTATTTATCATATAGTGCACATTATAATGTATTAGAATTTTATTTATCAGAGTTGTTAAAAGATACTTTTTAAGATCTAGATACAGATACAACGTCTAAAATAATATTAAAAATCTATCTAGATACAGATACCACATTTTTATATCTAGATACAGGATCTAGATACTTGTATCTAGATCCTTTAACAACTCTATTATTTATAAACAACAACTTTCATAAAAAAAATATATCAGCTGAATATAAATTATAATATGAATGAAATATATATTTTTATAATAAAATTTATTTGATCCTAATAAGGAAATATTAAATAATGACTAGATGGATGATAAATTATAATATGAATGAAGTATTTATATTTTTATAATAAAAATTATTTGATCCTAATAAGGAAATATTAAATAATGACTAGATGGATGATAAATTATTGCAAAAATATATATTATGACGAATATAAATTATAATAATGAAGAATTTATATTTTTATAATAAAAATTATTTAACACTAATAAAGATGTATTAAATAATGACTAGAGCGAAGATAAATGATTGCAATCAAAAACATTTTCAAAATGGTTTCCTCCATTTTTTATATAAATCAAATTATTATAAATTTTTTTAATATTATCGCAAATATAAAATGGGTCATATCGGGCCCATACAAAGTTATTATTATATTTTAAATATGTAAAAATAGGAGTATTAAGCATTGTGGCCATAGCCCTGACTTCTGTGTCAGAAGCCAATATACGTCCTGTTATAACATTATTTACGATATACGTTTTTATATCCATTTTTTTATTTGTGTCATAAATGTAATTCTGAATTACTTTTTCCATCTCAAATGTTAGCATAAATTGTGCCAACCATTGCCTGAGAATAATATGGGATGAGCCCCTGTGATCTCCACTCTAATCGCCCTAAATTTTATAAAGTAGAATAAAATGAAATTTTATATTAATATGTTCTACCTATAAAAACAATTCTCACCTTCAATACGCCCCAAGATAGTTGGTTCATCAAGTTGTTTACCATAGTCTACATCCGGACAATGTTTGGGAGGCTTAAAAGCATATATTTTGGCATGTTATTTTTTCCATACTTTTGTTGTAGGAAAAAAATAACTAGGGATATTTCTAATTTATTTATTATCATAATATCATCATCCAATTCTGTATACATAATTAATTAAAAAATAAATCAAATACATATCAGAAATAACATTACCTATGGGAGACTTTGGATCGATAAAATATGTATCAAGTGGAAAATTTTCATTTTTAAAGCCAACATTTTGGGATCCACTGTCAATAGGAAATGTATTACATATATCTTCACACAGATGTGCTGCTTATAAAAATATTTTTAAAAAACTATCATATCATTCAAAAAATAATTTGAATATATATCAAAAATAATATTACCTATGGGAAACTTTGGATCGATAAAATCTGTATCAAGTGGGAAATTTTCATCTTCAAAGCCAACATTCTGGGAACCACTGTCAATAGGAAATGTATTACATATATCTTCACACAGATGTGCTGCTTATAAAAATATTTTTAAAAAATTATCATAATTCAAAAAATAATTTGAATATATATCAAAAATAACATTACCTATTGGAGACTTTGGATCGATAAAATCTGTATCAAGTGGGAAATTTACATCTTCAAGCTGAACATTTAGGGAACCAATATCTAAAGGCAATACATTATAATAAAAACATTTAAAATAATTATAATGATATTAAATATTAACCTTTGTATCTAAAAAAAATAAATTCTTTTAGATTGCGTAGATTGTATTTTGTTTTCAAAATAACTTTATTTGTTGGTATTAATTCATATACACCTTGATATACAATAAATAATTTATATAATATAATTATTACCCTTATCAAATATTTTATTGATCAAATAAGGGCCAATCCAGGGGTTCAACATTCCCCCCCTTCCTATCTGACCTTTTATGATTCCATGCAAGAACCTTTTGTCCCACAACAAAAGATTTTGCACCATTAGTCCTCTTCTGATAATCATTTCTCTGTTTGAGCTGAGCTGTGCCAATATTTTGTATAGCCAGCTCTGTTATTTTCTATAGATGCGCCATTTTTATATCTAACTCTTCCCTTAGACATTCGTCAATTGTTATTTTTGCCATGACCTCTGGTAAGGCTAATACATCATTAATTTTATTTTGTAACTAAATAATAATTAAAAATAAAATTATTAAGATTATCTCTATTGTAAGAGGACGTCGCGGTTTCTGACCACACATCAGAGTCAGTTGGAATATCCAAAACCGATTTTGCTATTCGGTTCTGGATTGTCCTATTAACTCTCTCAACCAAACCATTTGCTTGTGGGTAGTAGGCGGAGGTTATTCTCTGTACTATCCCACAATATTTATGGAATTCTGTACAAACATTGTTACAGAATTCCCTACCCTGATCATTTATCTGAATTTATATATTATATATTTTAGTTTTATTAAATTAAAAACAAATAAAATTCAAAGTCAAAATTGATATTTTTAATTTTATTACTTCATAACATTGGTGGGTGTTGACAATAATAAGGCTTTCACAACAGATTTAGCTGTTTTATCCTTTATAGGAATGGTCATTAAATATTTTGAAAATAACATATTGAACATAAAATATATTTAAAATTTTCTCTAGACTTTGGCATCTGGATTAAATCGATGCCAATTTGATACCAAGACTTTGGTACTATCTTTATATTATGCAAAACATTTGAAGTTTTATCAAAACGACTGTTTGATTTTTGACAAACCTCACAGGATTTGATAAACTCCCTAATGTGTATATTACTTCCTAACCAATAAAAGCTATAAAAAAATTAATTAAGATAATGTTGCAAATGTTTACTTTTCAGTTATTATTTGATTAGTTTTATTTATACACAGATGCCCTCCCATGGAAATACCTGGAACTGTAGATACACCTCCCCCCCCCTCCCCTCATGTATCATCTTCAAAAATAATATATTATTAAATTATATACATAATAATAAGCAGAAAAAATAAAAACAATAAATGGCTTAAAGATTTATAATGCTAAATAATAATGAAAAATTGCATTAAAAATTTTATATTTATACATTATAAAGTATCTGACATTTACTTTCACCCAAAGTGCTAACTTCTGCAATGTTAAATTTTATATTTATAATAATATCAGGTGATGTTGCAGAAATAATAAACTATGTGATAATCTAAATTAAATTTTAGTTGTATAAATAGCACTTATCTTATAATGCCTATATGTAAAATCTTAGTAAATATATTAAATGTTCTTATATATATACTAACATAAAATACATTAAAATAATTTGAAATAAAAAATACAATTACATCCTAATTTACCTATAAAATAAATTATTTAAGACTTAAACAAAAATATATGAAATGTTCTAATCAAATTTAATAATTATCCTAAATTAAAAAAAAAAATTAATATATTTATAAATCCATATACATTATGACAATTTGAAATAAAAAAATTTCTAAAATTTACTTTCCCCTATCATGTAGTAAAGATTGTCATCTTTTAACTTGTAAGCCGTGCATTTTCTAATAAAGTTAGATATATTGACATTAAGTGGAATTTTTGAAAATTCATTTATTTTGGAAAAATTATCACTAAACATATTGAATTCGTAATGTAAGATTTTAAAAAAATACATGAGATTTTGAAATATTGAATAGCCGTGAGATTCTGAATATTTAAATGGCCCCCAATGTATTTGAAGCGATAAAAATCAAAATATCATGAAATCACTTTCACACGGTATGAGCCGTGAGATTTTGATGGTGTGAGAATTCGAATCACTTTCACACGCTACACCGGTACCAGGTACACTATACTTCTGAAGCTGACAGCTAAGACTCTAGGCATAATTGCGATACGTAAGACGGACATGAGACTCACTGGTTATCACGGCAGCGCTATAAAAATATTAGGCCTTGCCAATGTAAACGTTAAGTATGAAGGAAACTCACATACACTGGAGGCCATTGTAGTGGATTGTGATAAGATCCCCATGCTAGGACGTATGTGGCTCCACACCTTCAACAACATTTTAAAAACGTACTTTATGGGTAATGTAGAGAATGATCTCGAGAAGATAATCTCGACAACAATTTAAGACCTCGAATCAACTTATTCCTACAAACCCAAAATGATCAGACAATTGAAAGTTCACTTGAAGCCCTATGCTGTGCCTAAGATCGTACCTTCAAGGAGAATTCCGTGCGCTAAAATATATGCAACGACTTATAAATTATTTTGCTGTATGAAGCACGACAAAATAAACCTTGCTCGAAAGGAATCTAGATGTCCGATGCCATGCACAAGCGCTCCGGTTTGGATATTAGCTAGAGGTTGTTTTTACTTTACCAAGCCATCGTTCGGTTTGAAAATAAGACTGCACCATGAACATGGGTGGCGTATTGCTTGGTGATCATGAATGTTAATCGTTACCACTCAACTTATCCAAGGAAATCATAAGCTGAATTTCTTTGGAGGGTGGAATGTTGAATATGTTGATCGATGTTATTTTATTATTTAATTTGGCAATTGATTTATTTTATATTATATCAATTATATTTAAATTTAATCGGTGAAAATTTTATATTAACATTTTTTTATATAAATCAATTTGTATTAGTTATTTTTTTTATTATTGTTTAAAAAAAGATATATAAAGGGATAAAAAAAATGTAATTGAGCTGGAAAAATAAAAATGTAATTTATCATATAATAAAATTTAAATTATGATTAAAAATAAAATGTATTATAATTATCCAACTATAATAAAACGTGGAATTATTTATAATTCAACATTAAGCAATAATCAAAACAGTATAACCATAATTTAATTGTCTAAAAATGTTTTTTATTCATATAGTAAAACATATAAGCAGTGGAGTAACTACGGGGGGTGGTTTTCGGGTTTGGACCCCTCCCAGAGCAAATTTTTTTTTAGGTTATACGTTCAAAAGACTTAAAAGTGACTTTATATCAAATAAATACCATTAATATTTATATTTTTCTGGTTTTGATGTTAGTGGAAGGATATTATATTACTATTGAAATTATTCTGGATAATATTATTAGAAAGTCATTGAGAATAATCTACTAAATTATAATAACATATTAATGATGCATTTAAAAAATATATTTATTATATTATCGAAGATATGGTTATGATTTGTAAGATTAACCCGGCCGAAGGCCGGGCAAAAGGGCCGAAGGCTCGTATAAGGAGGTTTGGAAAGCGAATCCCCCAGACTTTTATATGTATGGACCCCCTCTAAGGAAAATTGCTAACGCCACTCCATATAAGTAAATATAATTTGGGATATAATATAAATATATATAAATATATATATATATTATTGATATATAATAATAATAATAAAAATATACGAAATTTATGAAATTATCATATGTTTCTTTGGTAATAGGTCCATACATAAAATGACCACCAGTAACTTCAATTTTTGCCACTTCAAATACATTAATCGGCAGTCTATAATCGTTTTAATGTCATTGGTTGACTATCACTCTTATTTATTCGGTCAAAATTTAAATGTTTAAAAAATTTTGTAGACACCTAGAAACTTTTCAAAGTATCTTGGTAAATAACTCAGATATCAATAATACTTTACGTTCACATAAAATTAATTTTGCTCTTGGTAAAACATGTTTTAAATTAAAATGTTTTGTATGCGATCAAGCAATTGATAACCATTATATGTTTATAAATCAAAAAACAGGTATATATTAATTTATCTACTCCCATAAAAACAATTGCTTAGGTTGGTTTATATGTCAACAAGGGAAATTTTGGGGTGATTGGCTACACTTAAAGGAGTATTTTAATAAGGATCTTACAAGTAATAAACATTTCTAATATATAAATTTTATTTTGTCAATAATTTCTTAATGTAAACTAATTTTTGAAAAATTTAGAAAATGGTTACAAAAATATTAAATACAATATGGAACGAGTGTTTGAAATGGAAAAACCAAATTTAAACATTTACAATAATGCTACATCTTTTCAAAGACTTGATGTAATATTAAAGAAAAAAATTAAACCAAATTTTGACCTTATGGTATGCTAAATGAGATTAATTATATATATGTAGTTCAATTAATTAAACAATAAATTTATGATGTAATTAATGACAATCAATGTATCTAAAATAAATTATTAAATTCAACAAATAAATTATATGTAAATAATAGGAAAAAATTATTTGTCAAATATCTTTTCATTATTTGATCAAATTATTCATGAATTATTGTATTTATTTCTAAGTATTCAACATGTTTCTTATGAAACATTATTTTTTACCAGGAATGTGAACCTGGACCTTGAACCCTCATATTTGGCTAAACCCAGACCTGGACCCCTTTTAAAAGGGGAGAGTCCAAGGGTTCTAGGCAGGGGTTCGAACCAAACTGAACTGAACTGCTAAACTGGAATGAAGCATTATGATTTTCTGAACCGTAACCTTAACCGAACCGTTATAAAGAAAATATAAAAAGGGCGAACCGAACCGTTATAAATATTTTGAACCGGTTCAAAACGCTTTTAAAAAATAATTAATTTTAAATTATTAATCTAAATTTTAATTTTCCTTGGGAAAAGTTTTTAAATTGGTGATTTCTTTTTAAATTAAAAATTTTTATATTATCAACATTATATATCAATTAATACCAAGTTTATTGTTTTTTTTCTTTAAATACTTATTTTATTAGAGATTAGGCTAATTATCTGTTAATTAGATAAGATATCTTAAAATCACACATAATTATTCTTGGCTAAATTAACAAGTTTATATATATAAGTTATTAATAAACTTTTATAATAATACTTGCTAATAATTTAGGAAAAAATTAAATAAATCTACTATTAATAACTAACATCTAATAGAAATCAAGTACTTTTTACATTCATTTTTATATTATATGGTTTATTTTTTATCTCATTATAAAAACTTGGATCATAGAATTTAAATGACAATAAATAAAATGGTCAGCAATTTTGCTTTTGATGATTCATTAAAAAAATAAATTTAAATGATTAAATTTTAATGATATATTTTCTCTAAATAAGCAAGATTATAAACAAAAAATTAATATTTAAATATACCTTCATACGTTTTAGGAAATTACTGTTGGGTTGATTGTGGCCCTTTACGATTTGATCGTGGGAACACAATCAGCGCTTGTGGTTTTAAATTTTGAATTGAATATTGATAATTGAAATTTATACCGATCTGATCTGATCCTATCCGATATTTTTTATTGTTTTCCGTTATTTTATGATTGTATATATAATCATATAATTTTTTTTATTTTATAAATAATTTCATAATAAAAATTAATGAAAGGAACTAAAATACAATTTATTTGTTGTAATGTTTAAAAAAATAGTTAAAAATTTTACACTATTTTTTGTTATATTATATGCAACAAGAAATGTATTTTGAAATATCTAACGAATCATATTAAACTACTGTTATTAAACATAAGATTTTGGTAAATTACTCAAGCATATTAATTTTGCCCACAACAGCAGAAAGGCTTAAATTTTTATTGGCGAAATTTTGGGAGGGCCTCCTTTGATCGTATTATTTTGATCGTAAAATGGTCCATTTTGTCCATTTTAGGTCAAAATGGACGATTTTTTCAATTTATAGGTTAGGGTTAGGGTTATAAATGATTTTAATTTACCGCGATTAATAGACCAATCAGAAAAAAATGGACAAAATTTACGATCAAATGACTTTACGATCAAAGTTAGGCAAATCGAAATTTTGAGGCGATTCTAGGGAATTATTTTTCAAAGATTATTATTGGGTATTTTTTTTGCCGGGGAATTATTTTCCGCTTTCCATTTTAAATGAGTTTTTGGTTAATAAAAAATAATATACACTTAATCATTCATAAAAGTTAGTTGGTTTATTTTAACCCTTTCGCGCCCGGCTTTTTTTCCCTCGATGAAAATTTTTTTTTTTAATAGATACTTATTATAGACACAAATAACACATTTTTATCAAAAAAACTTATTTCGAGTATTTCTATCAAAAAATATTCAATGATTCCAAATGTCATCAATAGGCAAAATGCAAGTTCATTTAAACAAATATTTTATTTTTTATAAAATGACAAATAACAATTTCGTTTATTATTTAAACATAAATAAATATTACACTTTTGACACATAATTCTTGAATATGCATCTACGCAATACTTGCACCTTTGTTTAATTGTTACGGGCTTTGGGAAATGACCTACTTGGTCATATCTTATATCCGATATGGGGACAAAATTTATGGCTTTTCTTCTCTTTACAACTATACTGGAAGGTCTTCCAGTCTTCTTGTTATTATCCTTTCCTGCTAGCATCCCCTTTTGCTATTTGAGATTTAAATACCAATAATGTCATAAATTTGATATTAGAGCCATGCATTTATTACTCAAGAATCCAATAAATGGAAAACCATTCGCATATAATATCTTTTCCATTTATCTGTCCTATATAACTCCACCATCATATCGTGAAGATCTACTCCACCCATTCCCTCATAGTTTATAATTATAGCGGGCATTTCTACATTTATAAAGGTTTTGTCCAAGGATGCGAACCCGACAAAATTTTTGCCCGGGTTCGGTTCGGAGTATAAAAAAAGGTGGGTTCGGTTCGGGTTCGGTTCAGGGAAATATTTTTGAACCCGAGTTTGGTTCGGGTTCGGTTCGGGTTCAAGAATTTTTGAGTTGATAAAAAAGATTCTATATTTAAATCATAATAAAAAACTAGACATAAATTTGATATAAAAAATAAATTTTTTATTTTATTTATAGGCAAATATAGTTAAAAATACAAAGCATATAGTCATGTATCAATTTTAAAAATTTTATTTAGACGTATTAGCATAATATCTTTTAAGAGTTGTTCACTCATCCTCGATCTATGTGGTGAAAGAATGAATTTCAAATGTGAAAAAGATCTTTCAACGCTAACCTCTGTTAAATGTATTTATATGTGAAAATATGATAAATTAACTTGGGTTGCAGGAACAGCAAATAAGATTTTAGATAAAATATATAATTCAGGGTGTTCCAGCTTAGCAGACTCCCAAAAATGCAAAATATTTTCCTTCTTATCTAATCTTTTATAATCGCTAAATCCAGTAATTATTGTTCCAATACTTTTCTCAGCAATCGTTGGCCCTCTTTTAAGTATTTTTTCCTGCCTTTCTTTAAGTTGTATCAATTTCTCTAAATCATCTTCTTGTTCAATAACTTCATCGGAACTAATATCATCAGATAAAATCGGCGTTGTTAAGCTTTTAATTCGTCTCCATAAATTGACATGATGCCTTTTCGCACAAATCATATCATCATCACTAAGTAATACCTGTAATATTTAAGGATTTATATTGTTTATATTTAAATATTCTATAAAATAACATTTTTAATATAAATCTAAAATAATTAATTTACTAAGCTTTTAATTAACCTTGTATCTTGGGTCGAGGTATATGGCAGCTAAGAGAATTTCGTTCTTTATAAACCATTTTTCTCTGTTCTTAAGACAAGAATATAGTAATTGAGCAAAATGGTTTGGATTTTTTTCCAGTTCGATGCAGCATCTTAACCATGCTGCATAAAAATCTGTCAGTGTTAGCTGTTCAGATTGGAATTGTTTGGTTGCGATTTTTAGCGATTTTAAAATTTCAGCAATCGTTATAATCTCTTTCCAATCTTCAGTCAATAAATAATCAGATTGCTAAAAAAATCTTCGATATTGGGTTTTAGTAAAATCAGCCTTTCTAACATATCATGGGTTGAATGCCATCTGTGGCAATCTAACACAGGCTTAGGGAGTATCATATTTTTTAATAACTTTTGGTAAGTGGGATGTCTTAATTTTAAATTTAGGCTCCTAGCTTTTGCAATGGTTTCCACAATAGGTGATAATTTTATAGCATTTTGAAGTGCCAGCTGAAGTGTGTGAGCTGCACACAGTACACTATAAATCGGATAGGATATAATAGTTGATAAAAAAGTATTTTGTATATCATCAATATCATATTTATATACATATACATCCATATTTTCCTCATCTGCTGATTCACTCCTATCATAATCAGTTTCAGGTTGCAGGAGCTTTATAGCTCTTAAAAAATTACAACCATTATCAGAAGTAATTGTGTATATTTGTTCAATATTAATTTTAAATTTTAGTAAAGTTTTTAATATATTCTCTTTTATATATTCTCCTGTACATCTCTCTTTCAGCTCTACAATTCCAAGAGTCCACAAATTTATAATGGACTTTGATATATTGAATATTTACACCAAGATTTGACCTATCTAGTCGTTGAACTGCATCAACTCTTAAACTTATTAATTTTCCTTCTACCTCTCTCGATATTTTGTCTTTAATTGATTGGGCTGTTTTATTAATAGTTCTGGATAAATTTTCTTTGTTTATAACTAAATTGAGCCCAGATAGGAGTGGATTTATAATTCTTTGAAATCCCGAATCTTCAATAATTGATAAAGGCCGGCCATTTACAGTAACAAGTTCTAGTATAGAACTCATCAAATCATTAGATGATATATTTAAACTTATATGCTTTATTGGAAAAAAGGTTCTATATTAATTTTAGGTTTTTTTGCCAATAACAATTCCTGATATTTGGTTTTTTCATTTAAATAATTTAAATATTCATTGTTGTGATTTCTTTCCAGGTGTCTTTCTAAATTTGACAAGTGATTACCAGACATTTTTACTTTGCAATATGAACATATTGATTTTTTTTCTATTGTATTAAGGGTAAAATGCTTATCAAATATGACTTTATCTTTAATCTTAAATCTATATAAAGAGAACAATTTTTTTAAATAGCAATGATTTCAGAATTAAAAAAGAGATATTTATAAATTTAATTTCATTTATAATATGCACTTCATTAATATCTTGCAAAAATTAATCTGAACCAAAAATAAATGATTAGCATATATAAATTTTAAAATCATTTTAATAAGTTCACAAAAACTGCCCTACATTTAACAATTTTTAAGTTAGATGTTTAGAATTTTTTAAATTAACAATATAATAATTTTTACTTTGATTTGTTAACCATTTTCTTCTAATTAATAATCTTTAAGAATCATAAGATAAAAATTTAAAAATAAATGGCGTAAATTAATTCAATTGTTTAAAATTTTTTAACACTCCAATAGGAATCGAGAATAAATTTAAAAATGGCATAAATGAATTAAGTTGTTTAAAATTTATTAACACTTCATTTAATTGGAAATTTGAAAATATAATATTTGTATTTACATATATTAATATATGATTTTAAATAATACACTGAACCCGGTTGAACCCGGGTTCAAATAAAATTCTTGGGTTCGGTTCGGGGTTTTGAAAATTTTATAAATGGGGTTCAGGTTCGGTTCGGGTTCAGAGTTTTTTTCTAAAAACCCGGGTTCACTTCTCCGGGTTCGGGTTCGGTTCGAATCCCTGGTTTTGTCCGATACAGACCATCGTTTATTGGTCGTAGGTAAAACACCTATAAAATTAGATATTGTAATAACAGCTTTGTTGTCCTGCCATTTGCAGATAATAATACCGTTTTTTTCACTTTTATAATCTACAGCGCCTCTTTCTTCCTTTTTTTAAAGCATTTTAGTTATAGTAGTATCTTCGATTATATCCTCCAATTCAAGACCTAGTTCATTTGTAATATAAGATGAGGTTGGCAAATCATCTCCTAGCAAAGGATAATAATTGTCTTCTTCATCTGAGCTCTCTATATCAGCTTCAGAAATATCACCTTCGGGGATAAGTGTAGTCATATCTAAATGCATAGTTATTAAAAAGTATCTCATATTATTACATGTTATATATATAAAATATTTATTAGGACCTCTCCCTATATCCAAGAAAACTATTAGACATTAAATAATCAATACAGTTAACTATTATCAAAATATAATCTGATTACCCCCCCCCCCCCTTCCGTTTTAACCCTAAATCTAAATATCCTAAATAATTTGACTAAAATTCCCATTTATTGATAAAAAATATTTTAGTGCATAAGAAATGACCATTGATGCCAAATGGCATTATGCTCAAATTCCAGCACCTAAAATGTTTTAAAAGATGATAATTTTTATATAAAAATATTAATATATATATATTATTAATAAAATTATTACTTATATTTTTAGCAAGTTTTGATAACCGAAAAAATGAATTAAAATTTTGGCGCGAAAATGGTATGAAAAAATTGTTTTTTAAAACTATAATATGATATAATAACATATGAAACAAAAGAGTTAGTGATAAAATACGAAAGAGCAAATATTAAAAATGAAATATATGATTTCAATAATTATCAGTGGCCATTTTTAATGCATATAAATTACTATTGAAAAATTATGATTCCAAAAGTTATCCATGGGCGCGAAAGGGTAATAAAAAATATTATATTTTTATAACATTGATACAAAGATAGATGGTAAATAAACAGTTATAATATTGGATCGGAATCTGATCGGATTTTTTAGTAATATTGGAAATATTCGGATCAAATCGGTGAAAAATTTGTGAATCGCTCAGCCCTATATATGTAATTACGAAATGTAACTACAAATTCCTAATTACATGCCAAAAAATATAATTAATTATTAATACTAATTTATTTTTTTTAAGTGGAATTGATTACAATACCTTACAAAAAAGGGTTTGTAATTATGGATTTGTAATTAATTACTGCTCAACCTTGCTAGTTACATTGAGAATTACTTTATATATATTCAACATTTTTAATATAATCTTTTTATAAATAATTTTGTGATATAAAAATTTTAATTAAAGGAAATTAAAAATAATTGCATCATAAATATTTAATTATTTTTTATAATAATCCGGGCTTAATAAATTTTTAGTTGATTTTATTAATAATATATTTTCAAAGTGTCTAAAAGGTGTATAAATAAACTTCCCTAAACTAAACAAACTTTCTACAGGAGTGCTTGATGTAATTGAAACATTTTATATGAACAGTAGTTTCAAACTTGAAAATCATCTTATAAACATTTAACATGTATTTTAAAAAGTAACTTTTAGTTATTTTTTCGCATAAATTTAACTAGTCATTTAACAACACTAGCTTGTAGATATACTTATCAGAACACTATGTCCCCTTAGTCAAAATACTTAGCAGTATTATAAATGAATCACATTTTAAAATTATCTGGAGATGGGGGGGGGGGCGATACCATCATTACCCTAAGACTGAGTTCATTCTTAAAAAAAATCCAATCGAATAATTGTTTTTCATAACGAATCAAATAATTTATTTATATTTATTACTATTTAGTTCTAATCGTGATTTATAAAATTTTTAATTTAAAGCCTATATCAGACCAAGTTCTCGAAGATTACCAAGTCAAATTGACGACCGATAAAGCAACATTATTATTGCCTTATTTCCAATTCGGTGATCATCTAGTCTCTATCAAACGCAAATATATAGCAAAATCTTACCCTGATGACACATCAGACAATGTTGAAAATTATGAAACGTTTGTTAATAGTAATTATATGATTAATATCTATTTAAACCAAGGAAAAGTATAAATGGACTTTTTGGATGGACTAAAATCACCGGAAACCACAAAGAAGTTATATTGACTTCTACAGAGATGGACGCCTTAACAATAAGTCAAATTATATTAAATAATAAACACAATTCATGTTTGACAAATATGAATGCTGATAATGTTCATGATGAATTAGCCGTTTTAACGTTGCCTAATGCCGAAAAACATTTGCCTCAAGAAGTTTGCGAATATAAATATTAATAAATTAGTGTTCCATTATTTTAAAAAAAACATTATAATTTACTCTTTTTTTTATATAAAATATTTCTATCTATTGGATTTATCAACATAAATGATAGAATATAATAACAGAATGCTTTAAATTAGATACTCCCTATGCTCGAACAATTCGATAAAATTGTATTTTGGTTCAATTCTAAATTGGACATTAGAAAATGTTGGGACAGCACTAAAAGCTTTGGCGCTAAATTGGATAACCGAAGATGTTCTTTAATATAGTAAAAGAATATATTATTTAAAGAATTATAAATTGATTTACAGTCAAAAGGAAAATGTTATAACAGAACCTGGTCATATATTGGAAAAAGGATTAAGCATTAAAGATATTATGAAAAAATCTTCTTACCCATTGAGTTCTCAAACTATAACAAATTTTCATTACATGAGAGAAGAAATTTTGTCTCAAATTAAAAATTATGAAAAGTTCCAAGGAGTTAAGGTGTATTAACGTTATAGTTGTTATGTATTATTATTTTATCGTGAGTCGCTGTTGATTATCAAACTTGTAATAAGTATTGCTTTTTTTAAAAATTAGAAATTTGATTTGTATTAAGAATCTTAACTCTACTCAAATACATTATATTTTAAACGGGGTTTTTTTTGATTGATAACGGAATCTCAATTTATTTCAAATAATGATAATGCACTAATACTGAATATCAGTGTTGGCCCGATATTCATGGCGGTATCGGCCTGTGCCATTATCAAATATCAGCCTTAATGGTTAGTTGAATATCTTTAAATTTTGTATTTAAAATATTTTTATAATTTTTCGTAAAAATTGTAATTTTTTTAGTCCATTTTTAAAATTTTGTCGATCTCGTGCTTTCCTATTCTCTTATTCAGACTAAATTTTTTTAAAATGCTTTTATAACTTTTTTCCCTCTAAAAAATGCAAATGTTATTATCATCGGGCTCACCTTGCAAAAATGATAAATTAAAAATTACAATATTATGGAAACAAATGGAAGACAAATTTAAAATTAATAATTTTTATTTCATCAATTTTTATTATTCCATTAAATTTATATGTTTATATTTATTAAGCTGTGTTCTAAATATATTGATAAAAACTTCAAAATTTATAAATTTCCCTTAATAAAATTATGAAATATGTCCGAAATCTTCCATTATTATTTTTTTTAAAGTTTTGTAAAAATTAAAATAAAGAAAACACAAGAAAACAAAAAAATGAAAAAGAAAAAACTAATAAAATACAAAAAAACTAGAATAACATACGCAAAATAACAATACCGCAATATTACTTACTAGTTTTTTCATAAAATTACACAAATTTATAAATTCTAAGCAAAATTTTATTTAAATTTATTTATTTCTATTATTTAAAAAAAGCAATAAATTTTTATAAATGACGAAAAATGATTTATAACAATTTTATTTTTACATGAAAAATAACTTATATGTTAATTTTTTTCTTCAAAATTAATAAATATATTTATTTATATTTTTGATATTTAGGACACAGCCTTATATAACATTAAAAAAATGAAAATTGTTGAATTCATAGAATATGGTTGTTATTTTGTTCAGTAATTTTTGGTATATATTGGTGACAGATATCGGCCAATGGTATCAGTGCATCTCTCATTTCAAATAAATTACATTATCAAATTAACTAGTGTTGTTAAAACGCCGCGAGTCGCGACCCCGACCCAAGCTCGGGTCGTTTTATTCGACTCCGACTCAATGTTTGGGTCGTTTTTTTCGACTTCGACCCGAGTTCAAGCCGAAAAAAACGACTTCGACCCATATGGGTCGTTTTTTTCGACTTCGACCCAAGTCCAAGCCGAAAAAACGACCTCGACCCAAAATATGGGTCGTTTTTTACGACTCCGACTCAAAATTTGAGTTGTATTTTTCGACTCAAACTTGAAATTTGGGTCGTATTTTTCGACTCAAACTTGAAGTTAGGGTCGTATTTTTCGACTCCAACTTGAAGTTTGGGTCGTATTTTTCGACTCAAACTAGAAGTTTGGGTCGTATTTTTCGACTCAAACTAGAAGTTTGGGTCGTATTTTTCGACTCCAACTTGAAGTTTAGATCGTATTTTTCAACTCCAACTCAAAGTTTGGGTCGTTTTTCTGACTCAGACTCAAACATCGGGTCGTTTTATTCAATCCGACCCAAAATATGGATCGTTTTTTTTAAAGACGCCTTAAAGTTAGGGTTGCTTTTTTTCACCTAACCAAATATCTAGATCATTTTTTTCGACCAAAAGTCAAATAACATTTAGTAGATATTAATATTATAGGCGGGAAAGTTTCTTAAAGCTTCTTTAAATTATAACGCTCTGGATTAACTATTCCATCATAGTTATTTTTTAAAATTTTTAAGTAAAGATGTACCATAGAAAAGAGCCATTTGTTATGATGGTTATTTTTGAACTTTTTTAAATGAAATAGATAAAAATATATATTGTAGACATGTTAAATCAAAATTTCAGTGAAGATGTACCATAGATAAGTGACAATTGTCATAATCGCCATTTTTGAACTTTTTTGAGTTTTTTTAAAGCAAATTGCTAAAAATATATATTCTGAACATGTTAAATTAAAAATTCAGTGAGGATGTATCATAGATAGGTGACAATTGTCATAATCGTTATTTTTGAACTTTTTTCAATTTTTTTAAAGGAAATAGCTAAAAATATATATTCTAAACATGTTAAATTTAAAATTCAGTGAGGATGTATCATAGATAGGTGACAATTGTCATAATCGCTATTTTTGAACTTTTTCAAATTTTTTTAAAGGAAATAGCTAAAAATATATATTCTAAACATGTTAAATTTAAAATTCAGTGAGGATGTATCATATATAGGTGACAATTGTCATAATCGTTATTTTTGAACTTTTTTCAATTTTTTTAAAGGAAATAGCTAAAAATATATATTCTAAACATGTTAAATTTAAAATTCAGTGAGGATGTATCATAGATAGGTGACAATTGTCATAATTGTTATTTTTGTACTTTTTTTTAATTTTTTTAAAGGAAATAGCTAAAAATATATATTCTAAACATGTTAAATTTAAAATTCAGTGAGGATGTATCATAGATAGGTGACAATTGTCATAATCGCTATTTTTGAACTTTTTCAAATTTTATTAAAGGAAATAGCTAAAAATATATATTCTAAACATGTTAAATTAAAAATTCAGTGAGGATGTATCATAGATAGGTGACAATTGTCATATTCGTTATTTTTGAACCTTTTTTAATTTTTTTAAAGGAAATAGCTAAAAATATATATTCTAAACATGTTAAATTAAAAATTCAGTGAGGATGTATCATAGATAGGTGACAATTGTCATAATCTTTATTTTTGAACTTTTTTCAATTTTTTTAAAGGAAATAGCTAAAAATATATATTTTAAACATGTTAAATTAAAAATTCAGTGAGGATGTATCATAGATAGGTGACAATTGTCATAATCGCTATTTTTGAACTTTTTTAAATTTTTTTAAAGCAAATAGCTAAAAAAATATATCCTAAACATGTTAAATTAAAATATCAGTGAGGATGTATCATAAATAAGGGACAAAAAATGGTTATTATATATACGAGTAGTTAGGTACATAATAATTTTTAAGTGATAAAATGAGATTCTAATGTATTTCTTGTAATTTTAATTTATAATAAAATTCTTAAATATGTTATTGTCATAGACTGGGTTAGAAAATCAACTATCACATAAACTCCTATGTTTTATTCATATTATATTTTTAAGTTTGAGGATATTAAAATATTTCCTCTTTGAAGTTACTAGTTAGGATAAAATTTACTTGGCACATCTTACAATGATATTTATACCTTGTTTTTTTTTTCGAGAATAAATTTTATGCGATATCTCATGAAGGAAATTACAATATTATCTGCACCCATATCTTTTATATCAATCTCTATCGATGACATTTTAAATTATATTGGAAACTAGATTGTGTAGATTTCTAAATATTAATTTAAAATAAGTTGCTAGAATTAATTATAGATATATCTTAATAATTTGTATATGCATTTATTATTTAAAATCTCTCGTTTTAACCCTATTTAGCAAGAAAAATATTGACTAATCCTGAAAATTGGACAACTTTTATTAATAAAATTTATGTTACTTATTAAAATTAAATTATAATTTTAAAAACAAAAAATGAATAAAAAAAAAATTAAAATTTAATTTGGCTACCCTCAAAAATAATAAAAAAAATTTGGAAAGTTAAAAAAAATGATTATTAATCATATCCCTGACAATGAAGAAAAGAAAAAATCTCAACAAATTTGCCGTCTAGCTGGCACCACGCCAAGTAAAATAAAATATCTTTTTTAATTTTAGAATTTAAATAGTCACTTCACTTCCATATGGACTTTTTTAACTAATAAAACAATAAATTTTTTTTATAAGTATTTGCGATTTCGGATGCATTTTTTTAATATAAAATATGAATTTTTTTAAATATAATTTAGTAATTTAGGCGAGCCATATTTTTCAAAAATGTAGTGTTAAGTCGAGTTTTTTTAAGTCGTACTTTAATTCTGAGCGTTTTCCGTACTTTTGCATGATGGCTAAAGATTTTTTGTCGCAGCAAAGTACATCCGTTGAGAGCGAGCGTGTCTTCTCAAGAGGGGTGGACACCGTAACAAAGAAAAGAAATCGCATGGCCTCCGAAACACAGTGTTTATGTTTAAATTCATGGGATATCAATATCATGAATAATAAATTTTATATATAATTTTTATATCTATATATATTGTTAAATTAAATTTTTTGTACATTAATAAATATATATAATTTAAATAAAAATATTTAAACTATAAATGTATCAAATATTTAAGATGTTTTGAGCTTAGTATTCTTGTTTCGGGCTGTTGTTTTTTATGAATACTGGAGAATATTAGTGTTTTAATATTATTTGACTTTAAATTGATAACTAAAATAGTTTTTGATATTAAGATATAGAATTTTGAACACTTGAGAAAAATTACACATTAAAATTGATACTGGGATTAACTTTGAACCATGTTATAAAGCGCTTACTTTTTTTCAGGCGTTAATTATTCACTATTTTATTAAGAAGAATATTATGAGAGCAATTTTTCTCATAGATTATATAAAGGTATAGATATCTATTATCAATTTCAGGATTAGTCAATATTTTTCTTGCTAAATAGGCTTAAAACGAGAGATTTTAAATAATAAATGCATATACAAATTATTAAGATATATCTATAATTAATTCTAGCATCTTAATCTTTTAAATTAATATTTAGAAATCTACACAATCTAGTTTCCAATATAATTTAAAATGTCATCGATAGAGATTGATAAAAAAGATATGGGTGCAGATAATATATACAAAGTTATTTCTCTGTACAATGATATGTAATTTCCTTCATGTATATCGCATAAAATTTATCGAAAAAAAAACAAGTATAAATATCATTGTAAGATGTGCCAAGTAAATTTTATCCTAACTAGTAACTTCAAAGAGGAAATATTTTTATATCCTCAAACTTAAAAATATAATATGAATAAAACATAGATGAGTTTATGTGATAGTTGATTTTCTAACCCAGTCTATGACAATAACATTTAAGAATTTTATTATAAAATTAAAATTACAAGAAATATATTAGCATCTCATTTTATCACTTAAAGATTATTATGTACCTAACTACTCGTATATATAATAACCATTTTTTGTCCCTTATCTGTGATACATCCTCACTGAATTTTTAATTTAACATGTTTAGAATATATATTTTTAGCTATTTCCTTTAAAAAAATTGAAAAAAGTTCAAAAATAGCGATTATGACAATTGTCACCTATCTATGATACATCCTCACTGAATTTTTAATTTAACATGTTTAGAATATATATTTTTAGCTATTTCCTTTAAAAAAATTGAAAAAAGTTCAAAAATAAAGATTATGACAATTGTCACCTATCTGTGATACATCCTCACTGATATTTTAATTTAACATGTTTAGGATATATTTTTTTAGCTATTTCCTTTAAAAAAATTTGAAAAAGTTCAAAAATAGCGATTATGACAATTGTCACCTATCTATGATACATCCTCACTGAATTTTAAATTTAACATGTTTAGAATATATATTTTTAGCTATTTCCTTTAAAAAAATTGAAAAAAGTTCAAAAATAAAGATTATGACAATTGTCACCTATCTGTGATACATCCTCACTGATATTTTAATTTAACATGTTTAGGATATATTTTTTTAGCTATTTCCTTTAAAAAAATTTGAAAAAGTTCAAAAATAGCGATTATGACAATTGTCACCTATCTATGATACATCCTCACTGAATTTTAAATTTAATATGTTTAGAATATATATTTTTAGCTATTTCCTTTAAAAAAATTGAAAAAAGTTCAAAAATAGCGATTATGACAATTGTCATCTATCTATGATACAACCTCACTGAATTTTTAATTTAACATGTTTAGAATATATATTTTTAGCTATTTCCTTTAAAAAAATTGAAAAAAGTTCAAAAATAACGATTATGACAATTGTCACCTATCTATGATACATCCTCACTGAATTTTTAATTTAACATGTTTAGAATATATATTTTTAGCTATTTCCTTTAAAAAAATTTCAAAAATAAAGATTATGACAATTGTCACCTATCTATGATACATCCTCACTGAATTTTAAATTTAACATGTTTAGAATATATATTTTTAGCTATTTCCTTTAAAAAAATTGAAGAAATTTCAAAAATAACGATTATGACAATTGTCACCTATCTATGATACATCCTCACTGAATTTTTAATTTAACATGTTCAGAATATATATTTTTAGCAATTTGCTATAAAAAACTCAAAAAAGTTCAAAAATGTCGATTATGACAATTGTCACTTATCTATGGTACATCTTCACTGAAATTTTGATTTAACATGTCTACAATATATATTTTTATCTATTTCATTTAAAAAAGTTCAAAAATAACCATCATAACAAATGGCTCTTTTCTATGGTACATCTTTACTTAAAAATTTTAAAAAATAACTATGATGGAATAGTTAAATCAGAGCGTTATAATTTAAAGAAGCTTTAAGAAACTTTCCCGCCTATAATATTAATATCTACTAAATGTTATTTGACTTTTGGTCGAAAAAAATGATCTAGATATTTGATTAGGTGAAAAAAAGCAACCCTAACTTTAAGGCGTCTTTAAAAAAAACGATCCATATTTTGGGTCGGATTGAATAAAACGACCCGATGTTTGAGTCTGAGTCAGAAAAACGACCCAAACTTTGAGTTGGAGTCGAAAAATACGATCTAAACTTCAAGTTGGAGTCGAAAAATACGACCCAAACTTCTAGTTTGAGTCGAAAAATATGACCCAAACTTCAAGTTGGAGTCGAAAAATACGACCCTAACTTCAAGTTTGAGTCGAAAAATACGACCCAAATTTCAAGTTTTAGTCGAAAAATACAACCCAAATTTTGAGTCGGAGTCGTAAAAAACGACCCATATTTTGGGTCGAGGTCGTTTTTTTCGGCTTGGACTTGGGTCGGAGTCGAAAAAACGACCCATATTTTGGGTCGAAGTCTTTTTTTCGGCTTGAACTCGGGTCGAAGTCGTAAAAAACGACCAAAACTTTGAGTTGGAGTCGAAAAAAACGACCCAAAATTTGGGTGAGCTCTGTTCGAGCCGACTCGGCTAAGCCGATTAACAACACTAAAATTAACGAATAAATAAATAATTTAAACTGAAATTTAGTGGACAAAGTTTCCTTTACTCAATAAAATTCTGAAAGGGCATCGCAGAGGTGAGTTGACAATATTTACTGGACCGACCGGCTCTGGGAAAACGACATTTGTTAGTGAATATTCTTTGGATCTATGTCTAAAAGGGGTAAAAAATATGTTACTATGTAAAATTTATGATTCTATAGGGAAATCGATTCAGGCAGGTTACATCATGGTATATATTTTACTAAGTTATGCTTTTTAACTATTATCTTAATTATAAAGTATCTTTTGACTAGTAATAAATAAATTTAGTGTTGTTAAAATGGGAGAGTTGAAAACGGCTTACTTAATTTTTTATCCAGAATATATTACGCAAGCTTAAAGATTTTACTCGTAGATGACACAAGGTTTGAACATTTATTTTAGAAATCTTGAGGTAGTGTTAAACGGCTCGTCTTGAGCCGATTTTTAAAAATCGCTAACTCAATATTTCACTCAGAAATATATTACGCAAGCCTGATGATTTTGCTCATAGAAGGAACAAAGGTCTAGATATATATATTATCGAAATCTCGAGGCCTAGGCAATATTTTTCTGGCTAAAATATTGAGTTAGCCGTTTAAAAAGTCGGCTCAAAACGAGCCATTTAACAACACTATCTTGAGTTAGTCAATATTTTTTTGGCTTAAAAATCGGCTCAAATCGAATCCTTTAACAACACTATAAATTTTAAAAAATGAAACAAAGGTCAATACTTTATGGGGAAGCTTCGAAATAGCAAATAATCGATTGGCCAGACTCATGCTACATCAGTATTCCGGGTATCATATTATTTTAAATATTAATATATGCCAGAATTATTAAAAGATCTTTTTCTAATGTATCTAGATAGATATAAAATATTTAAAAAGGTATATAGATACAGATACAACATTACAAATGTATTTAGATATAGATAAAAAAATTAAGGTATATTTTTGGTACAATTTTTTTAGATCTAGCCCATGGCCCTGTATTACTATTATGGACTGAATTTTTATAAAGGTTTATAGAGAAGAAATATCAAACTCAAAATAGTTATATATCTTTTTTTAATATTATGCATTAAATTTAAATATTCAGAAATAACTTTGTTAATGTTTTATTTCATAATGTCATTATTTATATCCAAAAAAAATTATTTTTATTATTTTCTAAAAAATTGAAAATGTAGGCACTTTTCTTATTCATACCTCATAAAATAAAGGATAAATTTCTCATGCAACCAGGATCAAATAAAGGAGAAATTTATGATTCCTTATCAATCTTGACGGGCAATTCGCTAGTTTAAAATAAATGGGCCGGTTAATAATGTGATGGGTGCTTAAAATTTTGACAAGTTATTGATTTAGCAGGCGCATAGCCATAAATTTTCTACGTTGGTGGTGAATAATTTTCTTATTTTGAAATTATTTTTTTTGGTACATTAAATAATTATTAGAATTCATCATCATATAAATTTTGTTATAACTATTTATTAGAACTAGTGCTGTAAATAAAAAGTAACGTCGTTACTAATGGCGTTACCTTTTTTGAAGAAAAGAAACTTCATTCGTTACCATCTTCTAGAGGTTACGAGTTATGCATAACGCGTTTCTTTTTTTCGAGAAAGGTAACGCAAAACGATACTCTTTACTTTAAATTTCTTCTTAAAAAATATGGAAAAGACCAGGGTTGGCAAATAAAAATCAGTGATTTTAATTATATTTTTAATAAAATTATATTTTTTAAATTTTATCAAAATACTTAATATAAGGAAGACAAAGACTTAGATTATTTTGGAATTAAATTTTTATATGAAAAGTAGTAAATGTACTACTAATCTTATTTAATTAGATATAAATTTTTTTAAATTTTAGCTATTGTTATTTCCCAATTGGGTATGCATTAGCCAAATTTAAAATGTTCATTAATATTAATACTCTTAATTAAAAATAATCTTGATTATTAGTTTTGTGGCAATTGTTTAGAATGTCCTAAAAATTAACATTTTTAAAACTCTCCCTCTCCCTTTTTCTGATAGTGGCTAGTTTTTAAATTATATTATGATAAATATGGTTTAATTAAACCTTTTGCTGAGGATAAATCAATTGTATAAAAATATTTTAAATAAGCAATCTAATAATTTTAAAATGTTTGGTTATTTGACAAAATTTAAAAAAAAGATTAATTATATATAAAAATTAGATTAATTTATTATTTAATTATTATTATAGTTGTTTTTATATTCGCCAACCTGAAAATTCAATATTATTATGATACTTTCATCCACACATTTCTTATCCTATCTTTTAACTCCCAAATATGTTTCAAATTTAACAAACAATGAAACTTAAATGGCTATGGAACGGTAATTTTATATCTTCAACCAATCTCTTATCCATCAATTGGTAAAATTTCAAGCTTCCGACTCGTTTAATAAAATTTTGTTTTCAGATTAAATAAAAAAAAATGAATTATGGTTAGTAGGTACATTTAATTCATAGTATAAACAATCAGCAGCTTCAGTTGAGTATTTTCATCATATGGAGTTTATTTCAAGGAAAACTAGGTTTCTCTTATAAACAATTAAATTCAAATACCTATGTCGAGTAACAATGCACTGTCAAAGTTAGGGATAAAAATCGATCTTTAATTTTAACTCTAAATTTTGGAACATATGATAATTCTCTTAAATTTTAAAACAAATAGAATATTATTTTTTAAATTATATTGTATTGTATTTTTTTAATTATAACGATAAAATTATTTTTATGGTAAATGCTAAATATAGTAAAATAAATTAAAAAAAAACTGTTGTCCTGTTATTTTTACTAAATTTTTAAAGTCTTTTTTTCTGGACTGAAAATCCTGAACCTAAACCCGGTTCAGAAATTCTTCACTGAATTAGAACCCTCCCCCCCCTTTAATTATGTTAAAAATGAAACAATGAAATATAATTTTTTTAATCTAATAAGTAATGATTCCTAGTATTAGCATTTTTCATATAAAAATTATTTAATTCTAAAAAAAATTTCTTTTTTTTCCTTATATTATTTCGATCAAATTTAGTAAATAGAATTTTATTTAAAATACTGATTTAAATCACCCCCCCCCCTCCCTTCATTTTAATTATGTCAAAAATGAAACAATGATATATAATTTTTTTTCTTCTAATAAGTAATGATTCCTAGTATAATTTAACATTTTTCATATAAAAATTATTAAATTCTAAAAATTTTTTTTTTTTTCCTTATATTGTTTCGATCAAATTTAGTGAATAGAATTTTATTTAAAATACTGATTTAAATCAAATTTTTATTTGCCAACCCTATGGCTAATGCATCAGGACACCCAATTTGGAAATAACACTAGTTAAATAATTAAAACCAGCATTTTATTAGTCAAAAAACAAAATTTTTAAATTTGGCTAAACAGTTTTATTTGAGAATATTCATAATAGTATTCGTTTTATAAAATTAATGATTTTCTTTCTGACTCACTGATGTAGACTAGCTAAAAAAATTTACACAGTTTGCACATATCGAATTTTTGATTGAAAGTCTAATTTTAATTTGACAAAATATCAAATTAGCTCATGACTTATCAATATATTTTTTCAATAATTTCCTGACCCTTCTCCTAATGCATTAACTTTTTATTTACAAAGAAATATTATACTAAGGTAAAAAAAACATGATGTATGTATTTTTCAATCAAAATCGATAACTTCTCTAAACATTAGTATTTGGTTTAAATTAAATCAAAAAGAAATCGCGATTTAAAGCAAAAAAATTTGTGGTTAAATTTTCAGTCAAGATTGTTAATCTAATTTATATTGAATCAATTATATGTCAATTGTACATATTTTTTAAGTTGAAGATGATTTAACCTACCCTGGCGCCAATATGATTTTTTACAAATAAAGAAATTCAAATATTTCCTGAATTGTGTAATAAACATTGGCAGTTTCCAAACTGTGAATTTTTAAGGAAAAAATGAGAATATATCTTATTAAACCAGTTATAACAAGATAGAACTCTTTTTTTTAAAACTATTTATAGTTTTATTAAGGAGAATGGCCAATTTGACGAATATTTTGATAAATCCGAATTACAGAGATTTTCAGATAACGTCAAGCTGTTCATAGATATATATTGTATGGTTAATGTTAAAAAATATGTATATATATGATTTTATATGTTGTGAAACCTGTTGCTACGACTTATTCGATTGTCGAACATTTGGGATATCTCACACCCACGATAACTATTTTGATATTACTTTAAAAAATGCTTTAAATAATTTCAAGTTTTATAAGCCACTTATTAATGCAATCCTGCAAGACATAGATAAAATGTACACTGAAATATTGTTTACAATTTATATCTTGATTATAATGAATCTATACTATCAGAAATAATTCACCAGCTATTTAAATTGAATAATTGGATTGGCCCTGGATAAAATTAGAGGTCAATGAAGGTAGAAAGCTTGGACTTATTTTCAATTTAAGAAAATGAAGACTTTGATTCCTTGAAAAAACAACACACTTATCAGATTATATTTTTTGATGAAGATAAAATAAAAATTGATGATGATCTGAATGAAGATTATTTTGAAGATGATCTATTAAGCTTTTTTCAAAATAAGAATTATTCTTTAATTTTTGATAAATCCCCCCAATTAAAATTTTTACTTATTAAATATAATACAATCCTCCCATTCTCTGCGCCAGTTGAAATGTGTTTAGCAAGGCGAAAGATGTGTTGAGCACTCTTTGTTTATCTGATCAAAATTTTGAAAATCAATTCTTTTTAAAAATAAATAAAAAATTATTATAAAAATATCTCTTCCTATAATATATTAGTTTTGTATAATTTTATTTAAGCAAGGTCTAAAAGTCGAAAGGCTTGGTAATACGAAAGGCTAAAAAATAATATTGAAAATAAAAATAACAAAGAAAATGATTAATGAGATATTTGATTGATTTATTGCTTTTTTTAGAGAAAAAATATTATAATAACATTACATTATAATATATTAAAATATGGAAATTTTAAGATCTTTTCAATTTTTTTATTAATTCTTTGAAATAATTTACGGTTTTTAAAAATTAATTTTATTATATTAATTTTTAAATTAATATTTGGTTATAATTTTATATATTAATTAAGTATAAATATATTGTAATTACTTGATAAAGAAGTAAATGAGAAACATAAATTTTTTTAGGTATTTTTAATTTGAGAAAGCATTTAAGAGGGGAAAGGCTAACATCTAAAACGTAATTTTAAATATAATTATATCATTTTAATTCTCTATCCCAAACCGCTTATCTATATTTTTTTACGTTACCGGTTCACAAAATAATTTTTTTGTCGCGAAAGCATTTTAACGGGGAAAGGCTAACATCTTAAACGTAATTTTAAATTTAATTATATTATTGAACTCACTTTTTAAAATTGATATAAATTAAGCAAAATATACTTTTAAAAGGGCAGGGATTGGGTTTAGCCTTAAGATGAAAACTTACATTTCATAATAATTTTAATCAAGGTTGGTACAAAAAATTTGTGCTCATGAACTCGGACAGCAAATTTTTTTTAAAGGTGTTCGGGCCGCGAAAAAATTACCTTGCAGGGCTCTAGCCATAGTACATAAGATAGGATGAACTAAATTCTTAGTGAATAAAGTAAGTAGATAAATAGTCAATTCACCAACCTTTTTATAAAGATTAATGAATTTTTTTAAAGTAATATCGATTTTAGTAATATTAAGACAGGGGATAAAACAATATGAAATTTTAGTTTTTAAAATATTTTTTGTTTTTGAATGTAATTCCTTCGGAATTGACATACCACTCCAATATTTTGCCCTCACATTCATATATCCTAACCTTTTAGTTTCCTTTCTTCTGACTTTATCTAAAATTGCATTATCACAATATATCTTTTTATTCTACCCATATTTTTAAAATCGCTCTCCTGAAAAATTAATTTAAGAGGGCACAGAACCCTATAATAATCAGTTAGCGATTTATTAAGATCTGTTGTCTCAAAATTATGAACACTCGGTTAAAAGATCTAGCTTCTTTTCTTTTTTAAAAATTTTGACCCTTAAAGTAAAATTAAAAAAATATATTTATAGATTTGAGTGAACGTAAAGGCGTTAATTGGAACGCTTTAATTTTTTATAAATACATTTTGAACTCCTACATATTTAATTTTTGCCAATGGATAGGACGAACAAATCGTTTTTTAAAAATGTTTATTGCACTAAGCACAGATGTGAACTCCCCTCTAAAAAGAAAGGTTTGGGTCAGTGAGAAATCTCTGAACCAGGTTTAGGGTTCGGTGTCCAGAAAAATTTACATTAAATGGATATACTAAAATAAAATACGACGTTCACAAAATATGTTTCTAATATTGAAAATAAAAAAAAACAAATTTAATATTTAATATGTTTTTTCTACTATACAAATATTTTACATGTTATAATTTAATATATATTTTTAAATATGTTCAATTTTTTTTATAATTTAAACAAAAAATTAGTAAAAATACTAAATAAAAAATTTTATAAAAAATTCTTGAACCATAACCCTAAATTTTAAAAAAGCTGTGGAGTTCTGGTTCTGTAAAATATCAGAGTTCGGGTTAATAGCCCTAGAATTAAGGATAATATGATTAAAGATATTATAATAATTTTTAAGTACCCCGAAATATTTTATTAATTTAAATGTACAATAAAATCCGAAATTTATGAATTATGTATTTTTTTATCTCCTTTTTAAATTTTAGGATCAATCTTGATAAAAATATACAGATTTTCGATAAATATGCCAATGAATTCGAGAGGTTGTCTATGTATTATATGACACATCAAGGAGCAGTCAATATTAAGAACATCATTGAAGTAATCAAATTTGAATTAATTCTAAATTGAAATAGGTTAATTTGCTTGAATCCGGGTTTAGAGACCAAATTTTATCCCATATGCTCAGTGGTTTATGCTTAAAAACTTGGTGGGGTGGGTGGGCCACTATTTTTTTAAATATTATAAAAAAAAAATGATATATATATAAAATTTTTAATTTTAATAAAAATGTATAACCACCTATATCTATACAAATTAAAACAAATATGAATTTAAAAAATTCCCATAAATCTTTTTTTTCGTTTTCTTAGGCTGTATTTTTCTTTAAAATCATTCTCCCCCGATGATTACTTTTCAAAATTTTGATACATGGATCTGGAATCCATCCGATATCGAAGGTCTATTATTATATATGAACGTTAAATTTGAAAAATTATTTACTCTTAAACTCGTTCGTTTATCTGCTATGATCAAAATCATAACATGAAAGTCCTTTTCACACTCGGTTTTAGAATGAAGTATCACAGTTAGGAATTTTTAGACATTATGATATATTGTCGAAGCCCATCATATCCATTTAATTTGGATCTTTTTATTTGCTTTTCGCTAAATCGCTCATACAGGTATTTAATCCAATTTCTTTTAGTATAAAGTATATATCGGAAAGAATTTCTAAATTAAAAAAATAATTTAATGTCATTTTACCCTCGTTATTAAAGCTATCCATTAGGAATTACATGATGCTTTCTAGAGAAATTATTAATGGGTCTATTTTAATATTACTTAGTTATATATTTTTTTGATTGGTATATTTTAAAATAAAAGTGGAATTTTTAAATCGATGGCATTTTTAAATATTTAACATACAGTATCTACATGAAGAAAAGTAAGGGGGTTTGAGTAAAAAAAAACGCTATATGTAGATTAAAGATAAAAATAATTTAAATTTATTAATAAATATTTATTTCTCATTCATTCACATATAATATTTTAGTACAGTTTGAAGTTATACACGCTCTTGACTAATATTTGGAATATGGTTAGTAGCAAATAGTTGATTATCACTATGATATGATTATTTACTGGCCTAAATAATCATAAAGAGTTTAATTAGAATTAATTTGAGAATATAAATGGTGCCTCATAAATTTTTAAAATTAATATACTGGGTTAGTACAATTAGAGTGAGAAAATGTTTGTAATAAATTCTATCAGTAATTTATTCCTTTATTTAGATAGTAAATTTAAAAGTATTGTGGTTGTCCACAATAAGAATTCTTTATTAAATTAAAATGGAAGAAACTGAATAATTGATAATAATCTTTTATTAAAATAAAATGAAGTAATAATTATTATAATGATTTTACATTACAATTTGCTCTCCTTTTATAGTGAAGCTCCTAATTGTAAAAAAAATAATATAAAAATAACTTACCAAACGCAATACATAATGACTTTACAAAAATCTAATTTTATAAATCGAAATATAAAATATAACTTAATATTTACAAATATTTATATTCATCTATGACTGTATATTTCAATCATAATAAAACAACAACTTAAAAATATAAGTGCATGTCCCAGGCCGTATACTTGTATGATATATCCCACATCGTGATTGACAATTTGCAATTCATGATGGGAGATGAGACCTCGGTTTCTTCTTTCGACAGATTTTTCAAACAAGACGCCATAATCGCTGCTTTCCGCAAATTCGCCACCTCTTTCAACGTTCACATCACCTTGATCATACACCCAAGGAAGGTTAAGCATATTTTTAGTTATCAAATATAATGGTAAGGAATCAGGATATTAAATTCCTGATTCTCCCAATAATCCAGATTTAATTTATCTAGAGGAAGTTTTTAAATCCCGTATCGACATTAACTTGAACATAAGATTAATTTCATATTCCCAACCCGATCCGAAAATTGATTCCATATTCCTAACCCGATCCGAAAATCAAATATATAAAGACAAATAAAGAAACAGCACGAAAGTAAAATTCAATATTTTTGTGATGGAATCAATTTTTATTATAAATTTAACAACTTTTTACCTTTTGTACCGCAGTATATATATATTTTACAAAACAAACAATTAATCGTCGTACACAATTAATAATATATATATTTAAAATTCATCATATATTTAATTGCCTTTGAGGCTAATTGTTTCTATTACATCTATTCTCTCCTTTTTTGGGCTCTCGATTTGAAACGGTATAAATTGTTTTCTTATCCGTTTTGGATAACGGCTGCTTGTACTTTCGTTCTCTACCACCGTTTGCTCATTACTGTCGATTTTCATCTTATCATTTATGATGGTCTCTTTGTTTATTGAGTCTTGTATTGGGTCAATGTCTTTGGTCACCAATTCGTGTATAGGATCAATGTCTTTAGTCATTGAGTTTTGTATGGGCTCATTTTCATTCATTTGTGGTGTAGTTTGCATCGTTTCTTCTTCTCTTCCCTCCTCTCTATTTTTTAATTCTGAGTTGTCGAACCTATGTTTTAACTGATTAATATGTCTTCTCCATACCCCTAATTTAGTTTCAACTAAAAACGTCATTGGTCCTGTTCTTTTAACGATGATACCTGGTATCCAATTATCTTTTTTAAAATCCTTTGCATATATTTTTTCATTTATATTAAAAAAACCTGGTAACTGAGGTATATATGGATGAGGATAAACTGGTTTTATTAATTGTAAAGGTTCTATGGGTTGAAATTTAAGCATAATTGAACTTGGTGATTGTTTTGTGGTTATTTGTGGCGTATTTCGATCATTAAACAAAAAATCTTGTATTTTATTATAATCATTATGTTTTTTTAAAAAATTTTTAAAAGTTTGTACTAATCGCTCCGCTTCTCCGTTGGTTCTAGGGTGGTATGGGGCACTATATACATTTTTAATTGATAATTGTTTGCAAAATAAACTAAATTCTCTACTTTGAAATGGGGGGCCATTATCCGTAACAATCGTATCGGGGTAACCGAAAATAGCAAAAAGTCTTAACAACAAATTTCTTACTTCAGTAAAATTATTCGTCGTCATTTTTTGTATTTCAGGCCATTTACTAAAACTATCTATTATTACTAGGTATATATCTCCGTTAATTGGTCCGGCAAAATCTAAATGAATTCTTCCCCATGGTTTATTTGTGCCAATAATTTTGTTTTAGTATAACCCTGATGCCCCATATGTAAAAAAGACAAAATATTTACTTGTGATTTTTTTGGAATTATGGTTCTTAAGCCCCATAATATACACCCTGCCTCCATCGTGAGTTCATTTCGGCCCTGGAAAAACGGTTTAAGATTTTCCTCTATCATCTTTGGCCATCCAGTTGTAAGGTAACGTGAAACCTTTGATAATACCGGGTCATTTCTCGTGTGTGCTTTTATATCTAACGCTGAAATAAATTGTGGAGCATCCGATACTATTAAATTAATATCTAACTCTTCCCAAGCAGATGGTTTACCGTCAATTGGAAACCGGGAAAGCATATCCGCATTACTATTTTTTTTCGTCCCTCGAAGTTGCAATTCATAATCATAATTTGCTAGTAGTAATGACCATCTTACTAATCTTGATGACATATCTGTTATTCTTTTATGTGGATTAATTAACGATATTAGGGTTTTATGGTCAGTAATGATAATGAAATGTCTGCCAATTAAATATTGTTTAAATTTAATTAATCCAAATATAATTGCTAAAGCCTCACGCTCTATCTGACTGTAATTTCGTTCGGCAGCATTTAATGTTCGAGACGCGTATCCAATCGGTTTTTCCTCGTTATTAATGATATGAGATATAACTGATCCTATTCCATGTTGAGACGCATCAGCAGCTAGAATTATCGGTTTTTCCGGATTATAATGTGTTAAAATTGGTGCTTATTGTTTCATTATTTGTCCATTTCCATGGCACATCTTTCCTTAAAAGCCTATATAATGGAGCGGCAATAGTCGAAAAATTGTTTATAAATTTTTGATAATAATTTATTATACCGATAAAAGCTTATAATTCTTTGACGTTTTTTGGTAATGGTGCGTCTAAAATTGCATTGACATTCTTATTTGTTGTCGTAATTCCCTCTTCGCTAACGGTATGACCTAAGAATTCAATCTTTTCTTTAAAAAAATCACATTTTTTTAGATTTAATTTCATACCGTTTATTTCTAACGTCTGTAATACATTTATCAAATTTTTCTTATGACTCTCAATTGATTCCCCCGTAATTAATATATCGTCCAAATATACCGCTACTCCAGGTAATCCCTTTAATAATGAATCCATTGCTTGTTGAAAAATCGCTGGCGCTGAGGCTACCCCAAACGGAAGTCGTGTGAAACGATACAATCCACTAGGCGTGTTGATTACTAACAGCTTTTTTGCCTCCTCATCTAACTCTATTTGAAAATACGCTTCGGATAAATCTAATACTGTATATTTACACCCATTACCTAGTGTGGCTAATAATTCATTAATTCTGGGTAAAGGATATTTATCTATCAAAATATTTGCATTAACCGTTTGTCTGAAATCACCGCAAATTCGTAAAGATCCATCTTTCTTCAATACGGGTACAATCGGAGAAGCGATATTCGAGTATTTTAGTCTTTCTAAAACTCCCATAAATTCCAGTCGTTGTAATTCCGTTTCGAGTTTTGCCTTCCACGCAAATGGTATCGGTCTACTTTTCATATATTGAAACTGTGGTTAGATTTTACCGCTAAACTGGCCTTAAAACCTCTTAGTAAACCTAATTTTTTAGTGAATAATAAGGAAAATTTATGTACAATATTATCCTCCCAAACCTCATTAACTATATTACATTGATTAATTTTTATTAATTTTAATTTGTTTATTAGGTTTCTACCTATCAAGTTAATCCCATTGTTTACAATAATAAATTCATGATATATAACTTTATTCATATAATTAACGGGTAATATACACTTACATATTGATCATTACATTATTATAAGATTTTAAAATAATATCCGTTTTTGTTACTGGTATTTTTAAACGGTAAACGTCTTCTATATTCAAAATGGAGACTGCCGATCCTGTGTCAATTAAAAATTTAATATAAATTTTATCTATCAATAATTTCACCTTAAATTTTTCTCGAGACTCCTCTGGAAATTCCCAATCCTCAAAACTTTCTCGCTCATTTTCTGGAACATCGTTCGAATATATTCCTTCTTTCCACGATTCCTTCTGCATACTTTTTGTAAGCAAATAATTTTTGGTACTGATTTGTACTTGTCATACTGCTCCCTTGTTACTGTTTTTGAGATTTTATTTATCTCCTTCTCTGCAGATAATTTTTCATACGACATCATTTCTGTAGTCTCCATTGCGGTCGCGATTTGTATTGCACTTTCCCATGTTAAGTCCTGCGTGTTAATTAATTTCATTAATATTTTTCCATTATTAATTCCTGACACTAATTTGTCCCGCAATACTGTATTATACATATCTTTAAATTCACACGTCTTTGCCTTTATCTTTAATTTATTAATGATGGTTTCATCTTTTTCTTGTTCCATTTTAAAAAAATAATATCTTTCTAATAGGAAGTTTGTCTTCTTCATATAATAATTTTTTAAAAGTTTAATTATGTCATCATATGATATTTCCTCTAATGTCTTTGGCAAACACAAATTAAATAATTTAGAATAAGCCTTTAATCCAATATTCGCTAATAAAAATGATTTTTTATCTTCTATTTTTGCGATTTTAAATATGGAAGTTTTTTTTGATAAATAAACTTCCATATTGCACTCCTTTATATTATATTTCTCCATTTGAAACGACTGCGCCATTGTGATGAAATCAATTTTTATTATAAATTTAACAACTTTTTACCTTTTGTACCGCAGTATATATATATTTTACAAAACAAACAATTAATCGTCGTACACAATTAATAATATATTTATTTAAAATTCATCATATATTTAATTGATTACAATTTTATAAGTAATTAGAGATCTGCAAAGCCCTGCCCGTCCAAAAACTTTACCCTCCGGCCGGGCCGAGAAATTAAAAAAAATGAAACTGTCGGGCCCTAATTTTTTTTAAAAAATATTAAAACAGGTTGGGCCACTCAATTTGTGAGAAATAATTTACTAGCTGGGTCGGAAAATATACATAAAATATTAGCCATGGTCTTACAAATCTCTGATTTTTCTTAAAATCTGCTTAGAATTTTAAGCCAGCCTGTGAATTAAAATTTTAATATATTTTTTTAAATTTTGAGCTAATATCTTGATTCTATTTGAAAATAAGTTAAAATATGCTTATTTCTTTGTATTGTAAGAGCTGGTTAACTAAAATACTAAATCTGTAAATAATATAATAAATTCACAAAAATTAATCAATTTTTTGATATGATTTCAATTACAAATGCACTATATAGATATTTACCATAATAGATTTTTAAAAAGGTTGTTGTAGATATAGATAACCATAGAAGGAGAGATATAAGCGCCAAATGACATTGGGAAAAAATTTGATATAGATATTAAAAATGTGACTGAAAAATTGATACAAAGAAATTTGAAAACTTTAACGAGCCGACAACTTGTGCAAATTTTTAACGGACCTGGTTTTGAAAACCTATATAAAAAATAATTTAAATCTAAGGAATTGTAAATAATATACAATTCTTACCATATTGATATCACTTCATAAAGCCACTCCTTCATTTCCCTTTTAGTTTCTCTTTTATTACCTTCCCCTTTCTTCTTTTTTTCTTTTTCTTTTACCTTTCTTTTACCTATTTAAAATTTACTGTCTAACCAGTCTCGAAAAAAATAAAAAAATCACAATTTCCCTTTGTTTAGTTACAGTTCTATTTTTAACTCCTTTTGGCTTAGTGTTTTTATTACTATAAGATAGGAATTTCTTTAATATTTTAAAGATTTTTCCCAGGCGAACAGATATAAAATAGGATTTTTTTAATCCTAATAAAATTAACCTAAAATCACTTATAAATATAATCATAATCAGGTATGGTAAATATCCAAAAAAATATATACGTTTAAAAAGTAATTTAAATACAAAATACTTTTAAACTTTTTCAATTAGATACAAATATTAAATAATTGCAAATCAAGTAACAACATTTTTTTTTAAATATTTTTCCATCAATAATTATTATAATTTGCCATCTAATAGTGTATAATTGCAAACAGACTTTTTTTAAAATTTCTAAATTATACACAAATAAATTATTATTACTATAGTCAAAATCTTAATCAATCTCCATTCCACTTGAACTTGAGATATAGCCATAGACTTATAGACTTAATGTGGTAATAGGAAAAAAAGGGATAATGGGAATCTAGCTTATATCTCTTAGAAAATTTTAAAAGTAAATTTGAAATTAATATTAATAGATGCTAAGAGAAAACACTTGCATTTAAATTGAAAATTTAAAAAAAATCGCTAAAATGGGGAAATATCATCCAATATCCCAATTGTTTTAGCGATTTAGAAGGGGAACCAAAAAAAACCCTTGGGAAAAATACCCGGAAAGTAAATCCCCAGGAAAAAAAACCCCCGGATTTTTTTAAAATATTTATAGAATTTGTCACAAGAAGCAATTCTCAATTTCAAACACGTCGAATTGAGCCTCGATTTTCTTCAGAAACTTGGAACGTGAATCAGAGCACTCTATCCCACGAAGAACGCACAAATAATCAATGCGAAAGTCATCGTTTTTCTAATCTGGTTGGGAATAAACACCCATCAATCTGGGTATTGATTAAAAAAATGGAATGCGAGGTGCTACCGATGAAACTAAACTTGAATGGTATGTAGATAGTTGGACACTGAAAAAAAAATCGCAGAGTTATAATACTCAAATTCGGTTAAAGAAACTTTGCGAGGAATATCGTGATGGGGTGCGAAGCCTTTCAGATTTTATAAGAGTGATTTCCTACAATATTCGATGTTAATCAATATAATTATTATTCTAAATTATTAAATTTGTATATACATAATCATGATTTATCAATAAAATTAATATATTTTATTACAAAATTTGTCAAATTTAGTCTACTAATTTCGTAATTAAGGATGGATTTTGTATTTATTACTATAGAAAATAATTTTTACTAAAATAAGAAATACATGGGTTATTTTACTGGGGTATTTTTTCTCAGTACCGATTTGAACTTCAGCATTTTATCTTATTTAAGTATTTTTTATGGAAGGGTATATGAGTAATCTTTAAATAATGAATTAGGGCCTAAATAAATTTAGCTTATTTATAATATTTTTTTCTAAAATACTAATTTATCTATACATTATAAATATGTGTATATATCCATTATAATCCAAATAAAAATATGTCTATATTATTAGGTAGTGTTGTGGCTATTTTTGAGCCGATTTTTAAAAACGGCTAACTTAATATTTAATCCCGAAAAATATTACGCAAGCCTGAAGAATTTACTCATAGAAGGAACAAAGGTTTAGACATATATTATCAAAATCTCGAGGCATAAGCAATATTTTTTTGGCTAAAATATTGAGTTAGCCGTTTAACAACAATATTATTAGGTTTTAATTAAATTCTATAAATATGGGAAAAAAAATCCAGGGGTTTTTTTTCCTGAGGGTATATTTTCCTGGGGGTTTTTTCCGGGATTCACTTAATGTATATACTAATGAAGGTCAAAGGCCGGACCGAAATCAAAAGACTGGACCCATTTTTTAAAGTCTCAAAGGCTTCCATATTGATTTAGGACAAAAAAAATCGGCAACTATTCAATTTATTATCAGTAATAAAGAAAGTTTTTTGTTTTTACTATTTTTGCGTTTTTTAAAAAAATTTCGGACATGAGACCATCGCCTTTTAAAAATCAGTAGGAAAAAAGCTCTCTGGCTATCCAAAAGAATACTTTTATCTGCGCCAGGATTGGTTTAAATATGCAGATCAAACTTATCATCAATCCATAATTCTATGGAGTTTATATATATATTTTTTTTAGTTTTAATATCTTCTCATTGTATGGTTTTAAATTTTATTTTAATATAGTTCTTACAGGGTTTCCTATCCAAAAAAGGAAACGTCTCAATTAGTGTTTGCAACGGTCCGGTCCGGTCTTTTTTTCCTAAAATGGGACCGGACCGATGGACCGTTAAGTCAAATGAGACCGGACCGTGGGACCGTCGGTCCGGTCCGGTCCAGGCGGTCCGGTCCCACCTAAAAATTTTTTTTTATAAAGCTACAAAAGTTTTATTCTGCATTTAAATTTATTAAAAATGAATAGTTAAATTACCCTATTAATATTTCAATTATATCATCAATTCATTTTTATTATATTATACACAAATGCCTAATCAAAGAAGAATATAAAAAGTAAACTATGAATATTGAATTTAATGAAACGGAAGAATATAAAAAGTAAACGATGAATTAGATATTATATAGTGTTAGGCATTAAATAATCATATTTTATATGTTCATGTACATACACATTAACTATAAAGCAATTTATAGTAAACTTTTATATTCTTTAATCGGTCTTCGGTCGGACCGGACCGTGGGACCGTGTTGTTGGACGGGACCGTCCCACAGGACCGAAAAGTCTAATAAGACCGGACTGGACCGGACCGTTGCAAACACTAGTCTCAATCATAAAAGGAAAAAATTCAAAGGCTTAGTAAAAATTTTCTCAATTTTTTTTTCTTATTTTTGTTCATTCATTTTTGTCTTTTAAAAATAATATAATTATTTTTCCTGTCATTTTTGTTCAATTCCCAATTTTTAACCATTTTTTCATCTTACATATAGCAATTTTTTGACTTTTGATGATTTTTTTTCTCCTTATATTTTTATTTTTGAAATTTCATTTAATTTTTATTTCTCTTTGGTAATTAAATTTTTTTTATTAATATTTTTTGCATTTCAAATTATTTCATTACAATTACGATGTATATATATTAGCGGCAATGTGTTATTTTTTCAACTTTGAATCATAGTGCGTTTTTTAAAATAAGAATTTCATATTAGTGTCATGAACTTTTTAACCTAATTTAATTCGCAATTTACATAGATTTTATATAAATTATAAATGACTCTAAGTTTAATGGTAAAATTACCTACAATTCATAAGATAGAGGCTGGAATATATTTCCAGAAAAATCAGTATTTTAAAAATTAAAAAACGCGCTCAAAAAATGATTTAAAGTTGAAAAATAATATATTACGGCTAACATATATAGTAAGAAACAAAAATTTATATTAATAATTTCCCCTCTTCTACATTTTAAAATATAGGTCTCCATATTAGTGTTGCGTAGTTGCATAATCGGATAATTTTAGCCGACTACAAAACGGCTTAGCCGAGTTTTTAGGTGAAAAAATCGGCTATGTCTAATTAGGTAAGCCTAAAAATCGTCCAACTAAGCCTATAAATCGGCTAAAATTATATTAGTCAAAATTCTATTATGACAATTGTCACTTTTCATTGGTACATCTTCACTAAATTTTTATTTAAACATCTTATTAATAATTATTTTAACATATTTTCGTCAAAAAAATTCCTAAAACTTTAAAAATAACGATTATTGACAATTGTCACTTTTCTATGGTACATCTTCACTAAATTTATATTTACACATCTTATTAATACTTATTTTAACATTTTCGTCAAAAAACTCTAAAATTAACGATTATGACAATTGTCACTTTTCATTGGTACATCTTCACTAAATTTATATTTACACATGTTATTAATATTTATTTTAACATATTGTCGTCAAAAAACTTTAAAAATAACGATTATGACAATTGTCACTTTTCATTGGTACATCTTCACTAAATTTTTATTTACACATGTTATTAATACTTATTTTAACCTATTTTCTTCAAAAAAATTCAAAAAACTTATAAAATAACGATTATGACAATTGTCACATTAAAATATTATCCTTAAAAAGATCATATAAAATAACATCAAAAAAGTTTGATAAAATCCACCTCATTTAATAAAAAATAGATAATTTTTAAAAAAAATAAAATTTACAATATAATTCCTCAATAAAAGATGTATTTACAAAGAAGATTGTGAAAATCACTAATAAATTATATTAAAGAGAATATTACATTTTTACAATATAGCAGTTAGGCTGAGCCTAATTAGGCTTAGGCGTAGTTTTTAGCCGATTACGCAGCACTACTCCATAGAAATAACTTTTTGCATTCTTAACGAATTAATTCCTCTCACTAGTATTTTGATTTCTGACAGAATTTTCCATAGAAAAAACACATTTTCATGGAATTAAGATAAGCGCGATATTGTGGTAAATATTTTATTGTACCTATTTGTATGGTTATTATGAAATGGAACATTATCCATAACAAAAATTATATTTATGATATTACTTTCTTCAAAATGATTTATATTTCATTTACAATGTGGCTAATTTGTATAGCGTTGCAGGGGCCATCAAAATTTCTAATCCAAATATTCCCCAATTATGGAGCAGTAATGATATTATAATTCATTTTCTTTATCCTTTGGACATTTTTAATAGCCTTTTTTATTTATTTATGAATATCTCATCTTATCGATAAAAATAAATATTTCTTTCATATAGGCAATATCCACAAACCAATTTGGGTATTCTTTGTGAATCTCGATATATTGATTCGGTGTTTTCTCTAACTGAAAGTAGTGATACCCTTTTCTAACTATACTTAAATCCAGTCAGTAACCTTGTTACCATATTTTTTGATATTTCTACATCATATATCATTATCATTTCACCTAACTCTTTAAAGTATAAAGTACCATCCAAATTTTTGCAATTAGAATATATTCTTCTTGTTCTTGATTTAATTTCTTTCATGCACGTGAGTCAGTTGGGTAAACTATATTTTATTTCATTTTTGAGTTCGGATTATTTAATTTGTTTTTTATATCTTTTTTTAAAACATTTAATATACTATTCTTTATTAACGCGTCAATTATTAGAGTCATTAAAATATTTACAAGAAAAAATTTAATTTTCGAAGAGAAATAAAAATTAAGTGAAATTTAAAGGAGAAAAAAATCATAAAATTGTTAATGTAGGATGAAAAAAAAGAAAGAATTATTAAAAATAACATAAAAATAGAGAAGGGAAGAAAGCAAAATAAAGAAATTATATTTATAAAGTTAAAAAAATGATTAAAAAACAGAGAACGAAAACTGAGAAAATTAAGAAAAATAAAAAATTTGACAAGAAAATTTATAATATTTTTAAAAAATATTTAAAAAAATAACTATTTTCCTTTTTCGAATGAGAATTTTTCTTTTCTTTTGGAACCTTTTTTTTGATTGACACTTTTTCTTTTTTAATCGGACTTTTTCCTAAGTATATATTAGTAGTTCCTGGTCCTAACACCATTTAAGTGCAACCTTATAAAAGTTAAATATTGGTTAATATAGTTCATTTTATAGGTATCTTAAATAGCAGAGCAAAAGACCTTGGTCAAGATTCAGATAATAAGGAGAGATGTTCATTATGAGTAAGAAGATGTTTAGACCATTTTGATTTCCTTTTGACAAATAAATAATGAGACGCATCTATAATTTTATACCAATTAAATTTGACCTTCACTAGACATAATAAGGTAAGAATATTATAGTTTTTTCTATCACAAGTTTAATTATTGATAATTTTAAAATTGTATCTCTTTCAATTAATCGATACAAATACTTTTTATTTTGTGGCATCTTAAATACAAAGTACTTTTGAAAGTTATCACAAAAAAATATAATTACAAAAAATATAAATAAATATCCGACAAAAAAAATATATTAATTAATATGGTAAGGAAATATCGGAGGAATTGACCAATCAGTCTATATTTGGTGGAATAAAGGCGACTCAAGAAGCTGACAATGTTTTAATCCTCCAAGAAAAAAGTTCTATGTCTCATATGCCTAAAAAGAAATATATCCAGGTTACAAACACAAAAAACAACTTTTTTAGTCATGAAATAACCACTAAACAAAAATATTAGTTTATAATTAAATCAGAGACCTTCACGGGCCTTAATTTTTTGACCAAGCCCGACCCAGGCCCGCAGTAAAATTTTTTTTAGGCCCAAGCCCTGCCCGGCCTATATCTAATGTTAAAAAAAATTCCCAAGACCATAAGTTTCAAAAAAATTTCCCAAACCCCACTCATGCTCATATCCAAAAATTTAATTTTTTTTTATTTAATGAAATAAACAATATTTAAATATATTTAGACAATCGTTTTGTTTACAATATTGAAATTTATTATTATTAGAAGAAAAAAAGGCAATATTTCTTTAAATTAGCAACTGTTTTAAATAATCTAATTTAAATTTAATAATTTTAGGCCCAAGCCCATTAAAAAATTTTTTTTAATCCAGGCCCGGCCCAGGCCTGTTAGAAAATATAATATTAGACCCATATCCGGCCCATGAAGTCTCTGAATTGAATCGACCTGTGAAAAAAAAATTGATCAGTAAAGTCAATTTGTAATATGAACCTATGAATGACTAATTATGAATTGAATTTGATTTATAATTTTTTATTTTACTCATATGTTTAGATCACGAAAAATAGGTTTGATGGAGATTTAGGGATGATACCTATTGAATTCAACCGTGACAAACTTAGCTTCGCATCGCATCACGTGAAACAATCTGAAAATAATCATAAGATAAATTTTGATGACGAAACTAATGTCGAATTTAATTCTACAAATATGAAAAATTGTGGTTAATCGATGACAACTATCGCTGATAATTTAACTATAACTCACTTGAATATAACCTTTTATTGCATCAATTCACAAACCATTAAATATATAACTTCCTTGAATTTAACCCATTATTACATCAATTCACAAACCATTAAATACTGTATAATTTTGCTGGCAAATATTTTAAGCAATTATTAATCAGGTTATCCATGATTAAGGTTTATGCATTTAATATGTATGCACTTTTGGAAACTTTGTTTTTTGAAAATCTTCATTTTGAATAAAGCTAGAAAATCTTTTTACAAAGTATTAATAAAAGCTATATTTTTTCCAGAATTAATAAACACTATCAGATAAAGGTAAAGAGAATTTAAATTATTTTAAATAAAATATCGTTTATTGGAGAAGGAGGGAAATAAAATATTGTATTATATTTTACTAATTTTTTTATAAAAAATTTAAAAGTTATTGTTTGATTTAGCAAGGTTTTAAGACAAATCCCCGATGTATTATTTGATATTTTTTGTCATATTGTTTTAAAATTATGCAGTGATGATAATTTTAAATGTAATATAAAGATAATTGGGAAGGGCTCTAATTTGGAAAGAACATGCACTTTTATTAGTGCTGTAAGGTAAGGTCTAACGGCTTTACCTTTTTGTGAAAAAGGAAAGGTCTTTCGTTTTTGTTTCAAAAGATAACAGATAACCCGTTTTTTTGAGTAACTAACACAAAACATTAATTTTTTCTTAAAAATTATTATATTTGATTAAATTTAATTTAAGCTGAGTTTTTAAATCAGATCAATCGCTAAAGTTCTTCATTTTTTATTTAATATATTTTTGTTGTTGAATTATACAGTCAAGATTGTTAATCTATTAATATTGAATCAATCATGGTATGCTATTATTTATTCTCTAATATTATAATTTATTTAAAAAGATTCTGTCAATAATAATCTATTTCAATTATGCCCTTCCTGTATGAAACCACAAATAAAGAAAATTAAGGGCAATAAGTCTACACTTTGTAAGTGTAGATTGTGCCCTAATTCAATTATTTCAACCTCGATGTTCAGCAGCTCAAATCTAAAAAAACATGGAGGTAAAATATGAATTCAAATTAAAATCTGATAGAAAAAAAATTTGATTAGAATCTGAATAAAGATTTTTGTGAAGATGAATTAGTTTTTTTGAAAATAAAGATCATCTATAAACCTTCTTCGTTTAATGGCGATTTTCAGATTTACCCATGTTTACCAGTCTTCCCTCTGATTTTTCTTTTCCATTTTTGACGGTTCTGAGCATCAGTATTTGTAAGATTCATCTTTCTCATATCCGCGTTACCTTTACCCACGTCATCTTAGGCCTTCCTCTAGGGCTTGATCCTTCTATTTCCTTCAAGGTGTATCTTCCAGTCATCCTTTGCCTTATGTTCCACATCCCAAACCATCTTAGTCTATTTTTTCGCATTACCACTCTAATCATCCTTGTTAGTTTTTCTCTCTCTCAGAGATACCCCACACATCTATCTAATTATCCTCTTTGTTTTTTCCAATTTGGCTTCGTGGACCGTTTTCATTGCCCATGTTTCGCCGCCATAAATTAAACAACTCCTCACACAGTTTACGTAAACCTTCCCTTTAACTTCGTGGAAACGTTTTTATTTTTTAGAATAGACGATATCTCTGAACTTCTTCCATGCTTGTCTGACCCTTGCAACAACAGCAGAATCTACGTCACTATTTGTGTAGCATATCACTCAAATAGCAAAACTTTTCCCAGACTTAACCCTTTGCCAATATCCAAACCACCAATTTCTACGTTATCAGTATTATTGTGTAGAGAGGGTCGGGTTCAGACATTAATAAGTATTGTTCGGGTCGGGTTGTAAGAGATGTCCCACCCGAAAAAAATATTTATATAAATATCCTAAATAATCATTATATTTCATAATGTCAATTATAAATCAATATCATATTTTATTTATTACATTTTATTCTTAAAATGTCAATCAGAATAGCATGCCATTTTTAATTATTTTATAATTTACATACATATGCCAAACTATTTTCTATCGTATCAGGTCAATTCAGCAAAACTTTTATCGCGAAACACCTTTTCGTGAAACTTTTATCGCAAAAAGTTTTTATAGCGAAGGTAAAATCGCGAAACCAATTCTGCGAATTTATCTCCGCGAAACATTTATAGCGAAGACAATTTCGCGAATTTAGTTCCGCGAAACCTTAACCGCGAATTTATTAAAGCGAATACATTTTAGCGAAACATTTTACGCGAACACTTTACAGCGAATTTTTTATCATATGTTTGCGCGAAGTCATTATCGCGAGCGCATTACCGCGAAGAATAAATATATTGCGAATGCATTTATTTAAAAGAAAACAACATATTATATATTATTTGATGTTTTTTAAAATGATATGCTACTATTGTAATATTATTTTTGTTACAATTTATTAGTGATTTTCACGCCCAAGATTTTAAGTAAAAAATATTTCTTGAAGTTTAAAAAGATTTTTGAACATATATTGATAAAAATTTTAAATCTTCTTTGTAAATATATCTTTTTTGAGGAATTATTTTGTGAAATTTATTATAAATATACAATTTTTAGGTGAAATCTTTTATAGAATTTTTGTAAAATTATCTATTTCTTAAATATAAGAGGTGGGTTTTCTAAATATTTTTTTTTTTAAATATTTATAAGGAAAAGAATTTAATGTGACAATTGTCATATTCGTTATTTCTTAAGATTTTTGAAATTTATCGACTCAAGAGGGTAAAAATATCATTCATATTGTAAAAATGTTAAATTACAAATTCAATGAAGATGTTCCTTGGAAATATGGCAATTATCATAATCGGTATTTTTAAACATATTAGATTTTTTTAACGCTAATGGGCAAAAATATGTATTTTAAAATGTTAAATTATAATTTCAATTAGGATGTACCATTTACAATTTTTTGACGTAAATGGGCAAAAATATAAGTTGTTACATGTTAAAATAAAATTTCAGTGAAGATGTACCATAGATATAAGTTACAATTGTCATAATCGTTGTTTGTAAAGTTTTTTGAATTTTTTTGTTGCAAATGGATAAAAATATAGATAGTAAACATGCTTAATTAAAATTTCATGAAGATCTATCATTGAAAAGTGACAATTGTCATAATCGTTATTTTTAAAGTTTTTTGAATTTTTTTGATCAAAATGCGTTAAAATAAGTATTGCTAGTATGTTTAAATAAAACTTCAGTGAAGATGTACCCTAGATAAGTGACAATTATCATAATAATTCTTTTTAAATTTTTTTAACCTAAATAAGTAAAAATATCGATTGTAAACATGTTAAATTAAAATTTCATGAAGATGTATAGAAAAGTGAAAATTGTCATAATCGTTATTTTATAAATTTTTTGAATTTTGACGCAAATGGGCTAAAGTAAGTATTGCTAACATGTTTAAATAAAATTTCAGTGAAGATGTACCATAGATAAGTTTTTATTTTGAATTCTTTTGATGTAAATGGGTAAAAATATAAATAGTAAACATGCTAAATTAAAATTTCATGAAGATGTACCATTGAAAAGTGACAATTGTCATAATCGTTATTTTTAAAGTTTTTTGACCAAAAATGAGTTAGAATAAATATTGCTAGCATGTTTAAATAAAACTTCAGTGAAGATGTACCCTAGATAAGTGACAATTATTATAATCATTATTTGTAAACCTTTTTTGACGTAAATGGGCCAAAATATATTGATAACATATTTAAATTAAACTTCAGTGAAATGTATCCTAGGTAAGTGTCAATTGTCGAAATCATTATTTTTAAAGTTTTTTGTATTTTTTTAACGCAAATAGATAAAAATATAGATTAGAAACATGTTAAATTAAAATTTCATTAAGATATACCATAAAAAAATGACAAATGTCATAATCGTTATTTTATAAATTTTATTGACGGAAATGGGCTAAAATAAATATTGCTAACATGTTAAAATAAAATTTCAGTGAAAATGTACCCTAGATAAGTGACAATTGTCATAATCGTTATTTTTAAAGTTTTTTGTTGCAAATGGGTAATAATATAGATTGTAAACATGCTAAATTAAAATTTCAAGAAGATATACCATTGAAAAGTGACAATTTTTATAATCGTTATTTTTAAAGTTCTTTAATGTAAATGGGTTAAAATATAGATTGTAATCCATTTTAACCATAATAAAATCTTAACATTAAATTTATAGGATGTTGATTGTATCATATTACTAAATAATATTCATAGGGTTTGTTCTTTCTATAAAAATCCTACCCTAAATTCAGACTCAGCACTATTTTGCCACGAGTATACAAAAATATTTGCTAACTGTGTATGCAAGATTATACATATTTATAATGTAGAATTAAAATTTATTAATTAAAGGATTAAGATTGTGAATCCATATCTTAAAAGTTTAGAATTTAACATAGGTTACAACTATCTTTAATAATCACTTTGCATATTTTAATCAAATTTTAAGCAGGATAAAAGGAGCAGCGATTATGAGAATGAAAATATCGATTTGTTTTTTTGTTTCGACTGAAATTTTATTTTAACATGTTAACAATTTATATTTTTGTCCAATTGCGTCAAACAATTCAAAAACTTTAAAAATAACGATGATGACTATTGTCACTTATCTAAGGTACATCTTCACTGAAATATTATTTTAACATGTTAGCAATTTATATTTTAGCCCATTTGCTTTAAAAAATTAAAACTTTTAAAAATAACGATTATGACAATTGTCACTTTTATATGGTACATCTTCATAAAATTTTAATGACATTTTTACAATCTATATTTTTACCTTTGTATCTAAAAATTTCAAAAAATTTTAGAAACAACGATTATGACAATTGTCACTTATCTATGGTACATCTTCATTGATATCTTATTTTAACAAGTTAGCAATTTCTATTTTTGCCCATTTGCTTCAAAAAACTTTAAAAATAACGATTCTGACAATTGTCACTTATCAAGGGTACATCTTCACTGAAGTTTTATTTAAACATGTTAGCAATTGATTTTTGGCTGATTTGCGTCAAAAAATTCAAAAAACTTTAAAAATGATTATGACAATTGTCACTTATCTTGGTTATATCTTCATTTAAGTTTTATTTAAACATGTTATCAATGCTTATTTTGGCCCATATACGTCAGAAAAAGTTTAAAAATAACAATTATTAAATTGTCATTTTTCTGTGGTACATCTTCATGAAATTTTAACAAGTTTACAATCTATATTTTTATCCATTTGCATCAAAAAAATTCAAAAAACTTTAAAAATAAGGATTATTACAATTGTCACTTATCTAGGGTACATCTTCACTGAAGTTTTATTAATACTTATTTTCCGATTTACGTCAAAAAAAATTTAAAAAACTTTAAAAATAACGATTATGATAATTGTCACTTTTATATGGTGCATCATAATTAAAATTTTAATTTAACATGTTAAAAATAAATATTTTACCGTAAAAAATCTAATATGTTTAAAAATACCGATTATGATAATTGTCATTTTTCCAAGGAACATCTTCAATAACGAATATAAAATTTATCATATTAAATTATTTTCCTTAAGATGATCATATACATAAATAAGTTAAATAAAAATATTTTTAATAAATATTATATAGAATACCCACCTCTTTTAATATATTTAAAAAATAGATAATCTTACAAAAATGATAAAAAAATCTATAAAAGATTTCACCTAAAAGATTGTTTATTTATAATAAAATTCACAAAAGAATTCCTCAAAAAAGATTTAAAATTTTTATCAAAATATGTTTAAAAATCTTTTTGAACTTCAAAATATATTTTTTTGCTTAAAATTTTGGGCGTGTAAAATCCAGGGATGTGAACCCGGACCCGGACCCTGAACCCTCATATTTTGGCTGAACCCGAACCAGGACCCGAACCCTTTTAAAAAGTGGAGGGTTCAAGGGTTCTGGGTATTATAAAAAAAATTCTAACGTAAAAATTTTTTAAAATATTTTTTTTAAAAAATAATATAAAATTTTTATAATTTTATTAATTTTTTTCGTGGAATCATTTATTATATATTAGCGTTTTTCTTCCTGGACTTCATTTCATTTTATTTAGAGATATACCATAAATTATTTTATAGTGTAAGTAATAATATTTTAATTGTGATAATTTATTTGCTCTAGGAATACTTTGAGTATTTTGATTTGAAAGTGAAATATTTGGAATTTTTTTTTACTGCAAGTAATAATATTTTATAATTATATCTTATATAATAACTTTGTTTACTTGTTTTATAAAATTTTATTAAGTGATTATTGTGCTATTAAGATTATGATTTTTTGAGAATTAAATTTAAATTAATCAAAATTTTAAATATATCATATTATTTTATTTATGCTGCATCCAAAATATTTTGAAAAAATCTTAAAATTTTCACAAATTAATAACAAAACACTTTGGACACATTTAAGCTTTAAAAAATTAAAATATTCAAAATGCTTGATATGATTATAAATATTTAATTGTATTTATTATTTTATATTACCTTTCAGTTATTAAGAACCTATTATTTGATAATAGTTATATTTAGATTTTTTATATAATAATTATATCAATATTTTATAAACAGTTGGGAAAACCAATAATCCTATTGAAAGATAATCTTTCCATAAAATATATATAAAAAATTATTATATTTGAGTTAAATAAAATTGTGATAGAAATAATATAATTTTCCAGCATCTTTTAAATTATAATTTTTTATTTTTACCAGATTATAATTTATTAAATTTAGCCTTTACAGTTAAAATTTCTTTTTCATTAGATCATATTTCAAGTTTTGTTTTTTCTTTTTCCTCCCAAATTTTCCTATTTTCTTTAGAATATCTAATTTTTAAGTCATTTTTGCACCAAAGGTTGTGCACTCTTATGCTTTCCTTAATTATTTTGACACTAAAATATATTAGTATAAAAGTCTATGGGTAGTATATTTAAAAAAATTAACAGCATTAAGAAAAATTGTACTTACTAATTTTTTATAAAAATTTGTCAAATTTTTATAAATTTGAAAAATGAAATTGAACACTATTTTATTTTTACATTAAAAATAGATTATGTAATTTTTTTCTTCAAGATTTTGGATGCAGCCTTAATAAAAAAAATATTTATATGTGTCTATACTTTTAAGTTTTAAACAAATTAAATTGTTTTTTTAGTATGAAAGTAAAAGATATTTTGTCAGAGTATTATAATACAACTAAAGGGGATTCTGAGTGCAAAACCTGCCACATAATGATAAAAGGTTCACACAATACTAACCTGGAAAGACATTTAAAAAGGCATCATTCTATAATCTTTGAGGAATATTTAAATAGAAAAACCAAATTTTTGGAAGAAGACATTGTTAAAAAGCCTACAGTCAGTATTTTAAAGAAGAATGAAAATAATATTGAAAAATTTTGCTTAAAAAAAGCATTCATATTCAAATGTGTGAAGAGATATTTATGAATCTTTAGTTGAACTTGTTACAGTAAATGGAAGACCTTTGAATATTATTGAGGATTCGGGTTTAAAAAAAATTATTGACCCTATTAGTAAAGCAATTGGAACATCAATTAATCGCTTTAAAATTAAGGACTTAGTGGTTAATGAATCCAAAAAAATACAAGCAAAAATATTAAATGAAACAAAAAACAAATTAATTTCATTAAAAATTGATTCCGCCCAAAGATTAGGGAGAAATATTCTAGGAATAAATATACAGTATATAAAAGGAGATAATATAATATTAAGAAATTTAGCTATGAAGGAGATTAAGGAGAGTTCAACTTCTGAAAATATAAAAAGAATGATACTAGAAACATTAAATAAATTTAATATTCCTATTAGAAACGTTTATACAATTATTACAGACAACGGTGCTAATCTCGTAAAATCAATCAAATTATTAAATGAATGTTCACTGGAAGAAATGGATGATATAGATGATGATGATGATAATTATGAGGAAATAAGTCAAATTGATTTACAGGAAATAATAAAAGATTTTTCCACAAAAATATACTGTATCAGATGTGCAGCCCATACGTTACAATTGGCTATCAATGATTCCTTAAAAAATAATCAATTTAAAACTATAATTGATAAAGCAAGGGATGTTGTAAAATATTTAAGAACTCCCACAATTGTAAAAATATTAAAATCGATGAAAAGGCAAATGGCAATATTAGATTGCACAACACGTTGGTCCTCTATTTGTATGATGCTAGAGCGATTAATAAGTTTGAAAGATTTCTGTAATGATTTTATTATAGGAGCATGTAAGTCTTGTCGGAAGATGATTGGAATCAAATAAAAGACTTTACTAGTGTGTTGGTTCCTTTAAAAATAACTACATTAAGATTGCAAGCAGAACAGTTATGTTTATCGGATTTTTATGGCATATGGATAAGATGTCGATTAGAGTTAGAAAGATTTACAAATTTTTTTTCATATGAAATATTAGAAAATATGAAAATTAGAGAGCAACAATATTTACAAAATAATGTTGTATATGCTTCAATATATTTAGACCCTCGATATCAAGTTTATTAAGTATTGAGCAAAAACAAATGGCTATAGACCATCTTGAGGATTTATGGCATACCCAAAACTCTAACAATATATTAAAGGCTACTACAATATCTACTGATTGTGGCGAGAACAATGATAAAGAAAGCAATATTGATGATCTGGAAATTTTACTATTAGATAGAGAGAAAAAAATCAAATTATCGTTAGATAGAAAGGAGCAAAAAATACCTATTGTATCTTTATTAGAAAAGTTCTCCGAAGTAAAGAGAATAAATAAAGATGGAAATATTTTAAAATTCTGGGAAGAAAATTCTTCTATATATCCAGAATTATATACCTTGTCTAGAATCGTCATGGCTGTGCCAGCGACACAAGTACAATAATTTATGTATTATAAAAATGACTCTATTTTAGGTAAGCGTAGAACGAGGATTTTCTTCGTTGAAATATATATTGTCCAATTTACGAGGTAATCTGAAGGAAGATATTTTAGAAGATATCATGATTGTTCGATTTAATAAAATATTTAAAATATAAATTATTTCATTTTGAATTATGAATGTGTATATATTGAAGTATAATAAAAATAAAAAAATGAATGAAAAAAAAGTCTTATTTTGAGTCATTATTTTTATGTTCCCTGAACCCGGACCCGAACCCTGGACTTTAAAATTTATTACAGGACCTGAACCCGGACCCTTTTTTTTGTCGAAGGGTTCACATCCCTGGTAAAATTACTAATAAATTGTAACAAAAATAATATTACAATAGTAGCATATCATTTTTTTTATTAAAAAAATATCAAATAAAAAATCCATTTTTCATTTTATAATATAATAATATAAATAAAAAATATATATCATATAATATGTTTATTTGTTGATAAATAATATAAATAAAAAATTTATATCATATAATATGTTTATTTGTTGATAAATAAAATATTAACATTAAATTAAATAAAATAAATTATTTTAATAAAAAGAAAAAAAATAATTATAGGCCGCGTTATATTTCGCGAAATAGTTTTCGCTATATTGTCTTCACGATTTATGTTTCGCGATATTGACTTCGCGATAAAAATTTCGCTCTTTCGCTTTAAAGGTTTTGCGATAAGAGTTTCGCTATAAAAAATTCGCGATATTTGTTTCGCTATATTGTTTTCGCGGAAAAGTATTCGCTAATGTGGATTCGCGATAAAAGTTTCGCTATAAAATTTATTCGCGATAAACGAGATTCGCGGTAAAAGTTTTGCGAAAAAGTGTTTCGCGATAATAGTTTCGCTGAATTGACATGGAACCATTTTCTATGACTATATTTTAGTACATTGTATTGCATAGTTAGCAATATTATTATATACTTTGCTTTCATCATATTATATCAAGTTAAATAAAATATATTTTACTAATATCAATTTAATTAAACAGCCTTATATTTTCATGTTAAAAAAATTATTTCAATGGATGCCAAATTAAAAAAAAATTGGTGAAAAGATTAAGAGCAATGAATATGAAGTAAGGGAAAATGCCAATGGCAAATCTACGGTCTGGAAAACGTTTTCATTTTTTATATTATGAAAACAAAAAAAACTTAATTGTTGTAATTTTTGCAAATATATGCTTATAATTTTATAACAACCATAAAATATATAATATTATTAAATTATTTTAGGCATAAATCAACTATAAAGGCATAAATGCGTATTTACAATAGAGAGTAAAAAAACTCAATTAACAATTGATAGCCTTATTGGTACTGATCACATAAAACTCGAAAGTTGTTTCAAATTAAAAAAAGAGTGTATAAAGGTTATCACCGTGGACGTGATGCAATTATAGATCATAATATTTTAATTTGTGTAGTAGACAGTATAAAGAAAAAGGAAAATTCAAAATGGATATCGTGCTAGCTAACGCTAATGTTTAATACCTGACTAGTACATTCAATTCCTCATTCCTCAAATATAAGAATCACAAAAAAGACAAAATGGAAACTGAGCTCATGCTTT